>NC_037293.2:2710308-3387885 GCF_000002775.5 Populus trichocarpa
GAGAAAGATTAATCAAGCCCACCTCGAACAATTACATAGTTTTCCTACCATAAGACTTTTATGCATTTGTTGCCTATGCATTACTATATTTAACTAAGGCAATTAATTAACTTTAATTATTTTATTCATTACAAGATATATTTTAATCTCAAGCAAACCCGATTGTTTCTAACTTTCGCCACTGGGGGCCATATCGAATTGGCCTGGCTCTGGCTGTGCCTGATTCGGTGAGTGTCTGAAACGACAGAATCCCCGTGATTGTCTCGCAAGCCTGAAAATGACTCCACGCACTAAGAAACGGCATCGTTCACTGTTTAAAATGAAAGCAACGGTTTAAAATTTTCCAACATCATTCTTACCCCCTATAAATTCATCGGCATTCTAATTCTATCTATATGGTTTAAACTTTTCACACATCACCTTTCTAGTTTGTTATTTCACCGTTTGGGAACGCGATGGTGTAAAAAAAATTAATTTTTTTGTTAAATTTTTTTATGTGTTTTGAATCGTTTTGATTTGCTGATATTAAAAATAATTTTTAAAAAAATAAAAAAAATATCATTTTGATGCATTTCGACATGAAAAATACGTTGAAAAGTAACAGCAACCACACTCCTAAACAGGCTCGAAGATAATTCCAATATCCAGCGTTAACTATTAAATATCTTACTTTATATACTTGGTTATTTTATTTTTAATTTTCCAAGGTTTTAAGTTTTTTTTAGTGCTATAACATTAATGATTTGAAAGAAAAAAGAGAGAGAAAAAATAAAACGTGATTTTATAGTTATTTATTTATAGTAAAAAGAGTAGAATCATTTTCTTATATTAAAGTGAAGTTTGATTTTCAAGGTTTAAACTTTGAGAACAATACTTTGAAAAATTTATTTAATTTATTAAAATACATCAGGTTGATGTATAGAGATTATACCTTTAAAATCACTCGGACGCACAAGATAATCCGAAATACGAAGAAATTAAAAAATAAAATAAAATAAAATACGGGAACTCTTCTGGAAAACACAAGAGCAATATTGGGAAGTTCCAAATATAAGACCTGAAGTGAAACATCAATGAATCTGTAGGGGTAAAAGTAAAATTTACCCAGTAAAAATGAAGTTTATTCAATAATAATCCACCCCGGCGTAATTTAGCCTGCAGTGGTCCTCGCTCCTCACTGTCTTTCTCATTCCATGCCTTCTTTTTGTACCCATTGAAAATTTGAATTAAAAATAACAAAATCTAGAGAGAGAGAATTTTTGTTTTGTTTTGTAGTCTTTTTGAATCACAATTATTAGAGAGAATTTCATTTTTCCTTAGCGAATCCAAATTCTCAGTCAGCGAGCGAGCGAGCGAGTTTTGACTTGCGGGCTGGGATTGATAAGATCGAACGGTCAAAAAGGTATCTTCTTATGATCGTATGGTGAATTCTGCATTTGCTGCTTCGTGATCTGTGGGGGATCTGCATTTGTTTCATGGATTTTAGCTGCTTTTGAGCTTTAATTGGGTTGATTTGGTTCAAATTCACAAAGAAAGCTCGTTTCTTCATAACTGGAATTATCTAGGGTTTCTTTTTCTTTTTTGTGTGGCGATTTTACCTGTTTTCTTATTCACAGTCTTGACAATTTATTTTTATTTTTTTGATAGTAAATAAGAAGAATTTAAATTTATTAATTTTTTTTACTTATCTTGTGCGTGTGACAGGAAGTGGCACCATATGGGTGTCTCAGGGAAATGGTTTAAAGCTTTGGTTGGTCTAAAGAAGTCTGAAAAGTCACAGTCTTTGGACAAAGAGGAAAATGTGAGTTTATTTATTTATTTTTATTATTATGCTGTTTTTCTGTATCAAGTTTTGATTTTGATGGCTTCTATACGCTGTTGTTCTTCGATCATAGCAGGGGGCGACTGCTAGCAAGTCTCGACATAGGAGAAAGCATTCGGTTGAGTTTGATGCTGATAAAATTCAAGAGGAGTTTCATAATCATAATCATAATCATAATCATAATCATAATGATGGTGACGCCAACATTCGTTCCATCCCAGATACTTCTGAATCTCCTTTTGATTCGCTTCAAGTTCAGGATTTAGCTCATAATCAACAAGTTATGAGAGAAGAATTGGCTGCCACTCGCATTCAAACAGCTTTCCGCGGGTTTCTGGTATGACTTGTCTATGTCATTTCAGTATCACACGAAGTAGGATTTTAAATGTTTGTGCAGTTTGGTTGCGTCTGTTTTATCTTTGTACTATGAAATGCTGTTTTAAATTCCTTATTGTTAAAATTGTCGGGGGAAAAAAAAAAAAGAATGCAAGTTCAATTGACCATGCATGGTGAAGAAGGAAGCCTGACATCTCTATTATGTGATTGATGCACTCTATTTAGCCAACACATGATAATCCTCCATGCTTACATTGAAAATAGTGGTATAAGCAAGCTTTATACCAGCATTGTCTGATTCAATCAAGAATGCATTCATACTGAGTATAAGGAGTGTGGTTATGCCATGGATATTGGGTAGGGGACGTATTTTAATTTCTTGTCTATCATTTTGTTATGTGAGATAGGAAATCTGTCCATAACTTGGGTCTCCCTTTGAGTGCTAATTTTAAGGATACAAGGGCATGGGAATATTGTTGAGAAAACTAAAAGGAGGTTCACAGTTTACCTCCTATTGGAGACCATCTTCCTAAGGATGAGAGGACCACTTTATTAGATTATCTTTTCCAGTCTCCCTCTTTCTTTGATATCTTTAGCCTCCATCCCCCTTCAATTGCAACTAGGCCTGAAAAGATTCAAAGGAGGTGCTTATGGGAAACATAGACAAAATTTTAAATATCATCCAGGGAAATATCCTCCACATTTAGGGAGTTGGGGCTTTGGAATTCTCACATGTTCCACTAAAGCTCTCTCAGGTTAGTAGCTCTAGGAATCATACAGGAGAACTTTGTTTTGGCATTGATAATAGTGGTCAAGTATGGGGTGGGTTTCTAAGTGAGAAAGGGGATGCTTAATAAACCTTCAGAAATGTGTCAGGTGGGTTTGGTTTGGCACGGTACCGTTGTTGTTTCTGAAGTGGGTAGAGAGGATTCCATTTTCTTTTTGGCACGGGACTTGATGTGGAAACTCATCTCTTAATACCCAATTTAGTGAAAATTTTTAGTTGTCTAGGGGTGAAGATGGTAAGATGAGTTTCCAATTTCAGCCAATGGGTTGGGGGTGGGGTGTTTTCTTCATATTTTCTTCCTACTTGTTCAAAGATGGTAATTTGGTTGAAAATATTTCTATAGATCTCTGTGGGAAGATCACCATAATGAAGGGAAGAGTAATTTCCCTTAGAGAGCTATTTTAAGGACCAAAGTAATCCAGTTTACCTTCTTGGAGGTATTTGTGAAAATGACGTTGCTGCTGCATATTGTGTGCCTTCATTTATTCTGATTCACCAACCTTTTATTTTTTATTTTTCTAAATTATTTCAACTGCATTCAAGTTTCAGCTAACAATTCTGATAACAATTTGAATGGTTTTGGAAACACACAAGGCAAGAAGAGCTCTGCGAGCTTTGAAAGGATTAGTGAGACTGCAAGCTCTTGTTCGGGGCCATGCTGTGAGAAAACAAGCTGCAATAACTCTTCGCTGCATGCAAGCTTTGGTGAGAGTTCAGGCTCGAGTTCGTGCAAGGCGTGTTCGCTTAGCATTGGAAAGTCAAACAGCTCAACAGAAACTTCAGCAACAACTAGCTAATGAGGCCCGGGTTCGAGAAATAGAGGTAAGAAACAATGAGTTTTTCTGATCAGATATAGAAATATGTTTCCACTATTGTGCAATGTACTTAGTCTATATATGTGCATGCCTGGTAAATCTTATTCTTGTGGAAAAACTTGACCTTAGTTGTTCTTTGTGTTAAATGTGCAAGTTTCTTCTTTTGTTGCTCTTTTTTTCCCCTGATGTCAATGTTCTTACATTAGTTGTTCTATTATTAACGCATCAGATTATATATTTTGCTTCTTAGTCTATATATGAAATGTTTTTCATGACATAAATGGCAAAAAGCTGGAATGGTAGCACATGCAGCCACATTTGATAGATTTAGACAACCAGACTGATCTATTGTTTATTTTTTTTCACCATAGACTTTTGAGCCTTGCAATTTGTTTAACTTGAATGATGACACGTAGTCCTTTGTAACCTATCAGAATTTTGTTCTAATGTCTTTTCAATAAAGATTTGCTAGGTAAATGGCATTGGAGCTCTAGCTGAAATAGTACGGTTTGTGTCAATTTGGCCTTAGCCTTTGAAGAGTGATTATTTTATCATGAGATGAATCATCTCAAATAGGGTGAAACTTATTAATAAATTTAAATATCTCAACTTCCTTTCTCCTTCTCTTTTCTCTTTTATGATTTTGCCAAATTGTATGTAATTCGTGGGAATCAAAGGATTGCTTTGCTTCTGCATCATGACTATTTATTTGCTCCTGGCTTAGGTTTTGTCATTTTTCTGGTTTTTGGAGTTTGATGCTGTAGTTCTATGGGGAAAAATGGTTATGATGCTTTTCTTGCCCTGTGCAGCTACAACATTACGTCTTTGTGTGAAATGTTAGTCAACCACTATGGCAGACAAAAAGATGTGGTATAATGAGTTGGAGAGTTTTAGTATTTTTAATTTTTAATGATAAATGTTCATTGTTTCCTCTAAACTTGTTCTATTTCCGTCAGCTTCTGTAAGGATTAAGCATCTTCTTGTCCCAACTCTTAATATCCTGTTGATGTTTTCTCGGTTCGACAACTATGACTAGCATTGGTTGAAATGCAGAACTGAATATTTTTAACTATAATAATATATAAATTTGATTTGTATACGTCAAAAAATGGGACATGCAAAATGGTCTTCAGTGGTGGCCAAATATCCAATATTTGGATAGAATTTCCAATTGTGTTTGCCTAATAATTGTTTTTTCTACCTTAACTTTCTGCCTCTGTGAAAAAAGTTAAATAGGATTTCATTGGTGTCTGTTCTTCTGTAGTAACAGAATGGGTTAAGTGAGATATACAAGTGCAGGATAATAAAGTCATATGGAAAAAAAAGTTATAAACTACAAATGTTTTATTTTACCATTACAAGACAGTGTTTAAAAGATACCTCATTGATTAATTGCTCATGTTTGTTTTCTCTAGCAGCTTTAATTTTGTTAGGCTTGCCAAGTGCCTTATATCAATTTCACTTTTACACAGGAAGGATGGTGTGATAGTGTGGGATCTGTTGAACAAATTCAAGCCAAGTTGCTGAAGCGGCAGGAGGCTGCAGCTAAGCGTGAGAGAGCTATTGCATATGCTCTGGCCCATCAGGTAAAAATGCGATAGCTCCATTGCTTTACTTCTTTGCTTTTTTTATGAATTTGATTGTAATTTGCATTTATATAAGCCTACGTTCTGGAAATTGGATTGCAGATGGAAAAAAATGTGCCTTGCCTTTGAGTGATCATTAATGTCACCTAGGGTTTTTGAGCTAGAGTATGATGTAAAATCTCTCATTAAAACCTGTTTTTGGGGACAATGGGATAGTATTAGCTCAATGGCATTGTATTCATTACTAGAACAAAAAAGGTGAATACCTGGTATTTTGTTTTTGCCTTTTCCCTCTGCATGGATATTGTAACCTCCATTTCAGCAAAAGCTTTGTGAGTTTAACTTGTACACTTCCAAATATTTCTCCATTGATTACTGGTACACTTCTCGCTGTGTGTGTGATTGATGGTTTACGTGTATCCAATTTCTTTCAGTGATTAGTGCTGTGAGGTAAAATTCTACTATGACCTAGGTAGAATGTGAGGCTTCTGAGCCAACACATGGCATTGTGGAAAATTAGTTGCAACCATAAATTTTCTTCTCTCTACCAGAGAAAAGAGAAAAAGAGGCAGATACTTTCTAACTTCATTTGTCTAGAGTTGTGCTGCTAAGAAGTTCCTTATTTGAACAGTGAAGATATATATCTCCGTAGAAACCCTTAAAACGTATTTCTTACTGCTGCTGACTAATACATAAGATCTTCTGTTTGCACAGTGGCAGGCTGGGTCAAGACACCAGGCTGTTCCATCTGGTTTTGAACCAGATAAAAGCAGTTGGGGCTGGAACTGGTTGGAGAGATGGATGGCTGTTCGCCCATGGGAGAACCGCTTTCTTGACATAAATCTTAGAGATGGAGTGATGATTCGTGAGGATGAAACAGCTGCTGAGGTCAGGAATGGCAGCAAATCCCAGTTAAAAACAACTGCCAAGAAAGCTATTGCCTCAGATCTTCAGTCAACCATTTCAAGTCAGAAAAAAGGTCCATCTCATTCTGATGGTGGCAGTTCCTCACCTAGTAAGTCAGCAGGCATGTTAGAAGCACCCAACACACTTTTTTCTAAACCAAAGCCAAAGCCAGTTCTTGAAGACCTGGTTGAAGAAGCCATTTCAAAACCTGCTATGGCTACAAGATCTCACAGCAACCCAAAGGAGAGAACCACCCAACTAGATAAACAGGCAAAGAAGAGATTGTCTCTGCCTAACAGTGGTCAGTTTTCTCTCTCATTTTTCTCCTTCATGCCCACACATTTGCACGACAGCACACGTAGGTTCAAAAGTATGCAAGGATTGCCACACTGCTTGTCACAGAAATGATCACTTCACTATGAATTCTGAATCAGCTGTTGTACATCTAAAAGGGCCATGGTGCACTTTGTTTTTGACATGCCCATTAAATTACCTTTTTTCCCGGCTCAATAGTCAATAAACATTAAACCAGGCAATAGATACCTGTAGGAGCTCATCATTTTCAGATCAATCAATGTTTTTGACCAAACATGCATAATATAGGTGGCTGTTCTCACATGTATTGAGGTAGATAATCATATCTTCTTCAGCTTCTCCTTTCTTATGAGTTATGGCCAAAATCACTTAGGGTACACTCAATGATGGATGCTTACTCTGTGTGAGCATGACTATGATACTGGTCCAGTCCTGCGGGGTTTATAGGGTGTTTACGATAAGCACCATCAGTTTTATTCTCATCATTTATGACTTAATTTAGTTGAAGCAGGGGGAGGTGCGGGCACTCAGGCAGCTAGGAATAGCAGAAATGCTGCTAGAGGGACACCTAGCTCTCAGAAGCCCATCAGAGATAGATCCAAGTTAAACGGGAAAGGAGATTCAAACACCACAAAGTCTGTTGCACAGGCTGTTTGATCTGTAGAGATACCATGGAAGATTTGACTCATTGAGGATATTCTCCTTTCCTGCTGCGGTGTCACTTTGTATGTATAGGTCCACGTTGCAGAAGATGCAAGCAAATTGCCTGCATGCCTGCCATATTATCCCAGGTTGGTTTTGACATTGCAAAGTCGAGGAGGTTGGCTTGGCTTGGCTTGTCAGGGTAATAAGATAAGCAGGTTTGTTTGATGACTGTTGTAATCATGTTTGTTTGTTGTTTTTAATTTATGTCAATGTGCAGTATTTATTCTTGAGATATATGATTTCCAGAGCAGTTGCCCCTTGTCGTAGATGTAGGATTCTTTCCCAGGTCTCCAATGTTTGAAGAGCAACGCTTTAGTTATGCAAGCAGAGAGCAAAAAAGGAATCGTGTAAAGTGTTCCATAGATTGGACAAAAGCACAAGTTATTATGAATTCTTTCTCTTAATGAAATTTTCCTTCCGTTTTCCTGTCGAAGTATTTTCCATATATGTATTATATTATTATTACTATTAGCATACAAACCACTAAAAGAATTGAATATTATGAGCAGTGCAGCTCACTGTTTACACCCCCACTCAGCTACTTTGTGGATTTCACTGTACTGTTTTTTATTTTTTTAAAAAACATGTGGTCATCCAATTTTATTTCTTTGCAATTTCATTATTTTAAGTTGTATTAGCATGGTTTTATGTTTTGAGATTCCTTTTGGTTTTGCGTGCTTTTATATGTATGTGACGTGTTGATGAATATTTCAATGATAAATTATTGTTGAATATTTCAATGATAAATTAAAAATTTATGTTGCAAAATAGAATTTTAAGTTGTAGTTGAAAAAATAATAATTAATGAACAAAGATTAAATTTAATAAAAATTTAACATACTTCTTTTTCATTTCTGTTTGGGAAACTTCACTTGGGTCCTTTTGGTTTTTTTATTTAATTGGTTTTTGTTTTATCTTCTTATATTTCAGTCTAAAATTTTATTTTTTTGATCTTTCAATTGATTGATGTTGAGAGAGAGAGAGAGAGAGAGGAGAGATATAAAAAAAAATAAAAATTAAGGAGAGAGATTGTTTAGTTGGTTATATTGTGATCATAAAAAAAAAGTCATAAGAGTTATAATGAAGATCTTGTTTTTTAATCATGTTAGGAAAAATTGGCTGGGTCTATATTTTTATTTATTTTGTTTTTAGAGTAATTAGAAAATGTTGAGTTTAAAATGGATTTATTGAGGATGTGGATTATTATTGTTGTTGTTTTTGTGAAAACAAATTGAAAATAAATTCTTAAATTAAAAAAACTTGTAACATCAAAGGTTATTAGAGAATTACCTAATAAACAATGCATTGTTTGCTCTTAAAAAAAATCAATAAATTAAGTGCAAGGCCTTAGCTTTTTTATTATTGGCTTAATTTTTTTTCTCCTGATTTTTTATTATTTTTATTATTTTAATTTTAATTAATACCTTTTTTATTTTTTTTAAATTGTTTAGTTTTAGCTTTTTTAAAATAATAATTAATCTTTTTAATTGTTTTTTTTAACTTCATAATATGTCAAAGACAGATTATTGTAATTTATCTTTAAAATTTTCCTTTTATATTTTATATAAATAAGTTGTATTTGCATGATATATTTAGAAAAATAAAAATTATTTGTTCTTAACAACTATAATTAACTTATATGATAAAATAAATGAAAACATATAAAATAAAAAAGATAGTCGGATTATCTTTTGTTGTATATGATAAAGGACTCTATCATCTGGTAATATTTTTTCACAAATAGAATATTGCACAATATTAATGAAATATTTTGTTGGTATTTAAATACTAATTTTGTTGGAAATAAAAAAACTACCAATGAAATCAAGGATGGTAACTAATAGTCGGAAAACATACGACATATTATTGGTGATTTATATTCTGCTGGTAATATAATCACTAATGGTTTTACAAATAAAAAAAGTATGCCAAACAAAAAACATTTACTGGTATAATTCCATTAGTAATTTCATCAGCGAGTGTGGTATATTACTGACAAATTAAATCGTTGGTAGTTCCATTAGTGATCGAATTCATATTAATGATGGGATTAACCCGTCGAAGATTTACATATTGTTAGTGGCAAGTCCTGTAATTTTTTTGAACTCTCCGAAACTTTTTGAGGAACTTATTCCGTCAGTAATTCCATATGTAATTGTCAGTGAAAAAATCATGTAATTTTTTTTTAACTCTCTAGAACTTTTTGAGGGGCTTAGTTCGTCGGCCATTCTGTCTGTGATTCAAATTCTGTCAGTATAGTCGGCTATTTCATATGTGATTAATATTTAAACAAAAAATTAAAATAAACAAAACAAAAAATTAAAATAAAATAAAATAAAAAAGAATAAAACTAAAATAAAAAACCAAATTTTTATTATAAATTTAAAAAATATTATTGCATACAATTTATCTAGTAGACATAAGCTGGAGGAGGAGGAGGTGAATGTGGATCTTCACCGAGACTAGGTGGGCGACAAGGTAGACCACATGTACTTGTGAGGGTTTACAACAGCTCCTCATGGCCTAAGTTTGGTTGTCTCAGACCAAAGATGAGCCCTAACATAGTAAATTAAAACCATCACTAACATTCCCTTCTATTTGGCAAATCTAGTACATGATTACAACCTTAATAGTTAAAGAGAAAGGTTTAATGAACTTTAGTGTTATGATGAATCACATGGTAAATTGTTTATCTTGTAATTGAAAAATTTAAGATTCAGTCAATTATGAATTTTGAGATAGTAAAAATTAACGATATTGCATACGAGAAATTTTTCAATCTAATCAATTTATGAGAGTACAAGAGAAAAATGTTTTAAAATAATAACTTGTTAATAATTTACTTACTGAATAAAATGTCTCAATTCATCGTAGTTAAATAGCACATAATTATATGCATGTTTGAATTTAATTTTTATCTAGTATCTTCCATTCACTTTATTTTTGGTAAAGGTTGTTCAGGATGAGAAAATATTAACAAATTTCACTTGAAAGCACTTCCCCACCGTCATCATGTTTCAAAATACGGTTGATTCTTATTCTAAGTGAGGCTCAAAATAGTACGAGAATATTGAGATCTCTTTAATAATATAAGTCTCGCATATCGAAGCCTCAATATGCATCTTGTTTTTAACTTTTTTTTTTAGGTTGAACAAATATCTACATGGAATTAAATGGATGTTTTAAATTAAAAAAAAAAAGACAATAGAAATTTAATTAGGATGCATGTGTAATCCCTAACCTCTCGAATGGATACATCCATCTATATTGGACAGAGCATCCAACTTTTTCGTTAAACAGTAAATGTATGGGTAGTGTTCCATTGACTCGAAGATAAATGAAGGGAATATCATCTTAAATTTGCATATTGTTTAAACGATATCCATTTCAAGTTTCTTTATATGTTGGTTATGCAACTTGTTAGAGCATATATCTTTAAAAAAATAATTGATCTCTGTGATTGCATTCCATATTTTTTTTTACAATAAATCGCGGTAAGTTGAATAAGTGTTAACAAGTGGTAGTCATGACTCTTTATTCCATACAATCTTCCATCCTTTAAATTTACCAATCTAGATATGTTAGAAGCATATCCATCAGAAAAACACAGACTCTTCAGTCATTGGTAGACAAGTAATTATGTATTCTTGTATAAGGTGAAGTTGGATTTGGGCTTTGCTACCTATGACCTATTATAAACCAACTCCATATTTTTACAGTGACAAAACAAAAGGTATATCCATTCTAGCCTTCATGTTGTCTTTTTTCTTCCCCTTCACATCCATTACCATGTTAAAAATATTTTCAAACATGTTCTTTTTTATATGCATGACATCCATATTATGGCAGAAAAGATTAGTCTTCTAATAAAGAAGCTCCAAAAAACATACTTTGCTCTACCCAATTATGGGTCACGCCAAAACCATGAAACTTTTATTTACCGAATTGAAAATCAAATATAATGCCCTCATACTGTAAGACCACATCATACAATTTTTCACCCGACAGTACCGGCGGTACAACATCCCTTTCAAATATACCTTCAAAGAAGTCCTTTCTGTTCTTATAATTGGTTGGTAAGAACCTGCAGTGGCAATAAAAAAAAGATGTTTTTACCACTATTTATTAAAGTGAAAGCCTTGTTATTTTCCATATAATATGAACATGTTAGTTTTTTTATGCATGCTCTAATAAAAAACAATCCTATACACAGGAAAATCATTGATAGTCTACATCAAGACTGTCTTCATTTGAATTTTTTTTTCAAAACATCATACATCAAAGTCTCGGATGGCCACAACTGCACATCAATCAATGGGTTAAAGAAAAATATCTATATTCCTACTTGTACTATTAAGACCAGGTATGATCGTAGATAAGAGTATGAACTCCGACCTCATACACTTTCCTAGTGGCAAGTTATAAATCATAAGTATCACTGACCAACAAAAATATGGTGCGGTAAATTACCCAAATTGAATTCATTTATAAATGACCCAACACGTATGTTCTATGGTTCCATTGAAAACTAAGGATGCACCCTATTAAACTACTTCCAGGCTTTACCATTGAAAATGTGCATCATGACTCCATCCACCATATCATGTGAATGATGTTATGTCATGTGCTCAATAATATTTAAAGACATGAATAACCTGGCAGTTTATGAGTGATTGAGAAGTATCTTAGTTTTCTATGTGCAATAAGAGTCCTTCCCTTGCCAGTTTTGAGTTTATACCGAGCATGCCCACATATTTTATACTTTGGTCAAATTTGTATTTTTTAGGTAGTACAACATGCAGAAATTCAAACACTTGTCAGTTTTTTAGTATCTTAGGCCAAAGAGTTTCATCATGGAGTTAACAGCATAAAAATTCTCTTTCAATCTATTTTCTTCGGGTAAAATACTTCTCACCCTTTTTAATGTTTTTTTAATTGATTGAAAATATTTCAACTTATGTTGGAGATAACACTAAATAAAAAAAATATTTTAGTTTTTACCATTTAACATAAGGACATCAATTCTTGAAGAAAAACAACTCTTTAACATTTACTTGATGATCAATTTACATGAACGCTTCATTATGTCGCAATTATCTTTTTGTTTCTAGACACTGATGCTTAACCATCTTCTTTATTGCAATTATTCAGCATTGAAGTCAAAATAATTTAAAACTAATGATACTAGATAAGTGGTTTGTGCCTCGCTGCAGGCCACATTACAAATCATCGATGATGTTAAGGAAAGTAAAAGTGTCGTATGTAATTAAAGAAAGCTATACAGTATGAGCAGAAGTACATAAAAGAGTAAAAAAAACTTAAGCAAACATGAGGCAAAATTAGCTACAACACAATATGTGCAGAGAAGGAAAATGCAATGTTGGCAATGAATCAAATGTAATAACGACAGTGAATCAACATCACTAATGTCAAGCTAATCCAAGGATAAAAGGCTTGTCTAAATAAAAGAGGCAAAAGTTCAAAGATGCTGGGAAAGTCAATGAAGAAAAAATAACTTTGATTGGTTGGCCCTTTGTTAGAGATTATGGTGTCGATGATGGTGTCGATGCGAGCAATTTATAGTCCAGCTTCTCGACAAGTGCATTGAAAAGTGAAGTGTTAGCCATCCTGTGATCAATTGATGTAGTAAGTGTAATTGCTGAGAAAAGTGCAGAACCTATTAGACTTATAGTAGTAGGTGTAAAATGAAAAAGGTAAAAAATATATTAGACAACTAAGCTATTGTACGAGAAAAAAGGCTATAAATGCAGCGTTAACAACCTTAGATTTTGTTGTGTTCTTGTAAATTTCACACTTATAGTATTAGAGTCATTTTTGAAACCCAAATTAAAGGAAACATATAGAAAATATGTTCTTTGACAAAAAGTTCTATGCTAAATGAACTAGTGAACCTTGTGATCTCGTAAAGCAAAAAAGAAAACAAAATCTTGAAATGAATAGAATAAAAAAAACTCATTCATTCAATCTGAGATCATTGTACTCCACCCATGAAATTCCAAAACTCCCTTCACTATAAGCACCTTGGCTATCATGACAACATCAATAATAAAGTCAACTTGGAACATAAAATCAAGAAACTTTCTTTACATTTTAATTCCAAAACTCCTTTCACATCTCTCATTTTCCTTCCTTCCTTTGATCATGTTATCTCCTTTCCCTTCTTCACCATTTTAAAGATAAATCAAAATAACTCCACAAGAGATAAAAAAAAAAAAATAGATCGAAACAACCTTTATTTTCCACAACACTTTAAGTCTTGTCCTTGAAAAATGTTTTGGATGAAAAACATGATCTATAAAAAAACTGTGGTAATCTAAAAAGCACAGTTATACAGTGGAAAAGTTAGCTTTAACCGCTGGATGTGTTGTAGCTTGTTTGGAAAATAAAAGGAAATTAAAAGTTGTAGATAACGGTTATGGTTTTTGACGGGTAAAAAAAAAAGGGTTGGGAAGGCAGGCAACAAATTGTAAACTAAAAAAAAATCATGTTTGCAAGAAAATGGTAAGAAAGCTTCCAAAACCATCTATAAAAATCATATACGATGTTTTCTTTCATAGCACACTATTTTTGCTAAAAGCAAATATTGTCTTAAAATAAATGACAATTTGTAAATTTTATCGTCCTTGCATGCTAATCAAAAAGAGAACTTCAAAAGTGTGACAAAGAAAAGAAGCCCTATTTTGCAATTGGAAAGCTAAGAGAAGGGGTTGCAAATTCTATGACACAAAAGAGAAGTATAAAATGATGCCATGAAAACAATTTTTCTTCGATAAGTCGATTCAGTTCGTCAAAGAACCAAAATAGAAGAGAAAACTCACCCTTACACACTCATAAAGAGAGACACGACAATCTAAATTATTATTAAGCGAAAACATAAAACTAAAACTTAGGTTACAAAGGTGTTTTTATATGTGTAATAACCTAAGCTAAACCCTAGAATACCTAAGATGTGGACTTGTATAAGGCTCACTTACAATTAGACCCAAACCTTTAATTAAACAAGTCCAAATACTGATAATTAAACCCAAAACATGAAAACATAAATTAAAATAAAGGTCTGAAGCATTTTGCCGTAAATAATAATAAAAAATAACATAAAAGAGTTATTTCCTAGATTAAATACTCTCCTTGGTTAAATAATCATTTCTTGTAGCTCTAAGATCAGTTGTTGACTTTAGGAATTCTAAATAGACTTGGAGAATCAATTTTGACTTGGAAATTTTTGTTGTAGCCTCTAATTTTCTTTGTAGAGCTTGGTTTCGTTGCTTTACTTGGACAAAAATAATGATCATTTCCTCCTTAGTTTTTAATTTTATTAGTTTCCTTCTTAGACTAGAAAAATCATTAAATAATCTCTCCTTACTTAAAAAACAAATTTGTCGCCTTTTAATTTTTTTAATAGACTAAGAAACTTCTTCTTTCGAATGCTAAGAATCCTTTTCCATTAAGGATCTGATCTAGCTGAATTTACCTTGCACAAAAAAGAAGAATAATTACTGACTTTTAATCCTTGTAATATTAGGAAATCTTGCCTAAACAAGGTTGTTATAGGGCCGAACACATGAAGGCCATTTTGCACATGGATTAGGCTCTTTTTGCACTTAGATTAGATGAATAAAAGGTTGCTCTTTAAGTTCCATTGGCACCACTTGCTCCTCTAAGTCCATCTTGACCTAAACATGCTGAACAAGTCCATTCAATGCTTTCTTAAACTTTTTTTTCCCTAACCCTTATAATTGACCCATTTGGCATCTCTAAAGGGTAAATAATGTGTTTAGTCATGGTTTTGGGCTGGTCCTCATCATCCTCTCTCTTCAAAAAAATTCAACCTTGAAAATCACTTACATCAAACAGAGTAAGATCAGAAACGTTAAAAGTAGCACTAATACCATACTCACCTGGTAAATGAACTTTATAAGCATTGTCATTAATTCTCTTAAGGATATGAAATGACCCTACATCAACTCCTAAAGGGAATTCCTGAGTTAATTGTTAGCAAGTGGATGTTCCCCTAGTTAGGATGACAACGGTTTGAAGATCGTCAGGTGTTTTGGAAAGCTATCGCAATAGATGACAAAACAGAGTGTTTGTTTTGACAAGTAAGGTAATATAGTTATAAATGATTTGTAGTTATAAATACTTTTTTTATAATCTTTTAAACTAGTAAAAGTTGTTTATCTTAGGTTTAGCTGTCCCGAAGGGTTTTTTTTTTTTTTTGAAGAGTTTTTCAAAAGGTTTCCCTTCATAATTAAATTAACTTATTCATTTAAATTTTTCATGCTTTTATTTATTTGATTACTTGATAAGTGGTTGTAAAGTGTTAGCAAATTGCTTCTTAATATTAAAAAAAACACAAACAGGACAGTCATAAGTTACTTTCGAGTATTCAGAAATGTATGCTATGTGTTCATACCTGATCATCTACGAAGTGAATTTGATAAGAAGGTGATTCGATGTATATTTTTGGGCTATTACGGGCAAGGAAAAGGCTGGAGATATTGCAATCCCGATACCAATAAATGTATGGTATCGAGAAATATCATGTTTGATGAAGAAACTTCTTGATGGTCATCAGAAATGATGAAGAGGAAACATAATAATAATCATGAAGAAGGGTCTAACAGCTTGTTTAAGGATGTGCAACTAATACTTGATAAATTAAAGGAGTCCACAGTATCAAAATGATCAAGAAGCACCTATAGAACAAGTCAGCCCCTGGCAAACTAGAGTTTATCAAGTACCTTCTGAAAAAGAGCAACCCGACAAACAAGAAGTTCAAGAACAAGTCACACCTCAAGTGAGGAGATCAACAATACAACGAAAACGATATGCTAACACATCATTTGCTTTGGAAGCTCAAGTTATAGAACCTGTGACTTATGAAGAAGCGTCGCAGGGTAGTGAATGGAAGAAGGCAATGGATGAGGAGATTCATGCTCTAGAGGAAAATCGAACATGGGATTTAGTTGCAAAGCCTGCAGACGTAAAGCCCATATCCTGCAAATGGGTTTACAAGGAAATGACATGTTGAGATGGATCTATCGAAAGATACAAGGCAGGACTAGTAGCTCGAGGATTTTCCGAATGGAACAATATGGATTAGATTATGATGAAACGTTTAGTCTAGTAGCAAAACTCACTACTGTGAGAGTAGTACTTGCAGTAGCAGCTAACAGGTCATGAAAACTATGGCAATGGATATAAAGAATGCATTTTTGTATGGAGAGCTTGATCGGGAGATATATATGGAGCATCCACAAGGGTTTCAAAGTAAACTTCATCCTGAACATGTATGCAAGCTTAAAAAATCTATAACAGATTTCTGATGCAAAGTGGCTACTCAATGGCTTAGTCAGATTCAAACCTATTTGTTAAAAATCAAGGAGGAAGAATAACAGCAATTTTGGTCTAAATGGACGACCTCATTATTATTGGAGACGATGTGGAAAAAATTCCACCAAGCAAGAGAAAATTTAGTCCGCTTTCAAACGAAAAAGCTTGGAGCGCTTAAGCATTTTCTTGGACTTGAAGTTAAACGAACAAAAAGTGGTTTGTTTCTAAATCAACAAAAGTACGCAAAGGATCTGCTACAAAAATCTGGAATGCTCATCTGCAAGCCTGTTTCTACCCTGATAGAAGTTCACATAAAACGAGGAAAAGATTTGAAATATACAATTACGCCTCACCTTTAGTCAATACTCTAATCACCCATAAATTTAGGTCTTTAGGTTCTTAAAACATAGCTAAGAAGAGACATAGAAGGAAGAGAAGGAAGTTAGCTTCACTCACATTATAGCATCACCACAGACACATCATATCCACAGCATGTTTTGAAGAAACTGTTAATCCATTTCTCCTCCTCCTTTAATCTTCTAAAATCCAAATGGTATAGTATCTTAGAAAGAAAGATCCAATAAGCTGGAATTTAAGATCTTAGAGAAACAAAGAGAGCATAAACTTCTGTTAGTTATCTTTGGACTTGGACGTAAGCAAAAAGATTTGAGATTTCAAAATTTGAGGTTGTGAGTTAAAATGTATTGGAAAACTTCAAATTATTACTTGTAAAGTTTTTATTTCTTTAATTATTAAAACTAATTGTATGCCCCTTGGTTCTCTTTCAGCCAACTTTCCTGACTGAAGCTTGTGAGATGTTATGTTAATAGGTGTGTGGGACGATGTGATATTTGGGAATTGGCTGTATAAGAACCAAGAGGAACAATACCTGTTTAGAATGGTTCATAAGCTATACAGTGTTGAAGGTCAAACATGAGCTTGAAAGACGCCCTTAGTACATGGCAGCCTTATGATGACTTGGGCAAATAAGAAGCAAATGCCATTAAACTGACATGCTGTCAAGGTGCTCTGTCTCCTCAAGGGCAGGGGCAAAGAGTGTCCTTTGATGGTGGCCAGAGCTCTGTTGTTCTTCCAACCAAAAGTCTTACTTTAACCATCAAGATCCCTAAGCAATGTGATGTAGAATACAAGTCTGGACGTTTGTGGGGAGGCTTGGTTCCTCTCTTTAATTAGCACTGTTCTGTCTGACAATCTCCCCAAACTTGCTCAGCTGGGTATGCAGATACCATGTGTAGCAGCTTTATTGAATGAAGGAAATATTCAATTTCTGCCTTGGCTACGCAGACCCTTTATGCCTTTGAGGAGGTGTTGTTGGCTCTAGACAATGTGGTTGCAACCTAGTAGTGCCTTTTGGAGCCATTAGAACGTTGATGTCTAGCAGTAATTGTGTGATTTTGGCTCTTCTGATCCATCGGTGATTGACGCTGGACATCGAGGGATAATTCTGTCTTCTCTCTCTTGTGGTGAAGGTGGCTTGGCAGTTGACTTATCTTCTGATGCTTTTTTTCATCGTCGATTGTTCAAACTTCAAACACTAGTTGATTTCCTTCTTTTACAGTGCTTCCTTTGAGCTTTCACATTGTTCAAAGAAGTGGGTGTGGAGTTTGAGCATCTTTCCAGGAAAAATGTTATGTAGCATGAAGCTACATTAAGATGTTTTGCAATGTTGATCAGTTCTTGTAATTTTATTGGGAAACGAGTGAAAGCAGTTTTCTAACCTCCAGTCTTTGTTCCTTTTCAACGACAATTATGTTATTCCTTGTGTCAGATTTGGAACCTCCTCGTCAAGGGCCAAAGACATCAGCAAGAACTGCCCAAAGGCTGATCGCTTATGGAATGGGGTTGAAACTGCCGACAACCTTTGGTTCAAGAGAACTGAAGAGCCAGGAAGAAACCAGAAAGAAGCGGATAGTTACAAGGCAAGAATGAAAGATGATGATGCTTGGGGCGATGATTGATGGAAAAACAAACAAGAAGGATAGCTTTGTAGTATTAAAGACCAGTTCAACTACAAAAAGAAACATAGCCTTAGAAATGAACGTATCTTGTATTAATGGATTGCTTGCACTCATGTTTTTATTCTTGACAGGACATTTATGCATTTTGCTTCTATGATGCTAAAAGAGAACCATTGTATAGTCCCTTTGTTTTTAGATAATTAGTTAAGCATATCGAATTCTTATGCTTTGGCATCTGTTTAAGCTTCGTCCTTTGATCATTTCTGTTGCAATTTAATTATTTTTTCTTTCCAAAAAATACCTTCTTCAAAGTGAGAAAATGCCCTCAACTCGGACAAAAAAAACACTCAAATTTGCTTGCCACAGTATCCATTTTACATTGAGCATGGATCTGCAAGGAGTCAGATATACAATAAAAATTGAACCAAAACTTATCCCTCCTCTCTCACTTGCAGATTACAGGCAATAATACGACATAAAGTTAAAAAAAAAATCAAGCTGGCAGAACATATGAATTTGCAGTATTATAATTCACAACCCCTTCGCATTGGACCTTCCTATAAAATCTTTGATCCACAAAAAGCACATCGTCGAAAGAGATCAAATGTGAAACATTTTGCAATCATGAACTCTTTCTAGAAAGATTCTTAAGTCCACTTCCCACACATTTGAGTATAACCGTCCCTGTTGATGGATCAGGCTTGATGACGAATTTAACACCCAAAAAATCCCTGATGAGCCTTAGTGTTTCTATTCCATGGGTTCCTAGCTTTCCTACACGAATCTTTGAAACATCTTGGGGGCATAATGCACAAAGAAGAAACAACAAACCCTGCAACCAAATGACAACAGCAATGAAAATCAGGTGGCATATACGAGGTATAAAATAAAATTGCAAGACCCATAAAGATTTCACTCTTCTTTTCCTCGAGGGTGCCATACTATTCTCCCAAGTAAAGATTCAAAATAAATCACTAACGTGGTCTTTTAAGGACTCATCTATAATTCAATATCATTACCGCCACCCAAGATAATCAGAAGCAGATAATTAGTCATTAACAGCTTTCATTTAACTTCATTTAGTGATGCTTTTTGGAAAGTACTATTAATGCAGTAACGGGGTATTGAAAAAAAAAAAACAGAGAACCACATCAATGAATTTAACTCACAAGAAAAAAAGAGAGCAGATAACACAAACCTGGTGTGTTGTATCTACAACTCCACCTTGCTCAATTTCATTAAGGAGAACAGAAGCAATTTGCTCACCAACATCTTCTGCAGGCACCAGCTCTTGTTTCTCACCTTCCATTCCACCATCATCCGCTCGTGCATAAGAAACTGCAGTATCAGCAGTGATGAAACAACCAGAAGTAGTTTCCGCAACCAAGGATATTCCATAACCAGGTGAACTGCCCATTAAATCAATATCTGTGTGAGCTATACTCTCTGTAGCATGCTGAAAGTAAAAATAAAACATAAAAAAATTCCAAGCAGCGATTCACATTTCTCTCTACTGTGCTTGAAAAATCCAGACAAACAAACATGTAACATTTTCTCTAAACAGATATAATACTTTCCAACTGGCAGACCAGCTTTATAAATAAATATTCGAACATCACGAAGAAAAAAATAAAAACAAAAAAGTTCAAGCAGCAATTCACATTTCTCTCTACAATATTTCCAAACAAACAATGAGATGACAATTTTTTATTAACAGATAACATACTTTCCAGCTTGTTGACCAGCTTTATGATCAGTGAATATGTGGACATCAGGAAGTAAACGATTAAAGATTCCTCGAGCAGCATGTATCATGGTATTCTCAAACTGAGAAGAGACTCTGGTTGAGAAAGTCACCCCTCTAATCCTCTTAACCATTCCCTCATCAATCCAAGTGACTGCCTGCAGAGTGTAACAAATAAGAACATGGAAAAAAAAAACATACAAATGAACTACCACAGGATTCAAAATCTCACTGTTAAACTTTGAATAATGGGAACTGATAAGAGAACTTCTCCGCCACCATGAGGTGGAGCACCACGACTTTCTATTTTCAGTTCCAATCCTTCTGAAGGAACTCCGAATTGCTTCAATAATGGTAAGGTAGCAGAACGGAAAGTGTCAACACATGGGTCCTTAGAATCATTTGTAATTCCTGAAAACAGCATGTTATTCCATTAAATCTTCTTAAGAAAAGAAAAGCATACCCTTTACAGTTGTGTTTCACTATGCAAAAATCATAAACAAAGGCATTGCCTATAAAATTGCTATGTAAAGTTTATGGGTGGATACTCTTAAGGTAAGTCAGAGCTGATATTGTCAAGTTAACGTTTGCATCCTAGTCTTTCTTTCTTTCTTTCTTTTTTTACAACATAGCAGTGTCAGAGACCCTAGGTATTTTCTCAACATTAGGCTGTGGACTAGGTGTGATCTATATAAGCACAAAGGGGAAAATGGATAGCCTTTCCAGTGATATACAGAACAACAGTTGACAAAGCCTCTACAATCAATCATTCTCTAAACTCCAAAAGGCACAAAGCATGTTTTAAAGATCTTACATTCTCAATTACTCCTTTATTACCACACATGAAGTTCAGAACTCAGTAGCAAGACTTTCTCTTTTAGATTTGGTCACAAAGATACAAGGTTGATCTATACCTGTCTTTGGTAATATCTTTGATAATTCATATGGAAGAACACCTTACAAGCTAATAAGGTTTGCAGGTTTATGGAACCCTGAATGAGGAGATCAGCAAATATACGACAGCATTTGATAAAATTCAATTTCCCATTCTAGTTCCCTTGGGGAGTAGAGGGAATCAACATGTGTAGAAATGGTCACAGTTCAAAGAAATAAATTACCTTCTGGCTTCTGTAATATCCCTCTTTCAAATCGTAGTCTATTATTGAGAACTTACAATCAAAGTCCCACATAGAACCGATGATGAATAACATTAAACTCCTTTTCTCTTTCAATTTTTTTTTTTGGTCAGAGTATAAGACAGTACATTACAATCATTCAAAGAGGAGATCGTTTTGAGCAAAATGAAGCGGGCAGAGCTGATCGATAAAAAAAGACAGCAACTCAACTAAGCTGCTAAGAACCCCATAAACAGAAAATAACATACAACTGCACAAACACTTAGCACATGATGACTGACCAAACTTCAGGGGAAAACGGTACCTTTGAGCCTTATCGAAAGGGGCTTCTTCGAAAACAACCCAAGAACAACCAATGGCTCCAAGAAATACCCAATTGCTCGACTTACACCACAATCGTGCACAAGGTGTCTCCCACCCATCACAATCCCAGGCTTGTATTGAAACTTTGTTCCTGCCACATAAAATATATCCCTCAAAAATCAAACCCATGACAAGCTAACAACAAAAAAACAAATGGGGTGGTTCGTTTTACCGGTTTCATTGATTTTGACAACACAGTCATCAGAAATCTTCTCGAGGAGGCGGAGGAGAGAGACCTCATGGGGGCGTAGGCCGGGCATCATGTCATTGGCTCGAATGTCCTCGACTTGGACAGGAGTGGCGGAAAGCGTCGATAATAGCAGTCTTTGACGGAGGTTTTGGCTACCTCTTAGCTTCTTGTAGCTTACCTTTCCCATCTTTTTGCTTGACTGGATTGAAGGCCTTCTTCTTTACTGGGATAATATAGATTTCTGGGACTAGGGTTTAGCCTTCAGCCAAAACCCTTCTTGTTGTTGAATCGTTCTTGTTTTGGATACGGGTCGGGTTTATATATTATTGACCCTTTTAAAATTGAGTAGGTCTTGTTTTAATTATTACTAGATGTCATGCTCGCGCGATGCCGCGGGCTTATGACATACTTGTGCATTATATGAAGAAAAACGGTTGCAATCTATAATGTTTTCAAGTAAAAAACTACAAAGTTAAATTTTTAATCAGTTTAATATTTAAAAAAATAAAATCAACAGAGAAAATTTTGGAAACAATCATAAAAAAAATGAAAGGAAAAAAAACCAAAAAGGGAAACAATGTAGCAATCTATAGTGTTTCATGAGAAAACATGCAGTTGTAATTCTCAACCGGCTCAATGTTAAAAATAATAAAATCAATAAAGATAATTTTGAAAAAAATCATAAAAAAATCATGTGGGGACACACTGTAGCAATCCATAGTGTTTTAAAGAAAAAAAACTACGAAGCTAAATTCTCAACTAGCTCAATATGAAAAAAATAAAATCGACAAAGACAATTCTTGAAAAAAAATAAAAAAAAAAAGCATGTGAGAAAACACTGTAACAATACACAGTGTTTTAAAGAAAAAAACTACAAAGCTAAATTGTCAAACAGCTCCATATTAAAAAAATAAAATCAACAAAAACAATTCTGAAAAAAAAACAAAAAAAAATGAAAAAAAATAGAAGACAATTTTGGAAAAAAAAAGCAAAAAAAAATGAAAATAATAGAAAGAAAAACATGTGAGGAAAGTTAAAGCTAAATTCTCAACCAACTCAATATTAAAAAAAAAATTCAACAAAGATAATTTTAAAAAATATACGGGGAAACACTGTAGCAAAACAAAAACCTTGTGGGGAAACATTATAAGAATTCATGGTGTTTTTAAAAAAAATCTACGAAGTAAAATTCTCAACCAGCTCAATATAAAAAAATAAAATCGACAAAGACCATTTTGAAAAAAAAAAATCATAAAAAAACCATGTAGAGAAATATTGTAGTAATCCATAATGTTTTAAAGGAAAAAATTACATTACTAAACTCTCAACCAGTTCAATATTAAAAAAAAATCATAATTTTGAAAAAAAAAATAAAAAAACGAAAAACAAAAGAAGAAATCAATCTTGGGAAAAGAAAAGAAAAAAAAAACATGCAAAACCCAAAAATATATGGGGGGAAAAACAAAAACAATGTGGGGGGGGGGGGAACTAAAAAAAAGGGAAAATAAACAAAAGAAAGAAACACAAAATAAAAAATAAATAAATAAATAAATGAGAAAACGGCAAAAAACAAAAACCAAAACAGAAAAAAAGAACACGTGGGGAAGCTACAGTACTTTCCCCACGCGTTTTAGAGTATTTGTTAATTATTATTATCTCTCTCTCTCTATGTGTTTACCTTTTATTTTCTTATCTGGATTTGGATGTTTTTGTCTTCATAATCTTTTTTTTAAATATGTTAAATTGTTAATAATATATTCAATCAATAGACACTTATCATTTTTTTTTAGTACCCAACCATTCTAAAAGAAAAGGCAATATAGAAATTTTTTTTAACAATTAGGGTTATTAAAAACTGTTAAAATATGATAACTTGAGAATTATTATAAAATATTTAATTATATATATTGAATATCTATTCAAATTTCTTGGACTTCATAACCTCTTGAATTTAGTATCTTGACTTTTTATGATAATTGAATTTTCTAGTGTCCTTTAATATTTTTATTCTCTTGTTCTATAAATAGACTACTTATCTTGTATTCTAAGAATTGAAAAGAAATAAAAAAAATTATGAATTTCTCTTTTAAATTTAATTATGAATATGTATGTTTTTACTTGTTCTTTATTTCTTTTAACATGTTATAGTGTAATCATTCTAATTAATTTATATTGAAATCTTGGCATGCATGAACTCCTGTGTTAAATGACTTATATCAATTTCAATGTTTTTTTGTTTTCATTATTATTCATATTTTATGGAATATATTTGGTTCTGTAACTTATATCATCATATTGCACTTAAAGTATCATTAAATTTCCTAACTTAAGCATGTTCAAAGACTTGGCATTGATTATAAGGAAATTTACTTTCCAGTTATGGATGCGATCACTTTTAGATTTTTGATTGGTTTAGTAGTCTCAGAAACTCTAGATATACGTTTAGTGAATGTAGTTACAACATATTCATATGAATCATCAGATAAAGATATCCATATGAAAATCACTGAAGGATTCAAAATGTCTGAAACCTTTTATGATAAACCCAGAAGTGTTTATTATATTAAACTACAAAAATCTTTATATAGGTTGAAGCAACCTCATCGAATGTGGTATAATTGTCTTTATGAATACCTCATAGAAAAAGGATTTGAGAGTAATGAGATTTTTCCATCCATTTTTATTAAGAAAAACACATCCGGATTTGCTATTGTTGCAATAGATATTGATAATTTAAATCTTGTTGGTACTCCTGAAAAGCTCATAAGAACTATAACTTATGGTTGTTCGATCACTTAATGTAAAGAAAGACCTTTTTTTACCGCTAAAAGAGGATGCATAAATTCTTAGTACAAAAGTACCATATCTTAATGTTATTGGAGCTTTTATGTATCTTGTAAATTGTACAAGACCATATATAGTTTTTGTAGTCAATTTATTAGCAAGATACAGTTCCACTCCTACAAAAGGACATTGGAATTAGGTCAAACATATACTTCGCTATCTTCGCGGAACAACTAAGATGAGGTTATTTTATAGTAGATAAAATTCATAATTGATAGAACATGCAGATGCATGTTATCTCTCTGATTTCCTTTAAGGGAGATCACAAACATGTTATTTATTTACCTACTATAATTTCTTGGAGATCTGTCAAACAAATATTAGTAGCTACTTTATCAAATCATGCATAAATTATTGCAATTCATGAAGTAAGTTGAGAATGTATATGTCTAATGTAAATTATCCAACACATAAAAGAAAAATATGGATTGTCAACTATTAAAGATAGTCCCATAATATTATTTGAAGATAATTTTGTCCGTTTCACTCAACTTATAAGAGACTACATTAAAAGAAGATAAAATAAAGCATATCTCATAAAGTTCTTTTATACTCACAAGCTTCAACATAAGAGAAAAATTGATATCAAGCAAATCAAGTCAAATGATAATTTAGCAAACCTATTTACAAAGTCTTTACTAGTCTCAACTTTCAAGATCTATAATATTGGAATGGGACATCTTAAAGATTCATCCTAAGATATGTAATTTTGAGTGAAGTTAATGCAAATTGTACTTTTTTTTCATTCCCAATGAGTTTTACTTTACAAGGTTTTAATGAGACAATTTAACATTTTTCTAAATCCTAAAGTATTCAAATATGAATCTTGAAGTATTTATATAAAACCTTCTATTAAATTCTAAAGTATTCAGAAATCACACAAGAATGTTGTACTATTTTTCCTTCCACTTAGGTTTTTTTCCATTGAGTTTTTCTTTTCAAGGTTTTAATAAGACATATTTTTAGTACATGGTTATTTAAGGGAAAGTGTTATAAAATTTGTAATTATATATATTGAATGACCATTAAGGACCAACTCAATTGCATTATAGCACTTCATAATGTTACATTGAATGTTGTTGAAGAAAAAAATAATAGTAAAAGACCAGTGTTTTTTAGTATTTTTATTCATGTTACGTGAATAAATATATAAATGGATTATGTGTTGTGCAATGCCATCCCTAAATATTGTTAATATTGTTTTTTGAAATAATTTATGAAGATTTGAATAAGATACGAGGAATAATTTATACATTTATATGCGACAAGAAATTTCTTTTAAATGGTGAGGATAATAAACCCAACTCAATAATGCATATGCAGGCCGATAGACTAATTTTTGCAATCATATTAATATTCTTAATGTATTTGTTTGTATGCTTGTGTAGTCATGGTAGATTGTCTTTATTTATTCTTTTTTATTACATTGGATATAGTGTCTGTTTGGTATTATTGTGTTTTTAAAAAACAACTACTTTTGATCTGAAAGAAATGTTTAATTAACACTTTAAATACGATTTACTTTAAAAAAAATCAGATGCTTCTACTTTTAATAGAAAGAAGGTTACTTATTGTAAGATCCATTATTTTAAATAAAAATGACAACATTTCATTAATTATTTTAATGAATTACAAACACACCAACTAAAGATGCTAGTGCTAGTACTTAAATTAAAAAAAAAACATTTTCTATATTATTAATTATATTGAATTGATATGATGTGTACATATATTATTACACGATTAACCTTTTTCTTTTTTAGTTTTTAAAACTTAAAAATAACTCTAATAATAAACAAGTATACATGGATACATGTTGTCCAAAATTCACAAGTAAAGATTAGACAAATAAGAAAAATATGTTTAGTTTATAATCATGCAAACATATAAAATCATTGTAAGCATTACAAAAATATAGCATGAATACTAAACAAATATATAAATTTGCAAAAAATATAGGAAAAACAATTCTAGCATGCAAACCAACACAAATATTATAATTATAATATAAAACTACTTCGTAGTACATGTTTGTTGTTGTCCTTAGGAGATATCCAATCTTAAATTTTATTGTTGTCTAGATTGTCTTTTGTCCTTGAAACTTCATTACTCATCAGTTGGTGCAAAATGACTTTCTTTAGTAAGCCTTTCAAAATTCCAACAACTCCTTTTTGTTTAGGTACATTTTTAAATAAGATCCAAAGAAATTAAATCAATAATATTTAATATCTCTCTACAAAGACCGAACCTAAGCTCTAGAGTAGAAAAAATGAATTAAAGAACAAGTTTTTAGGAAAACCAACAACAATGAGAAAAAATAACTCATAAAATTCTTTTATCATATTCCACCAATTCAAGACACTTATTTATAGGACTTAGAAACTAAAACATTAATAATCATAATTCATGAGTTTTCATAATTCATGAATATTTTATTAATTATAATGAATGTTCATAATTTATGAATGTTTATAGTTCATGAATATCTAAAATATTCATAAATATTCATAGTTAACGAATTGGTTATAATAACATTCATTCCCCTCGCATAATCAATGTATTAATTTATGTACTAAGATATTTTAGGGATTTAAAAAAATTGCTAATTAAACAAGAACTTAATAACAAATATTTTTCATTAACTAAACTCAAGCTCAAACTCATGAAATTTAATAATATTAATGAAATTAATAATATTAATAATAATATTAAATTTATCTGGCCTAAATTTTTATAGTTTTTAATCCCCTCAAATAAAATTTATTGTTTTTCTTTGATAGTAATAATATTTTACACAGAGTTGGGTCCAGCTGCCAAGCCAGACCCAACAGCTTTTGGCAGAGAAGGCAACACCCCAGCCGTTATTCTTGACCAAAAACACAGTAGAGGAACGCCTCCCAGGGCGCTATAGTGTTGTCCACAGTGAAAACAATCTATGCCTACAGTGTCGTCCACAATGCAATGTGTCTGTGTCCATTCCCACACGTTTTGAAAGAGCCTAACAAAGAGTAAACCCAAACAGTGCAATCCGTAGTGAAACCACTCACAACTTACAGTGATTCGAAACAGTGTAATCCACAGTGAAAGCACTCACAATCAACAATAATTCACTCTATAGTAAAACACTAAGTCCTTTTAATTATAGTTAATAAACACATCACACTAATAAATTACCAAATATTATTTTTATCTCAAAACACGACAATAACACATTAACTAAAACACAAAATATCAAAGATGCTCATAAAATTCTCTAGCTTTTCATGAGCTGGAGCAATATCCTTCATTTGAATTCTGAAATTCCAGTATCTTAGTACAATCCATTACATTTATTTGCTTTTGACATTGGATGACATCTTCATAATTATCAGGTATGCGTCAGTATACAAGGATACACTGCTAAATACAAGCTATGCTGTAATGAATTTAAATGTGCTTCCTAATTTAATTTCTTATTCAAGATGCCACATGTTGGGCTTGCCATAATGAGATTACACAAGATATAACCTAGTAAGTAAGTTATTATCTAGTTTTAAAAAGTCTCTCGTATGCTTAGTGTTCGTCTTTGAAAGGTCAATATAAGGCTTATAAGGAGTGTGATGATAGAGGCCTTTAATATCAAATCGACATACCAACCACTTTCAAATAAGCAATCAAGCGAGAGTTGAATGATTTCACGAGTCTTGCCTAGGCTAAAGCCATTAGAGGTACCATTACTTCCCTACCTATCTTAAATTTTAAGGTGTGTGCTTTTAAAGTGATGCATGACAATAGAGATGTCTATTAAAGCTGTAAAAAGTGATAACCAAATAAACACAACATAACAAACATTATATCAATTGACAAACAAAAGACAAAGCTTAGTCCAACAACGTCCCCAGTGGAGTCACCATTTTGTCGCACCCGATATCGCGATGACCTTTAATGATTGTAGGAAAAATAACAGATATGTGATATCCTGTTCTTAAAGGGGAAAAAAATCTAGTTTAAGGACTCGCCACCTACTATTATGGTCACTAGGAACCCTAACTGGTCAACATAAATTCTATGGTACGAGACTGGTTACACAAAAGTGAAGATACTATCAACCTTTAAGGGTTCTAGTTGAGGTAAACTGCATTATTGGTTTTGTCTTAAATTGCTAAGGGTTTGATTTATTCTGTTTTTTTATGGTATGCTTATAATATTCCTAACTCTGATGCTAATGAATATTCAACTACAAATACTTTCAACTCTGGCGTTGATAAATATTACATAACAAAAGAGTATGGTATTGCTGACTTTGGCATTAATGAATATTAGGGATTCAAAATAATTCTTAATCCTATTGTCAATATTCCTAACTCCAACGTTAGTAAATCTTAAGAGTATTTCCAATTTTGACATTAATGAATACAAATATTTTTGATTGTGACGCCAATGAATAAATCAATAAAATTTCAATTGAAAGCAAAACACAACTTTTTTTTTATTTTTTTCAAAGAGAAAGAAAAGATATATATATATATACTAGATTCACATTTCATAGTATAAGTCTACAACCCAATACTAAGTAAAGTCATTAAAAAAACATGCAAGAGACTTACAAATAAATTCAGAAGTGTCCCTCAATTTTTTTGGTATCTCAAATACTACAATCAAGGATTTACGAATAGACCATAATGTATCAACCGTTGGATTCTCGCAATCAACTTCAAGCTCTCAACGTTTGAAGTTCCAGGCGATTTTAAACAAACAAATTAAAGCTTGAACAACTCATCTTGCTACTAAGACATAATGACTTAGTGCTGAGATGATCAAATTCCAGCTATTGCACATAGAGCTAAAATCATACATAGGTGGTATATGTGGTTCACCTAGTTGGCCCTCGGTCCTAGCCAAGGCCTGCCTCCTCCTCCTCCTCCTTCTTCAACCTCTCTCTTTTAAATGAATTGTATTGAAAATGATTAATTTGAAAATTTGTAGTAAAATTTTGGATTTTAATTTTAATTTGGATTCTTTTAATTTTTTTTATACTCTGTTTATTATAATTTTTTTAAAAAATAAACAATTTATGAACAAAATTACAAATGAATTACCTTCGTTGAAAAGTTCTAAGGAGTTGATAAAACATTATATGAAATGCGACCCATTATTTTAGATGAAATCACCGATGAAATAAATCCCTCAGAGAGTTCTAGAGAGTTGGATAAAAATTACAGGAGATGCCTCTGACAATCTGTAATCATTGATGTGAATATTTCATCGGTAATATGCCATACACATCGATAGAAATCCCAATGGAATGATGCCGTTAACATTTTTTGTTTGACATCTTTTTTCCATCTGTAAATCCAATGGTGATTGTGTTACTGACAGAATCTCAACAGACTAAAAATCACTGAAGATATATTTTCTGACAAATAGTAATAGTCTGGTAGTGAAGGCTATGGCTATAAATGTGAATTTTTTAGATGAAAAAACTATTCAGGTTTACAAAAATGATCGCCCAGGAGTTGAGGCTAAGGCCCAGGCTGGGCTGATGCGCACGCATGGGGGGTTTAAGCATAAAGCCTACCTTACTTAGGACCTCTCCCCTCTAAAAGCCTATATGCTTTTAGATCCAATTTTAACTTTTTAACTTTTCACTTTATAAAACTAAGAAAGCTTTGTTTCTTTTCTACATGAGATAAAATATTTTTAAAGGGTTATGAGTTTCACTAAAACATGCCAACCAAGGGTTATTTGAGATCAATATCTCATTTATCCATAATTTGTTTAAATCATATTAATGTTTCATGTTAAAGAGGTTAAAGTTAAAGATTAAATTTTAATAAATTTTTAACCTAAAAAGTTAGTGGATTTTATTTTTAATTTGACCTTAAATGTGTTGATTAACCATGTTTTTAAACAAAAATTTCCAACGTGCTAAAAACTCTATATGAATTAAAATTAAAAATAATTAAATCTGGTATGCAAAAGTTAGTTTAATGTCAATACCCTAATGCAGTTGTTACCAATATAAATATTCTGGGCGTCAACAACAATTAAGAAAAAGCAAACGAGGAAGAAACGTAAATTATGTTTCCTTGGTATGGAAGCCAACTAGAAAATGATGGATCGATATAATCAACCAACCCAGGTAGCGTTTAGGACTGGCTATAGCATTTAACATTTACCATCTGCCATCTTATTTTAATTATATTATTCTGAAGACTGAATAATTCAGGTGTAAGTTCCTGGTAAATAAAAAGGCAAATCGTATCGTGTTCCTGTGTTGAAATACATACATATATATATATATATATATATTATAATTTGATCGTAGACTTTGATCATGCACTATATTTCTGGAAGCCGTGTATCTTTTATCTATGAGATCATGTAGAGAGCAGCTGCAGAGTTGATTTAACCGGCCAATATAGCTTTCTTTATTTCTTGATCTCTTAATTATAATTAATATTCTATGATATTCTAAGCATGAAGAAGAATGTGTGTTAATTTCTATACACATACACACATGTATGTTAATGAAGAAAAGAAGAAGAAGTAACTGATGCTCTATTTGTTTACATGATAGTACAGCCTTGTACAGTATAATATGTGTTTTATCTTAATTATATATTTAAAAATATTTAATTAATTAATACACTTTTCTCTTAGAATCTTGAATTAAAAAAAAATATACAATTTATAGCTTTTTTTTAAATCTAATTTCTCAAAACACATTTGTAAAAGCTATTACAATGTTAAACATACACTAAATAAACCCATTTGATTTTTTTAAAATAAATAATTGATTAATTACAATATCACAAAAGAACAAAATGTAAAAGAGAATTACAAAGATGAAATTATGGACCGTTACCATGTTTTGAATAACTTCTACGTAATGTGGTTACTGGTAAAATATTGTAGCAGCTAGCTGGTATACAAGTAAGACTTGAATTGTATCATAAGAAGTGTAATTTAACTGATTAGATTTTAGATTTGTTTTTCAAAGATCACCGGTTTGAGTCCTATAATTTTCGGGGTTACTAGAGGTTTGTATGATCGTTAACTTTAGTGCCCGTGAGACTAGTCGATGTATGCGCAAGCTGGTCCGGACATCCATGCTAATCTAAAAAAAAAGACCTGAATTGAAATTATCAAAATATTGTTTTGCGAGTAAATATAATTTAGTCCCTCTAGTTAAAAATAATTATTTTCCTTGCTGTTCTTTTTGTTTCTAATATATTGATCTGATCGTCTTTCATAAAAGAAAATTAAAAATAAGTGTTTTCTCCTATATATTTATATTTATTAAAAATTTAGTGCCACCATTTATTAATGTGAAATAAAGAAGTCAAAATTGAAAAACAGTAATTCTTAAGCTATCAATATCCATTTCTTGATTTATTAGGCAGGTGATTCACCATGACCCAGTTCTCTTTTTTTTTTTTTTCCTTAATTAATAATTAAATCTCTCCCCTCTAGCCTGTGGGATTAATTAAACTCAAATAATTCGGTACCCAGCATGCATCCTTGAAGTGGATGCTAATTATTTATGTTAAGAGTTGAGTGTGGGGTAGGAATTAAAATAAATTAATAATTATTATATGTATATAAAAAGTCTCAAATAACGGAGTCTCCAGGTTTAATATATTAATTAGCTGATCAGATTAACTCAGCTTAATTGGCAAATTATGTTCAAGAAATAGTTCGGTCAACAAAAAACCGAAGGGTCGAATTCTTGAACAAGAACAAACGACTGCGAAATGGGGTGGTATTTTCTTCTTCTTTTAACCCACAGAATCACGCCAAGGAAAAATTCATGAGTTGATACCGCCTGCTAACTTTGCCCAGATTCAAAATTTGCACACTCAAAAACATTCCACAGTTTTAGGACTTTTATTATTATTATTATTATTATTATGGATATATGAATTACAGTGAACGGCCTTTTCCAAGAGCTACAAGAAGCTAGTTTATCAACTCGTCGATTAATTGAAAAGTACAAGTAATAAGATTTAAACCATGAATATTTTCCCCCTCTAATTTATTGTTTATCACGTGATTAATATCAGCCAGTTAAAAGCTGACTTGCACAGTTCTATAACATGCACCCTCGCCTCTTTTGTTTTTTTGGCCCTTTCAATGGTGGATCCATCATTATTTTGCCCACTAATTTTGTGCCAAGTGATCTGCTTTGGTTGGCTCCTGGAAGAAACTTCTAGCCAACGTGTTTTTATATGTTTGTTTGGTTTGACCATGAAAATGCCTAATGGGAAAAGTATGGCTGTCAAACAAGAACAAAAATATTAAAAAAAAAGAAGAATCAAAGTAAATAGCATTAATTTGTTTTTCTAGAATTGTCAAGCTTTGTTACTTTCAAACCTTGCTATTAAATATGCTGGCTCCATTCACTTACGGCAGCTAAAAAAAAGAAGAAAGCATCCTCTCCATTCTTCAAAATCCTCTCAAGAATTTCGAGAACTTGTGCAGTCCCATTGTTTGTTTCATAGTTATAGATCATGGATGAAATAGAAGTTCCTGAATATTTTCTATGCCCCATTTCGCTACAAATCCTGAAAGACCCTGTTACAACAATAACAGGCATCACTTACGAGCGAGAAAGCATAGAGCAATGGTTGAAGGCAGCAAAAAGCAACCCTACTTGCCCGGTAACAAAGCAGTCTTTGCCAAGAGATTCTGAGCTGACACCAAATCACACATTGAGGAGGCTAATTCAGTCATGGTGCACTGTGAATGCTATATATGGGGTTGATCGAATCCCCACCCCAAAGTCTCCTATCAAAAAGAGCCAAATATTTAGACTCATCAAGGATCTTGATGCCCCTGATGATCACTTGCGTACGAAGGCATTAAGGAGAATGGAAGCCCTTGCCAAAGAGAATGAAAGGAACAGGACTTGCATGGTGGAAGCTGGTGTGACAAAAGCTGCGGTTCTTTTTATCATAAAATGTTTCAAAGAAGGAAAGACTGCTGGTCTTGAAGAAGTTTTGAGGATTCTTTATCTTATTTGGAACCCATCTCAAGAAATCAAGCTTCTTGTTAGGGAGAACCAAGATTTCATCGATTCATTGACATGGATTTTACGTTGTGATCAGATAAACAATCACGTTGATGTCAAGAGCCATGCAATGCTATTATTGCACAAAACAACGGAGATTGTATGTCAAAAGCTACTGGAGAGTTTAAAGGTTGATTTCTTCAAAGAGATCATAACAAGGGTTCTTAGGAAGAGAATCTCTAAACAAGCCGTAAAGTCATCCTTGCTTGTTCTTACAGAAGTGTGTCATTGGGGCAGAAACAGAATGAAAATTGTTGAAGCTAATGCTGTTTTCGAGCTCATTGAACTAGAACTAGAGAAACCCGAGAAGAACATCACAGAGCTCATTTTTAATATCTTGGCTCAATTATGTTCATGCGCAGATGGGAGAGAACAGTTTCTAAAGCACGCAGGAAGCATTGCCATGATTTCAAAGAGGGTCCTTAGGGTTTCTCCAGCAACTGATGATCGAGCACTGCACATACTTGATTCAATCTCAAAATTTTCTGCTAGTGATGAAGCTGCTCTAGAGATGTTGAGAGTTGGTGCCGTGTCAAAACTTTGCATGGTTATTCAAGCAGACTGTGCTCCCTACTTGAAAAAGAAAGCAAGAGGAATCCTTAGGTTGCACTCCCATATGTGGAACAATTCTCCTTGCATTGCTGTATATTTGTTAACCAGGTATCCTGGATAATTAATCCATTAGTTTCTTCCCCTTTTTTCAAATATCTTGTATAAAAACAGGCAAGAGAGCTTATAGTTCAAATTAACATGCAGTTCTATCACTGAGATTTCTCGGATTCTAGCGTGTTTATTTGTGGAAAAGAAGACAATCAGATTTTCTTTTCTTTTCTTTTTGATTCTATCCTAAACCAATCTTTGTTTGTGCTTTTATTTTGTAATTTTCTGTTCAAACAAGTAGACCAGTAATAGTAGCAAAATTTGACTTTTAAGACACTCTGGAATTTCTTCTTTTGGGCAAGTAATTAGAGTGAATATATGTTCTCACCTGCACACCGACCATTATAAGAAACATGGGAAAATGGAACCCTGCCACCATGATTGCACGGCGGAAAACAATGTAAGAAAGAGATCAGGTATTATTAGGATTTGAACTTTGAAGAACACTCGAAGAGATAGCGGTGCAAGTCAGTGTTTGAAAGGTTCCAGGGACAATAACCTTTATCTGCCACGAATGATTGGTAAAAAATTGCATGGTTGGTTTGGTAGCCAGGTGGTTCACATTGCTTAACATAATTTTCAAAGTATTTAGTTAATCAATATATATTATATTTTTATATGAGTTTTAATAAAATTTCTTTTTTGAAACTTTGGTTATGAAAAAATAAATAAAAATTATAGTTTTTCTTCTACTTTTTTTTTTCAAATCACAGTAAAAACTATATATCACAATATGAGAGACGCTAGACGACTTTATATATATATTAGCTAGAGTTATGTGGAGACAACGTTTGTTAATTACTGCCTTCAATTACGACTTGTCAACAAATATTCATTTCAGGGGGTGATTGGTTCGTTACAGGCGGTCCAATTGGATATATATAGAGGTATGAAGATATGGAAACTTTTGACCATACAAAGTAGAACATGGATTTGGCTACGTACTTCCAAGTTACTGGCATTATATATGATGTATGATGTTTGTAAAATTATAATCATTAATTTTTTTTTTGTTGGATTTTCTTTGTAGAGAAAAATAATTATTGATTTTTGAAAAATACTACTGATCACTCATCAAACGTGCAGTTGAAATTGAAATAAGATATGATTTGGATTTCATCAGCATGATAAATCATGTTATTAGTAAATTGAAGAAAGCCCAATACTTAAAAAAAAAAGAAAAAGAAATGTATATCATCCATCCCAAAAAAAACCGCAAGTAAATATGCATAATTGAAGAATAGTTCACATATAAAAATAATATCCACATATTAATAAATCAAGTTCTAATTCTATACTACAAATATATTAATTCAAATCAAAAGATAAAATTATAAAACATTCATGTTTAGATATTATTTTATATTATCTTTTAATAAAATTGATAGGAATCAATGAGTATCACTAAAAAATTCATTAAAAATACCAATTGAATTTATTATAAGATCTAAAACTAAAAAAATAAAAAAGGAATAAATTGTAGATTTCTGAATCTTTATATTCATAAGATTCATTAATATCAGAGTAAAATTCTAAAATTAAGTTATATATTCTTTATCTTTTAATTTTTATATTATTTCATCGTTATCATAATTTTATCTTTTGAGAATAGATGATACGGTACCAATCAACAAACATTAAAAAAAACAAAAACCCATTAGATATACCAATTAAACCTATTATAATATTATCCGAAACTAGCGTTTACCAATAGCAAAAACATCACATTAAAGGAACCGAAGAAGTTGAGAAATTTACACCACATGTCATTTTTCTACAGCAGAAAACACAATATCGTTTTATTTATAATAATAATAATAATAATAATAATAATAATAATAATGATTCTACGGTAGGGTAAGGGTTGACGTTGAAGGAGCAGCAAAGCTTGACCTCTCTCTCTCTCTCTCTCCCCATATATAGACTTGATCTATATTGCCATTGATTCTGGACATTTACCGTCATTGAAAATGTGGGAAATGAACTCCACGTACTCCACATGCACTGACAAGAATAGCAAATATTTATTCCTTGTTTCATATTTAAACTAAAAAAAGAATAGCAAATATTTATTCCTTGTTTCATATTTGAGAGTTTGAAAGCCAAAACGGAGGCGGATTCCATCTTTAGTTTAGAGTAATTCCATTTTGCATGCCTTTTTTTCTTTTTCTCTTTTCTATTTTCTTATTGTATCCTTAACATGCTATTTGTAATACAAGCAAGTCAATGGCACTGTAGGATTTTAGAACAAACTCCCATGTGTCAATGTCTACAAGGAGGTCTTCCATGTCACAAACACAAAATGGAATTGGTTGCCAGCGTTTTCAAAAAATTTATTATTATTATTTTTTTGTTAAAAATTAAATTTTTATATAATTTTTAAATCGTTTTGATGCGCTAATTTTAAAAATAATTTTTTTTAAAATATCATTTTAATGCATTTCGGCATGAAAAACATTTTGAAAAGTAATCGCAACCACACTCCCAAATAGACCTTTTAAGCTTAAAAGATCTATTTGGGAGTGTTAAAAGGTCTATTTGAGAGTGTGGTTATAATTACTTATAATAGATTATACCTTTTCTTAATAAGCACTTTGGCCTTTCTTTGTATTTTTGCCTATTTATGCCTTTTCATGTCTCTTATATTAATTTGCTCGTCTTCATAATTAAAAAATAAAAAATGGAAGGCATTATTGTTTTTTTTTTTTTTAACGGACACCATATATTCTAAGACTAACTTCTCGATCTAGTAAGAAATTTACATAAATTACCCGCACCTCGACTAGTGCATTCATATGAAATATCTTTTTTGTCCATGTCAGCTTATGCGCACCTCGACTAATCCCACGAGCCCTAAAGTTAACGAACATGTAAGCCTCTAGTGACCCTGAGGTTTGTGGGACTCGAATTGATGATCTCTAAGGAGCAAATCTAGGATCTGACCAGTTGAACTATACCCCTCATGTTTCTTTTATATTTTCTTATTGTATCCTTAACATGCTATTTGTAATACAAGCAAGTCAATGGTACTGTAGGATTTTAGAGCAAACTCCCATGTTGAACATGTCACGAACACAAAATGGAATTGGTTTAGTGTTAAGCATCATATATATGACATGTTTTCGAAGTGGAAGGCCATATATAATAGATTATACCTTTTTTTAATTAGCCCTTTGGCCTTTGTTTGTATTTTTGCCTATTTATGCCTTTTCTTGTGTCTTATATTAATTTGCTCGTCTTCATAAAAAATAAAAAATGGAATGCATTATTATTATTATTATTTTAACGAACACTATATATTCTAAGACTAACTTATCGATCTAATAAGAAATTTACATAAATTACCCGCACCTTGACTAGTGCATTCATATGAAATATTTTTTTTGTAGTTTTTTTAAAAAAATTAAAACTCTATATAATAACAAAAAATAAAATAAAATCTACTTACTATCTAAGCCAACGTCTCAAGGATGTCGTCTTAGATCATTTGCAGAATTTGTCTTTATAGTAGCAATACAATTTAAGCTGAAGTCTCCTAAATTGAAGTCTTCAAATTCTTTTGAATTATAGTGTTCACTAAAGCAACTTGAAATTTTCAAATTGAAACCATCAAACAATTCACCGAGAGAGGTTAGGATCGAGGGGTGAAAAGCCTTTTATTATTATTATTATTATTATTATATGAATCTCAAGATGTGCCCGATGGACGCTTCTTGCGTCCGAATATTGCTCGCTAGAGTTGCCGGTAGGGAGAACAAAGATTTCATTATCTTGTTTTGTACTGTATTAGCTTAATGCATCCAAATAAAATAAATCTAAAATATTTTTTTAAAAAAAAATTAAAAATATAGATTTGATCATGATAGCTGAACCTAGCTTTCAAAAAATATAATCTTGAAAAAAGAATTCAAGACCATGCACTAGAAACATAGACTCGGACAAGTAGCTCAAGCCCATATATAATACTTGTATGGGTGGTTTGACAATTCTGAATTTTTATTTTTAAATTATTTAGATTTTTTAAGTTATTAGAAAAGCTTAATCCATCATTTTGGACGGCATAGAACAAATTCACCATTGCATCAACAGTAAGTTGGATGAATTTTTTTTTTTATATATATATATATATTTTAAGTATGGGCTCTTTCAAAACTTGTTATTTTTACTTTCTTAGATTTGTTTCTACATGCATGTGTTGTTTGCAAAAGATAGGCACCTATTTTATTTATCTCATATACCATCGGGTTAATTAATTTATCCCCTCTAATATATATGCATTAAATATAATAAAATATAAATACCATATGGTGTTGATCTCTTCAGTCTTATAATAGCATTATTCGAATGTACTATCGGTCACTCTGAGTCATGAAGATACAGACATACATATGACTGCGATATTTGATCATAAATACAACTACTATTCGTTTCTAGCTAGCTTTCGTTGAATATTAAAAATCAAACTCCATTCTTTGTGGCCTCAGTTCAAGTCCTTCCACGTACTGTTGAATATTGACTCTTTCTAAATAATGATAGTTATTCGTCATATTCGCCCAATTAAATTTCATATTTCCAATAAATTAATAGAATTTTAATGTTGACCAACTTGCTGGTTCTTATTGTTTAAAACTCAGACTCAACGGGTGAATTCATGACCTGAACTAGCTTGAGTTGAATAAAAAAATAAAAAAAACTTGATTGATTAGGCAAAAACACTGGTTGACGTGGTTGATTGAGCCTGATATAGTTAAAATCAGATTATCAATCTGTTTTTTTTAAATAAATTAAAATAATATTATTTCAATTTATTTCTTTTAATATGAATTAACTATCTCAACCCTTAACCTATCATCCAAGCCATACCTTAATTCGAAACTATGTTGAAATTTAGGTTGAATAAAAAGTAGTTTAATGTGTTTGGTTAAGAATGCTTTTCAAATTGAGGTTATAAAATAACTAAAAAGGACATTTATTAATATTGATGGTTTTTAATTGAAATATTGTAGATTTAACTACTGCTATTACATTATGAAATAAACAATACTTTATATAAAGTATTTTTTATTGTTTCATTAAACTATCTGCAATTCCATCAAGTACGAACTCCATCCAACAAGGACTACAGTTTTCATGACTTCCTGAGCGTGCAACAATATCAGGTAAAATATCATCAGGAACAAAATTGAGATTGCAATCAAATTCTGCAAATACTACGTCATCATGTGATCTCCTTCTAATATAATTATGTAGTGCCATTGAATAATGTCAAACACTAGTTTTTTTGAATAAAACACAATATCTGAGAAATTTTTTTGGATTTTTTTATTTTACTAGGTCGAACCCGGTCCAATGCATTTAGGTTTGGGCCGAACCCGGTCTGACTCATGAACAGTAGAGACGCTCTCCATTGTTCACTTTACAGAACAGTGGAGATGGGGAAATGTAGCAGAAGAAGAAGAAGAAGGAGAAGGGGAAGAGCAGGTTAACCTGCCGGCGGCGATGTCTGGCTGATGTTTGAAATGACAGAGGCTGGTGGTGAATTGAGGGAGCTGCTTGTCTCAACTGTTCACTTTGCAGAATAGTGGAGACGGGGAAATGCAGTAGCAGAAGAAGAAGAAGAAGAAGAAGAAGAAGAAGAAGGGGAAGAGCAAGCTACCCTGCGCGACGATGATATCTGGCTAGCGGTCGAAATGATGGAGGTCGGTGGTGAACTGGGGGAGCTGCTTGTCTCCACTGTTCACTTTGTAGAACAGTGAAGACGGGGAGATGCAGAAGAAGAAGAAGAAGAAGAAGAAGAAGAAGAAGAAGAAGGAGGAGGAGGAGGAGGAGGAGGAGGAGGAGGAGGAGGAGAAGGGGAAGAGCAGGCTACCCTGCGCAGCTACGATGTCTGGCTGACGGTCAAAACGACGGAAGCCAATGGTGAACTAAGGGAGCTGCTTGGCCGATCGACGACGGTCCTTCTTATTTTTCCTCTATTTCTACTCTTCTTTCTTTTCTCTTTCTTGTGGCCTCTGTTTACAACAATAAACACAATGTTTGCAACTCAAAAAAGCAGCTTGAAGTTGCCTTTTGTTATCCTGCGGTTTAAACGCAAATGTTAATGGGTCCCACAAACAGTAACTTGTGTTTATAACGTAACCAAACAATTTATTTTTGTGGTCCGCTCCAAAAGCAGAAGTAGCTACAAAAACAAACACTCTTTTATTCTTACAATGAATGCGACTTCTGCATCAACATCTTACTCCCCAACTGCTCGCTAATAAACTATGGATTAATTTGTCATTATTGTTTTTCCTTCTAGTTCAAACCTTTTATTTATATATATAAACCTCATCAAACTGCTGGGTTAATTATAATAGGATTACCACTTTTCTTTCCCCTTCACCTCCATTTTCCTCTTCCCGAGTATGGTTGGGCTAGGGCCTTGTGACCATATAGTCAACAGAAATAACACACAAAATGAATAACTTCATGCTCACACCTCCAAATTCAATCTCTTTCTAAATTAGAGAGAGAGAGAGAAAGAGAGAGAGATAAATTATTTCTTTATTTATTGATATGACATCTTGTTAACCCTAAAATATTATCTTAGATATCATTTATTTTGCCTAGCTTTTAACTAGAAACGAACTTCGCTCGTGTTATATATAAGCATTGAAGTTGACATTACATGGTCCTTGTTTTCTTAATTCAGAAAGAGATTGAATTTGGAGGTTTGAGCATGAAGTTATTCATTCTGTGTGTTATTTCTATGGACTGTATGGTCACAAGGCCCCGGCCCAACCATACTCGGGAAGAGGAAAATGGAGGTGAAGGGGAAAGAGAAGTGGTAATCCTACTATAATTAACCGAGCAGTTGATAAGGTTTATATATATATATAAACATTGTAGCTTAGATATAAAAAAATCCGTGTTTTGATGGATTAACATTTTTTTCCCCGAGTCCTCTCTTCTGAATAAATAAACAAAGTTTAGAGTTATAATCCATCATCTTTAGACTTAACCAAGTGTTGAGCCTAAATATGTGTGAGTTTGACAAATTGCTAAACTCACCGTCTCCGAGCTCAACCAAGCACCGAGCTTGGACTTGTGTGGGTCTGATACACTGAGCCCCGACTTGTGTGTGTGTTTAGTGAACCGCCAGACCCACTATCTCTTGACTCATCCAAACGTCGAGCCTAAACATGAGTAGGTGTGGCGAACTGTCATACCCACGATCAAAGATATTTTACTCTGATGAGTTAAATATATTTTATCCTGACGAGATAAAGATATTTGATTAATATGTGAACCTTTTTCCTTTACATGAAAGGAGGGGCCTTAGAAGCTATAAAAGGAATCAAGGTAACCTCCACAAGACAGGTTAAATTTTTCTCCACTACGAATGATATATATATTTCTTTTAAAAAAGGACTGCCTTTTCTTTCATGTTATATTGAATTAATCATTAGAGAGTCTCCGAACTCTAAGGAGAGGATCTTTTGCAAGTAATAAAAATAATCCATCAATCTTATCCTAGATCTCGACTTGGCCTTCAAACCTATCAGGGAGGCTTCGTAAGATTTACTTTTCAAACTTTACATTTTTTTCTCAAAATCAAATTAAACAAGGAAATAATTCACTTTTTTTTGCTTATAATCTCTTATTTTTTCTTTATCTTAGGTATTAATATCTATGTCATCATTTAATATACACATCAATAATTGATTAACAAATTTTGTACTAACAAGAGTTCTGGAATCGTGAATAGTATGTTTTGTTTTATGATTTTTTAGTTTTGAATATAAATAAAAGAAATTAATAACTTTTTTTAAAAGACAAGATCGATGTGGGATACGTCCTTAAGATCGTCGAGGAGTAAATTTATTCTTGATTAATATGCAAGTTAATTCAAAAATATTTCTTATCCTCGTAAAAAAAACAGAAACTTTCGATTTAATCCTATTCCACATTTCTTGAGTCCTCCACAGACGAAAACCTAGAAACGATAATAATATACTGCTCACTTTTTAGATGATTATATTGAAAATATTTATTTGCTTTTCTAGGTCACAATAATTAAGGATTATTTTGATAGTTTTTTTTTTGGAGTAATTTGATGACTGTAACGGTAGAGTTGAGGTGAATGGGTAATTGTTAAAATATTTCATAATTTCATGTATATATTAACTATAACTTAAAGAGATCAGAGTGTTTTACTGTAGACTGAGTTTCTGTGGACTTGGTAGGGCATAGTAAGGCTATAGATTCTAGACGCCAGACTGCAGACCCTGCAATGAAGAATAACAAATTTGTTTGGTGGGGCATAGTATGGCTGCAAACTTCAGGCGTTGACTGCAGACCCAAGCGAGCGGGTCTGCAGACTTGTGCGCTTGGGGTCTGCAAAACCGCTCCCTTAGGTTTGCAGACCTGCGCGCTGGGTGCAGAACCGCCCTGGGTTCTGCAAACCGGCCTAGGGGTTGGAGACCCGTGCAGCTGGGTCTACAGACCTTGCAGAGAAGAAAAATGAAAAACAAATAATGACAATTATTATTATTATTATTATTGTTATTGTTATCGTTTATAATTAATAATGTTTTTTTTTTAAATTATTACTATAAAAACTTTGGTCATACAAGTTTAATATTATTATTAATATGATAAATATTATTATTTGTATTCTAAATATTATTATCTTTATTATAATTCAAAGTATTAATATTAAGAATATTATTATTGTGATATAAATACTATGATTTTTATTATAATTAATATTATTAATATTAAAAATACCTTTATTTATATTATAAATATTATAATTTTGATTATAATTAATATTATTCATATAATAATTAATAAATTTGTAGAAAATATTATAAATTTTGAAAAGCAAAAATAGATTTGATATGTAGGGTAAAATTAAGAATTAAGAATTAATATTACTATTACTATTATTGTTATCATCATTAGTAATTGTTTTTTAAAATTATTATTGTCATCAAAGAAAAACCATTTTTTTTTAAAGATTGAAAAATATAAGAACTTGGATACAAACACTAGGCGCTAGGGCTGCCAAGCCATGACCTTAGGCCAGACCTACGCACTTGGTCGTGGCCCCGGACTGCAAACACCTGGCGCTAGGTCTGCCCAGCACTAGGCGATAGGGATTGGCTCGCGTGCCTGGCTGCAGACCTAGGCGAGTGGGTCTGCAGGCCCGCGCGCCGGGCTGCAAACATAGGTGGGCGGGTCTGCAAGCCCGAGCCCCAAGATCTACTGACCCGCGTGCAAGGGCTTCATACTCGGGTGGTGGGTGTAGACAATTAAATATTATTATTAATATTATTAAATTCATTAATATTATTAAATTTACAATAAATATTATTCCTATCGAAAACAACATAGATTTTGATTTTAAGGGTAAAATCAATTATTATTATTATTATTATATCAATTATTATTAACTTGGGTCTGACATCCCCTTCCAGACCCAAGAAACATGGGGCTGGAAAGGTGCACCTGATCTAAGTTGTTTGGGAGTGGCATGAGCGCAGACCCAAGTCCCTTGGGTCTTGCAACACCGTCTGACACAAGAAACTTAGGTCAGGTGTCTAGATCCAAGGCAAATAGGTTCGGCGTCCTGACCCAAGTCTAATGGGTCCGGCGTTGTAGCCACACCCAGGGCTCGAGGGGCCCAAAGCTTTTGGGTTTGGTGTTGTAGCCAGACCCACTTAAACATGTGTAAGTTTAATATTATTATTTATCTTATAAATATTATTATTTTTATTATAATTAATATTATTAATATTAAAAATACCATTATTTGTATTATAAATATTATTATTTTGACTATAATTAATATTACTAATATAATAATTAATACATTTGAAAAAAATATTATTAATATTGAAAAACAATAATAGATTTGATTTGAAGGGTAAAATTAAGAATTATTATTATTTATTGTTACCATTAGTAGATTGAAAAAAAATATTATTATTACCATCGAAGAAAAACCATACATTTTTTTTAAAGATTAAAAAATATAAGAACTTGGGAAAACAAGTTAAATATTATTATTAATGTTATAAATATTATCAAATTCATTAATATTATTAAATTTACAATAAATATTATTACTATCGAAAAAAACATAGATTTGATTTTAAGGGTAAAATCAATTGTTGTTGTTGTTGTTGTTGTTGTTATTTGTTATTAACTTGGGTCTGACATCCCCTTTCAGACCCAAGAAACTTGGGATTGGAAAGGTGTACCTAATCCAAGTTGTTTGGGAGTGGCACGATCATAGATTCAAGTCCCTTGGGTCTTGCAGCACCGCTTGGCCCAAGATACTTGAGTCAGGCGTTTGGACCCAAGGAAAATGGGTCTAGCGTCATGACTTAAGTCTAATAGATCCGATGTTGCAGCCAGACCTAAGGCTCTTGGGTCTGGCATTTAGGATGGGCCCAAAGCTCTTGAGCCAGGTGTTGCATCCAGACCCACTTAAACATGGGTAAGTTTAATATTATTATTAATATTAAAAATATTATTATTTGTATTATAAATATTTTAGTGCCCAGAGGGCATTGTCTTAGCTGTTTGTAAGTAAAAAATTGCAGCTAGGTCATTGGGTCGTGCTGCCACAGGACCAATGGCGTTAGGTTCTTGTGCCAGCAGGACATGATACTGTAATTTTTCTTTCTTTTCTCTTATTTATTTTTTCCACAAGGTAAAGAGGAAATATCATCATCATCATCATCATCAATAAATTTGAAAAACAAATTATTACTATCAAGGAAAAACAATAAATTTTATTTGAAGGGATCAAAAACATAAAAAAACTTGGGCTATATAAATTTAATATTATTATTATTATTATAGATATTATTAATTTCATTAAATTTGAAATGAATTTTATTACCATTGAAAAAAACATAAATTTAATTTGAAGGATAAAATCAATTATTATTATTATTATTAACTTGGGTTTGGCATCCCCTTCCATACCTAAGAAAATTTTCTTTTCTAAATTATGACAAACTTACACGTTTATTATCATTACCGAGGGTGCTGGCTTTTTTTTTTTTTTAAAGAATTTAGAAATGTTTTACCGGATTCATTTTATCTTTAGTCTTAGTATAGTTTTAAATACTATTATAGTTTTTTATTTGAATCTGAATAATGTTTTTTTAATTATTATGTATTTAATTTGAAAATAACAATTAATACTAATAATAAATTGTTTATGAAAATTTGATTGAATTTAGATGTTTATTAATAAATATATTTAAAGAGATTTGAAACATATGATTTTATCATATTTATGATTTTTTTAATTTTTAATCACACAAAATATAAACGTATCATATTTATGTATTTTAATTTTTAATCACACAAAATTTTTATCACTAAATTGAATGCAAATAGGTACTTTTTTCTGGACTCATAGCTGGTGAATATTCCATTTCAGTTTGTGGAGACTTATTCAGGTCTTTCTGTTCAATCCAAATTGAATTCATTAACTTTAATTTGTACTAATATATATATTAAATGTGTGTTTAGTATTATAATTTAAAAGGTACATTAACTTTACAATAATAATTTTAAAAAGTAGATTTAAAACGTACATTAAAATATATTTTTTTCTTAACCAGGAATTCAGGTTAAAATGCATCCTTTAAACACACACGACTAGGTCAACATGAATGCCAATTGAAATGTAGATTCGTAGATCTCACTTGTTTTCCACAACGATATATAAAAGAAGAGGGCTTTTTTATAATCGTGAAAGGAGGAATCCGAACTGTAGTCTTCCATGTTCTTAGATGCCTTTCCACCAATGAACCTTGCCATCCTTGTGAATTGCAAAAAAAAAAAAAAAAAAAAAAAGCGTAGGAAGTGACGAACTAGAAAATGATTTAGTGGTTGTACTTGTAAGGTAAGAAAAAGGTTTTTTAAAACAAGCAAACAAAATAAGAGCATAAATGCATGCTAAAAAAAAGAAAAAAACAAAATAACAAATTTATTTGCTTTGAGATTTCTGTTCCTGGGACATCCTTCGTGCCCAAAATGTGTACTATTTGAAATTATATTGCATGAGGCAAACTTAGCCCCGTTGATCATTATATACTCGAAACAAAAAGGCTCAAATCGATCAGGAAGATGGATAAGAAGACATCAAATAAGCAGGAACACAAGCAGAATTCCTCCAAACCCTGGAGTGCAGCTTGAGGATCTCCCTAGCTCTCTCCTTGCTCTTGAAACTACTATCCACCTGCAAAACCAAACACAACTTGGCCACAACACCAACCTGCAACATTTCTTGAAGAACCCTAGACGTTGCTGAAAACCTACAAATGGAGTACAGGATTCTCACTGCCTTATCACTTGCAACATGAGAAACCCTAAGTATTTTCTTGGAAACAACGGCAAGTCCTGCCCCGTGCTTCAATAACTCTGCTCGTCCCTCAGCACAACCACAAAGCAGATCCAAAACAGCTAGAACAAGTTCACAAGCTCTCTTGTCTGATTTATCTAGAAGAAGCTCAATCAAGACCGAAACGGCGCTACCTTCGACAGCTTTGATTCGGTTTCTTCCCCATGGACAGACCTCCACAAGAAGCTTCAATGCCGCCTTTGAAGATTGTTGTGAGATCTGATCATTGAGTACACGTACTAATTCTACAAACATTTCTGGTCTGATACTGATCAAATGCATTGGATCTGCCACTTCAAAGACGGACTTCAATAACATTGTCGCATAAGCTCTAGATTGATAGCTACTATGCTTCAAGATTTGAAGTAATGACTCCAAGAATTGATCGCCATCATTGGTTATCAGATTCTTCAATTTCCTTTGTGATATTTTGAGATGATAAAGAATGTTCAATGCTTCATCACTTGCTCTTGAGAACTCAGACTCATTATCATCGCTAGCTATGTCAACTGAAGTAGAATCACCATTTTTCAAGATTGTAGCCAGGAAATCAACTGCACCAGCTTCCTCTAGACAGATTCTATTCCTTTCACTTTCAAGCGTGATCGATCTAAGCCTTCGTAGACTCTTGAGCTGCAAGTGTGGAAATTTCTTAGCGTCATTAAGAAGTTTGGCGATCTGGGCTCTTTCAATGGGTGGCTTTGGAGTTGGGATTCGCTCGATTCCGAAAGAGGCATTGAGGGTGCACCATGCTTGGATCAATCGTCGAAGAGTGTGGTTTGGGGTTAGATCTTTACCAAACAACTCTTGCTTTGTGACAGGGCAAGTGTTGTTCTTGCATGAAAATAACCATCTCTCAATGTTCTCTCTATCATAGGTAATCCCAGTAGAGATTGTAACTGGATCTCTCATGAGTTGAAGCGAAATTGGGCAAAGAAAATGATAAGGAACATCGATTTGATCCATTTTGAATGAACAAACAGATAAAGAATATTATCAAAGGTACCAAGAATAGAACTCTAATCTTTTTGATGAAGAAATATTGCAAGAAAAATATACCAAAAGGACTCTTAACTTAGATACCAAAACAGAAGAAGCACTAGAGTACTTGAATGGCCAAAAGGAGATTGAAGAGAGAGGTATAGGAATTAAAAAGCTGAAAAATGAAACTAGAAGTTGCAAGATAGCTTTGTTTTGTTTTATATCTATATGCAAGTTGTAAGTTGAAGCCACTGAGAGTCAACACACGGAAAATTAGAGGGGAGGCATTAATTTAGGGCATTTTCCAAGGTTTTGGAAGAAGAAAAGCTCAAAAATAAGAGTGGACTTTAGCTTTATCAGAGAAATAAATGAATGAATGGAGGGGACTCTCTCTTCTCTTGGGACAAGAGTCGGCGTTGCAATGTGTGCTAAGTGTATCCTACTTGGGCTTTTGACTTTATCTTTTTCAATAACTCAAGGCGTCCAGATTGGTGGTCTGGCTAGCTAGATGGTGGATGTTGCATGGCTGGTGCCGACAGCTTCTCATGTGCCTCGTGGGGTTTACAACGCATTTCTTGGGTTGTGTCTTAACTCTTAATGAATCGATCCCTCCAGTACGATCTTTCTTTTTCCCTGTTTTTTAACTAGATAGGTAACATTCCAAGGATCTGGTCAATTTTGGAAGTTTTTGTTTAAGAAAATCCTAGATTGACTAATTACCGTTACGCGTACTTTTCATGGCAAGATCATTAAAAACCCATTATTGAATAAGAGTTGCGGAAAGGGTTTCTCATAATTTTTTTGACATGGCCTAGTTATCCTATAACTTAGATTTTTGTCCAGGCTTTTGCTGACCATGATTCAGATTTTTACCTTGTAATTAATCAATAGTCCATGATATGGATCGAGCGATATCCTTATTATATGTGTGTACTCCCTTGATTGTCTTTTTCCTTAATAAACTGATGATGCTAGATATTATTATATCATTCAAAGATTCGTCGAAAAACTCAATGCTGTTTGATATATTCAGGGAACATTAAAAAAAACTAAAAAAAACCAAGTCCCCTCATTCATTTATTGTGGACTGTGAGGTGTCTTTTACCGTGGACTTTAATAGTATAGTTATATTTTTGTCCTTAATTTTGTTGGACGTCTAAATGGTTTAGAACGTGATTCCCACCCCTTTCACCATCCCCTTTATTTCATTCTTTTACATAGGAGAGATAACAGCACAACAGTACATGGAGATGAAAAAAAAGAGAGGGTGAATTGGAGGAGAAAAGCTTATGAGGAGAGGGTGAGGATGTTCAAAATCAAACTAATCGATGTAAGGGGGGTGACGGAGGGGCAGGGCAGAAGAAAAAGGACCCGTAAAGGAGAAGAGAGAGTTGCAGAAAGAGGAGAGAGGATCGCCACAAAACAGACAGTTGATGAAGAAGAAAAGGAAGGTGAATCGGACATTATCTTCTCCCTCAGCAACTTCTAGAAATCATTGAGCAATCATAGCCGATGTTTCTTCTTCTGCTTCATTCCTTAACACCCCTAACATTTGCTTCTTTTGTTTGGGCAAGACTTTTTCCCTAGGATTGGCTTGGCATTTTTAATGTTGATTCACTCCTACTACTGCAATTGATTCACTGCCATTGTTGCTACTTAACATTGCATTTTACTAGCTTTTCTAAATTACATATCATGTCATATTTTATTTTTGATTCACTCTTCTTGGTTTGAAGTTTAGCTTTTATATGCATCTACTTTCATTGACAAGTTGAAAAGTCATTTATCTAGTATATATTCTATATGGTCTTATTATCCACTGCAAAACTAATACACGTAAAATGATCATCCATTCTAATATACATGAGAAAATCACAGCAAACAAACTATACATAAACAAAATCTGGACAAATAAACAACCACATCATTAAAGGAGAATGTCTTTTTATATGGGGGACTAGTCACCTAGCCTTTATTCGGGGAGCTCAACTAGCCCCTCACTTAGTAGAAGGACAAATGGTATACTCATTAAATATGTGTGCCTCTAAGATTACTTTTGCCCAATTAGTAATTAGTAACGATCATAATGTCATCATGTCTACCTAATAGTGACCCATCAATATTAAAAATATTTATCCCCTAATCAATTTTAAAGGTTATTGGTGAAAAGAAATATATAATTTTACCTACATCATGATCTTCTCAAGCTTACACCTAACACTTTCTCAATCTCATATTTCTTCATTTACTGACGTAGTGATCAAAAGGTCTTCCATTCTATCAAGGAGACTTGTTTTAAACCATCATACTCCATTGTCAATCACCTTATCTCTATCTTGTGAAGAATCATCTCATTATAATAGGTTTTCCAACCTCATTAATTGCACTATTTATGATGTCTAAGCTAAAGGCTAGTTTTCATTCTCCATTTCTTTTCCACGCAATTTTCATTGCAAAGTATTGGTTATTGAGTTAGACCTAGTTTGACCATGAGGGATGAGTCTAGTCCAAGTATATAGAGGAGTTACTAAAAAAAGTAACTGCTTCCTCTACTTATATAAATAGGAACTTAACCCACACGAAGATGTAAGTTTTCATTATTGAAAGAACATAGTTCTTTATTTCTCTTCTCCCATCTTGACTCTCTGCATTAACTTGACAAGATTTACAAAGACGTCCGTATTGTGGAATATCACTTTGGTTCTAGTAATTGAAGTGCCACCGAAGTAATTGATCCATGAATAAAAAAGCGAATTCTCACAAGTAAGTTTTCCTTTCCAATCTACATTGGTATCAGAACATGGTTTTAAGATGTGTTTTCTGTTAGGTTTTATGCAATATGTTGTTACTCATTTTTGGACCCCATGTTTGCTGGAAGATTGACAAAAGCAGATGAAAGAAATATTTTTTCGAAACCTTGTTTGAGCTGTTTTCTGCTCTCTTTATCCTTCCCCTTTGCTGCCAAAATCGTCAGGTTTTCTTAGATTGATCAGAAGTCTTCATAATGCCAAATTCATTCCTTTTTTATCTGGTCTTTAAGGTTGAATAAATCCCTCAGAATTTGCATAAAAAAAATGGTTCTGCTGTTGTCACAATTTTTTGTTCCAACTTAGGCTCTGATTCTGACTCGGTTTCGTACGATATCTGACCATCCTAGGTATATTCTGTCACTCATGATATGTTAAAAAATTGACATACACCTTTATTAGGTCCTAGGGATCATTGTTCTTAGGGCAAATTCTCAGTCAGATTCGGATGCCCAGCATCGTCAGATCAAGAACCTTTTTGACCAACTAGATTATTGGCAGATTCTGTTCTCTAAAATGATTTTATCTCACTTCAACTCCTTCATCAAATTTGTAGTCCGGGACACGTAGATGAATTTGAGCTTTTGAATTGCTTGATTTCGATATCAGAAACTCAAGATATTCCTGTTTGAAATCTAGCGTGAAAACATAGAATCTTGCCGCGAGAAGGTTTCCAGCCGAGTTTGGTTGCAATTCTGTTATTCAAAAAAATTTATCTCACTTTGAATCCTCATCAAAGTTGTAGTCCGGGACACGTAGATGAATTTGGGCTTTTGAATCGCTTGATTTCAATATCAAAAGCTCAAGATATTCCCGTTTGAATATCTAGTGTTGAAAGCAGGGATTCCTGGCCGCGAGAAGGATTTTTGCCCAAGTTCGCGGGACTGATTCGAAGGATTTTTTTTGGACCAAGGACTGAATCGAAATGTGCTAAATTAAGGGATTGAATTGAAGAAGGACATTGAAAGCTGGAGAGGGGGGCTGGATCATCATAAATGACAGGATTTTCACCACACCGAATAAGGAAAATAGGACTTTGCAGCTGCACCCTCCATCTGATTTCTTTCCTTTTTTTCTCTGCTGTTTTCCTTTCTCATCACGCCTGATTTTTGGAGCTGAAGACCATGTTTTTGTTGCCTCATTTCAAAGGGAGCAGCTGGCCCTATGGAAGGAAAGAAAAGAGCCACACCATCCTCTAACTAGGAAAGAAATCACTGCTGATCACAAAATCAGAATCAAACATTCTGGTTTCCTATTTCTGCTCACCCGAGAATACACCCTAGAGTTAATGTAATATTTGTTTCCTAAGTAAAGCCGTGTATAGGCTATATAGAAGCCTCGGCTGCTGACCTAAAGAGGGGGAAAAACACACAAAAAAAAGACCTAAATCTAAACCCTCTCTGGAGGAGCCGCAGCCCCCTCCATTTCAAAAAAAGGGGCAAAGCCAGAAACCCCCTGACAGAAGCCTCCTTTCTCCCTTCAGCCGCAGACTTTCCCCTCCATTTCTCTACACAGAAGTCACCTCTCATTTCTTTTTTTTTTCAGCCGGCCATTTCAGCTCCTTTCTTCTCCCTCTCCCCGCTGGAGCAGGTACTAGCCGCAGCAGCAATCCAGCAGTGCGACCAGTCTTGTCTCTGCACCAGCAGCTGATCCCAGTCGTCCATATCTCTTTCCCATTGCCAGCAGTAGCTGTCTTTTCTTCTCTGCACCGGGAGCAAGAACCAGCAGGGGTGCTGTCATCACCAGTCATTGCAATTCCTCGGCCACTTTGAGCACGCAAGCCAGCAGCAGCAGAGGGGATTTTCACTTCGCCAAAGGCTACTCCTCCAGCAGCATCCTTCTCTTCCCTGCAGAGGTTGCACTGATTGTAGCAACACCAAAGGGCCACCATTGAGACGATCATCTTTCAGCCAGCAAACCTGTCTCCACCGGAAACAGCGAGCAGGGTCGTCCTTCGTGAGCAGCGCCCAGTCGTCTCCCTCCACTTCCCTCCAGCCGCTCATGCCTCGCAGGTAAGTCTTTCTTTCCCTTTTTTTTTTTGCCAAATTAATCACCCTGCCACTGTAGCATGCATATGCATGCAGCTGTGGCATAACCGGTTACTGGTTTGGGCCAGTAACCGGGTTGTTTTGTTTTCTTGCAAACTTTGAGAATATATGTGCATGGTTTGTTGTCTTTAATTGCGATTAACTGTGATGCTTGTGTTTTTGACAAAACAAAATATAAAAAAATATTTTTTACGTGTTGCATACGGCCAATACCCTAACATGTTTTGAATGTTTTTTTTTATACAAAAAAATATTTGAAGTTTTGAAAATGTGTTTTCGCATGGATTTTTTAAACACAAAAAAAAAATTTTGTTTTTTTGCATTTTTGGATTTTACAACATGTTTGTAAAACTCCAAAGGGTATTGGCCAATATTCCAAAAAATATAAAAATCTTATTTTGGGGGGAATTCATCTATTATTCACCGCTAATGTTTGGATAAAGAAATCCTTAAAGGACGAACATCCAAAATATTATTGGAAATAATTTGTTATTATTCACTGTTAATATTTGGATAAAGAAACCCGGAGTGGTAAATATCCAAATTAATTTTCTAGGAATAATAAATCCGCACACATCCTTGAAAGAAGCCTTGATTATAATCGAGGACATTTCAATTTTTTTTACTCCACGATTTACGAGTCGTGAGAGTATAAAACACTAAGACAAAAAAAATAGGCTTTTAAAGCACCGTAGATTTCTAAATTTTTGTCCCTCCTTGCGATTTACGAGTCGCAAACTCTTGAAATACTAAGGGGAAAATGAGCTTTTAAAGCACATGAAACCTTCTTGGATTTCTATCTTAATAAATTTAGTTTGAATCAAACCTAGAAAAACTGATGGGATTAGAAAACACCAACACTATAGAAATTATAAAGCAAACAAAACACCAAGCAGCTTACCTTAGGTAGGGCGTACTAGGGGTGCTAATACCTTCGCTTTACGCAACCAGTCCCTTGCCTTAGAATCTCTGAAAGACCAGTTAGGTTTCCTAGTGACCATAATACTAGGTGGCGACTCCCTTTACACAAAACAAAGACCCTGAAACCAATCGAGGGTCGTCGCGACGCCGCGCTCAGCCGCCAGGGTGCAACACAATATATCTATTATTGTACAAATTTTTTTTTTCTTTTTTGATACATACGAATACATGTTAGTTCTTTGTTTGCATCGATGATTGCTCCATATATTATTTAAAAGAGAGATTTTAAAAACATTTGCCAGATTTGCATTTCTGAAGACAAAGACATTGACTTTTGACTATATTGACTGTATCATAAATTTTTGTTCCTAATGTTTTTTAAAAATGGCTACGATTTCATTTGGTATTATGTAACATAAATGCCTTTTATTATTATTTTGAAATTCATTAATTTGAGATAATTAATTAATTAATAATTATTATTATGCATGACACCTCTTGCTAAATTGTTTAAATAATTTGAATGAAGAGTTGTCTTTTAAACTCTATAGACACATTGGTCTGAAGAGGTGTGCCTTTTAAACTTTACATATATATTGGTCTGAAGAGATGTGTCTTTTAAATTCTCACAAACACATTAGTCTAAAGAGGCGTGTCTTTTAAAATCTACAGACACATTGGTCTGAAGAGGTGTGTCTCTAAACTTTACTTACACATTGGTCTGAAAGGAGGTGATTTTATTTAAAAATATTAGTTTGATATTGATAAAATAAAAATAAGAAACAATAAAGGTGTTTAAAGCTTTGCAATAATCTTTTTCTCTCCTTAATTTTTCTCTACAAACTCTCTGTTAATGTTTATAAGAAATAAAACAGAACTTCTTAATAAACTTATAGAAGTTGTTATCTATAAGTTTAAGTTTTTGATCTTCACGCCTCGAAGCCTATTTATTATGCCCTTGATTATTATATTTATGTGCTTTTGAAATTTTTCTTATTGTAATGGATAGACAACAACAAATTGATCATTAATTGAGTTAAACCATTAATCCTGTTCACAAAACTCAAGAGCATATTAATTATATGTATCATTGGATGAGTAGATTGGCTATAAGTAGTGTTTATGAGTTCTATATGGAACATCAAATGTTAATCATTCTCAATTCTCTGCCTGAGGAATGGATGTCAGTGCGACTATTGTTGGAATGCAGACTAGAATTCTTAGATTTCAACAATCTTACTGATGAAATGTTGCTTAAGAGGGAACATTAGTATACCGAAAACGGTATACGACACACTGGAAGAAGCGCAGGTCGTTTGGATGCTGTTGCTAAATTCATTCCATGGTTTGCCTAGAATGAATTTGGAGGAGATAACTTTGATAAAGTAGATGACGTAATTGGATACCCTAATTATATATCTGTAATATAAAATAATTCTGAAATGTATTATTCTTAATTTTTTTTATTTCAGTAATATTATTATTATTTGTTAAGATAATTGCTTGTTTATTTTGAACTGCATATTTAATGTAATTTAAGTTTTAATCATTATATATATATATATATATATATATATATATATGCAATTTGATCAGTGGGAGTTGTTAGTTAAAACTAATAACTATAATTATGCACTCATTTAAATTTTCAATAATAATTAGACCATACAAATAGAAATTGATTAAGTGTTTAATATTCTTTTCATTTCTATTGTATGAGTTAGATTATTATTTGTTTAATTAAAATGGAGTGGCAATTAATGTCATTTAAATTGTACTAGATACTAATATTTGTAATTGGTGTCAATAACGCTTAATATAACTGCATCTAAGAGTATTATTGCTAATTTAAACCATGAAGACACTAAGTGAAAAGAATTACGATGTTTGGTATCATAAGATTGAGGATCTCCTGAAAGAGCAAGAAATGTTGAAAACAATCACATAATCGATGGCTGAACCTGAGCAAGAAAACTTTGCTAAACATGGGCTTGATATGGAAGCATATCAAACATATAAACACAAGGATCGTGTAGCTTGCATTCTGATGTTGAGCAACATGAGAAATGATATAATGTTGTATTTTGAAAGGCATCGTTCAACCCAATCTGTTTGGGACGCAGTAAAGATTCAGTATGAAGGAACCTCAACTACTAGAATTCATCAGTTAACCCTTAAATTCGATGGTTATAAGAAGCGCCAAAATCAAACGATGAGGCAGCATCTTACAATCATGTCTAACATGATTAATTAATTAAGAGGTACTAGGCATGAGATGACTGATGAACAATAAGTCCAAGCAGTTATCCGCTCTTTTCCAAGCAATTGGAACATATGCGTGTTAACCTTACCCATAATGACAACATCAAGACATTTGATGATGTTGCTCGTCATGTCGAGCTTGAAGAAGATCGACTTCACGCTGGGAAGCTTATAAACGAGGCTTTTATATCTGAGACTAAGATGCGTGGAGCATATGACTCTAAATATAAAAAAGGGTAAGGCTAAGGGTCCCAAATATGCCAATAGAGGAATAGAAGCAAGTAGTAATGGACATAAACGCAAGCGTGAGAAATGTTACGATAAGAAAGACAAGAATATAAATTGTTTTAATTGTGGTAAACCTGGTCACTGTACTCATAATTACACTGAGCCAAAGACTCAGGAGCAACCGACCACATAGCAAGGGATCGAACAACCTTTGTGGAATTTTATCGAATTCCAAAGGGAAGTAGATACATATACATGGGGAATAATGCTTCCGCTGCTGTGCTTGGGATCGGTACCTGTAAATTGGATTTGCGGGGTGGTCGCACCCTTTATCTTCATGATGTACTCTATGCTCCAGAAGTTCGATGGAATCTTATGTCTATTCTTTCTTTACTCCAATTGGGCTTAAATATTGCATTTGTTGGTTGTTGTGTAAAAATATATCTGTATAATACTTTTTATGGTTTGGATTTGTATTAAATGGTTTTATGGTGTTAGACACCGTTAATGTATCAATTAATTATGATGCTTCAATTTATGTTGTTCAAAATTCCAGCACTATTAATGATAGTAATATCATAACTTGGCATGCTAGATTAGATTACATAGATTAGCAAGAGCTAATCTTTTAGGACCACTTACCAAAGAGAAACTGCTCGTTTGTGAGCATTGTCTTGCTGGAAAAGCAACTAGATTACCATTTGGCAAAGTTAAAAGAGCTAGTAGTCTATTACAACTTATTCATTCAGACATTTGTGGCCCAATGAATGTGAGGGAAAGACATGGAGGAAATTATTTCACCATATTTATATATGATTTTACACGGTTTAGTCATGTTTATTTGACCTCAGATAAGTCTGAAGCATTGGATTGCTTCATTCGATACACAAATCTGGTGGAGAATAAACTAAGTACCAAGATCAAAGCTTTAAGAACTGATCGACGACATGAATATCTATCAGAACAATTTAAATTTTTTTTGTAATGAAAGGGGTATAACTAGACAGCCAACTATTCCTTATACTTCACAACAAAATGGTGTAGCAGAAAGGAGGAATCGAACCCTATTTGACATGGTTAGGTCAATGATGGCACAAGCTAATTTACTAATTTCTTTTTGGGGAGATGCATTGTTAACTGCTGCTTACATACTTAATCGTGTGCCTTCTAAATCTGTCTCATCTACCCCGTATGAACTATGGAATGACGTCAAATCTAATCTAGGTTATTTGCATCCATAGGGGTGTGCTACTTATATTCATAATACTTATGAATATGGGAAACTTGGTCCTAGGGAAAAGAAGTGTATCTTTATATGATATTCTGAACATTCTAAAGGATTTGTATTTATTGGTGAAAAGTTGATGGAAGAGTGATGAAGATCGAATCGCATGATGTTATATTCTTAGAAAAGGTTTTTCCAAAGACAGGTGAGGTTGAAAAAGATTTTCAATTATATGAAATGGAAAATCTAGATTATGGCACAATAAGCCATTCAATAGAGGACTTGGATGAAATCCTTCTAGAAATAGTGGGAGAGATATTTTATCTATTCCTACTCTTATGGAGCTAGATCATGAGCAATCTCAACCTCATAAAAACATTCGTGAACCAATTCCTCGTCGTCAATTTGAGATTAAGGGGGAAGCATTCATGATTGCTTCATAAGATGATGAAGAGCCTGAAACATTCATTCATGCTTTATCTGGTCCTAAAGCAAGAGAATGGATTAAAGCAATGGAAGAAGAAATAGAGTCGATGAAAACTAATCAAGTCCGAGACTTAGTTGATTTACTGTCAGGATGAAGATCCATTGGAAATAAATGGGTTCTTAAAATTAAACATAAGACAAATGAGTCAATATAACATTATAAGGCTCAACTAGTAGCGAAAGGCTACACTTAAGAAAAAGGAATTAATTATGAAGATACATTCTCACCAGTTATGAGGATTACTTCAATTTGTCTTATTTTAGCTATAATCGCACATATGGACCTAGAGTTATACCACATGGATGTTAGAACTGCATTTCACAATAGAGAATTAAATAAGGAGATCTATATGGATCAGCTTTTATGATTCAAGACTAAAGGACAAGAGCACAAAGTTTGCAAGCTTAAAAGATTCATATATGGTCTTAAGCAAGCTTTCAGATAATGAAACATCAAGTTTCATCAAACTATCCTTAAGGATGGTTTTACAATGATAAAAGAAGATCATTGTTTGTATTTAAAATATTCTAATAATAGTTTTATAATATTGTCCTTATATGTTGATGACATCTTAATAGCTGGAAATAAAAAAAAAGATGTTGATACTACTAAAAGGTGGTTATCATCAAACTTTAAAATGAAAGACATGGGTGAAGCCAACTATATTCTTGGTGTGAAAATCATAAGAGATCACGCTAAAAAGTTTTTGGGTTTAACTCAAGAGACTTACATTAAAAATATAGAGTGTTATCACATGCAAGATAACAAACCAATGGAAACCCCTGTTGATAAAAGCTCTAGCCTGCGCCATGATATATGTCCCAAGACTCTAGAAGAAAAGGAGAGAATGTCCAGAGTACCTTATGCCAGTGTCATTGGTAGTTTGATGTATGCAATGATGTGCACACATCCCGATATATGTTATGTTGTTTGATTGGTTAGTTGATAGCAATCAAACCCTAGTCAGAAACACTGAATGACAGTCAAAAGAATCATATGAAGGCTTACAATGATTGAATAATGAATAAATATCATATCATGTTATTCATTATTTGTTTTATGAAATATATTGTAAGTATTGTGTAGTACAATTTACATACTCATATAATCAATCACCTCTAGTGCTTGTAAGGTGAGTAAAGATGAGACTATTTGAGTTTTAATGCTTAATGAGCGACTTGGGCGCAGTGAGAGCAATTTTAGCTCAAAGTAATTATTAAACAGTCACCTTGGTTAGGATCAAGACGAGGTTCTTAAATAAAAGAATCGACATAATGAATTCTCACCATTCATCTGTCTATAATTATTCATTTGCCACTAATGATAAATGAGTAAATGAGAATTTCTGATTTGCAGTCTATGTTTTTAGCAACAAGACTAAGACTCGTATAATGCATTTCTTCTAACAAGGAGAGCAATGACATACACTCTTTGTCTTAAGAAAAAACAAAGAGCAAGCTCCACTATAACATGTATTTCATACTACATATACTAGCGACCATTACAGGAATAAAGAATGGATCCCTGCTTCTTTATTATGTGAGTCCTGAAGATCATATCTAAGATCTTAAAATCTTACCCTTTGTGACTTTTGACTATATCATGAGGTGATGTATTAATGATCGCTACTTTAGGAGTATATCCTATGGTCATGGAATGATTTAACTTAAAAGAATACTCTTAGAAAAACGAGTTACTTCAGATCTGATTGATATGAGTGCGGAAAAAAAAGTAATTTTAGTTCTACACCTGTTACTTGTATTCACCAGCCGAGATCATATCACTTGAATAGATTTGATACGATTTAGAATACTTGTAATTATAAGGATGGATTGAGTATGAAATTCTTGAGGGATTGAATTATATTCAGTCATGTGTAACTAAAAATACTTGGGGTATATTAGTACACTTTAAGGAATAATTAATTATGAGGTTTATGTCTCCTATATGGCCTATATTAGGTTTATATATTTTGGAGCTCATTTCACCTGTGTGCTTCATGTCGCACGGTTCGTTCGTCAACTATGAAATTCTTGTGCAAGTTTGAAATATATTGTATTAGATGGATCTAGTCTTTCATAGGCGAGTAGAGATGTTGGTTACTGGGTTAGGCCTGGTCCGCCCATGAGGGATGGATCTGGTCCAAGTATTTAGAGAAGTTACTCATATGAAGTTGTAAGTTTTCATTATTGAAAGAATATAGTTCTCTCTTTCTCTTCTCCCATCTTGACTCTCTACATTAACTTGACAAGATTTACAAAGATGTTTGTACTGTGGAATATCACTTTGATTCTAGTAATTGAAGTGGCATTGAAGTAATTGATCCAGGAATAAGAAAGCGAATTCTCACAAGTAAGTTTTCCTTTCCAATCTACACAAAGAATCCAAAAGCTTTAGGCCTTGAAATGGTTACAAACATTACAAATACTAGTGTACAACTTGTGGAGGATCTTCATTGGAATACCTTAAAGCCTTCACCACTACACTGCCAAGTTTGCAGTATAAAATTATAAAATTTAGATGCACTTTTTGTTTCTCTTTTTAAAAAATAATTTAGACTAGACAAGATGTCACAAGTTTGTATATGAATATGTATGAAAAAACAATTATTAAGAAAATTGATTTTGAAATACTATTTCCTTCTTCTTCTTTTTTCAAAGAGGCGTAGGTTATATTCTAAATTATTCTTTTTTTTTCATATTAAACCTTCAATGTAATATATGTGCACTATCATTTTTTTTTTTATGAAAATAATTAGTGTACATGTGTTATGCATACTTGTCCTATCTATCGATGAATATACATTATTGCTTTCATGATTCTATTAGGAATTAAATTTTTTAATTTATATAGCAAAGTAATTTCAGGAATAGCTTGTATGTAAACCGTAGTCTAAATTAGAAACCTTATGAAATAAATAAGTAAATTGAAAACAAATAATGTACAAATTAAGTAAACTGAACATTTAAATTAAAGGGATGATATTTAATGTTGGGATCAGAAATAAATTGTTTGTGTATCAATATTTGAAAAACAAATTTAAATGTAAATAAAATTTAAATGAAAGTAAGGTATGATGAAAGTAAGGTACTGAGATATAATTTGATGAAATTTATATGGTTAGCTAAAAGTTGATATTAAAAAAGCATTCGAACTAAGAGAAAATATTACATAGCAATTAAAAAATACCAAGTGAGGACATGAAGGGAAGTAATGAAATTGTGATTATATATATAAACGATCCTACTCACATTGGGCCTACCGCACAAGTAGTTTGGCCAATGGTGGGCCAAGAAATATTGAATGGTGATGTGGGTGGGGGTTTTCGAGGAATACAAATAACCTGCGGTTTTTTTCAATAGATTTGGAGAGCATTTGGAATAACTAGTGAATTACAATAACCTCTAGTTTTTTTCCAGATTTTTATGACAATTGGTTTGGTCTTTACAACATTAATGTTTTTTGCTGGATGGTTCCATTATCACAAAGCTGCTCCAAAATTGGCTTGGTTCCAAGATGTAGAATATATGTTGAATCACCATTTAGCAGAGCTACTAGGGCTTGGGTCTCTTTCTTGGGCGGGGCATCAAGTCCATGTATCTTTACCAATTAACCAATTTCTAAACGCTGGAGTAGATCCTAAAGAGATCTCACTTCCTCATGAATTTATCTTGAACTGGGATCTTTTGGCTTAACTTTATCTCAGTTTTCCATTTTTTACTTTGAATTGGTCAAAATATTCAGAATTTCTTATCTAAACCTAATAGCTAGGGGTTTATGGCTGACCGATATTGCACACCACCATTTAGCTATTACAATTCTTTTCCTGATAGCGGGTCACATGTATAGGACTAAGTAGGGTATTAGTCATGGTATAAAAGATATTTTATAGGCTCATAAAGGTCCATTTATAGGTTAGGGTCATAAGGGCTTATATGAGATCCTAACAACGTTATGACAAGCTCAATTATCTCTTAACCTAGCTATGTTAAGCTCTTTAACCATTGTTGTAGCTCACCATATGTATGTCATGCCCCCTTATCCGTATCTAGCTACAAACTATGGTACACAACTTTCATTATTCACATATGAATTGGTGGATTTCTCATAGTTGGTGCTGCTTTGCATACAATAATTTTTATGGTAAAAGACTACGATCCGACTTCTCGATATAACAATTTGTTAGATCATGTCCTTAGGCATCGCGATGCAATCATATCACATCTTAACTAGGTATGTATATTTTTAGGCTTTCAAAATTTTGGTTTTTATATTCATAATGATACCATGAGCGCTTTAGGGCGCCCTCAAGATATGTTTTCAGATACTGCTATACAATTATAACCCGTCTTTGCACCTGGTGCAACAACAAGCACCAATTTGACTTAGGGGGCGATGACTTAGTGGCAGTGAGGGGCAAGGTTGCTTTGTTACCTATTCCATTAGCAACCGTGGATTTTTTGGTTTATTACATTTATGCATTTATGATTCATGTGACGGTATTGATACTCTTGAAATGAGTTTTATTTGCTCGTAGCTCTCATTTGATACCAGACTAAGCAAATCTTGGTTTTCGTTTCCCTTGTGATGGACCTAGAAGAGGGGGGACATGTCAAGTATTCACTTGGGATCATGTCTTCTTAGGACTCTTTTGGATGTACAATGCAATTTCAGTAGTAATATTCCTTTTCAGTTGGAAAATGCAATAAGATGTTTAGGGTAGTATAAGTGATCAAGGGGTGGTAATTCATATCACGAGTGGAAATTTTGCGCAAAGTTCTATTACTATTAATGGATGGCTCCGCGATTTCTTATACGCACAGGCATCCCAGGTAATTTAGTCTTATAGTTCTTCATTATCTGCATATGACCTTTTTTTCCTAGGCGCTCACTTTGTATGGGCTTTTAGTTTAATGTTTCTATTCAGCAATCATGGTTATTGGTAAGAACTTATTGAATCAATCGTTTGTGCTCATAATAAATTAAAAGTTGCTCATGTTACTCAGCCTAGAGCCTTGAGCATTATACAAAGACGTGTTGTAAGAGTAACTCATTACCTTCTAGGTGGAATTGCCACAATATATATGGGCATTCTTCTTAGCAAGAGTTATTGTAGTAGGATAATGGCTAGGAGGATTTGAAAGGCATTATGACATTAATATTTCCAAGGTTTAGCCAAGGCTTAGCTCAGGACCCCATTACTCGTCATATTTGGTTTAGTTTTGTTATCGCGTATGACTTTGAGAGTCATGATGATATTACAGAGGAACGTCTTTATCTGAATATTTTTGCTTCTCACTTCGGGCAATTAGCAATAATGTTTCTGTGGACTTCCAGAAATTTATTTCATGTAGCTTGACAAGGAAATTTTGAAACATGGGTACCGAACCATTTGCATGTAAAACCTATTGCTCATACAATGTGCGATCCTCATTTTGGTCAACCAGTTGTTGAAGCTTTTACTTGAGGGGGTGCTCTTTGCCTAGTGAATATCACTTATTCTGGTGTTTATCAGGGATGGTATACAATAGTTTTACGTATTAATGAAGATCTTTCTATTAGAGCTCCTTTTCTATTATTTATTTCTGTTGTATCCCTGATAAGGGGTTGGTTACACCTGTCACACCCGAACATCACGGCGACTGATTAAAAATTTAATTGGAAAAGAACAAATATCTAACATGTTGTTCTTTGGGGAAATGGTCTCATTTAAGAAGTCACCACCTAGTATTATGGTCACTAGAAACCCTAATTGGTCAATAAAGATTATATGCTACATGATTGGTTACGCGAAAGGGAAGATGTTATCACCCCTTAAGCGACCTACCTGAGACAGACTGCATTGCTGGTTTTGTCTAAAATTGATAAGAGTTTGTTCTCCTTTTTTTTTGTTCTTCCTATCATGTTCCTGACTCTGACATTAGTGAACAATACCTATGAATATTTTTAACTCTAACATTGGTAAATATTGCACAAACCTAAAAAATTATGATATTCCTGACTTTGACGCCAATGAATAAGTTCGTAAAATTTTGAATTTTTAACGAAGAAGAAACACTTTTTCTATGCCATTTTCTTTTTGTTTACCCTTTTTTATTATTTGCTCTTTTTTAGACGGGAATAAAAAAAAAACGTTGAACAATAGATTTGCGTTTAGTGGTAAAGGTCCATAGATTGAGCACAAAGTAGGGAAAAAAACAATACGTAAAGAAAAAAAATAAAACAAAGTGCAAGAGGGCCTACAAATAAATCAACAAAGATTCCTAAATTTTTCTAGAATTTTCTGATATCAAAAAGAGCTCGTGTGGTCAAATATCAAAATAGAAGGAGCATAAAACATACCTGCCCACTCTTTTTCTTTTTTTACGTTGGGGTAGGTCTATTCTAACAAGCCCAGCCTCGTCATTGGCCCAAGCCAGTGACTTGGCTGGGCAAAGTAGCATGCATGCGTGAATAATTCACGCATACATGCTGCAATGTGCGAAGATAATTATAATTACCTTCGCACTATGTAATGCAATGCATAACAAAGAATTAAACTGGGAAAGCTTACATGTGCTGTTATTTATGTTGTTTGGAAGACGAAGACGATGATGATGGAGGGTGGCCGACTGCTGTTGTTTCCTCCTCTGTTTCTGTTGTTCTTTGTCTTCCCTAGTCTTTCTTTGTTGTGCTGTACTTATGCTATTATTGGAAGACGAAGACGAAGATGATGGTGATGGAAGGTTGGATGACTGCTGTTATTTCTCCTTCTCGTTTTGTTTTTCTTCGTCTTCCCTAGTCTTTCTTTCTATCCCTTTGATTTAGTTCATCCGGGCACTCTCTCCTGTTTGCGTCTGTGTGCCTTCTGGTTTTCTATCATGTGGTTGTGCTGTTACTTTTAATTTCGGGTTATTGCTGCTGCCGGTCTGGAGGCTGGTGTTCGGCTGAGGAGGAGAGCTCTCGTTGCAGGTGAAGATACAAACTCTGCTATGGTTGAGGAATGGTGTTATGGTTGTGCTTGTGGTGAGTGACTGGGCATCCTTGACAATGATTTATGGACTGGTGTTGTTACTAGTTGGAGCTGCTGCTATAGAGAGAAGAAAGGTGGATCAGCGCCGGTTGAGACATGGAGGAATTGGTCATGGGGGAGAGGAAGCTGCGACTTTCGGTGATGGCTCATGAACTGTAATGGTGCGGGGTTGAAGATAGGGTTTAAGCAACCATTTTTTTTCTTAGCCGTGTATTGATCAATGCCCTTTCAGTGTTGATTATGTTGGTCTTTCTGAGTGAATGAGAGGAAAAGCAATGTGTATTGTTGGGGGGAACCGGTAACACTTTTGCCAAAACAGGGTTTCTCTTTTTTTTGTTCTATGCCTTTTTTGGTTTTATTGTAATGGTCTCCCCCCGATTTGTAATATTTTTTTTCCTAGTTCTTTTAATGGCCTCCTCCCCCTATGCACATGCACTGAGATTTGTATTTATAGTGCGAGAATCCCATTGCGTATGGGAAATAAAGTCCCAAACAAATTCATTCTCTTCTTTGAAATTCGAATTTGATTAAGAATCAAATTAAAAAAAGGATAACTATCTTAGTGCCTAGTTTTTTCATAAGTTGACAAATCACACTTTTCATCGAAATAAATCCTTGGTCTTTTAATTTTAAAATTTAATCCCTATAAAATTAAATTAAAAGCCAATAGGCCAAAATTGGGTTATAACAACACCTACAACCGAAATGGAAACCTAGCGTTTCATGGTTCAAAAATGTTGAATCTCGTCTCAACCACCATTTGTCAGGACTATTTGGAATAAGTTCCTCGGCTTGGACAGGACATTTAGTCCATGTCGCTATTCCTGGCTCTAAGGGGGAATTTGTTTGATGGAATAATTTCTTAGATGTATTACCGCATCCCCAAGGGTTAGGCCTGATTTTTACAAGTTAGTGGAATCTTTATGCTCAAAACTTTGATTCAAGTATTCATTTATTTGGTGCCTTCCCAGGAGTAGGAACTGTCGTTCTAACCCTTTTCGAGGGGTTCCTCCCACAAACACAAAGTTTATGGATGACCGATATTGCACACCATCATTTAGCTATTGCATTTCTTTTCTTGGTAGCGGGTCACATGTATAAGACTAACTTTGGGATTGGGCACAATATAAAATAACTTTTAGAAGCACATATTCCTATAAGGGGGTGATTGTGGCGTGAACATAAAGGTCTTTATGACAAAATCAATAATTCACTTCATTTTCAATCAGGCCTTGCTCTAGCTTCTTTAGTGGTTATTACTTCTTTAGTAGCTCAACACATGTACTTGTTACCTGCTTATGCGTTTATAGCACAAGTCTTTACTACTCAAGCTGCATTATATACTCATCACCAATACATCGCAGGATTCATTATGACAAGAGCTTTTTCTCATAGAGCTATATTTTTTATTAGAGATTACAATCCATAACAAAATGAGGATAATGTATTGGTAAGAATGCTAGATCATAAAGAAGCAATCATATCCCATTTAAGTTGGGACAACCTCTTTCTAGGATTCCATACTTTGGGAATTTATGTTCATAATGATGTCATGCTTGCTTTTGGTACTCCAGAGAAACAAATCTGGATTAAACCCATATTTTCCTAATGCATATAATCCACTCATGTTAAAACTTCATATGAGTTCAATGTACTTTTATCTTTAGCAAATAGTCTAGCAGGTCGAAGCATATGGTTGCCCGGCTGGTTAAATGCTATTAATGAAAATAGTAATTCATTATTCTTAACAATAGGGCCTGGAGACTTCTTGGTTTATCATGTTATTACTCTAGGTTTACATATAACTATATTGATCTTAGTAAAAGGTGCTTTAGATGCACGTGGTTCTAAGTTAATGCCAAATAAAAAGGATTTTGGTTATAGTTTTCCTTGCGATGGTCTGGGACGAGGCGGTACTTGTGATATTTCAGCTTGGGACGCATTTTATTTGGTGGTTTTATGGATGTTAAATACCATTGGATGGGTTATTTTTTATTGGCATTAGAAGCACATAACATTATAGCAAGGTAACGTTTCACAGTTTAATGAATCTTCTATTCATTTGATGGGATGGTTAAGAGATTATTTATGGTTAAACTCTTCATAACTTATCAATGGGTAAAACCCTTTTGGGATGAATAGTTTATCGGTCTGGGTATGGATGTTCTTATTTGGACATCTCGTTTGGGCTACTGGATTTATGTTCTTAATTTCCTGGCGTGGATATTGATAAGAATTGATTGAAACTTTAGCATGGGCTCATGAACGTACACCTTTAGCTAATTTGATTCGATGGAGAGATAAACTAGTAGCTCTTTCCATTATGCAAGCAAGATTGGTTGGATTAGCCCACTTTTCTATAGGTTATATCTTCACTTATGCGTTTTCTTAATTGCCTCTACATCGGGCAAATTTAGTTAATTTTTTTATGGACTGTATCCACAAGAATATCATTGTTTTTGATGGAAAAGGTTATTTTATATATTTCTACATCTAAGATCCAACTTATATCAGCGATACTAATAGGAAGTGAAACATTATGGCAAGGAAAAGTTTGATTAGCGGGAGAAGAAGAGGCAAAAATTGGAACAAAAATATCATTTGATTCGTCGATCCTCAAAAAACAAAATAAGCAAAGCTCCATCATTGAGTGATAAATGGAAAATTCATGGAAAGTTACAATCCCCACCACGAAATAGTGCACTAACACGTCTTCACCGACGTTGCTTTTTGACTAGAAGACCAAGAGCTAATTTTCCAGACTTTACTATCCGGACACATACTTCATGCAAAGGTTTATGCATGTTTGTCGCCAGGGGCAACAAGATTAAGTTGGTAAAGATTCCAATTTTTCCTTTATTTTTCTAGTCATTTCTACGATCATCGATCATATAAGAGCCTATTTACCATTCTGTATAAATGTGATATCTATTTGTACATATATGGTAGAGGAGCGTATTCAATCCTTGTTTGTCCATTAATTCCCACTTCTTCTCTTCATCACGCAGGGTAAAGTAGCTTGGTAGCTTACAGAGCTCATAACCTTAAGGTCACGAGTTCAAGTCTTGTCTCCGTAATATTTTTTGACAAAAAAAATGAGGGTTGTCCCTGTTAACTAGTAAATAATTAATTACCATTTTTCATATTTTTTTTTTAGGAGGGAAGAAAGAAAAGAGGGTAGGGGGTAAAAAAATTAGATTCTTAGGGTCAACTATACCGAATCATTTAACCTATTAAATTAATCAACTTGAGTGAATAGAGGGAATCGAACCCGTGTCTTCTCCTTGGCAAAGAGAAAATTTACCATTCGACTATATCCATATTTTTTTTTCTTGATATTGACATGCAGTACCTCGATCCTATTTGTGAATAGCTATTCCAGATATTCTTTTCAGAACCATTCATTTATATTCCTATTACCTATTTAATATATTCCTATTATATTTAATTACCTATTATATAGATTTCATCTAATACATTTAGATTTTTATAATACATTTAATTTATATAATATATTTATATTATTTAATTTTTTATTCCATTTTATTTTAATAGAATTCAAATTTATATTCATTTAGAATTTATTAAAAATGGAAATTAGAATATCTTAGAATTTATTATTCTAAATTAGAATGTAGAATGATAATTTAGAATGATTTTCTAATAATATAATTATTTTATCAAATTACACTTAATTTTACATTTACTTTCATTTATAAATTACATACAAATTATAAGAAAGTTTGACTCCTCCCTCTATTTGTTTTTTTATTTTGAATTTTATTGAATGTAAATGCGTATTGCAACTTTAAAGAATTAAGGGAGGGGTCTTTTTGCATTTTTGTATCTGGATTCAAGAGATGAGAGAATTAAGAATACCTACCAGAAAGACTAATCGAATTCATAATGATGTACTGGAAAATACAATATTTTTGTTGCTTGGCCAACCGTCAGGAGAAGAAAAAACAACAGGTACACTAATTAATAAGATTGACGAAGTAACAATTAATACAAAAACAGTCAATTGGAAAGCAATAGTCATGTCTTTAATTCTTCAAGCTACCAACTAAACAATTATACCATTTGATCCCTCTATCAGGCAAAAAACAACGCATCATAGGGCGATTAAACCATGAATCCATTGACTCTATATGACTTTTTCCACCCCATTCCCATTTTATTCGAACATAGAGTTGAGAGTCCTTTTTTTTTTTATTTCACAAATGCTTATTCTAGATCCTATATATAAATATATATAGACTCATTGACTCACACCCAATAGCTTTCTATAGTACAAGACGTCATCAACTCCTACAATCATGTTCTATGTTCTAGTCAACGGAATAAAAATAAAATAGTAAAATAAAAATTATCTTTTGGAGAGATGGTCGAGTGGTTGATAGCTCCAATCTTGAAAAAGGTATAATTATTTGCGAACTATCGAGGGTCTGAATCCCTCTCTCTCCTTTTCTTGGTGAATCTATTTATGTTTTTATTGATTTTTCTGGTTCAGTGTCATAAAGGTGAATGGCTCGACTAGGTAGGATAGCCGAGCCAAAAAAAAATTGATTAGATCTAAATCTAAATGAGTTAAAAAGAAAGGAAAAGGGCAGACTCTCTAAGTATGACCTGATCAACCCAATCAACATGTATAGTAGAATCAAATCGATTCCTACTTCAACTATTGGATCTCTTTTCTCAACTAGTTAAGAGGAGTCATGGAAAGAACATGTTCAAAATCATGATTAATTCTTTTTTCAAATCCTGTTGCTGCACGAGCCCTTCTCACGTTCTATAAATGACCTATGAATAGGAAGAACCCAAGAACAAAATGAGAGGTAGCTAACCACCTTCTAGGAGAGACATATTTGACTGCATTGATTTCGATAGTTACACCACCTAAGGAATTTAATAAACCTAAAAGCGCATAGGTCATACATTTCGTAGAACGTTGTTCTTGCCAAGGTTGCATGTTTTTTTTCAACCTACTCAAGTCTAAACCATTTGGACCTCTTAGAGGTTCTAACTAAGGAGCGCGCAGATCCCAAAAATGCATAGTTTCTCCTCCAAAAGTAACTTCTTTGGTGGGTGAATGCATTAGATATTTACCTAAGTTGGTAGGTCCTTGAGCGGATCCCATGTTAGCCCCAAGACGTTGGTCTCTAACTAGAAAAGTAAAAGCTTGAGCTTGAGAAGCTTCTGATCTAGTGGGCCCATAAAACTCACTAGGATAAGCAGTATTATTGAACTAGACAAAGCAACAAACAATGAAACCAAAGACATATATATATATATATATGCTTGAGTGTGAGTAGATGGCTAAAAAAAGAAAGAAAAGAGAGAAGAGGAGACTTTTGAGTTATGTTTAATTCCTTTATTTCTCATGAAGAATTCATGTAATAGGTTAGTTTTAATGAGAATTTAGAGAAGTAAACACCTAAACACCATATTAGAAGAGAAACTTTGTGAGAGGTCAAGAGTGATAAAAAAAAGAAGGTTATGGTTTGGGGGAGGAAGAAAGAAGGGCGTAGAAATTCTAACTATTAACATCTAAAGTTTAGATTCTTACAGGTAATGTGTCTAGAACTCAATTAAATAAGCTTGAATTAATTTGTGATGATATTGGATTAGTTAGAGAAATTTAAGTTAGGGTTTATAATGAAAAATAGGGGAAATATGATTTCTTTGAAATCGAGTTATGTGGACTATAATACAATGTTATGGAAGAGAATTAATGGGAAAAAAATGAAAAGGGATCATGTCTTTTCTTGATAGAAGTTTCGGCCAAGGTTAAGAAGAAGAGGATTTTGAACTAAATTCATTTAATTGACATGAAAGTTTGGTATCATGGTGTTCCCTTACATGAAAAATTAATGGGTAATGTGTTATTTATGGAAAAGTTTTAAGAAAATATATACTTCCTTTTATGATGGGTATAGGCCAAATTAATTTAGAGGGAGATTAAGGTTGTTGATTGAAATTAACATAGTAATTGTTTAAGAATGTATAGTTTAAAAATAAAATGATTATGCCAATGATAATTTAGAGGAGTTGAATTATTTATATGAGTAAGTTTCCTTTTGAAAAAGAATTTTGGCTATCTCAAATAAAATGTGAATTATACTAGTTTGCTTTTAGGAAATTATGGTTTAGTAGTGTTATAAGATGTATGGGATAGAAATGCTTGCTTTGAAGAGTAAGAATATGAATGAAAATAATTTGTTGCTTGTTAAACTCATATCTTGAAAACTAGACAGCTCTGTCACCTAAATTCTATAGGAGAAGATTAAGATAAGTCTTTTCATGAAAGTTATAGCTAAGGATGTTAGTTTTCAAACAGAATTGACCTTGCTTAATTTGGAGTTATAAAACTTTAGATATGGATTAGAAACTAAAGAGAGGCCAAACTGAATCTTGCTAGATAGATTGACTAGGTGGCTATAATATGCAGTTTGTGGGTGCATATATGACAAGAGTGAGTTTTCTTCTTTTATTTAAACCTACTAGCTTTGTACCACAATTTTTGAAAGACTCAAGCCACACCCAAAATGAATTTTATAACTTTAATTATGATTAAAATAAGAAACAATGTTGTTTTGAAGTACGACTTAAATGATAGAAGTTACAAAAACAAAACTTAAGTATATTGGGGTATATGTGGGAGTATGAATTATAAGAAGTTTCTCTTATTAATTAGATCGAGAAAGTGGATTGAATGAGAAGTTGAAATGAAGTGTTAATACAAGATAAATTGCAAATAATGATTAAGTTGAAAAAAATCAACTTAGATTATATTGTGTGGAATGAGCATTGAATAAAAAATGATAAGGTACACCTGGTGATATAAAAGAAGTTGTAGGAGCTGTATAGCTGCTAAGAGGTACATCTAGAGCATAGAAAACATGTAGGTGCATACCACCTCAATACTTTAATATTAAGAAAAAAAATTTCAATTTCATTGAATGTGCTTTTTTTTTAATTTAGTATAAATGTCTTTAGAACTAACTTCCTGGTAATGAGACTGGTGCCTAGTAATGGACGAAGAACTAGCTTCCCGATAATAAGCGGAGGAACCAGCTTCCTGGTAATGAGACTAGTGCCCGATAATAGGCAGATGAACCAACTTCTTGGTAATGGGACTAATGCCCACTAATGAACGGAGAAACTAGTTAACTGATAATAGGAATGGTACTTGGAAATAGGTAATAAAAAACTATATACCTAATGATAGGATTGTGCTTTGTAATGGGTAGTGAAGTTAAGCACTAAAAAAGGGTAGATTATACCTGATAATAAGCTAGTAATGTTAGGTCGGTGATGACCAGGACATGTGACTTATCATGGTGATTGATAAAATAAAAAATAGAAACTTTATTTAAAAATGATAAATTATGATATGGAATAGAACTATGATTAGTAGATGAGATGCCAATGACAATTCTATTTTGAGTGTTTGAATTCTTTATATATCATTCAAATTATGCATACATCTTTGTATAAGACAAGATACAAGGACAAATCCTTCTGGTATGGATAAGGGTTCAGGGTATAGATTCTAAGAAGGTTCAGGGGGAGAATCTTTTGGTAGATATCGCCTCTCATATGCACTAGTAGCTATTCGGTTAATATAAAAAGAATCATTTGGACTCTAAGATGATACAACTTCTAAATAAGCTGAGATGTTAGAGTTAAAAGATTAAATCATCATGGACATACAATAATGCCTTCACCCATGGCACCTATAGGAGCCCCTGCTTCGTTTGTTAACCCTGCTTTCCTAACATAGTTGGTGAAAGTAGTAGTTGATAATATGAATAGTGAATCATCTCCAATAGCCCCAACATTGTTAGTAATTTTAGTGGTCACAACACCTACAAAATGTGTGGTTGCGTTAATGTGAATTATGAAGAGTATGAGGGAAATGAGCTGTGAGCTTTTTTTTAGTGAAGAAGATGCAGAGACTACTAGGAAATGGATTGGGAAGGTGGAGAAGACCTTGGTTCAGATAAAAGTGCTGGATGATTTGTGGGAAGACTATGTTAATAAGCTATTAATAGATAGAACACAATTTTGGTGGGAGATTGTGCAATCGGGGAGGACCATAGAGTCGTGGACATGGGGTGATTTTAGGATAGAGTTTGAGAATCAATTTTACTCCAGATATCACCAGAAGATGAAAGAACAAGAGTTTCTGGCCTTAAGATAAGGTGGTATGTCAATGTTTTAATATGAGAGCAGGTTATGTGACCTCTCTATGTTTTCCCCACATCATGTTTCTACGGAGCAGCAAATGATTGAGATATTCCAAGATGGGTTATGATAGGACTTGAAACAAAGGCTTATTGCATTGCAATTTAAGATAATAAGAGATATGATAAAAGCAACTCAAGCCTTAGAGGCGTGTATTGTGGAGGATCAGCAAGGTCTAACTAGATTTGAAAAAAGAAAAGAATATTGACTACACTTTGAGTAAACCTTTTAGACCTTCTCTTTTTAAGAAAAGAAAGGGAGGATAGTTTAGGCATTTCAAGAAGAGGGGATGAGATATTAGTTAGGGAAGATCAGCTGCTAAGTCTTTTAAAGTTGTTTTTATTGATTGTATGATTCGTGATATAACTATATTCATAATATATGTTAATTCAATTTCAGGTACTTCATAACCGCGTGTAGAATGATAGATATTTAGGATATCTTTTGTAAATTTAATGGACATGTAATTAGTTATCCTTTTGGAATTGTAATTAGCAATCCTTTTGTAATGAAATTAATACTAATTCTTATGATGTTGTAATACTTTTGATTGACTTTCACTAGGTTATCACATATTTATAAGTTCTTTTAGGCCCCGTTTGTTTGCTAGAAAGTAGTTTTATTTTGAAAAGTGATTTCCTTGAAAAATAAATTCTTGAAAAGTGAATTATTTTTCAATATTTGGTAGAATCATGAAAAATAAATTGGAAAATATTTTCTAGTGTTTTGCTATATCATGGAAAATGAGCTGAAAAATAATTTGTTAATTTTTTTTCAAGTTTATTAAAAAAATAAGGAACAAATCTTACAAATTAAAACGTTGAATGAGAATAAAATTGAAAAAAAAATCTAATTTCATAAATTATCTCAAATAAAATAAATAACAATCAAAATAATATATATCAAATCTAACAGATAAAAAAGTTCAAAAATGATGAAATAAAAAAAATATAATTTCATAAATTATTTTAAATAAAATAAATAACAATCAAAAGAGACTAAATCTGATAGATATAAAATTTTATTTAAGAAAATGATAAAAGTAAAAGCAAATAACAATCATAAAAATAAGGATCAAAGTTGATATAAAAATCAAATTCTAAGGGATTCAATTGAAAAAAAAAAGATTCAAAACAAAATATATAGCAATCAAAAGTTTGAGGATCAAATTTGATATAATCAACAAATAACATGACATTTCTAAATTTTTTATAATTTCTTGAAAGTGTTTTCCGCCCAAAATAAAAGGAAAATACTTTCTTCATGGAAACCAAACCAAATTTTTCTTTGACTAGAAAGTGTTTTCCGTTGATCAACTTTCTTAATAACAAACAAACACATGAAAGTTTGGAAAATGGTTTCCAGAAAACCACTTTCCGTAAAACAAACGGGGCCTTAAACACATAAGAATTCTATATAATAATAACTTGGTTGTTCTAGTTACTTTTAAGATGAGTAATGGAACTATGATTAGTAGATGAGATGCCAATGAATTTTAAATGTTTGAATTCTTTATATTTCATTCAAATTATGTATATTTTATGATTTTGAGTTGTGTTGACGTGGAATGAAATCCATAATGGTTTGACATGTTGTGATGTTGATTTGTTGTGTGTATTGAAGTTGTCCATAAATTGTTACAATTCAAATTATATATATAATTTTACATAAAATTTTACCCCTTTTGTTAATATCACAAAGGAATTCATATGGAAATTGTAGTTAGATTTTTTTTAATGATGTTGTATTGTATCTCATTTAACAGATGAAATAAGAAGCTAATTGCTGTTAAAAATTATAATTCATACCATTTATTTTGAAAGTATTTCTTTAATATAAACACAACTACACAACTATATTGTTAAAGAAATTAATGGCACAATTAAACGACTAAGATTTAGATTGAGCATTGATATATACCTTAAAATTAAATTAATGTGTTCAATTGTGATCCATTTATTTTGTTCATTCATTTCTACTTAATTAATCACATTATTTACATAAGGACACCAGTAAACAAATAGTGATTATAATGATCTTATTAATTTCGATTATGTTTGTTATAAGTTTTGCGAATTGATTTAAGTAGTTTTTTTAATTTTTGACTCAAATAAAATTCGTAAGTATTGTTGCTACCAATTTTGGGACCCCATATAAGTATATATAAAAAAAAAATACAAAGACATTAAAAAAGTTGGAAAAAATATACATTAGTAGGAATAACATAAAAAATGTCCAAAAAGTTACTAAAGACTGGTTGAGAAGGATTAAAATATCAAAAGTTGAAAAATTTACAGTTTAATTTTGACTAATGAAGGCTCTATTAACAAGAAAAAATCATTTTGAAAGAAAACAAAATCAAAATTGGATGTTTAATAACTCAATTGAGATTTGGGTTTAATTAAATTAATTGAGGGTTTAATTGGAAAGAATTAAAGTTTGGGGATTGAATTGCAATTTTAAAAAGCTAATTTGATCAAATCAAGGGCTTAATTGCATAAATATTGAAGTTTGATAGCTAGGCAATTAGGGACTTGATTGAAAAAATTCAAAGCCAATGACCAAACTGTTAAAGGCGTGAGACTCTAGGGACTTAAATCAACAACATCAGGGACCAAATGGAAGACAATTAAAAGTTTGATGGTCAATTAAGGATCAATTTGCATAAATCAGGAACCAAGGACCTAATTAGAAAAGGCATTGAATTTTAGGGCTGACAATTGAATTTGACAGGGTTGGAATTGTATGAAATTAAAAGTTGAGAGGCAATTAAAAGAAATTGGAAGAACATGAACTAAATTGAAGTTTTCCAAATCCTAAATTAAAACCCTAGTTTTTAGATTTAACCTAGATGATACGTCACCCAGACTTAATGAAGGGATTGAACGACACGTTGTTTGGCCACTGTTCACCTTCTTCTTTGGGAGTTTTGGTTGATTGAGTTTGCACCTTCTAACAAATGAGTGTGAAGTTACAGACCTTTAAATTAAGCAATGTTGGATCCAAACGAAAGGTACACATCCCCTCTATTAACTCCAGGTGATCCCTAAGGATAATGACGTTGGAGTTGCTCCGACGAGGCTTCGAAAATGGATAACTCAATCATCGATGACTATGACACCCATTATTAAAAAAACCACTCATATTTCACGTGTTCACATTTCAAAGCTTCTCATAGGGTTCTTATCAAGGGCTTGAAACCTTTCTCCCAATATCAAAAGGCGGAAAATAGCTCCTTGCCCTTTAAGTCTAGCAAAACCATCAAGAATCCCAAAAACCAAAACCATCATATTGCAAAACCTCATTTTGACCAAATTGTGTTCATCGAGTGATAATCATTGATGTTTGATACTAGATTATTAATCCTTGAATGATTTCCAATATGTCTATGTCTTTGGATTATTCATATCAAGTTTGGTTAGAGAGCCACTTTGTTAGGTTCACGTTGAGTGTTCTTCATTTGTTCTTCATGTTCTTTTTTTGTGTTAGATCGGTTTTTAACAAAACTTCCATGTTTTTGTGTTTTTGGAAAGTTTAATATGTTATGGGTTTTGGTTTGTTTTTCAGGTCAAACCAATGATCTTTGGCTAGGTTTATGGTCAAACAAAATATTTTAGGTCAACCTAGTTGGGTCAAAGTTGGGTCATTGGTTAAGGCCTTGTTTAGTTTGTAATCGTTTTGCTAAAGGAATTTTTGGCTTAAAGGCGTGTTTGACAAACATGTCCTTAAGCCTGTTTTGACTCTTTTATTTCAAAGGAAAATGAATTTTTATCAAACAAAACCTTAATATATTCATTGCATATGGCCAAAAATTCTAAAAATTATTTGAGCATTTGTTTTTAAAAAATCTAAAATACTTTGGCATGTTTTAAAAAAATTTACTTGGATTTTACAACAAGTTTGTAAAATCCTGAAGGATTTTGGCCTATACTTAAAAAATATATTTTTCACTTTTAATATAAGGATAAAAACATACAAAAGAGTTAATATCCAAAATATTTTTAGGGATAATGATTTATAATTAGTCACCTTTAATATAAGAATAAAAAATATATATGAGGTTAATATCTAAAATATTATGAGTAATACAACTCATTAACTCATAATATAAGGATAAAAAAATTGTAAGGAATTTTATATAAAATATTATTTGGAATAACACAATAGCCAAAAATTCCAAGTTTATCTTGAAAAAAGCTTTAATGATAATTGAAGACATTTCACCATTTCAAACCAAGTTCTTGACCTAGAAAATCAATGCTTGGTTATCATAGCAAACTTGTCATAGTAGACTGATAGAAATAGAAACATCATCAGACTATAATAAATAAAGAAAAACGATGCAGTTTACCTCAGGTAAGACATATTAAGGATATTAATATCTTACCTTTACGCAACCAGTCACTTGCTTAGAATCTCTAAAAAACTAGTTTGGGTTCTAAGTAATCATAATACTAGGTGATAACTCTTAAACCAACCAAAGATCTCTAGACCTACTCGAGAATGATCACCGCGACATCGCGCTCTCGCGAGGGGAATACAACAAGTATATTTGATTAAAAATGAATTTAACTTTGAAAGAAGTTAAAAGAGAGAATTTTTATTTTTCTAATTTCTGTTACGTACAATGCAACTTGTATAACCTTATATATAATGCTATTTACAACCATTCCCTACAATTACATGACCATTTGAATTTTTAAAGGATTACAGTTATGGAAACTTAACATAACAGTAACAACATAACAGCAGCAAGATTAAATCTTCCTCATTTATTTGGCTCCTGATTTGTCGTTGGGAATTCACCAAATCTGCTGTTGTGATCATGGTCATTACTGCCGCTGCTATGATTTTCCATATCTTAGGCTTTGAAGTCAGTGATGCTGACTTGATTCTCTTCACGCCCCCTCAATCTGGACATCCAATTGTTTTATAGGCCAATTATAAGGAACAACAAGAGAAAGCACCAACCAGATAATGGTATGTTTGATGAATGGACTAAAGGTTCAGAAAAAATCAACTCTTTCTTGTTGGTGAAATCCTTTATCTACAGGTTATGCTTTGTAATGTTCAATCGTGCCATCAGCCTTCCTTTTGATTTTAAAGACCCAACAGAAGCCCGCAATATTGGTATTAGGTGAAGGAGACACCAAAGACCAAGTACCATTTTGTAGTAGAGCAATAAATTCTTTATTCATGGCATCTCTCCAGTAAGCTGACTTTGAGGCCTTGGTGTAAGAGGTTGGCTCCAATGTTGGAGGTGCTGTTCCTGCTCCAATAAAGGATACCAAATGCCGTCATCATCATGTCATTGTGGCTTACGGATATGATTCTTTGATCTGGTGATCATGGAATGAGTGTTTGTAGGAGCAGGCGGTGCATCTGCTGGTGGTGTAGTGCTGAGGCACAAGCACCGGTGGATGGTTGTGTAGATGTATTTGGAGCTGTACCTGTAGAAATAAAACATAATGGTGCAAATGCAATTCTTGTAGGAATCAGATTAAGGGGCAAATCTCTAAAACTAATTGATTGGGAGGAAGTAAGTGGCAGAGGAAGCTGGACAGTATTGGAATCGTGATGATTATGTGTTTGAAGATTGTTGGCGGGAGTGTAGGTGATACGATCAAAAGATTGATGTCTTATTCTAAGTGCAGGAGTGTCGAAGTAATAAATAACCCGACAAAACCGAGATCAAACCACAGGAAGGTGAACTATATAAAATTATAAACAACAAATGAAAAAGAGTTCAAGAGAACTTTTGAGATGAGAGTATTAATTAAAGATAAAAACAATTGTCAAGGTTAGAGGATCCACTAATAATATTAGAAATAAATGTAGTATAAACTCTTTTTATTAATCAACTGGAAACCACACACAAAGAAGGTTTCAATCGGATGATTTATCCTTATAGTTCATTATAAATTTTTAACATGATCATATTAATTGTCTTATTTTAGTAACACCATACTTTTAAATATTGTCAGGAATTCATGATGTTAACTTATGGTAACAACAAATCAAGTTCCTTTCATAATACAAATGTCGGTTATACCATATAGTAGGCTATAAAAGTGTCAAGTATTTGTTGTACCAAGGGTTGTACAATACAAATCTAGATTAATCATTTAACAAGCAAGGTAATAAGAATTAGTAAGATAAAAAGATAAGACATGTTAATAACAAACTTTCTTGGATATAAACATTGAAGTCAAGGTTGAGTTTATATTATACATATTCTAACACCATTAGTGAAACCTTTTCACCTTGACATAATAAACTTAGCTAAATATTGTGAAGAAGAGAAACATAAATAAACTAGATAAGTACATAGTTATGATGAAAAACATAAACAAGAGATTAATGAAAGCAAAACTTAAACATTACAAAAATACAAATAAAGAAAGCAAGAATATGATCTTGATCTGAAAACTAAGATGTCTAAATGTATGGCAAATGCTTTCTTTTATAGGCTAAAATTCAAAATTATTGATTTGATGACTAATTATATATTGAGTGGGTGGCTACCTCTTGACTTAGTGATAACCATTATCTTCTTGTCTAAACAAAACATCATTACTAATGTCAGAAGTTGAACAGATAGTCTTTATGAAAGTTCTGGGCATTTGTCTCATCTTTCCAAGAAAACAAGAATGAGCTCATTTGGACTTCTAGAACTCGAGATATGGGCTAAACACTAAACAGTGTCTGGGCTGCAGGACAGATTCCGACTTCTCTTTTGTTGCTACAATTTGAACTTGAAAACGGCCGTTTTGAATCTTGGACTCTTCATAAAAGTTTTAGACCTGTGTCTTAGCTTTCCATCCATATAAACCAGACCTAAATCCATGTTTTATAGCTCCAGTTATGATCCAATATCCAAATAATATTCCATTTTGAATTGAACCAGCATCTCTTCTTTAAGCTTAACCCTCTCTTTGTCTTTTCACTTTCAATAGTTAAACACATCAATCAATCCTTTAAATTGTGAGATATGTCTGCATTTAAAATGAGCATTTACTATAAATTAAAGATATCTTATGTTATCAGACTTGTTATTATAAAACATGCTTAAGTTAGGGAATTTAATGATACTTTAAATGTAATATGATGATATAAAACATTGATAAAAATGCACTTTTAAGTACTAATCAGTAGGGAAAATGTTTTCATAAAAAATAACATGTCTAGAGACGTAGATCTTACCAGTAAACACTTGCACCCTTGATGACTTGGGTTTGCTTCCCAGAAATCACCAGTTCGAGTCTCACAAATCTCAGGGTCACTGGAGATTTACATGGTTGTTAACTTCAGGGCCCATGGGATTAGTTAAGGTACGCGCAAGTTAACCCGAACACCCACGTCAAAAAAAAAAAGACTATAGTTGTTTTCATCAAAAATGACATATCTATAGACGTAGATTTTACCAGTTGACACTTTCACCCTTGATGACAAAGACTATAGCCAATAAAAATGTATTTTTTGGAATGAAAATTGAGTTTATTTTGATTGTATGACATTAAGTTAGGCCAACATGCCCATCCAAACACACGCATAAATGAGCAATCAGAAACATTGTTATATATGAATCTCAAATGGTGGTTTTTGGTTTAAAACATATGTACGAGGCCTGTTTTCATTCAATATAACAACTATGTTGATGCGTGTGGGCAAGCGAGGTGATGTTCAGTTTCTCTTTAACTTCCTAGACTATGTAAAAAATTATTTATATTGTATGATCATTCTTTATATGATTATTTTATCATACTAAGGATATTCTCTAACCACAGAATAAGTTATTTTTTTATATTTATATTTTAAATATTATTACTTGGTGTTGTGGGACCTCACTCAATATTTTATTTTTTTTCTTATTTAAATAGATCAAATTCTCTCGTTTTTTAATGGTGGTGTTATGTTTTAATGATATTTAAAATTATCACATGATAAAGAAAAGAAAAAAAATAAAACCATATTTTATGGCTAAAAACCATCTTTAATATGTACCTCCAATAAAAAAAACACGTTCCAAAGATAATTTTGTTTTAGTTGTGGTACAAAATTATTTTTTCCGAAGTATGTTTTTCAGTTATGCTAACAACTTTTATAACTAATATTTTATTTGTAGTTTCGAATGATAAATTTAATAGATTTTTTTTTTGTGTACAATGTAATAGAAACAACTCTACTTTTTACTGTGTCTACCAAACTTCATTAACTAAAAAAAAATAAGGTTGTTTATTTTTTCCTTTCAAAATGTATTTGGATGCGTTTCAAAAATGTGTTTAATATTAAAAAGCATCAAATTGATTTTTTTAGTGTTTTTGATGGTTCTGATGTGTTAATGTCAAAAATAAAAATAAAATATGAAAACATTATTTTGATACATTTCTAAACGAAAAGTACTTTAATTATTTTATACTTTAATTTAAACGTATGCCATGTCTTTTTTTAAATAGTTTAATTATGCATATAACATTACAAATATTGTTATCCATTTTGGGGCAAAACAAATTGAAAAAAAAAAAACTATCAGTTGAAAGAACATGAAGAATGCACAGAAAATTGCTAAAGACTAGTTGGGGAGGATAAAAAAATCCCAAGTTGTAAAAATTGACAGTTCAATTTTGAGTAATGAAGACCTTATTGATAAGAAAATTTTAATTCAGGAAGAAAAAATCAAAATTTGATGTTTAAGAACTCAATTGGATTTTTTCAGGGTTTAATTGAATTTATTGACAACTTAATCGTAAGGGGAAATGATTTTTTAGTTCAATTTAGGCTTTAATTAGAAGAAATTAAAGTGTAGGGGTTGAATGGCAAATTTGAAAAGCTAGTTTGGTTAAATCAGGGGTATAATTGCATAAATATTAAAGTTTGATAGGCAATTAGGGACTTAATTCAAGATATTCAACATTAAGGACCAAACCGTAAAAGGCGTTAGACTTTATGGACTGAAATCAACAAAATTAAGGGCCAAAATAAAAAATAATGGAAGTTTGTTTATCAATTGGGGAGTCAAAATACACAAATTAATAACCAAGGATCGAATCGAATTGGAAAAGACACTAGACTTTAGGGCTGACAATTGAGTTTGACAAGGGTGTATACACTAAAATTAGAAATTGGCCAAATCTCAAATTAAAAACTCTAATTTTTAGGGTTTAACATAAATGACTTGTCACTCAGATTTAATGAAGGGATTGAATGACACATCGTTCAGTCATTGTTCATCTTCTTTTGGCAATTTTGGCTGATTGAGTAAATATCTTCAAATGAATAAATGTAGCATCGTCGACCACACCAAGACTCTAACCACCACCACTCGATTAAAAAACACCTCATTTACAAAGATCAACTACTCTCATCAATCATTCTTGCATTGGCAGAGTATAGGTTGATTGAGTTGGCACATTCAAACAAATGAATGTGAAGCGACAAACCTTCAAATTGAGTAAGGTTGGATCTAAACAAAAAGTGTGCACCCCCTTTACCAACTTCAGGTGGTCTCCAATGACGATGACATCGGAGTTGCTCCAACAAGGCTCTAAAAGTGGTCAACTCAGTTAGCCATGACTGTGATATCTATTGTGCAAAAACAAATGATTTTTTTCATGTGTTCACACTGCAAACCCTTTTAGTGGGTTCTTATCAAGGGCCAAAAACCTTTCTTTCAAGATTAAAAGGCCAGTAACAGCTCCTTGCCCTCCAAGTTTAACAAAACCACCAAAAATCCCCCAAAATAAAACCATCATTGCAAAACTAGCCAAGTAAAGAGCTTTCAGCTGTTAAAACTTGTCCAAAACCCTCCCATTTGCATTAGAGGGTCAAACATTAATCAATCATAATCAATACTTGATTGAATCCATAAAACAAACACTAGCAAAACCCTGTAAATACACCTTATAAAATTAAAGCTGAAGGGGGAGAGAGGAAATATTAAGAAAAATACTCTAGTTATGAAGGTTCAAGAGCCTAGCACAAGTGTTTTCTTAGCTTTGAAATGGTAGAAATTTATGGAGGTAAAGTTTTACAAAAGAGAACTAAAAGGCAAGAACCATTATTTAAAGCTTTGAAGGTATAAACCTTTTTTGAACTAGCATATGATGTTTATAAGACACACCTCTAGCTTTTCCTTGCATGTTTCAATAATGTTTTGAACTTGTTTTGGTGATACATTGTGTTTGTCGCACGTGTGCGGCGTCGCAACGATTATTCCACTTCAATCTAAATGTAACTATCTATCTGGCAAATATAAGGGGACAAGAAAATCTAGTCTTTTATCGGTGGAAAACGGAATGGGAGTAAAGGGAAGATATTAGCACCTCAAATACGCCCTACCTAAGGTAAGCTGCATTGTTTTATTGTCTGATAAAATCTAAAGTCTTTTCGTGTTTCCTAGTTGTTGGTATGGTTTAAGAAAAGTCCTCCTCGGTAAGGAGATCCTTATCTTATCGGGTAATTCTGGCCTCAACACAAGAATTTAATATCCGGAATACGTCTTACGAATAAGGTCGTAACCCCAGATATTAAAAGAAAACAAAATAATTTTTTTGGAATTTTTGAAATATTGGCCTAGTTCTGGTGGCTTTAATAAACAAGTTATTAGAGCCAAAATGCATGCTAATACATATATATTTTTTAAAATTTTTCTTCGTTGTATGAAAATATGATGTGATGATTTTTTTTATATGTATATATTTTGGAGAGACTAGGCCGTATGCATGAAAACAAAACATTTTTTTTATATATTTTATATTTTTGATGTCTCGATGAAAACCGGGTATTTTAATACTGGATTTGTATCTTTACGGTATAAAAATACAAACTAGTATTAAACAATTTTGATAAAAATATGCAGGAAAATCAACAAATGTTTTAAGGATTTTTCAGAATTTTTTTTTAATTTTTTTTATATCTATAAATATATATAAATACATTATAATATATAATATAATATTAGGTGGGCTGGGCTGGGTTGGCCCAACTAACTGGGCCGGACTCAGCCCCAAAAGGGTTGGGCTGATCTCGGCCCAACAGTTCTCTTTCTTTTTTAGTTCCTGGCCAGACCCGGCCCAGACAGCAGGGCTGGGCCAGAATCAGTCTGGCCCACAAAACATCAGGGCTGGGTCAGAACCAACCTGGCCCAGAGAAGGAAACCCACAGTGCTGGGCCAGAACCAACCTGGCCCAGCAATAACAAAAACCAACGAGGGGAATTATTTCCCCCCATCCTCTTGCATGCAGAACAAATGTTCTGCATGCAGGAGGAAATGCAGGCAACAAAATAAATGAGGGGGAAGAAGAGTTTATCTGGCGCGGAGGAGGCGGTGTCTTGCTGGTCGGACTGCTTCGCTGGGGGTGCTGTGGTGGAGGCCGGTGGCGGTGTCGTTGCTCACGGACGGCAGCTTCAAACAGCGGTGTAACTGTTTCAAGCGGTGGAGAAAGAGGCTCCTGCTCTTCCCTTCTACTCTATTTTCTTTCCTCTTCTTCTACTACGTTTCCTTTTCCTTTTGTTCTTGTTTAGATGTGTTTTTTTCAAATCTCGTTCCTCTTCCTGTGTCAGTGTCGTTTTTCCTTAACTCTCACGGTCCCTCTCCTTTATCTCTCACAGTCCCTCTCGGTATGTTCTCTCTCCTTTTCGGTTCGTTTTCCTTTTCCTCTAACCCTCACAGTCCCTTTATTTTATCTCTCTCTCCCCTGTTTACGGCTTTCCCCATTTTCTTTCCTTTTTTTTTCGTTCCCTTTCCTTTTTGTTCTTTTCTTTCTCTTCTCTTCCTTCCTTTTTTTTTTCTTTTTCCCCCCATTACGTGCTGGCGTTGAGTCTCTATTTATAGGGCCAAGGGAGCGGGGGCTTTTTATTGTTGTGCATGGGGAGCAGGGTAGCGTCGGGTTGGCTGGTGGGCGCGGCTCCCCCGGTTTCTCATCATGAGGGGGCGTGTATGGGGTTTTGAGTTTTGGCAGAAGCATGCGGGGAGGAAATAAATGAGAAAGACAACAATTTATATCTTCCCCTGCTGCATGTCCAGGGGAAGAAGAAAGAGGAACAGTGTCGCCCAAACGACACTGTTTTGCTTTTTTTTTTTTTGAAAAGCATGAAACGGCGTTGTTTTGGACAAAACGTGTCGTTTCGGACAAAATGTGTCGTTTCATTTAAATATGGCGCCAACACGTCAACTTCCAAATCAGTCCTTAATTTATCTTTTGTTCATTTCAATTGCATCCCTGCCAACTTCAATCGTCACCCTTATAGTTGACCGCCTTTTCCACTTTCGTCCTTGGTCTCCGATTTATGCAATTTAACCCTCAATTGATCAATAAACTTTTAATTTCTTCAATTTGGCCCCTGATTTGGTTAATTACAGCCCCTCTATTTACGTGCCTTTTCCAGTTTGGTCCTTGGTTTCGGATTTCTTCAATTAAGTCCCTAATTGACCATCAAACTTCAATATTTATGCAATTAAGCCCCTGATTTGACCAAATCAACTCTTAAAAATTATAATTTGACCCCAGAACTTTAATTTCTTCCAATTAAAGCCCAAATTGACTTAAAAATCAATTTTTCTTGCAATCAAACCCTTTATAAATTCAATTAAACCTTCAATAAAATCCAATTGAGTTCATAAACATCTAATTCTGGACTTTTCTCCTCAAATTGAATTTTCTTTTTCAACATGGCTCTCATCATTCAAGTATATACTGTAAAAAAATTCAATCCTTGTATTTTTGAACCTCCTTAATCAATTTTTCTGATCCTTTTCTAAGCGCTCCAACCTCCTATTATTTTTCTAATTTCTTCCGACTATATATTTATATATTTATTTTTATTTTTGTGTGGGGACCTAAAAATGGGTTCCAACAGTGTTGATCTTATATCTTGATTAATGCATGAAAATGTTTTTTCTTTGTTTAATCCTATTTTAAGTTGGTTGTTATTATTTACTAGTTATTTAGAAAATATTTTGATGTTTGTTTCGTTGAAATGGAATAGTTTTTGGAATCTGGCAAATAGGCAGTTAGCTTTTTTTTGGGTTTGCTAATGCATGTTCTTAGGTCTTGTTTAAGTCTCATGAAGTGTTGATTTTGAATCCCATATTGTTGAATATGATTGCTGTTTAGCTTTGGTAGTTTTGAAAATTGAAATTCCATGCATGTTTTCTATGATTTGTTGTTTTTTGTTGTTCGTTTTGATACAAACATGTGTAAATATAGCAATATAGTTTGTGTAAACCAAAAGGGCTTGGTTTAGAGGGCTAAAAAGCTAGTCCTGGGTTTGGCAGTATATTGAGCATTTTTTGGGTTTGTTGGGTTGGTGTTCTTCATGTTCTTAGGAAGAACATTGTCTTAATTACGTGATTTTTACATGTTTTGTTTCATTTCTTTACATCTGCATCTTTGTATTACATCATTAGCCAATAATCTATGGTTCTTTTACATCGATAATTTGTATTTCAATGCTTTAATCTTAGGGTTTCAGTTTTGAATTGAAACCTTCTCTAACCAAATCGTGATGATTCATTGATGATCGAAGTAAACGGATGCTAAATTATTGATCCTTGCATGATTTCCAATCTCTATATGCCTCTGGATTTGCTATATTTGATATGGTTTTCAATTTATGCTTTCTGGGTTCATAAAGAACATTCATCGTTTTCTTCATGTTCTTGGTGTTTAATCTGTTTTCTTTAAATCTTTTTATGTTGTTTATGTTTATCTGTTTTGGCTTATTTATTTTGTTTCGGGTTTGGTTTCGAGTTAAACCAAAGATTTTTTGTTTAGTTCATGGTTGAATCAATGATTTTAGGTCAACCTGATTGATTTAGTTTTGGGTTAATTGAGTTAGGCCCTATTTGGCTTACAACCTTTTTTATAAAAGATATTTTTGGCTTAAGGGCATGTTAGACAAACACGTCATTTGATCTATTTTCTCAAACAAGTTTTTTTTTTATGTGTATGAAGTCAAGGTTATGGTGGAGGAAATTGATCTTCCAATAAGAAAGCTCCTAGAAAATACTTCGCTTTACCCAATTGTGGGTCAAACCAAAACCAGGAAACTTCTGCTTACCGGATTGGAAACCAAACACAATATCACCGTACTCTGACACCACATCATGCAATTTTTCACTAGAAAGACGTGGGGGTACAATATCATTTTCAACTCCGCTAACAAAAAAATTTGTTTTTTTCTTTCTGTACTTGTAATCTGTTGGCAAGAAACGCCGATGGCAGTAAAAAAAAGGCGTTTTACCCCCGTTTGTTAGCGTGAATGCCTTATTGTTTTTCATGCAGTATGGATATGCTATTTTTCCATGTGTGCTCCAACCAAAAACCATTCCATAAGCTGGAAAATCATTGATAGTCTACATCAAAGCTAAAAATTTTCTCGATACATCATAAGTCAAAGGCCCGGAGGACCACAACTACGTCAACTCATCAATCAACGGTCGAAGACAAACATCTATATTCTAGCCGGAACTATTAGGACCGGGTATGACCGTAGATAAAAACATGAACTCTAGCCTCATACACATCCCCATCCCCGGTGGCAAGTTGTAAACCGTGAGTATAACCGGCCAATAAGAATAAGAAGTAGCAAATGACCCGAATGGGTTGAATCCATCTGTACATAATTCAAGACGCACGTTCCTTGATTCAGCTGAAAAGTGAGGATGCATATTGTTAAAGTGTTTCCATGCTTTACCGTCAGAAGGATGCATCATCACTCCATCCACCGCATCATGTTATTCGTGTTATGTCATGTGCTCAACACTTTTTGGTGACATGAATAACCTTTGCAATCTAGGTGTGATTGAGAAGTATCTAAGTTTTTTATATGCTATAAGAGAATTCCCATGCCAATTTTGGGTTTGTAACAGGAATGCTCACATGTCATGCACTCGGTCAGTTCAACATTTTCAAGGTAGTACAACATGCAAAAGTTTGGACACGTGTCAATTTTTTGGTATCCTAAACCGAGGGGTTTTGTTATGGACTTAGCAAGATAGAAGTTCTCTTTCAGCCTCTTCCCTTCAGGTAAAATTCTTCTTGCCTATTCGATAATTCTGTCATAACCAGCCTCACTCAACCCATAATCTGACTTGATGGTGAACACCTGTGCAACGGCTGATAATTTACTGTGATTTGTGCAGCCATCCTATAATGGTTTATCAGAATCTTTCAAAAGATCAAAAAACTTGATTGTGTCTACATTAGGTTCTTCTTCTATGATTGGACATTGACTGACATTACCTTGATTCATTCTCATTGCATGCATAACCATATTCCTGTAAGGATTACTGTTGTCATTTACAACTCTATGCACGTTGCTGGCACTAGAAGTTGACCCAACCATTCTTTCTACCATGCTCTCGTTACGAACAAATAGTTCTTCATATGCATACCAACACATGTAATCCTCCATGAACCCTTTGTGTAAAATATGCATCGTTACAACATCTGGATGAAGAAACTTTTTATTTTTACACCTCCTGCATGGACACCTAATATCGCCTCCATTAATATTTCTCAGAATAGATGTTGTGAAATTAATAAAACTCTAAACCTCATTACAATAATTCATCCTTCGCAATCCTTGGGGTGAATCTCTATACATCCATGAACGATCATTTATGACTTCTATCGAACTTCTATGAAATAATGATGACAACATGTATTAATTAACTATGTTAAGTAAATAAATTTACAAAAATATTGGTTTAGCTCAAGATAATTCAACTTACTTTCAAACTTCTCTTAAATATTCATTATCAATTATCTACGTACATACAAATTTATACACATTAATTTACAGAAATTACAACTCGGTAATAAAATTGATAAAAATTATAACGAACCCGTTAAACAAGCCGTTATTTATTTCATCACAACACACCTAAGTCGGTAATTCGACATAAGTTTCAATAATTTACAAACAAATATAATTTTACAAAATCTAAAACAAACCATAACAAGTACAAAATTATAAATCCATACTACAAGTTTGTTTAAGAAAAAACAACAAAACAAGTAAACATCCAAATAAAATACATATACTAAAAAAACATTCAATAATAAAATTGAAATTTTAAAATTATGTTAAAATTAAAAAAAGATAGATTTACTTACTAAAAATGAAAATTCCGCAATACATCAGAACACGGATGATGTGACAACAAAATTTAAAGAAAGATGAGTTGTGTTGAGATAAGCGGGGCTGGTTGTTTGCAATGGAGAGGTTTTGTTTAGATGCAGGGGGGAGAAGAAGGAGAAATAAAGGAGGAGAGGGTCGATGATCAAATCATATATTAAATATTATCGATGGAATTAACGATGGAATGATTCCGTCTATAACTTTGTCGGCAATTCTATCGGTGTAGTAGGCACATCATTTTACGAACATCCCAGTTTGAATCCCACTATAATTCTGTCGATAAAATCATCCACAAAAACTTTCACATCATCGCACTACTTTGTTTTTTAAAATTGTTTATATTCCATTTGTGATTTCCTCGGTATATACCAACAGAATGTTTCTATCGGTATATACCGATGGTTTTAGCAAGTGAATTAATTCGGTCGGTAAATATCACCGCAAAAGATCAACGGAAAAAACCTTTCGGCAATTCCATTTTATTTTCGTTGAATTTCTAGTAGTGACTTAAATTTAGCCATATACCCAACAAAACTTGAGCAAGTGATGACTCATCCATACGCCAAGGAAGTACTCCGAGCAACAATTACTTGTAATAATTGATTGATGAATGGTAGGCAGGGTTAGTTGGTGGACAGGATCCAAAACCATCGCCTCCTTGCTTTGGCTATGTGCCTCCACCTTCCTATTCTACCATGCAACAGCCCTTTAGAACTTTTGTCCTTTGCATATGGTTTCCTTTTCATATTAATATTTGAATCAATGTCAAGGGACTAGGATTCCAAATGCCATCTTGCAAGTTTCAAGACTATGGTACAGTAATAATCTTTTTTCTTTCTTTCTTTCAGTACCCATTTTTTCTTTTTGGGATAATGTATTGTGTTTTATTAAATTTTTTTATGGATTTACCACATATATGTTGATATGGTTCAGCCATGAAAAATTCATGAAGAGTCTTCAATTTTTGTGCTTGGGTTTAATAGGGAGGCCATTCAGCCAAGATTGTGTTTTCTCTTTGAATTTAGCTTGTGTTTCATTCGGTCACGACGCGTTTTTGGCCTAGGATAGTTTTAGTCAGCCTTAGTTTGTGCATGAGGGTTCAGTCCAATCTCTTTGATGGTTCATTCAGCCAAATCATGGCATCTCATGTATTGGTTTCATTTGGACAACAAAGTAGGCTTGTTGGAAGCTTGTATTAGGTCTAATTTGGATTATATTAATGAGTATGAGTTTGGGTCACATGGAGTCCAAAGTTGGCTTGGGCTAATTAAGATGTTATGATCTTTTTCTTACAAGGATCAACAAAATATTCTTCTAAAATTGAAAGGGAAATTTGGTCATTATTGTCCCTATTATTTAGGAGAATATATAGCAACAAATGAGGAAGTTTCCTAGTCTTGCAAGGAAACTAAAAGGGGTTGTTAGATCTGAAAACAAGACTTGGAAGGATTATTTAATGCTAAAGATTTGATTCTCTTAGTCAAGGAAGTAAAGTGATGAGTGGCTACAAGAGAAATTAATTTCTAAGAATGTTTCCATGTTTTGAAGAGAAATCCTAATTCTACAAGGAAAAAAGATTTCAGCAATTAAATTCATATTCAGATCAGATTTCCTAGCATCTAAAGGACTTTAAAAGTTGGTTAAGCAATCCTAGAGTATCTAGAAAGGTGGATCTCAATCAAGAGTTATTTAAGATAGGGAATTAAGATATTTTAACTTATTTTTCTTTCTATTATATTTGGCATCAACAAGCTAACTTGTTGTTTTCATTATTAATTCTATGTTTAAGCTTAATTAATATTTTGGTTTCTAACTAAGATTCAAGGCTTGTATAGATCAGTGTTTGGGCTTCCTAGTAAAAGCTTTGAGTCAATTTTTATAAGTGGATCAATTCAGCCCACAAGGGTAAATTCATTAGGGTTAATGTCTCAAAACTATTTAAACACATAGAAAGCCTAAATTAAAAAAAAAAACCTTTGATGAATAATACTGTTGAACTTTTCAAAATTTTTTTGTTCTTGAACGAATTAAATCTGATTTATCAAAGTTTAACTGGTATCGTGACATCATTTAACTTCATTCCAATAGTGTTGGTGCCTTGGGATAGGTTTTTATTGTATCACATTCCTATCAGACATCTTTATATTTTCTAGGATCATATCCCAATCTTGATTGTGGAATATTACATGACCACGTGATCACAAGGTTCACATCACATGTTGCTAGTGTCGAAATACCTGCTTGTATTGAGTGTTCATATATTTGAATTAGTACCATTGGTGTTGAAATTGGAACATTAAAATAAGTGGTTCTCATTGAATCCATCTATTTAGTTGTCCTGATTTCAACTTTTGTTTTTGTTTTGTGGTGTGTGAAACTTATAGTAAAATGATTTTGTTGATTTTTTTATTTAACAATAGAAAATACTTTTAAACCAATTTACATATCAATCAATATCAAATTTTATTTTTAAAAAAATTAAGAATACACCTCTCTCATCGTAATGGTGCATTCAGAATAAATATATATATTGCCTTGTTTAATAAGCATACCAATTCCTTTTTACAGAAAGTAGAGGCTTTCATACCTAATGTCGGCCACCTTTCCTAATGAGGTTGTAGAATCCAATTGCATGATACAAGAGATTCGCACGAATCCACAACGAGAAAGTAGTATTTCCATGCAAGTTAATTATTAATAATTGTGAGCTAACCCAATTTTCATTGATTGAGTGGAACCACGTACGATATAGATATTTCAAAGAATAAGGCGTTTTTAATGTTTCAAGTAAACGAAAAAAAAAATCGTCAATTAAGTTTAATTTCTCTACCAGCTCTTTCTGATTGTTTAATCAAAGTTCCCATACTATTAATTATTTGTTTGTTCGACAAAGAAAGTATACTGGAGGGCCCTAGTTATAGGATAATCATTAATTCTTGTGGTTTATTGGAGCCATTAATCAATTTTTAACTAGAAAAATAAGATTTAATGAATTATTTTTTTATTAATTTTTTTTATTAATGTGGGTGTATAGGCTAGCTTGCGCGCACCTCGACTAATCCTACGAGTTCTAAAGTTAACGACCATGTAATCTTCCAGTGACTATTATATTAACAATCACAGGGTTCAAAACTAAAACCACATGAGATTTAATGAATTATTGCTTGAGTATTCTTACTGTTCTTTCTCTTTCTATAAACAATTTCTGTGATTCGCTAATACTGTGAGAGTGATTATAAGCCTATTGAACAATTTAAAATATCTCTCGCATTTCAATTGTGGAACAATTAATTAATCTAAACTAAATTTGATCAAGAAGACACCAATACAATGATCTCATTTAAAGTTAGGAGCTGCTGTTTGCTTTATCCCAAAAGGGAGTAAGCAAGTAGCATACTGAAGAACATAGATATGACTAACCATATAGGAGGTAGTTAGTGATAAAAGTTTAGGATCAAGGAGTTGACTCTACCTGTGGTTTCAAGTTCAAGCCCTATAGTTGTTAATATGATAGCCACTGAAGGCTTACATGATCATTAACTTCAGGACCTATGGGATTAGTCGAGGTACGTAAGCTGACCCAAACATTTAATAAAAAAACATAGATATAACTTAAAACACATTATTTGTCTTCGGAAAGTAATGAATTTCATCTACCATCAACTCAACACAGTGCAACATAGTCATGCTCACTTGCTTTTTTATCAATCATATATAAATAGATGCCAGACAAGGCAAGCATTTGTTCTGTGGTAATTAGTTCCATTTGGTTGGTTAATTTTAGGCTCGCACATTATATCATATGCTTTTCCATATCTTTTTAGAGATTGCAATTTGAAGATATCCACTAAAAAAAATGTTAGGATATTCTTACAAGCATATGATGTCATTATAAGGACCCCAAAGTTAGTTTTATGCATATAAATGCTTGTTAATAACTTCGGTGGTTCAAACCATAGTTTTAAACTTGACCGATAGGTCGCATCAAAGTACCTTTCTTATGTATGCCTTCGTTAGGAAATCTAAAGAAAAAAGTGTTTTTTTTTTTAGAATTAAAACTTTTGAAATTTGATCAAATTTAATCCACTTCCAATTAAAGAGGCACAAACGATGTTGTGCATTCCATTTATATTAAAATAAATATAAGAAACAAAATTCGGTTTTGTAGTACAATTTAGATTAAAAACAAATAAAAAACATAAAAATTTAGAATTGAACAAAAATATCATTATAAATAAATAAAAAATAGGATTATTTTTATATTATTATTATGAAAATATTTGAATATATGATAAATTTATTTTTTTATCTTTATTTTTTGTAATATGTTTTTAGTTTTTCCTTTTTTTCCTTTACACATTTTTTTAGAAAAAATATTTTTTATTCTTTACACTTGAAATATTTATCACTCTACACTGGGTCTATTTATACCGTTCTTTTTTATTATTATTATCTTTATTTTTTTGTAATTTTTCCTTTTTTTTCATTCTTTTTAATTCACAATTATAGTTTTTACTCAATGTTCAAAAATACGTTAATAATACCTACACATTCATTTATTGTGTTAGAAAAACAATTATTCGACCCACAACGAGGTGCGTCGAATAGAAGCGTTAATACTTTTTTTAATTTATTAGCACAAATGATTTTTGATTTATTTAATTTAATATATGTATAGGAATTTTTTTATTTATAATTAGGATTTGTTTTGTAAAAAAAAACCACGTTGAAAAAACCTGTATATTCATTTTTCTGTCTAAAAATAATATCCAACCCAATACGAAGCGCGAGTCAAAAAGCTAATAAGAAACTAAATCAGAGTCGACTTAATGTGAATGAGGTCCTTCGAAAAAACTATAAATAAAACATTCTAAAATATTTAAGAAATATTTTTTTATTATTTTTTATGTATGTTTAACGAGTAGGGACTTGGGTAATCTTCATTTCGTACTTGGAGTATTTTATTAAGTAGGGCAATTTTATTTCATAAATAAAATTCATAAATATATCTTATTTATTCTTGGATTTTTTTATCAAGTAAGGGGCTTTAATCATTATCCAAGTAGCTCTTAGCTTACACGGATTCTGAACTAAGTATAAATAAAATAGAAAAAATAGAAATGAGGAAAACCATAAAAGTTTAGAACTCTAAAACTATATACCAATAATGAAACACACACCAACGTTCTTGCAAAATAAATAAGTAAACATTAGTAGCAATGTCATTACATACAAAGAAAACCTCGTTGAAAACTAATATAAGTTAAAAACAAAAAAAAAAACCCCAATTACAGAAAACCTTAAGCAAAGTTGTTTTCTAAACATAAAAAAAAAAATCAGGTCATAGGAAACTCTTCTTTGATGTCACTAATCTCGATCTAATGGGATATTTAAAATCTCTGCTTGATTCAGGAATAATGTAACTTAATACCTAAAAGGAGTGAATTAGATGTATCATTAAATTTGATATATAAATCTCTTTAAGTAAATACAATAACCAATAATATAATTAAAATATTTAAAATAAAGAGATAAGAGAGAGAATTTGTATACTCGTTTTTAACGTGGTTCGGCAAGTCTGTATACATACCTCAAGTACCAAACCGTAACTGAGTATTGTATTCCTTCACTAGTCCAAGTTCAATGTATAAAATTGTGCATTTTGACTCTCAATTGATCAACAAATTTTGAATTTATTCAATTTAGCCTCTAATTTAATTAATTTCAACCCCTGTATTCACATATCTTTTTTTAGTTTGGTTATTGGTTTTAGATTTCTTCAATCAAGTCTCTAATTACCAATCAAACTTCAATATTTATGCTATTAAACATTGATTTGATCAAATTAACTCTTTAAAAATGCAAATCGACCTCTAGGCTTCAATTTCTTCCAATTAAAGCCTAAATTAACTTTAAAAATTAATTTTTCTTGCAATTAAGTTCTAAATAAAATTAATTAAGCCTTCCAAAATTCTTATTGAGTTCTTACCTATCTAAATTTGTGTTTTTTTACCCAAAATAAAAATATTTTCACCAAAAAGGTCTTTTACCAATCAGAGTTGGGTTGTCAATTTTATACGTTTTGGTCCTCCAACTTTTTCACTTGTCACTTTAAACCTTCAACATCAATTTGACAATCTTCTAGGATTTCTTCATATATATTGAATTTCTTTTTTTATTTGTTTCCTTTTTTTATTTTTTATGAATTAAAAAATAGGTAACAACAATCCCTCGTGTAATCTATAATCTATTACATATTGGTCTTTCGAAGCATTAAATATATATAATCATGTATATCAAATATATGTGTGTGTAGGAATAAGTTAATAGCTAGGCTCAAGTATAAGATGAGGGACATCGTTATTATGATTGGACTGGACAACAATATAGAGGATAAAGTTTTGGATTTATGATGAAAGAACACACAATCGTGAGGAATTTAAACTTCCTTTTTATAGTTTTCTGGAATTCTGAGGATCTATCTTGCATTCTGTTAATTCACCCATCCCATAATCAAAATGACTTGAAAAATAAATTAAAGGTGAGGCTAAAGAAGCACAGTTGCTAAGAAATCACATGTACAGACCTAGAAATATACCCAGATTCTGCAAGGCTGGCCACCATTATTAAGAATAAAATGGGTGCAGCAGTTCATCCCCGTTGATTAAAAGAAAGGAAAAGCCCCACAAACTCTGCTCCCACCATCATTGGCTCCCACCATCATGTTCCCTTAATTAGGCTAATACTTTGTTAATATCGCGTTTGAAAATATTTTTAAGATTTAAAATCATTAATTTAATATTTTTATATGATTTTAGATCATATTAGAAATATTAAAAAAAACACTTAAAAATCATTGAATTTTATATTTATTTTTTTCAATTATCGCGCATTAACAAAAAAATACAATAAATAAATCAAAGTGAGCCTTAAAGGGCTGCATGGGTGGTCATGGCTTGGACCACGACCAACTTAACAAAAGCATCTGCCTTGATTGCCCAGCACTTGCATTACCAAACTACGTGTATGTCTATGCTTTCAACAAGTGGCATATCCTCATTCGCAATACTGGCAACCCAATATTATTGGTTGAAGTGGAAAGGAATTGAGGCTGAGAAAGGATGGAGTCCTCTTCCAGAAAAAAAATATTCTGCCATTTTCTTTCACTTTCTTCCTTTCCTTTCTTTGTTTCTGTTCGCAAATGGATCATCCAATCACTGTAATAATTGGGAGAAGATCTTCTTGTGATAGAGAATACTAATAAAGATGAATGTTTTATGGAAGAAAAAAAAGGCTTTTTTATAAAGCTTCATAAAAGTCACACTTGTTGGAGGAGAATATCTATCTTTTCATTTCCCTTTTTTCAGAAATTAATCTTCTAAGAAATTTTATTTCTGAAAGTAGAAGTGCTGCCTTTTCTGACGTACTAAAAAGCCATAGTTTTGAGATAAAAATGAATTTTTATGTGTATATAAATAATGTCTAAGCTAGCCTTTTCTTTTGGTGTTTATTTTTTTTAATTAAACATGGTGTCCGAACGAGTTTGCGTATATCTCGACTAATCCCATGGATCCTAAAGTTAACGATCATGTAAATTTTCAGTGACCCTAAGGTTTATGGGACTTGAATTGGTGATCTCTAAGGATCAAACCCAGACCTAACCATACAAGTCGTGAGTTTTTAGTATATTAATTAATTTTGAGTATTTATTTAATCTATGATTGGAAAAAAAAAATATAAAAAACCTTAGACACAGTTTTAAACCAACATTTACAAACTAAAAACAAAATGATTAAATAAAAAAAGAAAGCCAAATCCACTCTTGCAGTAGTTAACGCTTCTTTTCTATAGAGATTTTTGTTTATTAATTGCTTCGATTAAATAATCATTTCAATTCAAGGATGATATTAAAAAATAATTTTATATTAGTATTTAATAAAAAAAGAAGCTCTTTTGCTTTAAACTTTGCACAAACGTATTGCTATTTAATTTGTACTAGACTTTAATTAAATTAAAAAGAATAAATATAATAGGATCTGGGTCATTGAAGATTTTATAATACTATTTCGTAAATGGTTGCTCTCTTCTTTTGTATCTAGAGATTAATTTTTGTTTATTAATTGTTTCTGTTAAATAATCATAAATAATTTTATGTTAGTATTTAATAAAAAAAAGAAGCTCTTTTGCTTTAAACTTTGCACAAAAGTATTATTATTTTGTACTAAACTTTAATTAAATTAAAAAGAATACATATAATAGGATCTAGGTCATTGAAGATTTTATAATACTAACGCATTAGCTTTTTAAATTTACTATGTAAATAATACAAGAATAGTAAATTTTTTTTGAGATAATAAGAATTCTTTAATTTGTAAATGGATTAATAATTTATTAATTTCATATGAAAAATGATTGGAATGGTGCTATGTATATAGTATGGGTCATGATTTGATTGGCATTATAATTCGAGGTGTGATACACGTGTTATGATGCATAAATATTAATTATCTCCTTTATTAATATAATATGCTTTGTAAAGTTATGACATTAAGTATTGGGCCAGCTCATTTGAGACATTTAGGGTTAAGAAACTCAAACTCGAGATAAAACTTTTAGCTTTTCTTATCATCATGCGTGGCTTTGTACTGAAATTTTGGGTGCCTTTATTTGTAGGGCACCAAGATTTTCATTCATGTCCCATTACGATAGAACTTTGGTCAAAACACCTCTCATAAAAAGACAATAGAGTCCATGTAACTGAGGAATCATCATCTTTAAAGAATTGGGGATTAATTATCCATTAATGGGTTCTCATTTGCAATATTGTAATCGTACGGGTCCACGAAAAAAGTTTAATTGGCACATGGAAAATAGAGATGATCTTTCATCACAACTAATAATTAGTGTATAGCAAATATTAGAGAAAACAAAAATTAATAGTCATATTCAAGTTTTTATCGGTATATTTTTACCAGAAATAACATCGAATCAATAAAGATTTATTAAGGATATAAATTTTTAGAAAAACAAGTACGTTGTAGAGAAGATGCACTAGGTCCTGCACTAGCTAGACCTGGCACGCTAGGTTGGCAGTGTGCCAAGCCCGAGGCATGCTGAGTCTAGTGCTATCCAGATTTAGACATGATTGGGCTTAGTAGTGTGCCAATCACCGGGAATGCTAGGTTTGACGCTAGCTAAATATAGACGCAATTAGGCTTGGTAGTGTGCCAAGCCCCGGGCATTCTAGTTTTGGTCTAGCCAGATCCAGACACGATTGGATTTAGCAATATGCCAAACCCCGGGCTTGACCATCCTCCTTTCGTCACCCCAAGGGAATGACCACATCTTTTCTTGGGCATGCCCAAGGGGATAAGCATCCTCTCTTGGGTCTAGCTTAGAGGAAGAACTCAGCCTTCATAGGCTTAGCTACATTTGATGTTTTGAACTCTAATCTCCTTACACCTTTTAGGTGTATAAAAGTCCTCTAGAAACCCACCATATTTTCATCAAACATTAATATAAATGTAAAGGATATGTATACCTCATTAAATGCTATCATGATAAAATTACACTACAAACCCTTCTCTTTACAAAAAGACGAGACTCATGGGCAATACACCAAGAGACATTCAGAACAAAGGTTCACAATCTTCATTCTCTATTGCATATATATTTTCAAAATATTTCTCTCTACAATATTCTTGTATTTTCTCTCTCTAAAAAGATATTTATTTAAACATCGGAGAGTCTCCACCTCCACCAAATGGGACTTTGCATTAGTATATCTTTCATTACAACTAATAATTAGTGTATCGCCAATATTAGAGAAACAAAATGATAGTGATAACTAAGTTTTTATTAGTATATCTTTACCAAAAACAACATCGGATCAATAAAGATTTACAAGTATAAATTTTCATGAAAACAAACATATCTTAAAGAAGTTGCATTAGGTTCGGCACTAGCTAGACCTGGCACGCTAGGTTTGACAATGTGCCAAGCCTCAGGAACACTGGGTCTGGTGCTAGCTAGACCCAAACGCGATTGGGCTTGAAAGTATGCCAACCCCTAAGAATGCTAGGTCTGATGCTAGCCAGATACAAACAGGATTAGTCTTGGTAGTGTAACAAGCCCCAGGCACTCTAGTTTTAGTGCTAGCTAAACCAAGATGCAATTAGGTTTTGTAGTGTGCCAAACCCTGGGCTTGACCATCCTCCCTTAGTAACCCCTAGAGGAATGACCATATCCTTGGGCATGCCCAAGGGGATGACCGTCCTACTTTAGAACGCCCAATAGGATGACCATCCTTCCTTGGGTCTAGCTTAGAGGAAGAACTTAGCCTTCATGGACTTAGATACATTTGATGTTTTAGATCTTAACCTCCTTACACCTTTTAGGTGTATAAAAGTCCTCCAGAGACCCACCATATTTCCATCAAACATTAATATAGATGTAAGGGATATTTATACCTCATTAAATGCAATCATGGTATAAATACATCATGAGACCTTTAGAACAAAGGTTCACAATCTTCATTCTGTATTGTATATATATTTTTAAAGCATTTCTCTCTACAATATTCTTGTATTTTTTTATCTCTAAAAAGATATTTATTTAAGCATCGGAGAGTCCCCACCTCCACCAAAAGAAACCTTTTGCAGGTACTAGCCACAAGCCACATTGGCCTACCAAACACCTAGTATAAGCTATTAACCTTCTTGGTTAGGGAGAATGGATGAGACTGTTTGAACCAATTGATTAACTGATTATCCAACTTGAGAGCCATATTCATAGGCTACTTGGATTTTTTACGACATCATTGGTGACGCTGTCTGTGGGAACTAATAAAAAAACCATTTCTTTCTTCTTAAAACTTGTTTTTGACATTTCCAGACCATTCTTTAACACGCAACCAATACCCACCTAGGCCAGAACGCGGGACAAGTCTTCTCGTTGCTGCAGACACTCTTGCTCAAACAAAGCTTCAACAACTCTTCAATCAGGTCCAAGTCCTCACTAAGGCAGTGCTAGCCACTCAAGGCAAGACAAGCAAATTTGAGTTATGCTTTGCCAACTTCACAAATGCAATTAGAGCCTTAAGATTTTAAAAAGCTTTCAAGAAGTACGAGTGGAATGTTGGTTCAAACTATAAAACATGTGAAGTATTTTTTACAACTATCTAAAAGAAAGGGAAGAGTCTCCCTCACGTCAGACACTCCACTCGAATAAATATTTACCATAGCCAATGAGAATAGGATTATAAGTTTCTTATATATAAATGGCTTATTCAAAATGATTGTTTTTTATTTTCTCCAGGTGTTGCCTAAGGGCTTTTCAATAATGCATCTTGGAAAGGATGGACTTGGTCTCCCTAGTGTTATATGCATCACTCTTTATAGGATTGATTTGGTCTCTACAGTGTTGTATGCACCAATCTTTAAGGGATAGATGTAATCTTCTCAGTGCTATATGCATCAATCTTCAAGGGACGGATGTGATTATTCTTCCTAATACAAATAACAAGATGATGTAATCACCACTCTTAGTGAGGGGGTCTCTTAAGCACCGTAAAAAAAATCATGATGGCTACTCTTTAGTGAAAGACTTTTAAGCCTCATGATAATGTTGAGAAAGCTATAGGCTCCCACTCACCAAGAACCAATAATCACTTAGAAATTTCTAAGTATAGGTTCATCTTTATTGGGTTCCACTTAACCACTTAAAAATTTATATGGATGATGGGTATAGAACTCTCAATCTCTTAGAAATTTTCTAAGTATATATTCTTATTCTTTTGTATATGAAAGAATTTATTTTAGTCCTGATACATATTTCTCTATCTTATTCTCGGCTTACCCCTCCTTTTTATACGAGCAAAACTCATTACTCTACTTGAACAGAGAAACTAATAAAAGTCTTTGCATATTATTATATCGCAAAGATTTGGGGGTTACTAATGAACTAAGTTTTTATTAGTATATCTTTACCAAAAAGAAAAACACTGGATCAATAGAAATTTATAGGTAGAATTTTTCAGGAAAACAAGCATGCTTTAGTGAAGACATGTTTAGTCTTGAACTAGAAATACCCATCACGCTGGGCTTATCAATGTGCCAAGCCCCAGGATGTTGGGTCTAGTGTTAACCAGATCTAAACATGATTGGGGTTAGCAATGTGCCCAGCCCTAGGCACGCTAGGTCTGGCGCTAGCTAAACCCAAACATGATTGGGCTTGGCAATATGCCACTCTGGGCTTATCAATGTGCCAAGCCCCAGGATGTTGGGTCTAGTGTTAGCCAGATCTAAACATGATTGAGGTTAACAGTGTGCCCAGCCCTAGGCACGCTAGGTCTAGCGCTATCTAGACCCAAACGTGATTGGGCTTGGCAATGTGCCAAACCCTGGGCACTCTGGGTCTAGTGCTAGCTAGACCTAGACACGATTAGGTAAGGCAGTGTGAGCCAAACCCAACTGCGAATGGGCTTAGCAGTGTGCCAAGCCCTGAGAAAACTGGATCTAGAGCTAGCAAGACTCAAACGTGATTGGGTTTGGCAATGTGTCAAGCCTCAGGCACATTGGGTCTGCCGCTAGCCAAACCAGACGCAATTGGGTTTGGTAGTGTGCCCAGCCCCGAGAACACTAGGCCTGGATTTAGACACGATTGGACTCCGTAGTGTGCCAAGCCCTAGGAAAGTTAGGTCTGGCACTAGTGAGACCAAGATGCAATTGGGCTCCGTAGTGTGCCAAGCCTCAGGAAAGTTCGATCTGGCACTAGCGAGACCAAGACACGATTGGACTTAGTAGTGTGTTAAGATCCAGGAACGCTAGGTCTGGCTTTAGTTAGACCCAAACATGATTGAGCTTGGTAGTGTGACAAGCCCTGGGCAAACTAGGTCTAGTGCTAGCCAGACCCAGATGCAATTAGACTTAGCAGTGAGCCATGCCCCAGACACGCTGGGTCTGCCGCTAGTAAGACCAAGACATGATTGGGCTTGGCAGTGTGCAATCCCTAGTAATGTTGGGTTTGGCACTAGCCAGACCCAAACACGATTGAGCTTGATAGTATGTCAAGCCCTAGGCACTCTAGTTTGTGTGCTGGCCAGATCCAGATGTGATTGGGTTTGGTAATGTGTCAAGTCCCGGTCATGTTGGGCTTGACAATGCGCCAAGCCTCGGGCATGCCCAAGGGAATGGCCATCCTCCCTGGGGCACGCCCAAAGGAATGACCAAATCCTCCCTTGCACACACCCAATAGAATGATCATCCTTTCTTGGGCATACCCAAGAGAATGACCATCATCTCTTGGCATGTCCAAGGAAATAAACCATCCTTCATGGGGCACGCCTAAAAGGATGATCATCCTTCCTTGAGTCTAGCCTAGGGGAAGTGCTTAATCTCCATGGGCTCAGCTACATTTGACGTCTTAGACCCTAATCTCCCTATATTTTTTAGGTGTATAAAAGTCCTATAGGGACCAACCATATTTCCATCAAACATTAATATAGATGTAATGGATATTTATACCTCATTAAATGCTATCATGGTAAAATTACACTTCAGAATCCCCTCTTCACAAAAGGACAAGACTTATGGGCTATAAATGCACCATGAGACCTTAAGAATAAAGGTTCGCAATCTTCATTCTCTACAGCATATATATATTTTCAGAGCATCTCTCTCAAGAATATTCTTGTATTTTCTCTCTCTAAAAATATACTTATTTAAGTATCAAAAAGTTCACACCTCCATCAAAAATGACCTTTTGCTGGTACTAGCCACAAGCCACCTTGGTCTACTAAGCACCTAGTATAAGCTATCAACCTTCTTAACGAGAGAGAATAGATGAGATTGCTAGGACCAATTGATTAACCGATTATCCAACCTTGAAACTCTATTCCTAGACTACTTGAATTTTTTGGAATATAATCAGATATTTTCCCTCCTATAGATAATTTAAACTCGTTCCACGTTACAATTCCTAAAAGATAGCTTAAAATGGGATATTGTTACTCATTTTCTTTCTTCTTCTTTTTTTTTTTTTGTGAGTAATAATATTGTGATTCTGGTCCTTGGCTAGGTTTCATCATTGTTGTAAGTGTATATTTAGTATTTAGATAGCTTTTACAGTTTCGATTTAGAAAAGAAACAAGTTTAAAAATTTTCAAATCCAAGTTTTTACCACAATTTGAGATGAACTCAACAAGCATTTTCCATGACAAAACAACTTTTGAAGTTGTGGTCAGAGTAAAAGCATCTTCATCTGTAACCAAATTTGAGATTTGGGATGGAAACTCTTTTTCTTTTTTCCCTTAAAACACCACGATGTACGATTTATTTTGTTGCCAGATTTTCGTTTTCTGCTCTTTTTTTTTTTTTTTTTTTTTTTTGTTATCAAATGCTCTCACTTGTTAAAAGATATTATGTTAAAAAAAATCAAATTAAAGTTGCCTTGACTTCATGTGATAAAAAAGTGTATATATATGAGGCAATGCAAAAAAAAATTATATATCAGTGATGATGCTTCTTTTTTTTTCCTTTCCTTTATATGTCCAAAACATCTCTCTTTTGGGTGAATGCACTAAAATTTAAATAATGAATATCTTTCGGAAAGTGTATTAATAATATAACTGCATTATTGAACCGTCATTTTCACCCTCCATATGTTTGCAATCTGAAGAAAAGTTACACTGTGGCTCCATGATCATGTCATACCAAATTCAGAAGAAAAGCATGTTCATGCTACTTTTTCATATAATGTACTTGTTAATTTTTTAATTTTTTTTGCATGACAGGTCAAGAAATGTCTTTAATGTATTTTGAAAAACTTAATTATTTAATGAAAATTTTCTCTTACTTTGTTCAATTTAATTAAATTAGTTTCTTTATAAATAAGATAAAATCGATTTGGCACACAAAAAAAAGATAAAATATAGTTTCCTCCCATGGCTCGCCAAATTAGTTTTTAATTTATTGATCAATACTCATTCAAAAAGTTAGCATCATAGCAAGGTTGATATTAAGAAAATGAAAATTTTTTAGGGTAAACTCAAATATTTTATTGTATATTTGGTAATACAATGTTGGTTGTTTTAGTAAAAGTATTTTTAATTTGAAAATATATCAAGATAATATTTTTTTAAAATTTTTTTTATTTTAACATATTAAATTATTGAAAAATATCTAAATGACATCAATTTAAATTAAAAAACAATTTAAAAAACTACTTTACAAAACAAGTTGAACCACGTTAATAAACAAAACTTTTAAATCTTAAAGGCCAATGTTGAATATTTTGAGAATTATTCATGCTAATAAATGTAAAAAAAAAACATTTAATAATAAGTAAAGACTAAACTGGAAAAATCTAAAGATAGTTCTACATATGGGTTATATATCTATTTGTTTTTAATAACTTTGTTTCTTTGAATAAATGTTTTATAGAAAAATTACCCTGGGTATCCTATAGCTAAGTCCAAATTATACTTTGCCTTCAATGTTTTATAAATTACTGAAAATATCCTAAAACTTTATACATTCATAACACTTTAAGTGGTGTAAAAAAATCAATAAAAAAGTTTCAATTATCTACAAGTTTATCATTATTTTTTAATTAAAGATTAAAAACCCAGTAGTGCAAAACAAATTATGAAAAGACCACTAGTTATTGTTAGGAATTTTTTTTTTTTTTTTTGAAAAAATCATCATTAATGATAGCCTTTTATATACACTGAATAGTCAACTCGTCAAAACAACACCTCTTCTTCACATCAAAACATTCAAATTTATTCATTAAAACGACACATCTTCTTCTTATTAAAAAACACAAATCTTCTCAGCATAAAAAAAATCTTCATAAACACAATTATAATCCAAACTCATAAATTTTCAGCAAACAAGCTAACAAATTCTCAACATAAAGAGAAAAGTGACAGGTTTTGGCTTTGAGAGGTAGAAATGAAGGGTTCAATGGTTGTATTTAAGACAAATTTAGAGCTACCTAGTTGATGGAAGATATATAAGACAACTACCTTATTTTAGGTTCAATCAAGTTGAGATTTTTACAAATTCTAGAGAGATTTTGTTTAGATTAGAAATTGTAAGTTTTCGAGAGAGTATGTGTGGGATAAGGTTGTGTTTGTCATTTATTGGGTTTGTAGATATAATATATATGGAGTTAGTTTGGTCATTTCATGTTATTTGAAATTTTTTATTGACTGAAGGTGTTTTCTATAATTTGTGAAACAATAGAGGCAAAGTGTAAAATGTAGTAAACCATAGGATGCTTAGGGTAATTTCCCTAAAAACATTTTGAGGATGAGATTGCAAAAAACAAAATCCAATCATAAAAATTAATTCAAATAAAACAAATAACAATCAAAAGAATGAGGGTCAAATCTGATATAAAAAATTAAAGGGGGTGAAATAAAAAAATCAATTTTATAAACAACTTTAAATAAAATAAATAACAATCAAAAGAATAAGGACCAAATCTAAAGGAAAAACAACATGAAGGGCTGCTTTCAAAAAATTTAGGGTTGGATGTGAAAATCAAGGAAGAGAAAAAAAAGAAGCAAAAAAGAAAAGATTGTCGACACCAAAGTGAAGTTTCATTCACTACATATGCTGTCTAGGAACAAATGGGCAACTAAGACAATTCAAACTTCTTCCTTAAAGCTTGTGTCTAGCCCTCGAAAGATGCCACATTTGATGCTTGAACAGAGCAGCCACCACACATGCGTTAACCGGTGTTTGGCCTTCGAAAAAGGCCATATATTCTACCTGACAGCGCAACCACCACTCATATGTTGACATGTACCATTTTTTTTTAATAATATTTATATTTCTATAATTACAAAATTACCCCCTACTAATTTGATAATAATAAAAAAACTCAAATGAAAATACAAAAATGAGTATTTTACTATGAATTACTATAGTTAAATACCCAATAATTTTAGAGTTTTGTTAATTAATTAATCATTCATTTTTGTTATAGTGGTCAAATTAATCCTTCTCATGACAGATATTAGATGCCACATTTGATGCTTGAACAGAGCGGCCACCACACATGCGTTAACTGGTGTTTGGCCTTCGAAAAAGGCCATATATTCTACCTGACAGCACAACCACCACTCATATGTTGACATGTGTCCTTTTTTTAATAATATTTATATTTCTATAATTACAAAATTACCCCTTACTAATTTGATAATAATAAAAAAAAAAAACCCAAATGAAAATATAAAAATGAGTATTTTACTATGGATTACTATAGTTAAATACCCAACAATTTTAGATTTTTGTTAATTAATTAATCATTCATTTTTGTTATAGTGGTCAAATTAATCCTTCTCATGACAGATATTAGATGCCACATTTGATGCTTGAACAGAGCGGCCACCACACATGCGTTAACCGGTGTTTGGCCTTCGAAAAAGGCCATATATTCTACCTGACAGCACAACCACCACTCATATGTTGACATGTACCATTTTTTTTAATAATATTTATATTTCTATATTTACAAAATTACCCCCTACTAATTTGATAATAATAAAAAAACTCAAATGAAAATACAAAAATGAGTATTTTACTATGAATTACTATAGTTAAATACCCAATAATTTTAGAGTTTTGTTAATTAATTAATCATTCATTTTTGTTATAGTGGTCAAATTAATCCTTCTCATGACAGATATTAGATGCCACATTTGATGCTTGAACAGAGCGGCCACCACACATGCGTTAATCGGTGTTTGGCCTTCGAAAAAGGCCATATATTCTACCTGACAGCACAACCACCACTCATATGTTGACATGTGTCCTTTTTTAATAATATTTATATTTCTATAATTACAAAATTACCCCTTACTAATTTGATAATAATAAAAAAAAAAACCCAAATGAAAATATAAAAATGAGTATTTTACTATGGATTACTATAGTTAAATACCCAACAATTTTAGATTTTTGTTAATTAATTAATCATTCATTTTTGTTATAGTGGTCAAATTAATCCTTCTCATGACAGATATTAGATGCCACATTTGATGCTTGAATAGAGCGGCCACCACACATGCGTTAACCGGTGTTTGGCCTTCGGAAAAGGCCATATATTTTACCTGACAGCACAACCACCACTCATATGTTGACATGTGCTATTTTTTTAATAATATTTATATTTCTATAATTACAAAATTACCCCCTACTAATTTGATAATAATAAAAAAAAACCCAAATGAAAATACAAAAATGAGTATTTTACTATGGATTACTATAGTTAAATACCCAACAATTTTAGATTTTTGTTCATTAATTAATCATTCATTTCTGTTATAGTGGTCAAATTAATCCTTCTCATGACATATATTAAGCCCAACTTATTCTTTTTCTATAAGATTAACAACTAACTATTAATCTATAATTGTTATAAGATATATATATATATATATATATATATATATATATATATATATATATATATATATATATTCCCTTAAAATCTCTTAGACTTCATGACTCTTGGGTTTAGTCTCTTGGTTTTCCATGATAGTTAGATTTTCTAGTATCTTTTAATGTTCTCATTCTCTTTTCTTATAAATACACTACTTGTCTTGTATTATGAGGATTGAAAAAATATATAAGAAAATATATGAATTTTTCTTTTAAGTTCTATTCTGAATATATATGTTCTTACTTGTTTTTTATTTTTTAACACGTTATCAGCATGATCACTCTACTTAATTTATATTGAAGTCTTGGCATGCATAGACTCTTATGTTACGTAGTTTGTATCAATTTTAATATTTTTTTTCTTTTTATTATTATTCATACTTTATGGCATATATTTGGTTCTGTAACTTATTTTTGACAAATTTTATTTTTTTTATTAATCAAGAATTAAATAAATTAAATACGGTTCTTGAAGAACTAGTATTTCTACAGAACTAAATAAATAGCAGTTTTAAAAGACTGATTTTTTCCCTTTTATATTCATGATTTTATTTAATAAGTTATTTCTTTTTATATATATAGATAATGTTGAATCTAACAAAACTTGAATTTATCTCTCTTGATATATCAGAGAATAATTATTTGTCAGAGATCATTGATGCTGAGATTCATCAAGCTATAAATCTTGGAGAGACCATCAAAGCAGAAAATAATACATCCTTGCAGGATACAGTTCCACTCCCACAAAAATATATCGGGATGGGGTCAAACATATACTCTATTATCTACGAAGAACAACTAAAATGAGGTTATTTTATAATAGATCAAATTCACAATTAATTGAATATGCAAGTGCATTTTATTTCTCTAATCCCCACAAAGAAAGATCACAAACAGATTATCTATTTACCTATAGAGGCACTGTAATTTCTTGGAGATCTGTTAAACAAATATTAGTGGCTACTTCATCAAATCATTCAGAAATTATTGTAATCCATGAAGCAAATCAAAAATATATATGGCTAAGGTTAATTATCCAGAACATAAAAGAAAAATATGGATTGTCAATCATTGAAGATAGCCCCTTAATATTATTTGAAGATAATGATGTTTGCACCACTCAACTTAAAAGTTGTTACATTAAAGGAAACAAAACAAAACATATTTCACCAAAATTCTTTTATACTCACAAGTTTTAACAGAAAAGAAAAATTGATATCAAGCAAATCAGGTCAACTGATAATTTAGTAGATTTATTTATAAAATATTTACTAATTTTAACTTTTAAAAAACTTATCTATAATATTAAAATATAACATCTTAAAGATTTATTATTAGTCATATCCTTTTTAAGTTGGGTTGAAATCAATGGAAATTATAATATATTTTTTTTTCTTCATTTAGGTTTTTCCCATTAAAATCGTCCTTTCTGCTGGGATGTCCAGGGATTGCTTAAATATTGATATCTGTAGGAAGGATTGCTTTGCTTTGCACAATAATTAGTGCCCTCTTCAATTAGGGTTTTCTACCATATAAGCTAATTCTATTTTCTTCCCTGGTTTCGTTGGATTAGCTTACGTGTTAATTAAAATTAATTTTTTTTCGGATATTTTTAAAAATACATCTCTTACATTACCCTAATATATCGGAACCCAAGAACTTAAGAAAAAAAACAATCCATGACCACTTATAAATTAATGTAATAAATGATGTCGGATGTTAATAATAAGTAAATATTTTTGTCGCGGATCAATTGGTTATATTATCCTAGAAAGTAAATAATAACTTGAATGATAAATAGATAACTTATAAAAACAAATATCAAGTTACCGACTATATACCAATTAACAGTACTAAATTACATTAGAATAAATTAGTACAAACATTAATTAACAAGAAATAATTCAGGATGGGAAATCATTCTCCCCCTCCTCCTCGCATGTTTCTGTTTATTAGAATAGTAACATATATATTTTTTTCTTTTTATAATTTATTTTTTATTTTTATTTTTTAATATTGAATTTATTTAATAAGTCAATATGTTATTTTTAAAGTCAAACTATACTTTTACTAGCCATTCGAGTTTTCTTTTAACTCACCAAGTCTATCGGGGCAACTTCTATGCAGTATAATTTGAAGCTTGAGTTAGTCAAAGAGTCTAATCAAGAGGTTTAAAGTTTGATTCGTTAAATTAGATTAATTTAATAACACTCTCAAAAAAATATCTCTTAGCCTAGATATTATTTTTTACAAGTAAAAAGATTATGGTACCACCATTACGTAACATGGATAATTATCTAGTAATATCTAAAATAGTTAATAAATGTATATAAAATGTATTTATAACTAATTAAAAAATATAAAATATTTAAAATTATTATCTAGCTTTCTATTTAAGGTGTAGCTAATTTGAAGACATCGAAATCTCTGAAACTTTAATTTTAATTTGGAAAAGGAAGTAGAAACTAAAAGGAAAAGATATTTTAATTAGTCAAGTGGTGAGATTTTATTGGAAACATTCGAGGAAGGTACATGGAAGGTGGGATGCACTTTAAGATTTTGATTTAGAAAATGAATCTTTTTCCTATAGGAAATTTGCTTGATGATAATATTTTTAAAGAAAAATTGATATTTTAGTTTTTTAAGTGAGATAAAATGCTTGAAAAAATGATAAAAAAATCATTGTTAAGTCATTTTGGTACGTCATCTTCAAAATCTTAACTACCTGTATTTATCCCAATATAGTTGTAAGATTTTCTTCTGAATGTAGAGAGGTTGATTAACCCCTTGAATTGATTGTATGCTCTATTGGTTGTTATGTATTGCTTGTCATATTGTAATTAGCAATTTATAAAATTAGGGAATTATATATATATATTTTTTGGTAATTTAGTATGCTAATTGTATAAACATTTAAAGATGAAACCACGTCAATGGGGAAGATTTATCCATAATCTTAAGAACATTATCTAATGAACATGCCACTTAACTTGACCAACATTTAGTTAAAACAAATCTCTCTATTCTCTAGTTTACTTAATATTATCCAAGAAAAATAAATGGATCAAGAAAAATTATAATTCTTAATCTACTAAACTATAATATAGTTAAACTTCTATAAATTAATATTTTTAGACAATAAGAATTTATTGATTAATTAAGATATTATTTAAAATTTAAATAAAAATATTAGTTAATCAATATTATTAATTTATCGAGATTATATTGTATTTGTAGAATGACAAATTTAACAAAAGCTTCTTAATCAAAATGATAAAAACAAATACATGCGACAAGCAGCAACTCCTACTAACATAGTTATTAAATCCAATATGGGGTTGGCCTGGGTCACCCTAGAAAAATATAAAAAAAATTGTTTAAGATTTTATTATTCCACGTAGAAAAGTTAAGAAATAATCTATGTGGATTTAAGTTACATATAAATATCCTACATGAAAAGGTTAAGAAACATTTCATGTAAAAGTAAGCTTTATATATAGTTATCCCACATAAAAAGTTAAAAAATATTTCATGTGGATGTAAGCTATATGTATAGATATCCCACGTCGAAAAGTTAAGAAACATTCATTGTAGATATAGGCTATATATAGTTATGCTTCATCGAAAAGTTAAGAAATATTCCATGTATATATATATTCCACATCAAAAAGTTAAAAAACATTCCATGTGGATATAGGTTATAAAACAAATTATGCGAGGTTAAGTATTCATAAATTAATTTTATATTTTTGAGTTTCTTAAAAAAATATATAAAAAAAGTTAGGTTTCATCTAGGTTGACCTAGTCAATTTAAAACCCGGTTAAGATCTTATATCTTGAGTCAACTTGTTTTATTGCATCGATTTTCATAACTATGCCTACTAGATGTCCAATATCCGTTGTCCATATTCCTTTTTATATCTCTAAGTGCAAGTGGGAATCACAAACACTAATAGTAATGTTTTTTGTTCTTAAGGAAAAAATAAATAAAATGAAATTGAAAATCAAAAGGTAAGTGGAGAGAACCCTATGCTTTCTCTTTCCATGACGCCTGGTCTCCCTTTTTATGACATTTATTTAATGGGGGGGGGAAAAGCAAGGCAATTTATGGTCTCATATGGAGGAATTTTCTTGCTTCTGATAATGGCATAATCGTATTGGTTAATTTTCAGAAATGCTACCTTACGTATGGACTTTTTTTAGGCTGGGAAATACTACCCTTCTAATATTTCCTAGTTTTCTCGTGTGCCATGAACGTAAAAAAAAAATAAAAAAAATTGGTGGTCCATTATATTTTAAACGACAACGTTGTGGATCGAATATATTCTTTTTAGGTTCTACGATGGGTATACTCTAAGGCACTTCTTAAGAAATTATTTTGTTTTCTTAAGAATTAACTCAGCCATGAACGTAAAATAAGGATTTAGTGAACTCGGGCATTTGTTATTAAGAAATATATTAAATAAAGAAATAGATTTATCAAACCAGAGTAAAAAAGGTGTGTGTTAATTATAAGGTTGATTGGTATCATTTCCGTTTTCTATTTCTGTTTTTTTTTCCCTGTTTTTTATTGGTTTTTAAAAATTTGAAAATCGTTTTGGCCAACTAATTAATTTATTTATTTTTGTTTCTAGAAAATATAATTATTTTTAATTACATGAGTCATAGGGGCTGATCCCACGAGCAAACCCTTAAGCACTTTGAACCTAATCATGATTAAAAAGGGATTCATCAAGATGAGTTACAGGGGCTAATCTGATGAGCAACCCCTTAGCACTTTGAACCTAATCATGATTTAAAAGAGGTTTATCAGTCCCTGTCCAAACCCTAGAGCCACAAACCTTATCCTAGTTTGAACTATATGGTGATGTTATAAAATTTAACATGCTCTGGAATGAAAGTTTTTGAGTGTTTGGATGGTAAGTAATTACATGTTTATATCAATATTCTCTTCTCTAAAGTTCACAAAGTTTATTGCTGATGATAGAAGACCTCACACTTGTAAAACAGTCTCTTTTAGTGGGATTTAGAAACTCTTTTGGTGATAAAATTAATGACCTTTAATAAAAGATAGCAATAAATGAGAGAATGAACTTTAAATTCTAAAATCAAAAATATTTGTTATTGATTATAAGCTTTTTACTTGAATGGTTCAAAGGGTTATATAGCCCCTGAACCTTGTCAAGTTGCTTGAATGGAGTTGAAGTATCATTTTCTCTTTTGTAGCATTAATAAGTGATAAATATCTCTTACACGATATTAATGTTGATGGAAATATGGTAGGCCCTTAAGAGACTTTTATACACCTAAGGGTGTAGGGAGATTATTATTCTTAACTTTTAACATTTTATGTTAAAAGCCATAAGAATAAACAAATAAAGTCTCATGACCTAACATGGAGCCTATAATGATCGTCAGTTCCATACCTGGACTTGGAATGATGTCAAGCCCCAAGGTGATGGGTCTGCCAACTTGTCAGATCCATATGTACTTGAACTCAGCACATAGCTGAATCAAAAGATGTTGGGTCTAGCAACTCACTAGACCCACATTTATTTGGGCTCAGCGTGTAGCTAAACCCAAGAATATTAAATCTGACAACTTGCTAGACTCACATGTACTTGAGCTCAGCGTGTAGCTAAACCCAAGGAATTTGGGTTTGGCAGCTCGCAAGACCCATATGTACTTGGGCTCAGTGTGTAGCTAAACTCAAGGATATTGGGTCTGGCGCTCGTCAGACCAAATCTACTTGGGCTCAGCACGTAGCTGAACCCAAGAATATTGGATCTAAAAACTTGTCAGACTCGCATGTATTTGGGCTCAGTACATAGCTAAACTTATATATGTAGGGTCTAAACACTCGTCAGACCCACATGTATTTGGGCTCAGCGCATGGCCCAAACCTCTTTGCCAAAGAAACACCATAGGGAGGAAGGAAAACCCTAGAAACTCGTTAAACTCATATGTAGTTGGACTCAACGCGTAGCTGAACCCAAAGATGTTGGGTCTGGTAGCTCGCTAGACCTAGATGTACTTGGGCTTAGCACGTAGCTAAACTCAAGATGATGGGTCTGAAAGCTTGCCAGACACTAAACCTAAGAATATTGTGTCTGAAAATTCACTAGACCTATATATACATGGGTTTAGCACGAAGTTGGACCCAAGAAAATTAGGCTTGGAAGCAAATCATACCTATGTCGTATAAGCTTGGTGTTTTATCCTATTTAAACATGTCGAGTTATCACCCTACCTTTGGCTCTTTTAAACATGGACTTTATATATATATATATATATTGATCCATCATTATGAGTGCTTTACGCCTAGTTCTTGCTTGAACCTCAAGTGTCTGGATTCAAATTCGGTCCTGAATTCTACCCGGCATGATCCCAACTCGAAATCAAAACATGTGCAAATTCAATCATGGTTTGAATACATCACGGATCCCAATCTACAAATTAAGTGTTTTGGACCAAACCCAATTTAAACTTTGGTACCAATCCTGACTCAAAACTTGAGCATATTAGACCTATTCTTGCTTTTTTTTTAATCTCGAGCTCTCATACTCGTCCTGACCCAAACCCTCGATGGCCCACCTAGTCCCAACTTAAATCTCAAGGGTCCCAAATCCACTCTCAACCCGTACCATATGCCCCCAATCTACACCTTAGACGTCTTTTATTTGCTCCTAACCAAACCCTTGGACCTCGCAAGCCTAATCCTAACTTGAGCCCAATGCCCTCAAGCCCAATCTAAGCTTGAACTTGTCCTGGTTTGAACCTTGACAATAGTCAGAATACTCGTTTACTTTTTCGTGGAGGGGAGAGAAAAGAAGTAGAAAACAATGATCATCGACGAGAAACAGCCTAGCAAATGTTGTCGCGTGCTGCACTGAGAGGAAGAGGACGCAGTGGCACTTCCAATAACCTGGTGGACGGGCATGTTTGGCCACCAAGAGGCGACACATGCGTCGTCCAAAAAGTACAAATGCCTCCCACGTGCTAACACGTGATGAGCATGCGCTAGAAATATTTTTGAATAAAAACGTAATTATTCATCCTAAAAATATCAAAATGCCCTTCATGAGTCTGGAATTTATAAAAGATCCTATGTGAAAGGACTAAAATTCCACTGGATACATGTCTTATTTTTTGTTTGTTTCTAAGGGAAAAAAAATCCTTTAACTTCATCTTAAAAAACAGAAAGACAAAAAAAACTCTTGATTAATTGTTCTAATTTTATTTTTTTAAACATTAGAGGTAAATAAGTCATTTTACTGCTTAAAAATTTAAAAGCAATGCATATATCCACTAATAAGTTTTTAATAACCAATAATTCATTGACTTTAGAGGAAAATAAAGTTATTTTACTGTTTAAATTTTTTTAAAATTTTTTAAAAAAATGCATATATCCACTAATAATCCATTGGAAAAGAACATATTATCACCAACACAAAAGCTTTCATTTTTTCTATTGAAAAACAAAATAATAATTTCACTGTAATAATAATTTACAATAATCTTTGCAATAAAAAACTCACTCTATGTATTTTTGTTAAATAAGTATAAGAAATTAGTTTTGAAAACTAGTTGCAAGTTTTATTTTATTATGAGATCTTGTTTTTAAAAACAAAAACTATACTAGACAACCTTTAAATAAACCATTTTTATTTTCTTTTCACGTTTTTTTTTTTTTTTGTCAATACTCAATCATCCCTTAGTATCTTCAGTATCCAACTAATTACGGTCAGAATTAACTACATAATCTGCTTATTGACAAAATAAGTAAACCATCTGGGATAGGTTTCACTGTTCACAAATTAACAAAACAACTAAATCAACTAGGGAAGGTCTCCCCCAGTTGGCACTTTTTTTTCATTTCTTTTTTCATTTATTTCCGTCTTTTTTTTCATTCTCCTCTTCTTTTTCCTCACTGTTATCCTTCAATAATTTTTTAATTTTAAATATATCTTTATAATTTGTTTTAATTTATTTTCTATAAAATTATCGTAATCTCAAACAAATATCTTGATATCTCGAATTTATAAACATATATATTTTTTTATCCTTTTGTTATTGTATAATTAAATTAAACATAGTTTTTTTAATTAAAAAAAATTACTAAAACCAATGGAGTTCATGATCTGAGTCTCGGGTTTGGTAGATTATGCAACGAAACTCGAGTCGATCTAATATATCATCTTCTTAATATTAAAAACAAATTTATCTTGAAATTTTTTTAGGTCAAACCGTGTTTTTTTCCCAATCATTAAATTACTTTTGAACTCGTCAAGTCGATTGTATAACATCAAGATAAATCTTATATAGTTTAATTTTAAAATCGATCTAAGTAAGGAGTCCAGTTTCAAAATTAACCTATTGAAACAAGTTTAATAACAATTTTAAATAGTTTTTTTTTTTTAGACTTGAAGATTTATTTTTTGTATTCAAAAGTTTTTTAATTTGACTGACAGCCTAGAGCATCACCATAAACTAGTATAAACTAGACTTCCTAACCATGTTTGAACTTTCAATGTAAATGATCACTTTGTAACTGTAATGACCATTTTCTTTGGCATAAAGTATTTTTTAGATATTGGCATAAGCAACTAATATTAGCTAGAGAAAATAACTTTAGGAACAGCGTAAATTTAGACAAAAGTACTAGTGAATATATATCTAGTCGGAAAATATTTTTATTCTGTAATGGAAATATAAAATAATAATTCTGGTCTCCCCACAGCTGTGAAACCTCGCATTGATTACTTAGCAAGATTGAAAAGTATCTAACCATCTAGGTGGTGGTCCAGTAATAAGAGCTTAGGACCAAGAGGTTTGCTCCCTCTGTGGTCTCAGGTTCATTTTGTTCTCAAATCAAAAGAGAACAATTTTCATGGTTAAAAAATGCAAAAGAGGTGGAACTGAGGTGTCATGACCCTTTATTTGTTCTCAAATCAAAAGAGAAGGTGGCGAAGCGGTGGATGCTGCTGGTAATTCCTGTGATTAGAATATGCTAATGACGTTTCACGTAGTAAATTATAATTAATTCAAAGTTCTATAATTAACAAATAAAATTCTGATTCTTGAAAGTTGAATGTGGTTAATTCCTGTCAAACGTTTGGACCTCAATACACATATTGTAATAATTAAGCCGTCCACATCCAATTCCTACCCTTAATTCTCCAATCCAAAGGCAAGCTTTTCTTTGTTGTCCTCTTTGTCGGTAAATTAATAATAATTATGTAAAGTCATTAAGGAAAATAATTAATTATTAAAATAGACAGAATTTCTTCAAAGTATGCCCATTTGAGGCAAACGGATATGATTCTAGCAGCTATCCAAACTCCACCACCCATTTTGCTAATGCAATTCTGAATGGAGGTCAAAACAGTATCCACTATATGCTTAAACCTCTTTAATTAAAATAAGTAAAAAAAAAAAACAAATTGAAAAGCTTTGCGATTGGTCAATACTATTTTTTTTTTATTTTTTTTTGTAATAAATTGAATTCTCCTAGCTAGCTAGCCCTATAATGATCGATGCATCATGTTCCATTGCCTTCATTAATTAATATTAACATAAAAATCTTGTTTCAAAACACTGAACACCTACATTGTTTATCCTCACATATTTTTAAGTGTATCTACTGTTTAATTTTTTTTAATTTGACTTTTAAACTATTTTTTTTTTTGCATGATTGTATTTTTTTATGGGTCAAATTCAAGAATAATTGAATCAAATCTGTTGACTAATAACAAAGTTAAAAACAGGAGATCAAAGTAATGGTTTTAAAGTTCACTCAAAAAATTTAATTTAATTCTCAAACTTTACAAATTATACATATTTGGGTCCTTAATATTTTTTTATTAAAATTTAGTACAAAAATTTATTTTTGTTATTTTTTTTTCTAGTTTACGAGATAAGAGAGAGAGATTGTTGGATCCAATGGTAGAGAGGGAAAACTATTGTAGACATCAATTTAAGCCACCAAAACAGTCGATTTTTGTGTCAAATAATTCCATTTGATGAGAGCAGTTTTACTTTGAAAGTGCCTAAAAAAATATATCTGAACTTGAAAAGATTTTTTGTTCCGTGTTGATTTCAAGTTTTGGGATGGTTTTTTTTTTATTATTATTTTTTAGGCCAAGTATGATTTATCAAGGTTTATAGAGTGTTTTTTTATGTGTTTTGGATCAAAATTGGGTTTTAAGATTAAAAAAAAAAAAAAAAAAACATTCAACCCTCATTTTCAAGAGAGACTAGGGAGGATGACATGATTATATTTTTTTAAGAAAAAAGAGCCCACACTCGATCATGCACTTGCAGACCCGCGCGTAGGCCCTTCTAAATGGGTTAGGCTTTAAACCCAGCGACATCTGATATCTTTTTTTTAGTAATTTTTTATTTTTTAAAAAAAGTTATGTTTTTTTTAAATTATTTTGTATGTATTTAATTTGAATAGATTTTTGTAATTCATCTATAATTTTTTTTATATTTTATTGAATTTTATTTTGAAAAATAAAAAATATTATTTTTGAATAATATTTCTAATAAGTGCAACCTTACAAGATATTTTTTCCCTTAATTTTATTCAATCAATTTTATGTGTGTGTCTATTTATACTATTATTTGGTTAAATAAAAAATAATTTTAGTAAATAGAGTCATTGAATACAATCGGGTAAATGGACCATGTCGCGATATCAAATATTTTGATCTACTTTCGTCTCTTGACTTTTCTAGATACATATTTAGTTATCATTGATAACCCTTTTATTTATTTATTGAAACATATATTTTTTTAATTTATTTAATTAGATATATATTTAAACTTTTTTATTTATATTTGATATTTTTATGTAAAACAAATGTGTTAAAAAAGCTTATATATTTAATTTTACTATTGGAAAGAAAAATAACCGACCAAGGCGAATCTGTTGTCAAATTACTAGTACCTACTAAAGACGGTTTTATAGGATGACGAAATCATCATTATAATGAACTAACGAAGAAAAGTAACTATGATATTAATTAATTACGGTCCATGCCGCCTTCTAAAGCTTCTCTTGCTCATTGGTTATTTCTGGCATCCCATTACCATATGCTGCCTGGGGTGGTGGTATTTTTTATCTTTAAATAGTGATAACAAATAATTTTTTTATAATAATAGAAATAATTAATCTCTCAAAACAGTTGTAGTAATAGTTGTACAAGTCAACATAGAATCCCTCTTCATGCCAATAGTTGTACAAGTGAAAAATTTAAGTCATTTCAAGCTGCTTTTTAAGACGGCAATAGTGATTATTTTTTAAATATTTTTTATTTAAAAATATATTAAAATAATATATATTTTTTTAAATTTATTTTTAATATCAATATATTATGATGATCTGAAAAGATTAAAAAAACTAATTTGAAGTAAAAAAAAATTAAAAAAAAATAATTTGTTTTAAAATATTTTTAAAACATAAAAACAAACAAATTATCTTAGCTCGCATAATGTGTAGATTTTATTTAGACTTGTGAAATAATGAATTTCGTAGATTTTTAGAAAATTGTGAGAGAGATGACTTTTATTTATTTATTTAAGGAGAACACCGGGGATTAAAAACAACATGCAGTACGTACCAGATTTTTGAGATTCTTGTTAAACTTTACTGATGGAATCTGATGAAATGGATTGAATTTAAATTTTTAGACAATTTTAGGAATAAAATTAACTGGTTAAAGAACCATTTGTTACTAATCTAATTAATAGTTGAGAGAAATATTACTTATTCAATATTAATATATAATTCATTCCTCTATATATATATATAATTGAACGAGTTTAATTTATTCATAGCTTGTTTGAAATTGGTAATCTAGTTAGTATATAATTTTTATGGTTGAGATTTTAAAAAACAATATTAAAAAAATCATATATTATAGTTTATATATATATATATATATATATATATATATATATATATATATATATATATATATATATATATATATAAAACTCTAGTATAATTTGATGACAGCAGCAAAAGCAAGAATCAACACAAGTCTAAAGACAAAATCGAGACTAGGATGTATGGAGAGATAAGCATTGTAGGTAGGTATTGAGTGGTATTGCTTTATAGACAGACAAGGAGCATCCTTTTTCCTTTCTGCCCTTCCTCGGTTTGTGGCAAGGCATGAAAGACGGTTTTTATTTATTTATGTTTTTCTCTTTCAAAATAATTTGTATTCTTTTAACTCATCAACATCAGCACCTTTTCGTATGGACGGTGCATTGCATGTATTGGCAGCTTCTTCATGTATATATCTTATTAAATAAACAATACGACACAGAAATTGAAAGATAGGCGCCCCGAAATCTAGACGTGACACCTCAAGTTGGATCCCACATTCATTATTCTCTTATAATTTATATATATTATTGTTTTTTCTTTCATTTATATGTGGAATAATTTGTTTTTATATACGTGGATTATCCTAGAGCTAGGTTGTTTGTGTGATCATCGTGGGTTTTTGCCGCCCAGTCATGTTGCTCTTTGAAAGTGATTCCTTTGCTTTCATCTTAAGCCATTTTGACACTCAAATGGTAATATTGCACGCATATAGCTGTCTTGCTTTTCCCCCTTTCGAGTAAGACAGTGGTGATGGGATTTTAATTATTCACTTCTTTTTTTAAGCTATAAGTAATATCTTTCACTAGTTGACTTGTCTTACCGATAGAATCAATGGATTCTTTATTTATCTAGGATGAACACCAGAAAATTTACAGGAACTAGTAGAACGATTAGCTTGATCAATCTGAACCGATCAATCATTTTATCTGTCAGAGGAACAATGATGGCTACAAAACAGCTAGTATTTGCTAGAAAAACACACACACACACACACAAGCTATTTTAAGAACAAAAACAACTTTAAATCATCAAATCCTAAATCATACTCATATTTGTGCACTAAAACCTTCATATTCTTGCACACAAGTATAAATTCTCACACTCATTACACTTAAACACCTTCATACATTCTAAGTGCAATTAACTGAGCTATGGAGATATAAGCTTTAATTGTTTTATCTACTCTTTGAGAGAGTATTGTTATATTTCAAACAAATTGTAATCATTCAATAGTTTAAGTGAAAAACTCTTAGTCATTGGTCAAATACATCACCAAGGTGAAAAATCTTGAAGAGGATATTTATTCAAGTGGTGAAAAAGGATTTGGTAAGGATTCACCAAGGACATTGTAAAGAATACAATACTAAAGACCGGTTTGGTGTTTGATGTGTGGATATAGGCTTGCTAAACCACGTTAATTATGTTTAATCGAGTTAATTACTATAATTATTATTATTAGTAAAACACCTAATTCACCCCACTTAGGTTTTATTGTTACCTTAATTCTAAAACAACAATTGGTATCACAACTTAGTTCTTATTTATTTAAGTTTGCTTAAACTTTGAGTATAATGGTAACCACTAGTTTTAATGTCCAAAATAAAGGAGCATCAACCTCTAGGCCATCTTTCTTTGATGGTAATGATTATGCTTATTGGAAAGTTAGGATGATTATATATCTTCAATCTATTGATTATGATTTATGGATATCTATTGAAAATAGACCTCACAAGCCTACTAAAATTGAAAATAATATAATGGTTCTTAAACCTAGAAGTGAGTATACCAATGGTGATAAGAAGTTATTATCTATGGAAGCTAAAACTATGAATACTTTGTGTTGTGCATTGAGTATAAGTTAATTCAATAGGACCACATCATGAAAGAATGCTAGAGATATATGGCATGCATTAGAGATAACACATGAAAGAACAAATCAAGTAAATGAATAAAAAATTTGACATGTTAATGCATCAATATGAGTTATTTAAAATGCTTCCAAATGAATTCATAACTAGTATGTTTACTAGAATGACAATTATCACTAATAATTTGGATGCTCTAGGAGGACTTATACTAATACTGATATTTTGAGCAAAATTCGTAGGTCTTTGCCAAAGACTTGGGAAGCAAAGGTGACGACAATTCAAGAAACTAAGGACCTTACCAAACTTTCATTGAAAAAAATCATCAAACCACTTATGACTTATGAAATCAACATAGAAAAGTAAGTTTTAGAAGAGAAGTCAAAGAAGAATTTGGCATTCAAAATCATACACCATGATGATGATGAAATGGATGAGAACATTGCACTCATCACAAGACAATTATGAAATTCCCTAAGAAAAAAGAAGTAAAGGAACAAAAAGTTCTCAAGCTTCAAGAATGATGAAAATAAGAAAGAATCTAACAAGGAAGCACTTAGAGGCTATAAGTGCAATAAGACGGGACACATAAAGGTTGATTGCCCGTTCCTTCAAAATAAAAAGAAGAACCCTCATCATAAACAAGTAATGAAAGCAATATGGAGTTTTAGAAATCAACATAGAAAAGTAAGTTTTAGAAGAGAAGTCAAAGAAGAATTTGGCATTCAAAATCATACACCATGATGATGATGAAATGGATGAGAACATTGCACTCATCACAAGACAATTATGAAATTCCCTAAGAAAAAAGAAGTAAAGGAACAAAAAGTTCTTCTTTTCTTATGAAATCAACATAGAAAAGTAAGTTTTAGAAGAGAAGTCAAAGAAGAATTTGGCATTCAAAATCATACACCATGATGATGATGAAATGGATGAGAACATTGCACTCATCACAAGACAATTATGAAATTCCCTAAGAAAAAAGAAGTAAAGGAACAAAAAGTTCTCAAGCTTCAAGAATGATGAAAATAAGAAAGAATCTAACAAGGAAGCACTTAGAGGCTATAAGTGCAATAAGACGGGACACATAAAGGTTGATTGCCCGTTCCTTCAAAATAAAAAGAAGAACCCTCATCATAAACAAGTAATGAAAGCAATATGGAGTAATAACTCAAACTCTATCTCAATTGATGATAAAGAGCATGTTGTAAACATATGTTTTATGGCAATTGAAAGAGAAAATGAGGTAATATCTTCAAATGATGAATCTGATCTTTTTTATAATGAATTGTATGATGCATTTGAGAAGAAGTTAGGCTCTAAGTATAGCATATTGAAAAGAACCATGCATGTTTACTTGTTGAGAAAGATACTTTATAAAAGAAAACATGCATCGTAGTTGATGATTGCGATAAGATGAACCAACTTAAAAAGAAAAACAAGGCTTTAAAGGAAAAGGTTAATAAGTTGAACACTACTATAGCTAAATTCACTTAAGGTTCTAAAATCTTAAGAACCATACTTGCTAGTCAGAGATGTGTTTTCAACAAAAAAGGTTTGGACTATCAACCTGAGAAGAATAAACAATATTTAAAAAATTAGTTCATTAATGACAAACAATCATATGAAACAAACCAAACATGTAATTATTGTAGAAGCATTGGTCACTTGATTTATGCATATCCTATGAAGAAAGACAAAATTAGTAATATAACTTAGGTTTCAAAAGGAACCACCACCAACCATAAAGGATCTAAGAAGGTATGGGCACCAAAAACCTCATCTTAGTTTTGTGTGTAGGAATCAAGAGAATATAGATAGGTAGTGTTTCTTGGATAGGGTTTGCTCTAGACACATGACCGAAAATGATTCATTGTTCTCAAACATTACTAAAATGGTGGAAAAGTCACCTTTAAAGACAACTCAAAAGGAAAGATTATTGGAGTTGACAATATTAGAGGTAAGTCCTCTCCCTTAATAGAAAAGGTGTTTCTTGTAAATAGTCTAAAACATAATTTACTAAGTATTAGTTAATTGTGTGATAAATGCTACAAAATTATATTTTACCATGCGTATTGCTTAATCCTTGAAAATAATAAAGTTCTATTTATTGGTGATAGAAAAGGAAATGTCTATAAGATTAAGATTGATGCATGCATGAGGATAGAAAGTTGTCTTGTTGTTAGCATTAATGATAGTTTTCTTTGGCATAAAAGACTAGGTCATATATAAGCATGGATATTTTTTCTAAACTTACAAAAAATGAACTTGTTAAAGGTCTCCCTCATATTGCATTCAAAAAGAAAAAGTTATGTACTGCTTGTCAAATAGGTAAACAAGTAAAAATATTTTTTAAGAGCAAAAATCACATTTCTATCGAAAGACCTTTAGAATTGTTACACATAGATCTATTTAGACCAACTAGAGTTAGAAACATAAATGGTAATAGATATGTATTTGTAATTGTGGATGACTTTACAAGATATACATGGATTTTGTTTTTAAAATCAAAAGATGAAACTATTTATAAATTTGTAAAGTTTTCAAAAAAAATTGAAAATGATAATGGCTTTCCAATCATAAACTTAAAGAGTGATCATGGTGGTAAATTTGTAAGTGATTTATTTGAAACGTTTTATTGGGAAAAAAAAAAGGGATACCACCATAACTTTTCAACACCTAGAACTCCCCAAAATGGGGTTGTGGAAAGGAAAAATTGGTCCCTTTAAGAAATGACAAGAACAATGTTAAATGAATTTGATACCCCTAAACATTTTTTGGCAGAAGCTATAAACACATCTTGTTATGCTTTAAATTGTGTTACCTTGGGACCAAAGTTGAAAGAGACTCCTCATGAGCTTTAGATAGGTGGGAAACCTAATATATCATATTTCAAAGTTTTTGGTAAAAAATGTTTTATTCTTAACACCAAAGATAATTGGATAAGTTTCATTCAAAATCCAATATTGATATTTTTCTTGGTTATTCCTCCTCTAACAAGGCTTATATAGTATATAATAATAAAACACCTTGTCTTAAGAAATCCATGTATGTCACATTTGAGGAAACTCAAAAAGATAAAATTGTTGAGATTTTAAATGACATTAATGAAAATTTTTAACATTTAAGTCTTAATGATAAGATCTCCATGAAGGCTAACTATAAAGAAATGGACAAAGACTAACCAAGCACAAACAATCAATAAGAGATTGTAAGTAACTCGTTTGTGCCACCAAAGGAGGTAAGGTATATAAGCTTTCATCCTCCTGATTTAGTTATCAGTAATCCCTTTAAAGGTACTAAGATTAAAGCATCTTTTAGAAATATTAGTGAGACTTGTACTTTTTTTCTCATATAGATCCCAAATCCTTTCCCAAAACTAAAAATGATGCAAACTGGATTTTAGCCATGTAAGATAAGCTAAATCAATCTCAAAGGAATGAAGTGTGAGAACTAGTCTCTAGACCTAAAAATCAATGTATTATAGGAACAAAATGGGTTTTTAGAAACAAAGTTGATGAGCATGGGACCATAATTAGAAACAAAGCTAGACTAATTACTAAAGGCTATAATCAATTAGAAGGTATTGATTATGAAGAAACCTTTGCATTGGTGGCTAGACTAGAATCAATAAGAATGCTTTTAGCTTTTGCATGCCATGCTAATTTTACACTTTTTAAATGGATGCTAAGAGTGCATTTTTAAATGGTTTCATCAAAGAAAAGGTGTATGTTGAGCAATCTCAAGATTTTGAAAACTTTCATCTGATCATGTTTTCAAACTCATAAAGGCTTTATATGATTTAAAACAAACACCTAGAGTTTGGTTTGAGAACGTGAATATTCTTGGACTTATATGGAAATAGAATCAAATGGAAAAAATAACCTATATATGTTTTCTTGTCTTTTTTCCTCTTATTATTATTATTATTTTAATTTTCAAATCATACTCGATTTTATTTTATTTTATTTTTTTGCTTGCTCAAAACCAAAAGAAAATATGAAGAAAAAACTAAAAATATATAAACAAAATTATTATTAATAAAAAACTAAAAATCCTTAGTTAAACATAGTGGATTATGAGTGAATCCACTATGAATTCACATAGTGTTTATCATTGTTTCTATATCATTCTTGCCTCTCTTTTTTGTGCGAACATGCATTATTTTTAGGTATGTTATGATCGGTTTGGTATAATGCATGTTTGGGTTGAGGTGAACCAAGGATTAGGCGTCTAAGAGTGATTTTTTGAGATTGATGCATCTATTTTGTTTAATTTATTTTTTATAGGGTTAGGATAGTATGGCTTGATTATGACTGCCTTCTAGGTGTGTGGTAGGCCTTCTTCTTCATAAGTGAGTGAGTGAGTAAGGTGTTCCATCATTGTGCATTAAATACACACACCACTTGCAATGTGCTAGGATTTTCCTTGTTCATTAGGGGTGTGGTGGTTGATATGCATGGATTGGATGTTTGGTTCTTGAGGATGGGCTATTTATTTATTTTTGCCTTTTCTCTCTAGCTCCTCTATAGTTTTCATTTGATTTCTACGAGATAAGTCTCTCATTCAATTTTGGTTACGTTTAGTTTGTTATTCCTATTAGAATAGCTTTTTTCTATGCTTTTCATGTTAGATTTTTGCTTGGGCTAATTGGGACATTAGTTTTAGTTAGATTTACTTAATGTTTATTTCTTATTATTTTTATATATACCTTGGAATTGGTAGTATGCTAAGCCACGAGAATCCTGGGTGTGGCACTAGCCAAACCCAGCCGTGATTGGGCTTGGCAGCCAAACCCAGCATGCCACACCCAATCCCAATCACGGCTGGGTTTGGCTAGTGCCATACCCAGATGCTATTGAGGCACGCTAGGCTTAACAGTATGCCAAGCCCCTGGCACTCCCATGGGAATGTGCATCTTCCCTTGGAACGTTCAAGGTAACGACCATCTTCCCTTAACACGCCCTATGGAATAAGGTAATGTGGGTCTGGTAAACATGTTAGACCCAAGACACTTGGACTTGGCAGTTAGCTAAATCCTAGATAATACGGGTTTCGCAAACATGTCAAACCCAAAATTCTTAGACTTGGCAATTAGCCAAGTCCAAGGTAACGCATGTCTGGCAAACATGTCAAACCCAAAATCCTTGTCAAGTCCAAGATAACGATCATCCTCTCTTGGGCACACCTAAGAGAATGATCATCATTCCTAGGGCATGCCCTAGGGAATGACCATCCTTTATTTGCACATTTTCAAGGGAATGAGGTAATATGGGTCTGGCAAACATGTCAGACCCAAGGCATTTGGACTTGGCAGTCAGCCAAGTCCAAGATAACACGAGGCTAGCAAACATGTCAGACCCAAGGCATTTGGACTTGACAATTAGCCAAGTCCAAGGCAACGACCATCCTTATTTGGGCACGCCTAAGAAAATAATCATCTTCCATTAGCACGTCCAAGGAAATGAAAATCCTCATTTAGGTCTAACCTCGAGGAAGAACTCAGCCTCTATAGACTTAGCTATATCACTACCACAATCTTTAGATTTTCTGACGGAATTTTCCATCAGTATTTGCACTACCATTTCGTTGGTAAAAAAATTACCGACAAAATCACCGACGAAAAGTCTCCGTCGATGAATCTTTCGTCAGTACTTTTTTTTCCGTTGGTAATAAAAAAATATTATTACCGATGGATTTACTGATGGAAAAGGCGAGCAAAAAATATTTTATTCCGTTAGTAATTCCCTCAGAAACAAACCGTATGTAATTCCATCAGTAATTATTTAAAACTATTTTTTAAAAAATATATTTTACAAAACTATAAAATAATTATATTAATATTAATCAACACTCTATAATACTCAAAATGCTTAGAAAAAAGAAGAAGAAAATCAACTCATAAAAATTTGCAACAAATAAATAACACGAAAAAATAAATTCAACTAAAAATTTTTAAAAATCCTATTAATAAATTAACTAAAAATTGATCTCATATGAAAAACAAATCCTACAACAACATTCATACAATTATTAAGAACAAAAACAATTAAAAACAAATATAGTGAAAACAACATGAAAAAAGAAGAATTTTTTTTTACCTTAATGTAGTTGCAAGTGAAGTTAAGAAGAGAAAAAAAAACAAATTTGTAAAGTGTACTAATTAAAAACATCTGAGAAGAAAAAATAAAAAAGGAGAAGAAGACATGTCTGAGCATGGAGGAGAAGAGAAGGAGTTGATGAGAGAAGAGAAGAAAAAGAAGAAGAAGAAGACATACTTGAGCATGGAGGAGAAGAGAAGGAGTTGGGGAGAGAAAAGAAGAAAAAGAAAAAGAAGAAAGGAGATGGGTCTGTTGTGAAATTAGGGATTCTAGACTTTTTATTAGGGCATTTTACCGACGGATAATTAAATATTAATATTTTTAATCATTCCGTCGGTGATTTCATCTATAATATTTAATTTAAATTTTGAATTTAATCAAAACTTTTCAGAAACCGTCAAATTTCACCGACGAATTTTCAATCTGTCGATGATTCCGTCTGTAATATTTAATTTAAATTTTTAATTTAAATTAAATTTTTCAGAAAACCACCAAATAACACCAATGATTTTTCAATCCATCGGTGATTTTTTCTGTAAAGAACAGTAATTAATAGTGTAATTGGAAAGTGAATAGTTCCAGAGCTCTCTGTAAAATACCGACAGAATGTTTCGTCGGTGATTCCCTTTGTAATTAACATGATGAATAGTGTTGATAAAAATGGCACGTCATCATTTTTTTTTGCTTTGTTTTAATTATTTTTTCCCACTGTAATTCCGTCGGTAAATACCGAGAAAATATTTCCGTCGGTAAAATCCGTCGGCAATTTACCAAAGAATATTCCCTCGGTATTTCTGTTTATATTTATCGATTTTCTGGTAGTGTATCTGATGTCTTGGACCCTAATTTCCCTACATCTTTTAGGTATATAAAAGTCCTCTAAAAAACCACCATATTCCTCTTAGACATTAATATAGATGTAAGGAATATTTATCTCTTATTAAATGTCATCAGGGTAAGATTACACCTTTTTAGGTGTATAAAAGTTCTTCAAGAAACCATTATATTCTCATCAAATATTAATATATTTATTTAAGATATTCCCATCAAACATAGAGAATAATGCATATATATTTTCAAAGCATCTCTCTCTAGAATATTCTTGTATTTTCTTTCTCTAAAAAGATATTTATTTAAGTATCGGAGAGTCCCCATCTCCACCAAAAAAGATATTTTGCAGGTACTAACCATAAATCACCTTAGCATACCAAGCATCAAATTTATAAACTATCAACTACTTTAGCCAAGGAGAATGGATAAAATTACTATAGGACCAATTGATTAACCGATTATCCAATCCGGAAGCCTATTCCTAAGCTAGTTGGATTTTTAATTCCTCATCAGGTTTCAACTCATTTAATTTTTTTGTTCACTTTCTGTTTTTATACCTTCTTGGTTTTATTTTTACCTTATTTCATTTATTAAAATAACTCTGATTTGTTATCAACCTTTACAACTCCCTCTCTTCGGTTTAGAGTCTCATCAAGAACTTAGAAAAACTGCTCTTTTCATCGGTGGGTTGCCCTTTCACACCTTTTATATCCATCTGTGCTTATATATTGATTGAGAAATGCATTATTTTCTAACCTTATCTCTTTTACAAAGCTGTCTTTAATTTCCACTGTTTTTCTTTACAATCTCATGCTTTGGTCTTTATTTTTATGTATGAGAGATCAAAATTAAGAAATCGTTGTGTGTGGGGATTGAATTGTTATACATGTGTTTGGGAAGACAACTGCTTGACTTGGATCTAGATCTTTGTTTTGCCTTCAATGACCGCTGACTGGCCCTCTTGCAATGTGGCTGTCCAGGTTTTTTACGAGGGCCATGTCATCCCTCTTCACTGTGGAAAATGAACATAATTCAGCATCAAGAGGCCTATATAAATGTGGTTTCTGGTTTTGTTACGAGTCAAATCTTGTGGTTAATGGGAACGATGGAAGTTTCTCCTTCCTAAATCACAAAAAATCTTTGCTATCTTTTTATTTGACAATAACAAACTGAGATTGCCTTCGATGTCTTGAACATTGTTTGCTTCTTTTATGCATATCTTCCTTCTTACAGCAGCTGCTGTAAATTTGACAGTGTACACTAGCTGATCTTTTGGATTGCCTGGAAAATTGGGTGGGTGAATCTATGACAATATATCATGTTTTTATCAAAAACAATTGCCAGAGACAGTTGGAAATGAACAGGCCTCATGTAATTTTATTAAATAATATATATGGTTTTCACTTGATTAATTATTCCTTCCAAACTCACAAACAATTTTTGCTATGTTTTCCTTTGGATTTGTACCTGGAAAAAGATTACCAAGTCTAATGCTTTGGATATGAAATCAACAACAAACTGACTGTTGTGACTTTGATCATTGTTTTCTATTGTTTCTGTGCTTCTCTTTTTTCAACAAGCTTCTGCAAATTTCATAGTTTCTTGAAGCTCTATCATGGATTCCATTTACAACGTCTAATCATTACGTACATGATGGCTAGCTTTGGACCTTCTAGTGCATTTGCCGGTAAGTATATCATTGGTGAATTAAGATGTAGCCTATATACAACGAAGTGCGGATTACTTTGCGATATAATTAAATTTTGTAAACTTGGATAAAATTTATAGTTTTTTTTTTTTTAGTTCTTGTATTTTTTTAGAAAATTTGTATAATTAAAGGTAAAAATGAGCTACAAAAATAATAGCAAAATGATTATAAACCGTCAAATTAAATCCCTATCGTGAAAGAAAAAAAGACTTTTAAAAAGACAGTTTAAGATATCATGTCATTTACTATGCCTAAGCCTCACTCTCCAGGAAATATCAAATCATTCAAAACAACATTGAAAATTAGGTTCCAAAAAGACCACTAAAATGATTTTCTAATTCATGTCCACATCTCCGTCTAGCTTAATCACAGCTAGCAATGTGCATATTCTTGGATTGTTCCTAGCTATATTTCATGTCAAAAAATCTTAGCCATTAAAACTATAGCACTGGTTTTAATCAGTAAAACGTTTTATTAATTAGAATAAGAGAGCAATTAAGGTGAAATTAAGAGGGAAAAGGAGGAATCCATCCATCCATCCATCCCTCCCTCTTAATATCAGTCACACACTCTCTGCTCATTTGCATCACCACTTTTTCTGATTAGGGAAAGGAACTGAAACCAATGAAAGGGCTTTTTCATGGTGGCGTATGCAGGTGGGTCCCTTTTGAGCACACGGTTCCAAAGACCTTTTGGAGTCCTACAAATACCCACATTCCCCCATTCCTACTGTCATCAAAGCCTAGAGCCATTCCTTCCTCAATACATTCTTTGTTATCAAACACTACATCCCCTTGTTCACTTCTTCTGCAACTCGGCACCCAGTAGTGCTCTGTCTCTTTGCAGACCTCTGATGGATGCTGTCGCTGCTTTCCTTTCTTGAGTTAATCATACAACTCCCTTCACAACTCTGCTAGCTTGTTTTTTTGTATTAGTTTTGATCTTATCGTATTTGTTTGTTACAAAATAGTACATATAAGTTTGAAGTTTGATCATCATTTCTAGTATAAATATTCTGGAGATGTCATCTCTTAGCAAGAGCCTGCGTTTATCTTCATCTATGGAAGAAGAGATGATGATGATGATGGTGCCAAAGAAGCAGGGCATAGTGTCCATTCTTGGGTGTGATGTTGAAAGAACAAAATCTGCTGCAGCTTCTCTTAGGAGAACTCTCTCGGCTGATATGTCCTCCAAAAAATGGCAAGCCCAACATGGGTTCTATCCACTCAAGAAAATTGCATCATCTGACCATTTCCCAGCTTGTGATAGTATCACAGACTCTTCAGAAGATGAGGATTTTGAAGACAGGCCTAAAGAGACTGAAACTCGAGATCAATTCGATATATGGAGCTCGATTCAAGAAGACAAGAACAAGAAAGAGGTTGAAAAGCCAGGACAATTTGATGTGTGGAGCTCAATCTTATCACAGAAGGCAAAAGAGGACTCCAAGGATGTTCAACCTTATGTCCACCCTCTTGTTAAAAGATCAGCAAGTTCTTTAAGCGAGAAGAGCCTTGAGATATGCACTGAAAGTCTTGGATCAGAAACTGGCTGTGATGGGTTTTCTTCATATCCTCCATCAGAGATTGGCGATGCAGAGGATGAGAAAGAAGAAGAGCAACTACAAGAAAGAGTGACACAGAAGTTTGATATGGAGGATTTGCGAGCAGCCAAGTACAATCTTGCAGCATCAAATAGCAAGAAATCGCAACCAAGATCATTCCCTCCACCGATTCCTTCACTGTCTAGCCGAGATGGTGCTTCTGTGCACATGAGGTCTCGTCGCGATAATGGTAGGCTGGTTCTTGAAGTTGTTTCTGTTCCTTCACAGAACAACTTCCATGCTCAGCGCCAAGACGGTCGCCTTGTCCTCACTTTGGCCAATACTGCTAATCAAGAAGAAGAAGAAAGACAAAAGAATGAAGAAATGAGTGATGTGGAGCAGTTTGATGTTGAGATTGAGAATTCTGAAGGTAAAGAGGAAGTGGAGGAGGAAATAGAGGACGGAGAGGTGGAGGATGGTGAGGATAAGAGAGGAGGAGGAGGTGAGGGGGTGAGGTTTGTGATGGAGGAAACACCAAAACTGTCAAGTGGGATCTTAAGTGTACATAGGTTAGCACTAATGATGAACAAATCCTTGGTGTTAGCTAATAGGAACCCAGCATGGCCCAATAAGTTCGAAGACATGACGAAGTTTGGTGATGAGGTGGAGGTAGTGGACCCAATTACCCCAATAACACAATCACTCCCACCACGACGCCCTCCGGCAACTAGATTGATACCATCTCCGCCAGTAGCTACTATGGCAGCCGCTGCGGCAACAGCAAAGGCAACTGCATCTTTTAATGCTTGTGAGTACTTTTGGAAGCCAAAACCTATGACAACAGCATCAGTTCTTAATCCAATTAGCCAGGAACAAGCATCATCATTAGGAACCACCCATGACAACAGATTGGCCCTTTCAAAGAAGTTTGTTCCAAATGAGCAGCAAGAAGTGGTGATATTGAGAGGAAACAATGAAGATTACTTAGTTCCTCTGTTAAAGAGTTGCAAGGACCAAAGGAAGTCACTATTGTTTTGGGAGCCCCATTGCATCGCCACCTCCTGATGGTTCATCCTCATAATCCCAGTGTCGATCCAAATCTCCACAATGCAAATCCCAGTCCATAATCACTATTATTATTACTTAGCTATATTCTATTATGACCCTTTGTCTCTCTATTTTTCACTTCCACTTCTTGAGGGGAAGTGTTGTGTAGTCAAATAAAAGGGGCTGAAGACAAACAGAATATATACTTTGATTCAGCAGATCAAGGAGAAACAAAAGAAGAGATGAGATGGCTTGACAGTGCTGTTATACAACCCTTTTTTTATCAGCCTGTAACTGAACAGAATCTTAGCATCATCTTTGACTTCGGTGGACTGTCTTGTCTGTCTCTGAAAAATATGATGGGTCTGATCTCTTTTATTTCACTTTCTTTGCTTTTTCCTGAGCTAGCCAATGGGGTTTTGCTCAGGGTCTTGTCCTGCCTAACTGATCTTAATTTTGGGAACATCATGATCATCCTTTGATATGGGATGTTTTTGTTTGGGTTAAGGTTATCGCTGTGAAGGATTTTTCTGATCAATTAATAATAAATATTTGAATCCATTTCCCTATTACCTAATTGATTCACACTTGTAATGTTTGGGTGGTGGATATTTGTTATTTTTAAATTATTTTTTATTTAAAAATATATTAAATTAATATTTTTTATTTTTTAAAATTTATTTTTGATATTAGCACATTAAATTAATTTAAAAAAACAAAAAACATTAATTAAAAGTAAAGAAAAAAATTATATTTAAAAAAAACACTTTTAAAACGTAAAAACAAATGGGCTCTTAATTTTAGTAATGTTGCTATATAAGTTCAAGCTGCTTAGTAAATGTTTGAAATGGTAGCGGATATTGTTTTTTCAAAATGTTTTTTATTTAAAAATATATCAAAATAATATTTAAAAAAAAACAATCAAAAACACAAAAAACAAATTAATTTGAAACTAAAAAAATAAAATTAAAATTTTAAATATATGGGTTGCCATTTTCCAAAGGCTAGGCATTAACACTTGTATGTTTGGTATTATGGTGTAAAGTATTTTTAAAATTGATTTTCGAAAAAAAAAATACATTAAAATGAATATTTTTTATTTTTTATATTAGCACATCAAAAATATAAAAAAAATATCAATTTGATGCTTCTTTAAGTTAAATACACTTTTAAAATGCATCTAAAAGAAGAAATTATCACACTTTCAAATATAATATAAGCATGCAATTCCATTCTACAAATCAAATAGTAATAAACATGTGATTTAAGTGTTACAACTGGATAACAACTAGATTAGCAATTACTAGATGACTAATCGTAATAAGTTATGAGCTGAAGTGAATTTTTTTAAAATATAAAAAAACATTCAAGTAGCGGAAATTTTTTTTATATTATCATTAAACTTAATCTAATAAATTAAACTTGAAAACTCTTAACTCGAATCTTTATCTAATTTGAATTTCAAAAAAAGTCATGTGAGAGTTGACTCAAGTGACCCAGTCGACTTGATGGGTTCAAAGGAAAAAAACAAAAAATAACAATGGAATAAAAATGGCAAAAATAAAATTCCAGGCCAAGGGCAACCTAGATAATTAGTAAAACTGTGGTTTGGCTTAAAAATAAATATCCCAAGATGATTTTTTAAAAAACATATTAGATTATTCTGAGTCAACCCGTTAAATTCGTGACTCGTGTTATGAACTCTAATAGGTTAAATAATATATTTTTTAATTTAATTATGTGATAAAAAAATATAACGACCAATTCAAAATCAATAAAAAAATCAATTTGAATGATGAAATTAAAAAAAATAAAAGGAGAAACAAAAAGGTCAGGCCAAGAATGCAAGCTTGGGCGGCCCAACGTGCATGGGCCATACTTGATTTTTTTTTCTTTTTTAAGAGGCAGACTTTTTTAAAAAAAATGACATGTTACTTATTGAATCAAATAACATGTCATGTGTTGGATACCCTCCTAAAATCCGATCATAATTGTGATGCTTGAAAAAACGATGAAGGGGAGAGGTTTTTTGGGTTGAAAATCTATTTTTCAACTTATTTTCACCCAAAAGCACCATAAAAACCTTTCTAAATCATTTAATGACCCTAAAACGCCTTGAAATTATCAAAAAAAATATATATATAAAATTCAACAAGTTGAAGTTTGGATTTTAGGGTCTCAAAACTCGAATCTCAATTTTTCAATAATTAAAGATGACCAAAATTTAAACAAGAAGACGACGGGTTGTATGCTTAGTTAGGCAACACATCCTTTTCTCCATTAAATCGGGACAAACAACATGTCATTCATCCATTTGAAATAATAAAATATAAAACAAGAAAGTCAAGTGTACAGACTTAGCCTTTCAAGCCAATACGCACCTAGTGTTGTTATCTTTTAAGTCAGTCACATGAGTTATCCTTCTAAGCCCATGTGATCTTTTTGTTAAATAACTTTTAACATTTCTTTATCATTTTTAATTTTAGAACAAAATTATCTATAAAATAAATTTATTAAAATGATTTTTGAATAATTATCCAATTATAAATAATTTTATATTAACCTAATATGCATAATTTATTTAAAAACAATCTCGTTAATATTAATAAGAAAAAAAACATATATTTTTTTTTATCTTTTTTATTGTAAACATTTTATATAATATTCTTACATTTATTGTTCTTCTATTTTTTTCTTTAATATTCATGATTGTTTTATTGAAACTTGCTTTCATGATTTCTATTTAAAAAATAATTTTTCTGATAAAAAAATATTTTTCTCAAACAAAAAAAAACATGAAAGATATTTTTTTTATTAAAAAGATACACCTTTTCCTCTTTAATTCAAATCATTTTAATTTTTACAAATATATTCTCTTGAGTATTCATTTGTTTTCATTCAATAAATCATTTAGCTAAAAAAAAGACATGTTATTGTCAAAAACAAATTACATGAATAAGAAAAAAAAACATTTTTGATATAGAATTTTAAAAATTATCTTTTTTACAAGTATATTTTTTAATTGTCATATAATTAAATAAAAATAAATTTAAAAAATATCTTGTGATAATATGTATAGTTAGTTAAAAAAAAAAAAACATGTTGTTTGTAGATGATAAATGGCTAGATTTCTAATTATAGTTGGCCATTGATGTTAACCATTAAGTTTAACATACATAGGTTTCAAATTAATGTTATTTAACTTTAACCATTATGATAAAAAAAAAAAAACTTAAACCCTATCTTTTTAATCATGGAATATCTAGAAAATTGTATATATGACTATAAGTCATCTACCCCAATAAATATAGGTTGTTTATTTAAAATTTAATTAATACTCTTTCTCTCTCTCATTTATTTGTTTTATTTTAATTCACTTTGCTTTAATTTTTTATTTTAATTTTAATTAATACCCTTTTTATTTTTCAAATTGTTTACTTCATATTTATTTTTTAAATAGTAGTTAATCTTTTTAATTGCTTTTATTTTATTTTATAGTGCTTCAAATAAATTATTATAATTTATCTTTAAATATTTTCCCTTTTATTTTATATAAATAAATTGTATTTATATAATATATTTATAACAATAAAAATCATTTGTTTTTAGCAATAATAATTAATCTCCAAGATCAAATAAATAAAAATATATATATATATAAAAAAAAAAAGATGGATGGATTATATATTTGCATGCTCACTCATTTTCTGCCTAACACTTTTATAAATTATATAGTTACACGACAGGTTTTTTACTAAATCTAAAAATACTAATTTTTAGTTTTTTACTAACATTCAAATTTTAAGAATCTAATTACATTTTATTTAAGTAATCAATCGTTGAATCACATAGAACCTCCAGTGACGAAAAACAAAGAAAAAGATAGACAGAGAAGCTATTGACAAGAAAAGATAGAGCGTAAAAGCAGCTAAAAGCGAGCGCGATGGGCGATACAAGATCCTCCGCCACCGCCTACGATGATTTGCTTCTCAAGAGCTTCTTTGCCGAAGTCAGCGAAGTCGAGCGAGATAACGAAGTCGCCAGGTCTCTCCTCTCGATGCCCCTCTCTCTCCCTGTATTTACTTATTTATATTCATGTATGTATGCATTTGAATCATAATTTGCCACTTAATTAGGGTTTTCTAGTTTATGATTTTGAATGAAAACTGAATTTCTCATTCGCTTTCACATATGTAAACGCCTATAATTAATCTACTTGTGATTTGTATATTTCTATTGCTTTTCGATCGATTGATTATTTTGATATGTAAATTATAGAAGTGAGATTTTGAAATTTGTGCATGAATATTAATTTTGAGAAACTAAAATAGTAGTTTTAAACATTAAAGAAGGATAGGAGTTCAAAGCTTGAGCGATGGAATAGTTAGAGATGACCAATTCATCTGTGTAGGATTATTTTACTTTAATTTTTCGTTTGATGATACTCTTTGAGTAATGCGATGGTCTTTGAACTATTGATTATATCATCGCAATCGGCCTCTCGTCATGCTTAAAATGTTTACCTCTCATTTGGCAGAATTTGTTTTATTCTCTTCTAATTTTGTTCTGTCTCTTTGGAAAAATTTTGAACTTTTTAGGATTCTTTCATGCTTCAAGTTAAATCCATTTGAGTATCTAAATTTACCATTTGAAGCATCTCCAGAGGATCTCAAAAAGCAGTATCGTAAGGTAACTGTTTTTGATAGGTTGGAATTTAATGTTATGATTATTACATTCATTATTTTTGTGTCTTATTCACATGCTCTATGTCTAATTCATGTGCAGTTATCTTTGCTGGTTCACCCTGATAAGTGCAAGCATCCGCAAGCGAAAGAAGCTTTTGCAGGTAAATTAGTTGTGCATAATATCTTGCATGGTTTGAGAGTATGAATATTGTGGTTGGCTTATTTTCTTTTAGCATATGGTTTTTCTATTTACAAACTGGAAATATCAACTTTTGCATTGACTTGAAAAGATTTCTACTCCAGCTCAAGTTCTTCTGCTGTGGTTTTGACAAGTTGAGTTTAGAACTGGAAAAACTGGATTGGCCCGAATATTTTGAACCAAACCAAACCCGACCCAACCTAACGTGAACTTAGCTCAATCCATCATATTGCAGTCAAATTCACAGACCAGATCCAAACAGCAGGTTCATATGCATCATTTTGTCAATAGGGGACTGAGTTAACTTGGTTGCAACTCAAAATGTAAGCAAGTGGGGCCATGTAAAGAAGCTTGTTTTTGGAACCAGAGTTCACCCAACCTATCACACCCAAAAATGTCAGCCTTTGTAGAACTATACATTTTGAGAAAACCTGGTTAGTGCAACCGTAACTGTTATTTTCTGATGTGAAGTGTAGATAAATTACTTGAAGTTGTAAGTTTTATAATTTTCTGTGGAATGATTCTCTGGCATAATGAAACTGGCATACTGTCAGGGTGCAGAGGATTTGAAGTAAAGGAGAATCATTAAATGATGGCATGTTGATGGTAATTTGATGTTGTCTTGGTGTCGTGGTTGAAAGACGGGCAGGACAATGTTGGATTAGGCATCCAGATAATTTTGTTACTCTATGAACACTAGCTTGGTAAAGCTCTTGGAAGCTGTATGCACAACAACTGATAATTGACAAGTTCTTTTCTTCACAAAGGTCAAAATTATTCATTATTTAAGAACGTATTCTATTCAGATTAGATTACAATGCTTGTGGTCCTCCACAACAATATTCTTCTGTCATTTAGGCACAGTGATGCAAGAGTTACAGTGGCAGAAAGCAGAGAGGTGCTGGGAACCTCTGCAGGAGGACTCTGAAGGATTAAAAGTGATGTTTAGGGTTTTAAAACAGAGTCAGAAATTTGAAGAATGACCTGACTGGTGTGGTTGTGGGTTTTAGACTTTGTTTATGTTGTGCTAGCCTTAACTCTAATCTTTAAGGAGACTCATTTCAATATGTTGTGTATTTTATGGTTGGTTGTGATTTTTTATAATTGTTTCCTGATGACTTTTTCATTGGAAATTTTTACATCGAGTGAACTGTGAATGGGTAAGGAATAGCAATCATAAACATGCATTATGTAAAGATACATAACTATGTACTTGTTTCCTTCTTGAAGTATTCTTTAATGATTCACTCACATGGCATTGTTAAATTGTGAGCAGCATTAGCAAAAGCCCAGAAACTCTTACTTGATGAACAAGAAAGAGATTATGTTCTTACCCAGGTTAATGCAGCTAAAGGTTAGTGCTAAAGGTTTTATAATTTTCTTTCTCCCTTGTTTTTTAATGGACTGTAAACAATTTTTCTTGAAAACAAAAGGGGAAATTTTGTTGGGTGGTTTCATGTTTGTTTATGCATCTTGTTTATTTTCCTTTCCCCTTTCTTCATTGCTGGAACATATATCCTGTATCTACCTTCCATCTATGTGGCAGGTATATTTGGGCCATAATTAAGATGTGTTTGCATTTTCTATGTGAGTATTGCTGCTGTAGCAACATTTGAAGGGGTTTATACTGAAATATTAAAAAATGTGGCTGTGCTCTTTGTTGTCCTCTGCATGTTGAATGGGAGCATTTCTGTTCACTTTGTTTCATGTTCTTTCTTTTTTTCTTTTGTGGTTATAGATAAAGTAATGTGAATTTGCAGAAGAACTTCGAGCAAAGAGGAAGAAGCGGTTGAAGAAAGATACAGCCTCCAAAATAAAGTCATTGGTTGATGAGGTCTGTGAGTTTTAATTATATTTTTTCCCTTGATTGCATTTTGTATTTGTGCCTATAGATCATTCTTGATGCACAAATTGGAGTTTTAAAAATGAACTATCTTTTAAGTTGGATACTATAGGTTTCGAGCAAATGGGTAATTACATGTTGAATGTCTCCTCTCGGAGAAAATTTGGTAAAACTACAGTCACTTTTAACTTTCCAAAAACTTATCAAAACCCTCTGGTTGTCAAATACTTAAAAGAGAGGTTTCTATCAAGTTTTACTTAGCAGTTGAAGTTTTGAGTTATTAATCAAAGCCAGAAACTTTTGGATAGCACTGGTACTTTGCTATACCCTAGGCGGAGCTGAGTATTTACCTTAAATTAATTGCTACAAAAAAAATGCTATCAGTCGCATTGTTGCTAAACCTTGTTGCCAAGGTTGAACAATAGTTGTGGAATAAACAGTTGTTGCCTGACCTTCAGAAATGAGAATTGACAATAGTTTTTCACATTACTACTTTCATGTTTCGACAATCAAAAGGTAATTTGCGATGCTGGGATTTGTTTGCGTGTTGATTCTCATCTTACCATATTGTCATGTTTCCTTCTCACCACTTTACTCCCTTGCCATCTATAAAACTTTTTGTTTCTTTTACCTGTATTGCTTATTGCCATTTCAGAGTTAAATTGAGTTGGTAAATTTTTATTATATACATTTGTTAAAAGTCTTGCGGATATATTGAAGGGGAAGATTTCTATCTGATAGCTTCATTAATATTGAGTTAGCATCTTTTACTTTCCAATATACCTAATAATCTTGCCATGTTTGTTTGGAGTTCCTGGTATCTTTGAAGGGATTGTTCTTGTTTTTTTAAAAGAAAGTAGTTACTGCACCAGCAGTTCTTCAACCACAATTTGTCATCTATGGAACTGAGCCTCTTTTTTCTCCTTTTAATTTAAGGGTTGTATGTTGAAATCTTGACTTTTATCCCTCTTTTATGTGAACAGGGAAAATATGATCAACAATATGAATGGTCGGAAGAGTTCCAGCAGGAGCTCAAATTGAAGGTTCGAGAAATTTTAACTGATCAAGAATGGCGGAGGAGGAAAATGCAGATGAGGGTATGCTGGAAGATCTGTTATTTTCTCTTTTCCTGCAGGTGTTCTTGTTTAAAGTCACACGCTTTCATGATCCTCTTTCTTTTGTTATTAGATATCAGAAGAGGAAGGTAGATTGAAGAAGGATGAAGAAGAACAAAAGGAGACGTGGAAAAGAAAGCGTGAGCATGAGGAGCAGTGGGAAGGAACAAGAGAAAAGAGGGTTTGTTTCTGCATTTGTTTCAAAATCTAATTCCATTTGGTGACATTTAAAAAACTTACGAGTTTAAACTGTTTCTTCCTCGAATATGTGTTTTGTTGTTCAGTTGTCCAATTATATCTAAGGGTTCCAGTATCTGATAGATCTAAATTCTCTGAGTAATAGCTTTCAATGAGTGCATAACTTGAAATATCTTGTTGCACAGTAAATTTGATTTCATATTTCTAACTCTATCTTGGAAAGCAGGTTAGGCCTATTGAATGGAGAAAGTTATAGGCCTAGATATGCTTTCTTAGGAGGCAAATGCTGTTTTGTCTATAAATTTGGTTCAGTTTCTACTAGGTTAAAAGTGAAAAGGCTTGCTTTTCATGGGCCTTCACTGTTCTGATTTTGAAGATTCTTGTTCAGGCATTTTGTACGAACAAAAAACTATTCTTTATTTCTTTTTCCTCTCTTAGGTATGATTAGGGAATGGAAAACTAGTGACCATCTTAAAATTTGGTTTTAGAGCATCTGATTTGAACTTGTGCTGTAACTTTTCTATTTGTTATCCCTGATTTGAGTTTTTTTTTCCCCTAGACCTTAATTGAATGTCAATTAAAGTTTTGCTTATGCTGCCATTATTTTATAGTATCAGTGCTGGTGTATTCAGCTACATCAGCAACATGTACAAAATTAGATGATGTTATGCAACGTCGACTTATTCCACCAGGATGGACCCGCTCCATCATCACCTTGCTGATTTAGGTACTAGGAAAAGAAAACCCACCATTTTGTCACCATCCTCTCTTGCCACTCTCTTTCTCACAAGTCCATGCCTGATCATTCTTCTCATTTTCACAAAATTATCACTGTTCACACCAACCACCATTTCCTTCCTTCTGAACACTCCTTATAGGGTGGGCATTAAATTCCTTTGGTTAAATAATTTACATAGATGCACACTCATGCATGCACTGCATGAAAGCATGTGTTAGTGTAGATATGGATGAGGCAAAAATAGGTGGCAGTAATTAATTTATCAAACGTGAGACGGAAATCTCACCTGTTTAGCTATGACTCGTGCATCATCATCTCCATCCTTTCTTCTTATCTTTTGAAAATTTCATGTTTCGTATTTCTTCTACTTCTTACCCCTCAAAAGCAGAATATACGTATTGAAAAATGTTTGCTCTACCAGTTATAGAGATTTTTAGCCTTTTATCATTATGTGGCATCACATTGATTATTATTGTTGTTATTGATCATCAGGTTTCAAGCTGGAGAGATTTTATGAAGACGGGAAAGAAGGTGAGACTAAATACTGATATTTGTTGAGCCTAGATGGGCAACAATTTCTACTTGTGTTATTTTTAGCAAGCAATAAAAACAGGCCTGAAACTACTCTTCTTTTGAACTCTGTTTGCAGGGGAAAAAGGGAGAGACTCGACCACCTAAGCTCAAGACTGAGGATCCCAACAAATCCTATGTTCAAAGGCCTGTAAAGCGAGGTTAATCGTAGCTATGACATAACAACCAAGTTTCCTGGGAGTTGAAGGAGGCTTTGAATGCAGGTATAAAATTGTATCAGTCCATGTCTTGCCTGTATAAAATACATGATTGAATTGGATATTAGGCTTTTGTGGAGCTTTGTCTTGTGTCTTAAAGTGAACCAAAATCCTTGTTAAGGCTTTCTAGATCTTAATTGTCAGGATACAGTTACGGATATTACTACATTTAGTGATTTCAGAAGGCTAATTGGTTCATGTGATTAGTTGTAGAGGGTAATTATCCAGTGGTTAGCTATTTGTGTATTTTTGTTTCCCTTGAGCTTATGAAATATCCATTTTTTTTTAAAAAAAAAAAAACTTTTGGCATACTTGGTGTTTCAAGTGTGGATATTAGATTTTAGTAAATATGATACTTCGAGAAAACTTTTTTTTTTTCTTTAATTCGATGATAATGATCCTCTGATACTCCTTCAAGTCTTCTTTCTTGACAATTTTAAAGATGTATCTTTACATAATCTTAGGGACTGTTTGGCAGCAGTGGTTGAATTATTGTTTGGCCACTTTTTGAAATTTTGTTTTTGTTTCGAATTACTTTTTTGTGTTTTTGACTAGTTGATGTCGAAAATAAATTTTAAAAAATAAAAAATATATTTATCTTCAAGAAAAGTACTTTACAAACACTTCCTTGGTATATTTGGAAACAACTAGTAATTTTTTCTTTATGCTACTTTTAAGGTCTGAACTTGGAAAATTAAGGAGCATATTTCCTTTCCTTGATTATCAAATCAACACTCAGGAGTTATAACTATTTATAGTATTTTTTATTTGAAAATGTATTACAATAATATTTTTTTATTTTTTTTAAATTATTTTTGATATTTGTATATTAAAAAAATTTAAAAATATTATTAATTTAAAAAAATTATTATTTTTAAAAAAATATTTTTAAGGATCTAAAACAAATAGCCCCAAACTACCTCCAGCAAGCCTTCTTTGTAGCGCTTCAATGGATTGGTCACCATTTGATCATGTGCCAGCCTCTACTGCTTTCTCCTATAAAATATTTTTAGGCTATCCTATTTTCTATAGAGTTGTACTAAGCAGGGTGTCCGCGTAAAAAAAATAAATAAATAACAAAACTTTTCTGTAACTCAAAAAAAAAAAAAAAAGTGCAGATGTTATGCATGTTTTAGCATTAATTTTTTTTCCACTATAAACAGAAAAGAGAAAAGATATAATATGTATTAATAAATATTTAAAAATAAAAATGCTAATCACTAATTAAAGACCGAGTCTTGTAACTACGTCTAGTCAAATGCATATCAATCTTCAAAAGTATAACCAGAGAAATAACAGCAATTGGCTATTTAGAACTACTTTCGATTTAAATGATTTGGATTCAATTGATTGATAAATAAATTAAATTTATATGTTAAAAAAAATTAATTCATTTTATTTTATATACTATCATCATTACTTTGCCTCTTATTTACTTTTATAATATTTTTAGAGATTGGATTTCCTTTAAAATTCAATTCTTGGCACTCTAAATTATTCCAAACATATATTTTTATTAAAACATTTTAATTCAATTCAATTCATAAAATTTCAAATAACTTGTAAATGTAGCCCATATGATTTTGACAGGTGCAAAATTCATTTCCAATAGTTGGTTGTACTTCAAATTGCATAACATATTTATTCAAAGCCCTGCAAATGTATAATTGAGATATTAGACCCGAGATATAATTTACATTATGATTTATGATAATAAAATCCAATTTTTATGTTATTGGGTTTTATTTGAGACTGGATTTAATTTAGTTATTTTTAGATATTTTATTTAGTGGTCTCCAAACTTAATTGATTGTTCTAGTTATAATTTAGTATTTATATGTTATTTTTTAAAATGTTATAAAGTTTTTGATGAATTGAATAAAATTCATAAAATCACAAAAAAAAAATTCACTGTAAATTTTTTTAGGACTGTAAATTTTTTTAAATTGAATTTTAGGACCGTAAAATTTTTTAACCCCTATTTTTTTTTTATCTTTCGCAGTCTTTTCTTCTATGAGCATAGTTTTTTTTTTTTTTTTTTTCTTTCTCGATCACTCACAGTCCTAAAATTCAATAACAGTTTGTAAACCCTAGATTATTTTATGGGAAACTCTTATCAATATAGATTTTTTAAAAAAGGAGGTCTTCTGCCCAAATCTACCACAAGCTGAGAACCACGATTCAACCACGCAAACCACCTCACCTGCCATCCATATCACATCCCGACAGCCTCTCTCTAAAAAAAACAAGCCACAAGATTTCCTTTCCTGAAATTCCAGCAGCCTCCACCACCAATTTCCTTTCAAAGTCAGATCCAATCACCATCCGATCTTGTCAGCAAGAGTTTGTTTTTTTTTTTTTTTTTTTTTTTTAATATGCATATCCATTACAGCTGAAGACTTTGTTTAAAGCAAGCCGATGTTTTGTCAGTTGGTGTCCATACTATTCCAGCCGAAGATCCAGCATCAATATGGCATTTTTTTTTTATCAAAAGAAAGCATAGTGGGTCAAAAGCTAAAGCTTTATTTTAATCAAAAAGAAGCAGAATGCACTTTAAGCTAAAGAACTTATTTTAGTCCCAAAAAAATCAACAGGGTAACGATTAAAAAAAATATCATGACCGTGAAAAAAAAATAGCAAGAGAAGATTGTACCAGTCGAGACACCATTGCTTCATTGGTATTAAATAACAAGAGGTTTTGTGTTTCAAAAATATCCGTCCAGTATTGAGTTTGATGATTTAAGTCTTGGTAAATAAATTTCTTTACCTTTAATTTTACTTTTCTAGTTTTGCAGTTATTATTTAAGGTTGTCATTAATTTACTTTTGTGCCTAAAAAATTACTTTTGTGCTTAAAAAAAAACAAAAAATAAATCATCTTGCATTTCTATATGTTATTTTTTTCTTGTCAATCACTTTTATCATTGATATCTAGCATATATTTAACATATAGTCCTCTTTGTTCATTGTAAGTTTTTGCTTGTGACATTGTATTTGATTAATCATTTACTTTTAAAAAATATCATGACGGTTATCATAACTCTTTGATCTTTGATATGTTAATTCGTGACATGGATCATTTCTTTGAGTGACATAACTTATCTAATAATAAAAAAGTTCAATTTTTTAAAATGAAGCTCATTAGTAAAACCCAACTTTATTAGAAAGATGTTGAGAATTGTCCAGAGTAGAGTAAACCTCCAACCACTTATTGAAATGAAATGAAATAAAAATTAGAAGAGAAGCACCTACTCCAATCTTATATGATTAAACTTTTACACCAATAGAATAGTCTTAGACATAAGAACAAATCTGTTAGTGAGTACATAACACACCAATATCATCACTTTGTATGGATTTTATAACGGTTTGAATGATAATTTTAGAAAAGAGATTAAGCTCATAGATGCTTTCACTCAACAAGATTATGAGTTGCTTATAAAGAGCTAATAACAAAATGCATTTTAAGCTAAAAAAACTTATTTTAGTCCCAAAAACAATAAAAAAAAAGGTAACGAAAAAAAAATATCATGACAGTGTAAAAACAAAAATCAAAGTAAAAAAGTTAAAAAACAAAATGACAATAGCAAAAGAAGATCACATCAGCTTCAATGATATTAAATAACAAAAGTCTATGTATTCCAAAAATGTTCATCCAATATTAAGTTTGATGATTTAAGTCTTGGTCAATAAATTTATTTACCTTTTGATTTGTTAAATTTTACTTTTTTAGTTTTGCACTTGTCAAATAAGGTTGTAATTAATTTACTTTTGTGCCCAAAAATAAGAAAACATATATCATCTTGCATTTCTATATGTTATTTTTTCTTATTAATCACTTTTATCATTGATATCTAGCATATAGTTTTCTTTGTTCATTGTGAGTCTTTCCTTGTGACAATGTGTTTGATTAATCATTTACACTTAAAAAGTCTTTGCTTGTGACATTGTGAGATTAACTTTATTTTTGTATTGTGATTTCACCTGCAAGAATTCTTTGTGATCTCAATTTCATCTCTAAGTTAGTGTTAAATGTATTTGTGTTATTGTCATCAAGTGTCCAACCCTAAGTCTACACTTACCATGGACCCAACCTTTAGTGATACTTTTAGGGCCATATAAAGGGAACTGCAGACTTAGATGACCAATACGTCAAAAAGAGTTCAACCTTCAGAGAATTCTCTACACTTACCATGGACCCAACCTTTAGTGATACTTTTAGGGCCATATAAAGGGAACTGCAGACTTAGATGACCAATACGTCAAAAAGAGTTCAACCTTCAGAGAATTCTCGAATAAAGCATCCAAAGACCAGTAAATATTACAGAAATAACCATTATAGGCAAGCTTTGCCCAAGCGCCATTAGTATGACTATCATTTAGGTTACTCTAAGACATGATGACCTTGATGAAGAAGTCATGAGCCCTGACAAAATAGAAGCCCCTACTTTTGACGGTCATCATAACTCTTGGATTTTTGACATGTTGATTCGTGACATGGATCATTTCTTTGAGTGCCATAACTTATCTAATAATAAACAAAGTTAATTTTTTTAAGATGAAGCTCATTAGTAAAGCCTAACTTTATTGGGAAGATGTTGAGAATTGTCTAGAGATGAGGAGTAAACCTCCAATCACTTATTGAAATGAAATGAAACACATATTAGAGGAGAAGCACCTACTCCAATCTTATATGATTAAACTTTTACACCAATAAAATAATCTTAGAAAAAAGAACAAATCTGTTAGTGGGTACATAACACAATTTGATGATTATAGGATGAGATGTGTCATAAGGGAGGATGAAGTCATCACTTTGCGTGAATTTTATAAAGGTTTGAATTATGATTTTAGAAAAGAGATTAGGCTCATAGGTGCTTTCACTCAACAAGATTATTGGTTACTTATAAAGAACTAATAGATAAAACATCAGGATCCTTATAGTATCCTTTTTAGATCTCAATTTAGGAATGATAGTTCTTTATTAGGTGTTTCACCCAATAGACCTAATCATAGTAGTGTCTAAATTTATAAAAGGAAAAATAAAGGTAAATGAGTCATCAATGAAATGTCCCAAGACGAGTTCAAAGGTTCAATGTGCTAAATGTCAAGGTTTCGGTCATAGCTTTGTCAATAGTACCTCTAAACCTTTAGTCATCAAAGAATATAAAGATTGTCGCACGTGTGCGGCGTCGCGGCGAAAACATCCACCCTCAAAATCTTATCTTATGTGGCAAATGTGGGGAGACAAAGAATTCTTGTCTCTTATCAATGAAAAATTGGAATGGGAGTCGCCACCTAGTATTTTGGTCACTAGGAACCCTAACTGGTCTCAGAGATTGGGTACGGGGACTGGTTGCGTAAAGGGAAGGTATTAGCACCTCAAATACGCCCTAAGGTAAGCTGCATTGTTTTATTGTCTGATACAATCTAAGGTGTTGTCGTGTTTTCTAGTTGTTAGTTCGTCTATGGTTTAAGAAACGTCATCCTCGGTAAGGAGATCCTTATCTTATCAGGTAATTCTGACGACAACAAAAGAAATTTAATATCCGGAATACGTCTTACGTATAAGGTCGTAACCCCAGATATTAAAACAAAACAAAATAATTTTTTTGAAATTTTTGAAATATTGGCCCAGTTCTCGTGACTTTAATAAACTGGTTATTAAAGCCAAAATGCATGCTAATACATATTTTTGAAATTTTCTTTGTTATATGAAAATACAATATGATTTTTTTCTATTTTTATTTTTGAGAGACTTGGCCGTATGCATTAAAACAAAATTATTTTTTTTATTCTATTTTATTTTTTGTTTTACCGAAAACCGGTATTTTAACACCAAACTTGTATCTTTACAGAATAAAAATACAAACCAATGTTGATTAAAATACAGTAGAAAACAAAAAAAATATCACAGATTTTTTGAAACATTTTTATTTTTTATTTTTTAATTTTCTTTTGGGCTGGGCCCAGCCCGGCCCATGTGGCTGGGCTGGACCTAGCCAACATACGCAGCTGGGCTGGGCCTAGCCAGCCCAGCCTAGTCACTGGCCCATGCCAGTGACCAGCCTCCCTTCTCCATGCACGCGTAACACTTTACGCGTGCATGAACAGTGCGAAGGTAATTAAATTACCTTCGCACTGTTCATCATCTTGCTTACAATATAATAACAGAACAAAAAGAAGAAACCACAGAGTGATTGCAGCGTTGGTTTCCTTACGTTTTCTTTTCTTCTTTTACATACTAAACATGCATCATCTCGTCATGCAGGAACTGTGACATCGAACGTACCTGGTTTCGAGAAGATGAAGATGACGGTGGTGCTGTGTTATCTACGTCACCGGGTCCTCTGCTTCCGTTTGGTTTGATTACTCTGCTCTTCCTTTTGCTTTCTCAATATTTCTCTGCTCCCTCCTATCTCTTCCGCTTTCATAAACTGTCTCACTCCTATTTTTTCTTCACTGTAGCCTCATTCTTTCTACTCCTTTCCCCCTCTCTCCTTTCTTTTTCCTTCCCCCTGTTGTTGCAGCTCTTCCTCTGGCTTTTATAGCCAGAGGACACCAGCAATTTTGGTAAGCCGGCGTTCATCACGGTGACAAGGGATGTCAGCCGCGATACCCGCCCCATTGATTCGAGAATAATTCCATAATCGTTGCTAACGTCTCCTTCCATTATTGTCACCAATTCACAGCTGTTTGAAGACCATTAATGGTGGAAACGACGCCGTTTGGGTTCTTCTAATTTGGCCCTTGAAGTTTTCGCTGTTTTATAATCAAACCCCCCCGACAAAATTGTAATTGGATCCCTTGATGTTAGCGCCTTTTCTGGTTTGATCCTTGGTCTCGAATTGTTTCAATTAAGTCCTAATTGTCCATCAAACTTCAATAATTATGCAATTAAACCCCTGATTTGATCAAATCAACTCTTTAAAATTACAATTGGACCCCAGAACTTTAATTTCTTCCGATAAAAGCCTAAATTGACTTACAAAAATCAATTTTCTTGCAATCAAACCCTCTATAAATTCAATTAAACCTTGGATAAAATTTAATTGAGTCCATAAACATCTGATTTTGGACTTTTTTTCCTCAAATTGAATTTTCCTCATCAACAGGGCTCTCACTGTCAAATTTCAATCTTTTGCATTTTTTGAATCTCCTCAACCAATTTTGGCATTTTTTCGGCATTCCAGCAATCCTTTTCTCACTCCTATTATTGTTTGGATTTCTTTTGATATATTTTTTTGTATTTTCTCATTTTTATGTGAACCCAAAAATAGGTAACAACAGATGCCCCCTCTTTACAATGCTTACGAAGCAAAAACATCATCAATGTCTTGCATAGTAAGCTTGTAAAGAAGAAGAAAAAAAAAGAAAAAGAAAATGATCTTATTATCTTGGGCCATCTGCTGTTTTTTTTTTTTGAAGAAAATTGGTCTACTTTCACGGGCGACCTTCCCACACACACTCATTGGTCTATTTTCACGGGCGACCTGCCCACACAGTCACATTGGTCTATTTTCAGGGGCGACCGGCCCACACACTCACACGGTCTATTTTCATGGGCGACCTGCCCTCAAACTCACAGTGGTCTATTTTCACGGGCGACCTACCCACACATGTTCATCATGGTCTATTTTCACGGGCGACCTACCCACAAATGTTCATCCTGGTCTATCTTCATGGGCGACCTGCCCTTCCACTCACACTGATCTATTTTCACGGGCGACCTACCCACACATGCTCATCCTGGTCTATTTTCAGGGGCGACCGGCCCACATGGTCTATTTTCACGGGCGACCTACCCACAAATGTTCATCCTGGTCTATCTTCATGGGCGACCTGCCCTTCCACTCACACTGATCTATTTTCACGGGCGACCTACCCACACATGCTCATCCTGGTCCATTTTCAGGGGCGACCGGCCCACATGGTCTATTTTCATGGGCGACCTGCCCTTCCACTCGCACTGATCTATTTTTACGGGCGACCTACCCACACATGCTCATCCTGGTCTATTTTCAGAGGCGACCGCCCCACATGGTCTATTTTCATAGGCGACCTGCCCTTCCACTCACACTGATCTATTTTCACGGGAGACCTACCCACACATGTTCATCCTGGTCTATTTTCAGGGGCGACCTGCCCACACTTCATCCTGTTCTATTTTCAGGGGCGACCTGCCCACACATGTTCATCGTGGTCTATTTTCATGGGCGACCTGCCCTTACACTCACATTGGTTTTTTTTTTTTTTTGAAAATTTTCTAATGGTAGGGTTCTTCTCATTTTTCTTTCCGTTCCAAGGTCACAACAATGATTCTCTTTTATTATCAGCTCAATGATTTTTTTTTGTTTTTTTTGTTTTTTTTTTATGATTTTCCTGTAAAAAATATGTGTGCAATGCTTTGAGGTTAGATGACATGCATGCATCCTTACCTGATTTGAAATATAGGTCCCCCCTCTTCGATGTTCCATCGTCATAAGGTGCCTTTGTTTGCTAACCAAAGCCTTCTTTGCTCTTTCCATGTACTGGCCCCTTCATGTGCTAGTCATCCACTCCACTATAAATGCAGCGCCTATCCTAGGTTGTCTTCGATGATTACTTGTTTCACTGTTTATCAAGCTTGATCAATAGGTTTTCTAGTGTCGTCCTCATCTTAGATTGTTAATCAGCCATCAAGTTACCTCCAGTATGATCTGAATTATCTTTCTTTGAACTCCATTGTCCTCAGTTCACCAACTCATCGTTTAATCATTTTTTTATTGCCCCCTAGCTGATCTGAATACTGCTTGTTTTTTCTTTTTAGGGTCCATTGTATTGCCCCCAGCTGTTCAACTTTTCAAGAAGTGTCGAGAAGTATTGATGTCACTTCTGTCAAGATTTTGCAAACTCGATCGGTGCTCTTTTTGTTTGACAATCTTTCTTGTTCGGGAATCAACTCTCATATTTCCAAGATCATGCCTATTTCAAAGTCTAATTGTTGAAATCAAATCAGAGAGATGTCAATATTTTTTTTTTTTTGAAATTCAAGCTTCTTTGGTCAAAAACCCAACACGCGTCATTCAATACATGTAGTCCTTTGATTATCTTGTATTTTGACAATAGAAATTGACCCGTCAAAAGATCAAAATGGCTTTTTCCATGGTTCTTTGTGTCAATTTTAATCTTTGATCTTGGGTATATCTTTTGATAGTCTGTGATGAGGTGACCTTTTTGTGAATTTCAAAAACAAGATGCTAAAGTCAGAACTCAGGCTTTATCAAGAAAGGTTTTTTTTTTTTTTAAGCACTTATTTTATCAGCATGCATAATAACAAGTAACTTAATCCATGAAGCCACGACTCTTATGGAAAAACTCTTCAAGCTTTGAGAGCGTCATTTATCGGTTCAAATTGCTTACTTGATTAAAAAGGGCTTTTAAAAGCATGTAATGTAGGCTATGGTTTATGGCTATGAAAGAAAGGAATTTTACAGGCTCAAAAGGTGTTTGAGGGCTTCAAAAACCTAAGATCAACATCAATTATTCATCATTTCTCTTTCTCTTGTTCTATTTGTAGAGAAAACGACATATAACCTTATTAACCTCAAATATCAGAATTCTCTTAACATATGTCAGAATGCAAATCCAACTTTTTCTTTGATGAATAATCAATCTCAATCATCTGATAACATCAGGAGTTTTATCATGGATGCCAAAAGTCATGTTTGTAGCCCAGATTTTTGTATCGACTTTCGACATTTGTTGTGAAACTTCTTTTATCTTTTATAAACTTAATAGGCATTCTCCTTCCTTTATCTTTGACTTGCCTTTAAGTGTAGGCAATTTTTTTTTCTTTTTTTTTTAATGGCTTTCACATAGCCTTTCTCACAGTTTTTTTTTTTTTTAACATGCCCCCAGTCTAGGTCTTCTTTCTTTTAGCTCTCTCTCAAATGTTGGACTTTCGTTCTAAGCCTTCCCTTTCACTTTTGTCTTCTCTTATTTGCCCCCAGTGTGGGGTGTGATCCTCGTCAGGGTTTCTTTTGAAAAGAATATTCTATCAGGCTCAAAATGGGATTGCAAATGATATATTTCCAGTATTGTGAAAGGATAAAACAAAGATAGCCTTTTTTCATTTCAAGCAAGGACGGTGTGAACCGATAAATTTTGACCTTGTCTAGTGTAATGATTTGGACTTGCAAGAACCTTGATTCGCGAGTCCATAACTACTGAATCCATTCCATATCATTATGCATACTGCTAAAACTTAGCTACATGGTGGGTGATTCAGTTTCATGTGTGAGCTCAAAATTTGTTTGGTCACCCCATATCATTTTAACAAGCATCGAGTCATTCTGAAATCAAAATACTTTTAATCTTTCTAGGTTGATTAGCCTTAATTGAATGTTGGAGTTCGATCAAAATATTTTGTCAAAAGTAAAATGCTAAACATCTCCTGACTTCAGAACAACAAAGAGACAAATAAAAGACATGTTTCGTTAAAGAATGAGATGTGATCCCAAAACAAAATGCAAAATGACAAAATTCCATAACAATATAATTGACAATTCATCGTCATTCTTGAACCAGCTTTCATAGCAAGCATTTTCAATCACTTGTCATTCTGAAGATGTTCGTGGGACAATATAGCCAATGACATCACCTTTCACAAACTCAACTTGCCTCTTGCTCATCCACCTCCAGAGTCATCTCTCATCATTGTTCTGGAATCCATGACAGAACCTTCAATCTTTCCCCTCTTTATAGCTTGTTCAATTCTTTCAGCAATCCTCACAACTTCATGGAAATGTTGAGCCGAGCTTCCTATTAAATGCGCATAATAAGGGGATTGAAAGGTGTTGGCAAACAACATCACCATTTTTGTATCTATCAGTGGAGGTTGAACATATGTTGCCTTATCTCGCCATCTTTGCGCGTATGCCCTCACAGACTCTTGGTTTTCCTTCTCCATAGACATTAGGATGGTTCTGTCAGGAGCAATTTCAAGATTGAACTTGTACTGCTTAAGAAAAGCCTCCACCAAATCCTTCCATTTCTTAACTTTAGCATTGTCCAACCTCATATACCAGCTTAGGGCAGATCCCGTCAGACTATCTTGGAAAAAATAGATCAACATCTTATCATCATAAATCACCTCAGCCATTTTATTGCAGTAAGATCGAAGGTGCGTGTTTGGACATTCCAATCCAGTGTATTTGATGAACTCTGGTATCCTAAAGTTCTTTGGTACTATGATGTTTGGTACCAAACACACTTCAACTGCTCGCATGGGATCAAACCAATCATTACCCTCAACTGCTCTTAATCTTTCTTCCATAGCAGATAACTTGTCGTAGTTCACAAAATCAGTGGATCTATTGCCAGGGGGTCCATCTGCTGTTAAATCCACGGTGATGGGAGCTTGACTTGACGGGATAGGGGCGATAGGCACAAAATGTTGTTCTGCTGTTGAATCTGCCCCCAAGTTTTGAGATGTCCATGGGACGTGGATTGATGGTGTTTTCACAGGAGGATGTGCAAAAATCCCCTTTTCATTTTTGAAGCTCAGCACTTGTTCAAGCAGATCTGTAAGTCTAGCTACTTCACCTTTGATGCTCTCAATTTCATTTTGATAATGGGCCTCTAATTGAGCTTTTTCTTCATTATCCATCTTTCAGGTGTAGCAAATCTTGGATGGGGGACCTATGTTTCAACATGGCAACATGTATGATAAATGTATGAGTATGTTCCTATATGATGAGTTCGCCCTTCTAGGGTTGACACATAGTTGTCACCTTTGCATTTTGATTTTTGCTCCACAACAGAAATTTCCTGAGTAACGACCATTGTGTCAACCACAAGTCTTGAGTTCAAGATGCTTCAGGAAGGGTTTACTTTGATGCAAAACAAAAGCTAAAACACACAACCTAAGAACAGGTTATATTCATTAAGTGAGACAAAAGGTTGGTTGACTATCTAGTCTCAAAAGGGTCTCATATCTGCCCAGTGATGATCTTCGTAAAGACAGTGTGGGGGCGTTGCAAGGAACAGTTAAGGCACGTATGCCCACCATTACCAAGCAGGCACTCAGATATGAGTTGGGTGTTTCACGCATCTGAACCCTGACCAATAGTCATAGGGCAGATCGCTAATTCCCCACCTAACTTAGAAGCTTGTGTGTGCTTTCCAAAAATTAAAGTATGTGATGCATGAAGCAGTTATATACAATGCATGAATATATATGTACAGAAATTAAAGCATGTAAAATAAATAAATAAATAAAATAATCTTATTAATAGAAAACACGCAAACTAAACAAAACACAGTTATCAGACAAAAACAAAGCTTAGTCCACAAGGTCTCCAGTGGAGTCGCCATTCTGTCGCACGTGTGCGGCGTCGCGGCGAAAACATCCACCCTCAAAATCTTATCTTATGTGGCAAATGTGGGGAGACAAGGAATTCTTGTCTCTTATCAATGAAAAATTGGAATGGGAGTCGCCACCTAGTATTTTGGTCACTAGGAACCCTAACTAGTCTCAGAGATTGGGTACGGGGACTGGTTGCGTAAAGGAAAGGTATTAGCACCTCAAATACGCCCTACCTAAGGTAAGCTGCATTGTTTTATTGTCTGATACAATCTAAGGTGTTGTCGTGTTTTCTAGTTGTTGGTTCGTCTATGGTTTAAGAAAAGTCCTCCTCGGTAAGGAGATCCTTATCTTATCAGGTAATTCTGACGGCAACAAAAGAAATTTAATATCCGGAATACGTCTTACGTATAAGGTCGTAACCCCAGATATTAAAACAAAACAAAATAATTTTTTTGAAATTTTTGAAATATTGGCCCAATTCTCGTGACTTTAATAAACTGGTTATTAAAGCCAAAATGCATGCTAATACATATTTTTGAAATTTTCTTTGTTATATGAAAATACAATATGATTTTTTTCTATTTTTATTTTTGAGAGACTTGGCCGTATGCATTAAAACAAAATTATTATTTTTATTCTATTTTATTTTTTTGTTTTACCGAAAACCGGTATTTTAACACCAAACTTGTATCTTTACAGAATAAAAATACAAACCAATGTTGATTAAAATACAGTAGAAAACAAAAAAAATATCACAGATTTTTTGAAACATTTTTATTTTTTATTTTTTAATTTTCTTTTGGGCTGGGCCCAGCCCGGCCCATGTGGCTGGGCTGGACCTAGCCAACATACGCAGCTGGGCTGGGCCTAGCCAGCCCAGCCTAGTCACTGGCCCATGCCAGTGACCAGCCTCCCTTCTCCATGCACGCGTAACACTTTACGCGTGCATGAACAGTGCGAAGGTAATTAAATTACCTTCGCACTGTTCATCATCTTGCTTACAATATAATAACAAAACAAAAAGAAGAAACCACAGAGTGATTGCAGCGTTGGTTTCCTTACGTTTTCTTTTCTTCTTTTACATACTAAACATGCATCATCTCGTCATGCAGGAACTGTGACATCGAACGTACCTGGTTTCGAGAAGATGAAGATGACGGTGGTGCTGTGTTATCTACGTCACCGGGTCCTCTGCTTCTGTTTGGTTTGATTACTCTGCTCTTCCTTTTGCTTTCTCAATATTTCTCTGCTCCCTCCTATCTCTTCCGCTTTCATAAACTGTCTCACTCCTATTTTTTCTTCACTGTAGCCTCATTCTTGCTACTCCTTTCCCCCTCTCTCCTTTCTTTTTCCTTCCCCCTGTTGTTGCAGCTCTTCCTCTAGCTTTTATAGCCAGAGGACACCAGCAATTTTGGTAAGCCGGCGTTCATCACGATGACAAGGGATGTCAGCCGCGATACCCGCCCCATTGATTCGAGAATAATTCCATAATCGTTGCTAACGTCTCCTTCCATTATTGTCACCGATTCACAGCTGTTTGAAGACCATTAATGGTGGAAACGGCGCCGTTTGGGTTCTTCTAATTTGGCCCTTGAAGTTTTCGCTGTTTTATAATCAAACCCCCCCGACAAAATTGTAATTGGATCCCTTGATGTTAGCGCCTTTTCTGGTTTGATCCTTGGTCTCGAATTGTTTCAATTAAGTCCTAAATGTCCATCAAACTTCAATAATTATGCAATTAAACTCCTGATTTGACCAAATCAACTCTTTAAAATTACAATTGGACCCCAGAACTTTAATTTCTTCCGATAAAAGCCTAAATTGACTTACAAAAATCAATTTTCTTGCAATCAAACCCTCTATAAATTCAATTAAACCTTGGATAAAATTTAATTGAGTCCATAAACATCTGATTTTGGACTTTTTTTCCTCAAATTGAATTTTCCTCATCAACAGGGCTCTCACTGTCAAATTTCAATCTTTTGCATTTTTTGAATCTCCTCAACCAATTTTGGTATTTTTTTCGGCATTCCAGCAATCCTTTTCTCACTCCTATTATTGTTTGGATTTCTTTTGATATATTTTTTTGTATTTTCTCATTTTTATGTGAACCCAAAAATGGGTAACAACAAAGATATAGATGAAAAAAAAGACTATTATGTTCAATTGTATGAACTCAATCTTGAGGACTTTAGTGGCCTAGAAGACGAGGATGTACAAAAGAAAGGACTTAACACAATAAGACCAAATGAGTTTGAAAATGAGGTTAATGAAGAATATATTGAGTTTATTTTAATGGTTGAGGAAATTTTTAAGAAACTCTTAAGTGGAATCGCTTAAAGAGATAAGTTTGGTCTTAAAAGAGTCTCATGGTATTAATCCTTCTAAACTACATGATTCCACACTTACCATTCTTGATGTTATAGGTTTAAAGCAACATATTGATCTCTTTGATCCCTTACCTCTAACATGTAATGAGAAAGATGAAGATAATCTTAATTTACTGGGTTATATCCAAACTATATCTACTTAGGCTTTGAATAGTGTTTATTCCACTCCATACCCTTAATCATATATTGTTCATAGTTACAAACCTAGAAAGGTTATAGATTTTTTTCCTATGTCTCCTCTAACTTAAATATTTTATTCAACTGAGTCTTTTGCATATAGAGTTTATAATATACATGTTGATATCATTTAACAAATTTAAGCGAGTAATGAACAATACAAATTTCAAGTTGATTTACATAAGTATCATGATGTACTCAATGCTGAAGATTATTTCATGATACAGATTAGACTTGAACGGTGTCTTTTGAAAACTAGTCATAAATTGCAAATGAGTAATGCTAGACCATTCAAAGTGTTGCAAATGATTGAATCAAATAATTATGTCATTAAATTGCCACTAAACTTTGATATTAGTTCTACTTTTGATATGAATAATCTCGTTATATATAAAACACAATAGTCTATCTCTGATGCTCCTTTTAAAACCATTGCCCCATTGTCCTTATCTTTAGCATAAAAGGAACATATTAGTACTATTTTGAATGTACAAATTGTTTTTACCAGGAATGGTGAACTTCAGCAAATCCTAGTGTATGAGCTACACGACCAGATTCAGACTATACTTAGATTATCAAAGAAACATTACAGCAGTTTAATCCTTATCTTTAGGAGCGTTATCGGAGCCGCCTTGACCTGTACTTGACGGGGTCGAGTTCTTCCAACCCCGGGTGGTGAGGACACCGAACCCAAAACATTATTTACGCACTCGTATGATCATAGACGATGGAGGATAATCCAAACCATTAAGAGATTGGGATGTTTTAGTTTAATTTATATGAACTTTTAGTTGAGGTTTATTAATTGAGTTTTATTTGTTGGGTTTGATTTAATTATTATTGGGTATTTTATTTAGTGGATCATAATCCCAATAGCTTGTTTTAGTTAAAATTTTAGTATTTATATTCTACTTTTCTAAATATTATGGAATTTTTGATGAATTAATTAAAAAATTACGAAGTTGTATATTTTCCAATCCTCATTCTTCTCTTCGTTACTTTTATTTTTTAGCTTCTTTTTTAAAATCTTGTTTCTTTTATGCTTTAATTTTTTTAATTTATTGTTCCGCATCAAAGAACCACTTTCTCTCAAACTCTCTCTCTCTGCTCCCTCACACTCTATTTTTTTTCCCCACCCAAAGACGTTGCTGCTTGAGCTTGCTGGAGATCATAGCTCAAAGAACTGCCACCTAAAAAAAGAACTTTTAGCTATCGCACCACTAGTCGGTTTCGTGGTGGGGAAAATTGTTTATTTTGCCACAGTAGTTGCGACCGGCTTCACAGCGGTTGGGCTTTTTTGAGTCTAGCTGCCAGGCTATGACTTGTGAGTGAGGAGAGGGCTAAAGTTTTGGACTCCTTGGTTTTGGGTTTTCTAGATGGTTTTGCAAGAGTGTAAAGGGAAAAGAATGTTCCGCAGCATGTATTTTGGAAGAATGATTTGTTTAAAAACAGGGAAATTAAGACAGTAAATAGAAAGATCAGCTAGAATTTCAACAAGGAAAAAACCATCAATTTGAAAAATAATGTATAGTGGGAGAAGCGCCTTTATAACATGAAAGGAGTGCAGATATCACCTCCCCACTCCTTCCTCTTCTTTATAAAGTTATCCATTGCATTTCATGCACAAACAATTTATTCTGTTATGGAAGCTCGCTATTTTCTCAATTTTTATGAGCATTTCATCGCTTTATTGATTCATAAAAAGAAGTATAAATCTGACCATTCATTAAAGAATAAAAGACAAAACTTACTTGTCCCTCGCTCATCTTTCTGAAGCCAAATCTTCTTGTCCAGATTGTCTCAGCTGCTGGTAGCACCAGTTGTTCCACATTCAGGGAGCACAATAACCTCTCAATGCACGAGAATAATGGATTGAAAAGGGAGTTGAAAGCTAAAAAAAACCAACATTTCATGAGATGCAATGTACCTTACAGTCAAAAGCACGCAATACATGCCCCCAAATTCCTGGTCAAATATATTTCTCCTGCATAAAGCTAAAGAGAGAATTTTAAAGTTCTGAAAGTCCTGAGAAATTACAGAAATTAGAGGCGGACAACCAGAACCAGCAATTGATGCTGCTAAACTAAGCTTGTAAATTCTCTTCAGAATGTTCTCATCTCTCAATACTCCAGTTCGTTGAAAGAAAAAGTGATTGAGAAGTGAAGACAGAAGGATAGAACAACAGTCTTCTACAGGTGTAACATGGGAGGGGATGAATGCACAAGGGAACAATTGAAAATAAGAATCCTTCGTTCCAATCCCTTCATTATCATGAATTAAAATTTAGGGGCCATAAAAAAGGGAGAGATTTTCTCATTTCTCTTGTTCGCAATTCCTATCCTTTTACAGGTAAGGACCTTTCTAATTGTCCTATCATCTTCATCATCCTTGACATTGCAAGATTTAAATTATTAGTTTTTCTCAAGGTGGACGGACAGCATAAGTTCCTCTTCTTTTCCCTTTCTATATTGATAGCGGAGAGCTAATGATTCACATGAGCTTTGAAAGGAGTTTCGTGAGGTAACATTCAGCATTTTCTAAAAGCTCTTCTGTTTCATGTTTTTATTTAGAAGGTTCCTTGTCCATTTTGTATTTGACTCGGTGCTCAATTCAACTCATCTAGACCAAGACTCAATTCCAAACTAGCTGGGGCAGACTTCAAGGATCCACTCCCCCTTTCCTCCATTTTGTTCTGTTCTGAGCTAAACACTTAATAAAATGAATTGGACTCTCCCCGTGAATTAAATGTGGACAATGCATTTTTCTTCCTCTGTAAAAGTGAAAAATATGTAGATTTCTTTTTCTCTTTTGCAGAGAGGAAGAGAGAAAGAAATAAATAGTAAAACAAAACTTATTTTTTCACTTCCCAAACCAAAATTTCTCGCATTAATATCTACCTCAACCTCCAGTTTTTATCATTTCAATAAATGCACCCAAGAAAAAAGACATCTAAAAAATGATATTGAAGATGAAAAAAGAACAAATTAAAGGCAAATTCACACAGTTCTCTGCATAATAGCTGCTTGTGTTAGTGGGAAAAGGAAGCAGACATCCAAGAAGGCACACAAGAACTCACTCGAAAAATTGCAGCAGCCCCCGAAAAGCAATGAAAGATCTTCTCGGCTGCGACTCTTTCCCGTCAGAATTTGCCACTGCACATCATATGCAGCTTCATCAACAAGTAGTCCTTTCTCGACATGCTTTCTATTTATGATATTTAACAGCGAAGCAGGAATTTTCTGCACTCCAGTAGAAACAGAATTCCGGAGAGCTACATAGATATTATTGCAGTCCTGACAGCAGAACCAATTATCTTCGGGGATTTCCTATGGCGAAATATTCAAGAAAAAAATAGTAAATACTCCTGGAAGATCATAAACACAAGCTGTTTTGAGATAATGGACTTACTTCTAGATCACATAGTCCACTTTCCCGCAAGCAACCAACATGAAACTCCTTTTTCGCACTGAAAGAGAGCATGACATTAAGACACCTATAGTAAGAAAAGCACATAAAAAGATTATACGAACCAAAAGCAAAATTTGATGAATGACTAAATTGAACTAAAAGACCAAGGAAAACTCAAAAACAAATCTGTGTTCATTGACCGGTAGGAAACCCTTCTACAAAAAGCACTTGGGGCTTGGAGCTCTTGGTTGCTAGGAATTCTATATTAATGGAAGTATTAACTAATCTATTACTCTACAAAAGCTCTGTAATCCTTAATAACTATTAATTCCATCTCCGATAATCAGCTGCTATTGTGAATTTCTTATTTCATCAGTAACTCATTGCCCTCTCCTCGTAAAGTTGCCACAATGATCCAACGATAGGTATAATCAACCATATAACTTAACGCTCAGTAATCTTGACTTAGAGTATGAAAATTTAAGCAAGGACATTCTGATCTCGTAAAATACAGACCTTACAAAGACCACGATGCAAAAGTTAAAAAAATTACATCCTTGATGATATATATAATCGTAAGAGTGACAAAAAGGTCGTTGGCCAATTTTATACTTGCATCAAGTTCTTTTCCTAAAAAAAATGACTTCCTACTATTTGCTAGGGTAAAATCTATTAGAAATTTCAAGAGATTTAACCTGCAAACAACACAATCACCAACATTATATTCTGGAATTTTACCAACTCGAGTCAGCCGGATGACAGTAGGTCTTGCAAAATTGCCTCCGTCAATTTGGACAATGCCAAGCACCTTCAGGAGTATCCTGTAAATCCAAACATGCTGCAGCACAAACAAATACAACATGAAATGGACAAGTATTCTTAAAAAAAAAAAGGTAAACTTCAATAATTATAAATCACAATGCACTATTTAAATTGGGGAGTAATCTCTTTTTTTTCCACCAACGAATATTCGAGAGCAGAAAAAACAGTTTGTCTGTCATGTGGAACTTGAGAAAAAAATGCACCAGCAGAAAGGGATATGGGTTGAGACAGTAAGACAAGTAAAAGCAGCCCAACCCACCTAGCATGGAGAAGAGATTCTTATATTATGACAATTTAAGCATGCAGAATGAATTTGAAGGCAGTATTTCAGAAGGTGGAAAATGCAGGGGAAAGAAATAACAAGAAACAAGTCTCGCGAGTAGAGAAGCAAATGAAATGTTTATAAACTATACAACTGAAAACAAGTAGAAAACAAAGCTCCGAGTAGTGAAGAGAACATTCACCTGCATGAAAAGCGCGGGGGCAACTCTGACAAAACATTAGATCCCCTCCATCTCCACCTTCTGCACACATATCATCACCAATACCTGTGGTAATGTTTTGTCCATTTGCCAACGAAATAGCTATATCGTGGAGGCTCAGCCCATTAGAAGTATAAATGTGACGGTAGCTGCAAGAGATAGCACTTGATTATGAATAAGAAAGAGGTCAATTAACCAGGGAAAGGTCCATCTACTTTCAAAGGCTACTCACGGCTGACGCCTGGCAGACATTCCAGCATGAGACTCAAACTGTGAAGGGCTAATCTGTCACCAATAAATTAAGGGAACAATGATGAGTGGGCTAGTGAGAGGGCTGCGACCATCACATGCAGCTCCAGATATGATGTTACTATACAGCATAGCAATCTTACCTCTACTTCACAACAACTACAGACAATAAATACCATGACCCTGCTTGTAACCCCTTAGTATTTTCTGGAAAAAAAAAAAAAATCATTTCTTTCTACCAAACTGCTCAAACTTTTATATTAATTCTACTTTTAATATCAAAGACCTTATTAAATATAAAATACAACCTATCTTTGTTGCTCTTTTGATATCTCTACCTCATTTACTTATCATTAGAACAAAAAAAAAAAACATATTAATACTACTTTAGATATACAAGTTGTTTTTATCACGGATTGCGAAGTTTAGAAAATCTCAGTTAGGCGATTAAATTCAAACTATAGTTGAATTACCAGAGAAACATCATAGCAATTTGATCCTTGTTGAATTAATAAAGATATTAAACCCGCGACATAGTTTACATATCTATGTACAATCTATGATGACAGGAGACACCCCAACTCTTGTGCTAATGAATTTTATTTAAGATTATTTATGAAACTTAATTTAGTTACTGTCAAATATTTTATTTAGTGAGTCATATTAGATTTTATTTTGGTTTTATTTGTTATATATTTTATTTAATAAGCTACGGACCCAATAATTTATTCTAGTTAAAGTTTTAATTTTTAAATGGTAAATAACTTTTAATAAATTGAATAAAATTTACAGAACTGCAAACTTCAGCATTCTTCCTTTTCTTCGTCTTTCACTTCTCTTTATTTGACTTCTTTTTTATCATTTTATTTCTTATTAATTCATCTTCTTAATCTCTTTTATCCCGCATTATGAATGAAAGCATGCTTCTATTTGTTGATAGATATTCCTGTAGCTGACAAGATCACGAGGATGGATGACAGTACACAAAAGTGGTAGAAAAGGAGAGATCTAAGCAAAGATGAGAGAGAAGACCTGAAAATGCATTCTTCTGATTGCGTAAATCTTTAACCAAAATGATTTAAATAATGGAAACCAACTCGTCAAAATAATCCAGGTCCCAAGTTCTACTCTAGTTCTAGCAGCAAAGAGCACCAAAGGCCATTCTGACAAAAAAGAACTTTCCAAGCTTTGTGGGACCAAAAGGTTTCTTATCTTCACACAAATTATATTGTACAAAGAGCATAAATGGGAATTACACAAAACCTCTATTATACATCGACGACGCCCACAGATTTTTGACAATATATATATCATCATCACATGCAAGGACCTCGTGCCCTCATAAAAAAGATATTAGGCCTAAGACGAGGAATGGAAAAAATATATATTAAAACTAACGTGAAAAATACCCAGCACTACCAACCCATCATGATAAACAACCTGGAAGACGACTTCTACCTGCTTGTGGCTCAATTTACAACGGGCGAAAGGGAAACTAATCGCCTCCTGCAACCTGGTTCTCGAACTTGTAGCTTAACCATCTCAAGGCCTAGCAATTGTGCATAAAATAAAAAATCAGAAAGCCTTCACTTTTTTGTCAGGAACAGCCATCACAAGTTCGGGAATTCCTGGATCCATCATGCTCTATACAGATGCCAGAAACCCAAGGTGCAAGCACAAGCCCGGAATGAGTATATGTAAATATCAGAAGCACATCTATTATATCCAAGCAAGGGAGCCCCGATCATTTGTTATTACTTGAGGACGGCCTCTAGTTGGTGTAGGAGGTCTATTAGCATTCAACTCCTGTCATTAGAAAAAACAGTGGAAACAGGATAGAGATCACTGGTCAGCGCAAAAATAAGTCATAATATTAGGCTTTGAAATGCAACAGCACCTGCATCCATGTATCTTCAATATGACGTTCAGGTGAAGCTTCTGGTGATGAAATTGCTGGTGGTAAAGGATGAATGAGTTTGGGAACCACCACAAGATCTCTTCCCAAAACTAAGATTGCCCCTGCATTATTTGCAGTACCTGCAGAAACAGGCAAGAATAGAATCGCTAAAATTAATCATGAATCTTGGAAAAAATAACTAGCTAGTTTAAGTTGACGAGTAAATACCACAATAATTGGTGGCAGAGAAAAGTGTAATCAAATGTCCTTGAGCAAAACGCTCGAAGCCATCCATCACACATTCATGGGCGCGTACAATCAACTGAAGATCATTGTTATTGCAGAACTCCATAACACGATCAGGCTGCAAATGAAGAAATCATTCTCAATGAGCATAATTTTTCTTTTGGATTAGCACCAGGTATCCAGGCCAAGGCCCGACTAATCATAGGGGTGCACCAGGCCCTCAGCAAGGAGTTTCTCGCAAGTGCACCATGGTTAATTCATGGGCTCTTACCCAAGTCCGATGGCCCCATGGAATTGTTTGCACCTGGGAAGAGTCGAACTTGAGATCTTGGACAGGAGCACACTGCCAAGTCCCAGCTCTTCTCCACTAGGTCAACTCCATATGGTTCAATCAATGAGCATAATTCGCAAGGAAAGAACTGAGTTAACATAAATAGCCATCATGGACACGACAACCAGTGCTGAAATCAAATAAACCAGCCAAATGACTACAAATCCTATAATCACAATTTTAATAAGAGAGTGAACTCCAAAAGCTCTTACTTCATCTTATACCATGAAAGAAATTTGAGAGCATGGAACATATGTAAGCATAATTAAGTAGATAAAAATAAGAACCTGCTTTGAGTTTAATTTAAACAGTATCATTATTATTTCAAAAAATGCTCTAGTAATTCAAACAGACCTTAGGAAACAAGTTACAAGGCAACAGACCAATAAACCAGGAAACAACCTCCAGTAATGAATTAAACACAAATACAACTGCTCTTACCCCAAATGTTACCAACCCTGGACCCCTAGCATTTGGTCGCAGTCCTTCCACGCTGTCATTTTCTGTGGGATCGGACCTATAGCAGAAGAGAAAAAATGTCATTATAGATAAATAAGCAAATGAGAAACAATATGGCAGGAGCACTAACCATAACAAATCCATGAGCACAATTGAGCCTGCTTCCATGGTAATTGGACGTTGTAGACTCTCAATCTGTTCCACATGATTTATTGAGCGACCAATACCACCGTGCATACAAATGATTTTCTTCTCAATTAGTGCTGCCAAAGGAAGCCAGTTGAACAATCGATTTATCCGATGCCAAACCCAAATTCCATCTCTCTCACCCTGTTCATCAAGCCATTTAGTTTGTAACTAACAAGTTGATAAGACATCAAATATGTATAACAAAGTACCATTCGCTCAATGCACTCAATCCGGAAGCCAAAAAGGGCATTGATATCTGCAGCTTCATGGTTCCCACGAATTAAATGTACATTGTTGGGGTACTCAACCTACAACAGTCAAACAATATTTGCAGAGCTCCCATCAAGATCCACGGCAAAGTTTAAAGTGAATCAAAAGGATTATTTAAGTGGAGAAGGAGCAATAACTCTCCACCCCACCCTCAAAGAGAGGGAGAGAAGCAGCCGCACCAAAATACCTTCAAAGCAAGCAGAAGAGTTATGGTCTCCAGACTGTGCTGGCCCCGATCAACATAATCTCCTAGGAACAGATAGTCGATATATCTGATAGGAATGGAATAAAATTAGCCGCCTCATAAACCTAACAAACATGTGAATCTCTGCATGTGCATGTTCATCCATTCATGTGCACACAAGCATGAAAAAAATTATGAACACATGAAAACTGAGCACTTTCAACTCCCACCCCATTCACTATAATCCAAACCTCAATTCCCACGTCCTGCCACCAAATCTTGCAACAAACAGCCAAAAAGAGCAACACTTCACAGCCTTCGACTGGATCAATCTACAAATCCCTAACCCTTCTACAAATCCCTAACCCCTTTATCCTATACAAATACCTGATTTTGCAAATCTTAGCAGCAACCTAGAACTGCTTGTAGAGGTAATAATCAAAAGATCACCTCTCAAGGTATAAATATAGGTAGCCATGGAAAAGAAAATTGTATAAAGCATCTGAGTTCACTACAATATAAAAATGGGTAGCTGTGGTCTATAAACATTTTCACCAGACCAATTTGAAATCCAAACCAAAATTAATCCTTGACATCAAGCATTTAAACTTTGCACAGATTAACTGATTACTTTGTATAAAAGGATTTAGAAATTGCAAAGCAATCTTCATGGGGCTTTTGCATGGAGCTCATATCATTTGGTGCATGGGAAATTTGTTGCTTCTCATTTTCAGCAAGGCAGGTTATGGGTGAGGGGTTTTGTATTTTAAAAGAGGATTACTGAGAAAAATGGTTGCAGATGAACACTTTATTGAAGATTCTTTCTGGCAGCATATGTTGGGCTTAGATTCCAAAGGGATCCAAAAATATAAAAATTCAGCAGTTGATACGACTCATGGAATGAAATTGCAGGAGGATAGCTTTCAACAAAATTAATAGGTTACTCTGTTGGATGTGGAAAAAAATAAATCCACCATTATCTGTCTGTCTTTCAGGACTTTTATCTCATTATTAAATGACATGAATCAGCAGGCAGAATGTGGGAGAACCTAATAATAATCACAAAAAAGCTTACGCGATGTCACCAGCAGTTGAAGGTGAGCCATATTCATCAAAAAGGCGCATCAGATCCCCAAATTGCCCATGCAAATCACCAAATATCTTGATAGGAGCCTTAAGCTGTAAAACGCTTGGTTCACTTGAAAATATCCTTTCAGCACTGTCACAAAGATCTGCTATTTCATTGCAATCTAAGAAAAATTGACGGCGAACTGGTGGTTTCCAGCCACGAGGCTTTAAGAGATGTACTACGACCTGATAAAATAGAAGCAAATCCCATTAAACTACAAAACAGAAAATTTGAGAAGAAAATTAAGTCTTGGTAAGTGATTCACTTAAAATACCAAAAACAGGTGCCCATGAACATCGAAGGCTTACACATCTAACAAAAATTCACTTCTTACAACTAAGGAATCCAAGAAAAAGAATTAAGTTGAAAAGGGGAGAATCAAACAACACTAAAACAAGTCCAAAGAGCAATTATTTGATTTCAAACAATTTCCTTTGATTCAAAAAAAAAAAAGGTTTGGATGAATGCTAGAAATTAGGTTAGAAATAGCAGTGCAAAGCACGACAGGTGTATACACTTGAAAACTACAACCAAAACAATCACTTAACCATAAGGTAGTCCGGAGGGGGGAAAGAAACAAAGCAATACGCTAAGAGATTTGGGAAGAATTGACCAACATAGCAGTGTTCTTGTATCCTGAATTGAAAGGTAGATGTATTCAAGACCTTGGTGCTAATGTTCCAACAAAGCACAACATACAACTATCCCATAGTCAAAGGGTAGAAAAGAATGATTATATGGCCCTTGACACTAGAGGTTCCACATCTATTAGAATTTATGCCAAATAGTATATAATCAGACAGGAAGTAGTTTGCAATGGAGAGTTATTCAGTTGAATTAGAAAGCCAATATGGTAGCATTCAGCAACACTGAGATATTCTGATACTCATCTCAATTTGGAACATGTCAACTGAGCCCAAGATCTCAAACTACAGAGGTAGTTAAACTGAATCTTGACTTCTTTCCACGATGCATATGCCTATCTTAGCTATCAATCAACATATGGACAATTTGATTTATGTTAAAGACAACCCCAGCAGTATACGAATTAAAGTGCTAAAGCAAGAGCATTAACAATATCAATATTTCCAGACTAATTCAGGTCAGCAGCACAAACTGCTCACATAAGCTACGTTGTATAAATATGCATCTAGCAGCATTTTCAAATCCACAACGCGCATGTACTTCAAATTGAACAGTCAAATACCTTTTTCGGCACACTATTGATGGACATTTGTCGATCCAATAGTTTCCTAGCTGCAGTTGCACTCTCAGGGGTCCCATAACTTACCCGCCTGCCTTCATTTTCAAACTGATCGATTGAAAGCTGTCTAACCATGCCACCTAAAGCTCCACCAGTCTCAGCAGCAACAACAACCTGAAAAAGCAGTCTCAGATATAAAGTCTGATGTAAATATGCATATTTCATGCCAAAATTGACTTGAGATCATATTCAAAAAGTTCATTATTTTTTTATACTGACAGCTCTGTGATGTAACCGAACTCCAGCAGGAACAATATTGTTCGATCCAGCAGAATCAGGCTTAATCAAAGTAGATATTTGTTTCCCACTAGGAGTAGCCTCTGCTCCACGATCTCTATCAGGAAGTTCAACTTCTCCATTAACTTGTCGTGCCTTGGCAGCAGCCAGAGTGGCACTGATAGCCTCAGCTTCTGCAGCTGATGCTTCAACCAAATACTCAACACCTTTGTTTGTTCTCCTGCATGTTGATACACATCCAGCAACTCCTTGAATGATGCACATCTACTAACTCCTTGAATGATGCACATCTACTTAGATGTAATGAAAATGAAAGACCAGATGAAGTGGCTGGCTTACCTGGGTCCAGGGAGCATCGCATTCTCTGTGCTTATATCAGTGTACATGTCACCATTTACTGGGGGAGCAACTGGACTCCCCAACACAACAGAACCATCAGGTGCTGCTTCAGGCATGGTTTGCCTATTTCTTTCATCTACAAATCCGTATCTTCCAGGTACCCTACCAGCTTGTACATTGGAAGCAGCGGCTACAGCTGCAGCGTGGGAAGCTGCACTTGTTGTTTCAGCAGCAGCCAGATCTTCAGCAACAAGTAGGTCATCGAGCAACACCCCTATGCATAAACACATTTATCAAAATTCAGTACTTTGAATGTTAAGTTAAGAAGGGTTCATAGTAATGAACTTTCAAAATCAATGAATTGGAAAATCTTCAATAAACTGTCTCCAAGATTGAGTTTTTAAGATATTCTTCGACATACATATCTATAGTTACAAGTTAAAACATATTTTTTCTCTTGATTGATCGTTTACATTCAGAAACAAAAACAAAATGGTACTAAACCAGACTCCATTGCAGTCTGATAATTTGTGTTAATACATGAACCATCAGGTCAACAGTTCAAGTCAGGTGGTTGCAATATAATCATCCTTAACAAGTCATTGTTAAGGATGATTATAGACCACTTCATGAAGACATCTTAACCTTACAGCATGTTTAAGCTAATTGGCTTCCAATGTCATCATTCAAATCCATTTTTATCTGATGTAGTTTCAAAAAATTCCAGCCCTTTTCAGGTTACTCCAAGAAATCCAGAATGTTTGTCTGAAACTGTAAACCAGTTAATGCCCTGAACCACATATTACTACAATTAAAAGCCATGTAGGATACATTATGAAATCTGCTTGAGCTTTAACAACGTTTCCATATCTTGTCAAATATACTCCACTAAATTTCAGCAATGTCATATTCAGCCTTTCACATTCCATTTCAAAACCGATTGAGAAACATCAAGTAAAACCCTCTAACAGGTTTCCCTAGTCCATCTTTCCATAACATCCAGATAATTTTTGCTTATCACAACATTTACCTATACAGCAATTTTATTGTGTGGACATCATGTTGGCCAAAAGAAAACTCATAAAAAAAAATGCAGCAATTATTATAGAAGTAGGATCATCTCATACCACCACGTAAACCACCATAAATAAATATCAAGTCACTAACTGCAGCGGCTGCATGCCTGCAACGCCTAGTTAACTCAACTGCAGCATCTCCACCCGCAGCATCAGCACTGTACCTGCCAGTCCTTGGACTGGTAACCACAGATTTGGTATCACACCAAACTCCTGCTGCAGTATCCAACACTATACATGGGAAAACATGAGGTTATTATTCGAATTCAGGGCAGAATCATCTTTGATGACAGTAATAAACACAATCTTATTGGGAACAATTACATCACTGGAACTGGATTTTAAATTGCTCCCACCTTCACATTAAATTCAAGCTAAATAAAATTCTGACAGCTCAAAGTGATGGCATATTGAATACAGCAATGTAATTAAATCTAACTCAGGGTTTACCAGCAACACTTGATGAATCTTCTACCATGCGACCACCACCAAGTGCCCCTCCAGATACATGGAGCCTGGCATTTACAAAGACCTAAATTGCACAATTGAAGGGTAATTAATCTTCATGGACAGAAGCAAGTCAATTAAACACAATTTACTCAAGCACAAAAACCTACTGCTGCATGCTGATATCTTGGAGATGGAGAGACACCAGGAGCAATTGCCCATTCCCAACGGCCGTCCCTATGTTTAGCAAGCCCATATGCACTTGCAAGTGGCTGAATAGGTCAAGAGGCAAGGAACAAGCAACACATAAAAAGAGGTTAACAAAATCTCACATCACAATAAATAAATAAATCACTATTCTTAGAAATAAAGTAATTTCACTATGTTCTTCCAAAAAAGAAAATTTCCAAATGAAATGAAAATTTAAGAAGAAACAAAGGCATGATTTCAAAACTATAAACTCCTTTATTAAAAATATATTATTCCTGTAATATTGTTATTATCTAAATAAAACATGCAGCGAACATAAAGTTACAAAATTCAGTCCATTCCTGGCAAAGTTGGATAGATAGTTAAGAAACATTCCAAGCAATTTATGAACAAATTTGAGAAATCACATTAATCAAAAGTTTCAAAACTTCAGAAACAAGAATGGCACAGAATTGACAACTGACTACAAGAGAATGCATGAGACAAGTTTCCAAAACCCAAAGTCCCCAACAGCAGCACGCACCTTGTTATGGAAATAAATAAAAATAAATAAATAATAAAACAGCAAAAGAAAATAAATCTCACTTTTCCCTTCAAAAGCTTAGGAAACCTAGAAAATTGTCTCTGAAATTCATTTCATTCTCTTTCATAGGTGGAAATTCTAGGTTGGGTTATATAGATTAATAAATGATATTCACTAATGATTACTGGAGTAATTTTATAAATTTCTCCCAAAAAGCTGACGTCATTGTTGCTATTCTTGAAGAGGATTTTGTTTCCATTTTCAAATTCATGAATTAGAAAGATCAGCAATGCCATACAACTTGTTTGCCAACAAAGTTCTAACAATTAGCAATCTGAGGTTTCTTAATTAAAAAAAAAATTCAGAGGACATCTCTTGAAGCAATCACTATGAAATAAACAATAAAGCCCATTAAGAATTAATAATAATTTTTCTGAAATGCATCTACTGTAACCAAACATTATGCATGTCGAGTTTTCAGCTCACCACACTGTTCGCATCCCTCCCCCCACAAAGCAGAAGCAGACCATCTGAGCGTGCACTTGCAGTTGCGTACCTAGTCAAGTATAATAAAGGATAAGAAGTTAGCTAAACCTTCAGATATGACTACAACATAAAGTAAAACAACAAAAGCAAACTAAACAAAAAAGAAGCAGCCATTTGTGATATCAATTGCAAACATGTACTTGCAAACATTGTCATTGCCACATAAAAAAAAAATCATTATTTCCATCTTTTTCTACCATGCTCTGTCTCCATCTCTCCCTCTCCCATATTTTATTTTTCATTTTCTGAGAAAAGATTCAAGCTCAAATGAATGAAGGGAAAAGGATAATGCCGTCAAAGAGATTATAATGTTGAGTCAATTTGCAAAGAACCATGAATTGGATATGGTTATGAAATGACAGTAGCTGAAACATTTCTTCAATAGTTACCGACAGTAGAAATGTCAGGAATTACAATTAGATAAGCCCCAACATCCAAATAAACATGAAACTAATACTCAAGTTTGTACATACATACAAGACAGAGAGTGTACAAAAAAATATCAGTAGGCACAAAGATTAAGTAGTAACAGTATATCTAAATCATACATTACGTTTTCATGAAAGATATATAGAGAGAGTGTTTTACATGCATGGTGGTGGCCCTTCCCCTTCCGGTTCTAGTTTACGCCATTCATAAGGTTTGGCAGCTGTGTCCAAGGCCCACACATCAGACAAAGGCCGCTTTCCTGAAAAGCATAAACCAAACAATTGTGAAAATACATAAAAGATATTGATATATGCACATACACATGCTTGCAGTGATAACCAACATGCTAAATTTAACACCATGTACAACATGTGAGGTGTGAGCTTTGACTGTGACACGTACCATCATTCCCTCCAATCGCCATGAGATACCTTTGACCCACCAATGCCATCACATGCCCATATCGTGGCCCAGGTCCTGGGCCTTGAACAACCACTCTACAAGAAATTAACATTCATATAAATCAAAATCACATCATTAATACAAAAGAATGAGCAAGCATTTGTAAAGACTCCAACCTATGCCACCGCGGCCGTTGCTGTGTTAGGTCAAGGACATGAAGATCCTCAGCAGACAAACCAGCTGGACCAATTCCACCCTGTGTTGAATGTAAAATTCAAGTCATAACTGAAAACTTAATTTATAACAAAGTAAAGAAAACCATGATCTGGTAAAAGATGTGAACTGAATAGGATAATTCACCATATGTTCACCTGAATTACTACCATAGTTCCCACAGCAGTTGCCACATGGGCAGCCCTTGGTGTGGGTGGTTCTCCAAATGGAGTAATCCTGAAAAAATAAGTTCATAGTAAATAATCCCCATAGAAAATAAGAGAAAGAAGGCAATGTTTTAGAGTAGAATTAAGCTCCTGAAATGAACGGTTCCACGTGCTAAGCTTACCTAGACCATTTATTCGTTAGCACATCATAACAGTGAACATCAGCAGTGGCACCTGCTAGTCCTGCATTTAGACCAAATCATAAAGGTAATGAGAATTCATAAAACATTATCACTAAGACTCGGTAGAGAAAAAATCCATCATCTTATGTCATTAATTTCTTGCTAATGCAATTTCAGTTCAATGTCAACATGGTTATCAGACTGACGCAAAAGAATGAAATGGCAACCATGTGCTACTTGGATTCAAGAAAAATAGTGCCGAATATAGGGATGCCATAAGAGCTAGGATATCAAGACAAATATCCATTCATCTAGCAGCTATACGCAGCTTGAACAAGACTTGTGCATTTTCAAATCACAAACTTGCCAATCACTTTTAGTTGGGCTTTGACTTAAAAGCTTCACACACCACTAAAGCATCAACATTCAAGACCGACACATGATGAGCATCCTGAGTAGCATACAGCCTAATGAAATAATTATCACAAGCCTGTTAAATTAGCTGGACTCTAACAACAGTAGATCTCAAATACTGCCGGTATAGTATAACTAAAAGGAACAGCAAAATCAGTGCCGCCCATGATTTTGCAGCTTGAATTTCTCAAGATTCAGTGAAAGAACAGTCAGGCTACTTGGAAGCTCGGAACCATTGAGAAATTTGCGAACTTAGTACCAGAACCAACGTGGACGACGCATGACCTAAAACTTCATAACCAATAGCAGAAAATCTTGGTTCAATCTCGCCAAAATAGAAAACAAACCAAGCAAAATACCCCAATTGAATTGCACTGAATTTAAACAACCCTAGAGTTCACATAACCACTTATTCCTATTGCCACTTCCTACAAGGAAAAAAAATAACAAAATTACCAAAACATGCAGCTGAGGTCACTTCCTTCCCATTTAACCAAAATTCAGTAAACTATAATCACCAGGTTCTCAATAGACCTAGTAACAAAACAGGCAAAAAACTTGACTAAGCTTGCATAACCATCTTCAATTCAATCAAAATTCCCCACGCCATATCAAAATTTCACCCTAAAATTACTAACTTATCATCAAACAATTGAACCACCAAAGTAATTAAAACCACCAATATATATATAAAAAAAACATACTGATTCCAGCACTCCCAGCCGAAGAAGGAGTCCCTGTAGACGCAGAGTTTCCCTCAAGTGCCGTGGCACCACCAAACAAGATCAACCTGGGTCCAATATACCCAGGCGTGCCTTCTTCTCCAACAGCAATCACAGCAGTCAAAGTATGCCCACACCTAGGCCCAGGCCCATCCTCTTTCTTCTCTATAATCGCATTCACCACCGAATACGTAGGCGCGTGTCTCGGCCCCACCACCGGACTCTGCTGTTGCGCTTGCACAACCTGCTGCGGCGCCGTTGTAGTAGTACTAGAACCCGTAACTTCCGCCGTAGACGCTGCCTGAGATCCTGCCAGCTGTGGCGACTGCTCCCCTATCTGTTCCCCGTCCATTTCCGTAGGCGAAGAAGTACCGTCTTGCACCGCCGGATCGTGATCAGTCGCCCCCAACGACGCCTCCACGTCCATTTCTCAATCAATCAACCCTGATTTCAAGATCGGAGCTAAAATTCAAACGAATTCAAATCTCTAATTAACATTCTTGAAAGGTTCACTTCGATTATTAGATTATATCAGTTCAAAACCCTAGCTCAAGATCGTTCATTTTCAATTTCCGCGAAAATTTTCAAAATTAGAAAGGAGAGAGAAATTGTAATTTCTTTTCTTTTCTTCGATTAGGTTTCTCGCTTTTCTCTCTCTAACGCCGAGCCGGTCGAGGAAAGAAAGTAAACAGAGAGAGAAAAATAAAAACGGAACGGAAACAATTTCTCTCTCTCTAAAAATGTATGCACGTATGAAAGGATGCGTCTATCTTTGTTTCTCTCTCTACCAGGAAGAAATGTTCTTTTTTGTGTAAATTATTTTATTTAGTCCTTCTTGTTTGAAAGAGATTAAATAGTAGTCTCTTAAGTTAACATTTTTATAATTTAACCCTTTATTCTTGTTCACCATTGTTTATTAATTCCTATGGGTTAGGTTTTGTACTATCTATATTATATTCGATACTGAATGTAAAATAACTATCCAAATCCTACCCGAACTCGACCAGTATGGATTTTTTATATTTAAAAACCATACTCTATCAAGTTTCAAAGTATTATTGATATTCATAATCAAATCTAATACTCAAACACATATGTTATAATTTATAACTATTTAGTACATAATTAATTTGATATACATATAATTTTTTCCAAACTTTAAGATTATTTATTTATTTCGAGCTGGTTAAATTATCATTTATACTCTACCTGAAATCTAACCCTTTTGCTTTTAAATTTTATCTAAAATCAATCAGGTATAAAAATTTCTTATTTATTTAGGTTAATATCTATCAAATTTAAATGAAATTATCATCCTTATAAAGAACTAGTTACACCTGATATATTATATTTTTTTTTATATAAAAAGAAAATTAAATAAAAAGTAAGAAGGGGTACACTATATTAAGAGTATATTAAGAGTGCTTAACAATCTCTCAAAAATGTGTTAGATTGTGTTTATAGTTGAAAGGGTATTTTTAAAAAATATATTTTTTTTATAATTAAGACATTATATCATTTAAGTTGTAGAAAATCACCTAAAAATACTTTGTTTTGGTACCTTTCTAGTTCTAAAGCATTTTGAAATCACTTTCAATCACGTTAACAAATACATTTTAAAACCTTTTGATTTTTTTTAAGTTTATATTTTTCAAAAAAATGTAAATTGTCAACTAGAGTAAAAATGATTGATTTGTAGGTTTTTAAATAAAAGGGATTAAGCTATAGTTGAGTTCAAAAATCAAGGACTAAAGAGTAATTCTCTCTTTTCTTTTTGTTTATTTTTTTTATTTTTATAGATGATTAGTTAATTTCTGTTTGAATTTTCATCATTTAGAATCGACATGAGGGGTGTTGAGGGGTATTTTGGGATTGCAATCATTATTAATGGATTAAAAGGATGTTTGAAAATGTTATAGTATTACTTTTTAAATTGTTTTTTTAGAAAAATATTAAAATAATATTTTTTTTGTTTTTTTCAATTTATTTTTAATATAAACATATAAAAACGATTTAAAAATAATAAAAAATAAAAAATATATATATGTTGAAATCCATTGCCAAACATAAAGGGAGTGCTCGGAGAGAAGGAGGAGCAGCTGATGGCGGAGAAAGTGACGGAGTTACCGAATTAACCGGGAGGAGATTTAACTATTAACGGCAATAACTGGTTCCTATTTATTTTCCCTTGTCTGCCACCTAATGAGGGAGTAGCAAAGGAATCACACTCGAAAGTAGAGCGCGTGATTCACGCACGATAGATTTGCAAGTGCCGTGGTGAGATAAAGTAACACATCTTTATTAAAGGATATTGATGGGCTCGTTTATAGAAGTGCTATCTAAATATTACTCGAATTAGTAGTAGTTTTAAAGTATTTATGATACATTATGGCCACAGTCCATACACTTGTAACTATTATTTTATAATTCGGACTAGCTCGGCAAATTAACCTAGAACTTCGTCAATTTAAATTCTAAACTATTAATTTAGTAAAAGATTAAGGTCTATCTAGTGATCGATCAATTTAAATATGATAGGGTTAAAACTATACTATTAACTCGTTGATTTATTTATTTTTAATTTAAAAAAAAAATTAGAGTTAACTAGTGACTCGAACTATATAGAGTCAGATTTTAAAACTATACTTATAACATATACTTACAAAATAGAATGTCTTGGAGAAAAGAAAAATGTTAAATCAATTCAAAGAGTTTTTCTTTGAATTATATTCAAATTAATTCATTTCGCCTATAATTCTTGAGAGTTCCACTTATATAATTAATCACAAAATTTAATTTATTTAATAGAAAAGCAACTAAAAGAAGCTTGCAATTAAGGATATAATTATCTTTTTCAAAGGATTCATTAGTCATTGCAAAATTAATTAGGGATAAATTCATCATGACATCTTCTTTATCACAGTAAAATGACAATCTTGCCTTTAAAAGCAAAAAAAATTGTTAAGCTTTCAGTCATGGACTCTTTTGTCTTTTCAAAAAAAATTATACAATAAAGTTATGGTCATACCCTTGGGAAAAAACAAAAGAACATGCACAAAAGAACTTCGTCTTTTTCATTTTTATAAACATTTAAATTACAGGATTACTCTTCAATTACAAAATAAGGTTGGTTTTAAGGGCATTTTAGTACTTTTATTTTGTTTTTAATTTTTATTTTTTGAATTTGGTTAGGGGTTGTTTAGTAATTTTAAGTAATTAAATATTATTAAAAAAGTTGCACGTGACAACCCTCGTGCCTTTTGGGCGGCACGTGCGGGACCATACAATTGCCAAAATCCTTTATTCATGACGGCGTTGGGAGCGATCAGTCATTCTCTTTCTAGCAATGTGGTGCTTGCTCATAATGGAGATCCAGTTAGGCTACGGTGAAGTTTTTGTTTTTCTTTCCTCACTCTTTTCTCTCTCATGCCCTTTAAATTCACACCAAGCATTCCAAAAAACAATTGTGTTCTTTGATTTGTAATTTTATTGGTTTTGGCTCTTATTTTTTTAATTACTATTTATTTTGTTTTTGATACTTTTTAAAGTTTAGCTTTTTTCAATTTAGTCCTTGGATATTTTATTCCATTTGTTTTTTATATCCAATCTAGTCCTCCTTCTTATGATTGCTCTTTTTTTGTGTTTTATATACTTTTCTTGATTAATTGTTTTTTCAATTTTGTCTCTTACCATTACATTTGTTTTTTTAATCCAATTTTGCTCCTTATTTTTTTCATTGTTATTTTCTTATACTTTTCTTAATTTATATATATTTTTTTATTTTATCCCTCAACATTTTATTTTATTTTATTTTTATCTAATTTTAGTTTTCATTCTTTTAATGATGTTTTTTTTATCATTTTATTTATTTATTTTATTTTCCAATTTAGCCCTTATTTATTTTCTTTCATTTTGTTTTTATACCATATTTGATCCATATTGTTTGAGTTTTAAATTGTTTTACCATTGGAGATTTTACTTCGATGTTTCTTTATGATTTTTTTTTACAGGGTAATCTTGTTTCATGACTTAAGCTCGATTAAGTTCAGCTTTTTTTTTGCGTCGTTTATTAAAAAATTATTTCTTTTCCAAATTCATCATTTGACATTTTGTTATTAGGCCCTTGTCTTCATTGTTTGTTCAATTTTTTTTTGTTGAGTTATCTTAATCTATCCTAGGTAATGGGTTAGTTAAATTAACCCAGGTTTACTTGGATTTTTTTCAAAGATTTTTTTAGGTTGATTTTTTTTCCAATTTTATCATTTGAAATTAATTTATTATTCCTTGAGCTTTGTGAGTTTTTTTGTTTTTTTTTCTGTTGGGTTATCATAATTGCTGGTTAGTCAAGTTAGTTAGATTAACTCGAGTTTTTTTTTAATAATTTTTAATTAAACTTGGTGTTTTTTGCTAGTTCCTTAATTTGAAAGTTTAGTTTTTTTTTATCCCAATCGCATGTCGTGAATGACGGGTTAGTCAAGTTAATCCGGGTTAATTCAAGTTTTTTTCCCTTAACTTATTTTTTATGAAATTGATTTTTTTTACAATTTTATCATTTGGAATTAAATTACTAACTCTTGATCTTTGTCATTTTTAGATTTTTTTTCTATTAGATTATCTTGAGAGAGGTAAGTAAAATTAATTCGGATTAACTTGATTTTTTACGTTTTTTTTTATTGAACTTGGGTCTTTTTTTACTAGACCTTTCTTTGAAATTCTAATTTTTTTTTTATCCCAATCTTATATCTTGAGGTATGAATTACTCAAGTAACCCGAGTTGACTCGACTTTTCTTCTTCGATGTTATATTTTTTAAAACTGTTTTGTTATTGTTTCATCCTTTGACATCCAGTTATTAAGCCTTGAGTTTTGCATTTTTTTTTTGTTTTTCTTTCTATGAATTATTTCAATTTCATATCTCGAACCACGTGTTAGTAAAGTCAACTTGGATTTGCTCGAATTGTCATTGCTTGTACTTTTTTTATGTTATAAAAAATATGACTCGGCTCGTGGCGCAGCGTGAGCCACCTGTCTATATAGTATGATTTATGTTTCATAAATTATTAAATCAAAGCAACCATTAACATAGCATGAATTCAGCTAATTAATGAGGTTATAACAACATACCAATTTTATAACATAAATGAATAGTAAAACATAACATAAATAATTATTGTACTTAGACAAGTCATTTACTAACAAAATACAAAATTTACAACTAAAGCTTCTTTTATAAATTTATATTTACATTTCACGTATACATCAACCTGATAATATATAAAGAACCAACTCTAATACAAGATTAGGCTTCTCTCTCTCGTAATATTTTTTTTTATGAATTAAATGCTTGATGTTATAATTAATAAATCAAGCACAATTAATTGTATGAAAATGAAATTTATAAATTATGTAAAACAAATCATAGATAAATTGACAAGAAATTAAGAGATAATGATCAAGAGATGACAACTAATTAACCTTAAATGTAATTTTAATGAAAGGGTATATACATGTGGGGTTTGTAGATGTGAAGTGTGATGCACTTTCAAGATAGGGTACGTGAGGTAAGTAACATTAATCTGGCCTGACAAATACACTTGGGGTGAGAGTTGGCTGTGGCCAAGATATAATAATAATAATAAATATTAACCCAAAAAAAACTCTAAAACTTGTGAGTAAATCACTGTGTTGTGTGATCAAGACTGTATATACTAGAATATCAAAATAATAAAAAAAATATAATAAAAAAATAATTTTAAACTAAAAAATTTTAAAATTTTACAAAACTCCAGTTGAAACACGAGTCAAGACACCCCTGTAGTGTGGTTTAGGTTCGAGGATGTTCGGCTGGGCATGCGTTTCTCTTCTTCTGGCTACTTTTGGTTCTCTGTGTGGTGCACCTTTTCAATCACTGCTTCTTGCTGTGGCTGCGGTTTGGGTTGCTAGCTCACAGGAGTTGTTTGCGCTTCTTTCTTTGAGTTTTCTTCTATGGTCTAGGAGAGTCCTTGTCCTTGACATCATTGGGAGAGCTGCGGATTATTAGGTAGGATTATACATTTTTTTATATATGGACAATTGGTTTGGGGATTTTGGTTCCTGATCTCTCTTTTGGTTATGGAAAAGTTTTGTTCTTTTGGCTATTGTTCTAGTTTGGTTAGCTTTTTAGATGCCTTTTGGTCGACCTTTGCTTGCTCTTCTGTCATTTCAAATCCTGTTTTATTGGGTTTTTTTTTTTTAATAATATGTCATACTATTGTTGCCTTTGAGCTTGCTATGTTTTCACGTCTTTTTTTTTATCCTGGATAGTGTAGAGAGGTTCATTTGCATTTTTTCTTGGTTTTATTTCATACCATTTTCCCCTCTGGTGCTTATTTTTGCCCAGCTTGTGTTGCTTTCTTTTCATGAGCTTACTTTGGTTTATTTGTATTTCGTTGCTGATTTTCTTGAGGCCATCTTCCTGGTTTTTCTTGTAACTTTCATTGGATATGCAGGTTTGAATGTGTTCATGGTGTCTCTCAGAAACTGCTCTCTTGTTGGTTTTGCGGGGCTGTTTGTTTTGTGGATATACTCTAGCTGGGTTCTACTTCTTCTCATTACCTCCTCTTTTTTTTTGCTTGGTCATGCTTCCATTTATGTTGAGCTTTAGTCAGTTGTTGGAACATGGAGTATCTGCAGAATATTGTAGATTGTGGACATAAATTTATGGGAATGGATGAGCTGCTGCTTTGAGAATAGTTGATCTCTTGTCAGAATCTTTTAAGGGTGTTGTTGCTTGCAAAGTAATTTAGAAAACAAATATAGGTTTCTAATGATGAATTGATTGATGTGTTTATCATAGGGTTATGCATGGTTCACGTATTTTTTACGTGGCTCCTTCTCGTCTCCATATCCTGACAAGGCATAAGCTTCCAGCTTTCTGTCATTTAACATAAACGAATAAAAGCCAATTAAAAAGTTAAAATATGACACATGGATCATCAGTTGGCCATTAACGAGGAAGACACACATTAGACCTTTCTGTGTATGATGCAACATTAACTCCGGGGAGTGCTTTTTTGACAGCCAGTTTTAGCAGCTACGTGACATGCTTGCAGAGGCTTTGTCAATGTGGATTTCCATTCTATTAACATAAATCCCGACTATAAAATTTAAGAAAGGTCTAAGAAAATTCAATCCCAGCCCATTCAGGTCAAGATGAGGAATCTCTGACATAATCGTGATATCAAGATAACATGTTCGAAAGCAAATTAAATAAAATCATAAAGCTTAATTAATAAACAATTTAATATTAAATGATGAAAAAAATTAATTTAAAATAACAATGGAAAAAAATTAAGTCAACTTGGGTTAACTCGCAAACCTCGCAATCATGGAAATCATGAAATCTTTAAACCGAGTTCTATCAAGAAGCTTAGATCCCAACCAATTTAATTTTAAAGGATAAAAATGTGAAAACATATCAATTTAAAAAACTTGCGAAAGGAAAAAAAAATATAGCAATTAAAAAAATGAGGATCAAGTTTAATAGAAAAAAACCCATGGAGGATTAAATTGAAAAAATGACCAGGATAACCTAATAAAAAGGAAAGGAAAAAAAGTATGAAGACTATTTTCCAATAAATCAAATGTTGAAAGATTAAATTGAAATAATTTAATTTAAAAAAAAAACCTAAAAAAGTCAATTTGTGTTAACCTTTGAAACCGGTAACTCTAGTCATACTAACCTTATAACAATGAAAAAAAAATTATGAGTTTACCTACCGCGTCGCGACCATGGGTACATGATCAAGATGACTCAATAGAAAGGAAAGGAAAATAAATGTAAGAAGATTAATTTTAAATAAATTAAATATTGAAGGATAAAATTGAAATAAATCAATTTAAAAAAGAAAAAAAAAACAAAAGTTAATCAACGTTAACCTTTGAAATCCCATAGAAGGAAAACCGTAAAAAATAATAAAGCAAAACTCTAAAATAGGGTAAAAAATAGCTTTAAAAAGCAGAAAAAAAAGTAAGCCAACTCGGGCAAACCTTCTAAACCCAATCTAATCTCTAAAACTCACAACCCCTGAAATCCTTAAAAGGAGATCAAACAATAAGCTTAATTTCCAACCAATTTAATTTTGAAGGATGAAATCATGAAAAAAATATTAATTTTAAAAACTTTCCAAAGGAAAAAAGATAGTAATAAAAAGAATGAGGATCAAATTTGATAGGAAAGAAAAACCTAAAAAATAATCTCAAACAAAATAAATAGTAATCAAAAGAATGAAAACCAAATTTGAAAAATAAAAAAATAAAAATAGAGTGAAATTAGAAAAAAAATTATAATTTTATAGCTTATTGAAAATTAAAAAATAGTAATAAAAAGAATGAGGATCAAATCTGAAAGATTAAAAAATAAAAAGGGAATGGAATTGAAAACATTTGTAATTTCATGGCTTATTCAAAATAAAAAAAAAATAATCAAAAGGACAAGAATCAAATGTGAAGAAAAAGAAATTAAAGGGTTGATTTGAATTTTTTTTAAGGTGTTGGTGCTAAATTTGAGGAGGAGAGGGAGAGAAAGAAAAAGAAAAAGAAAAAGAAAAGAAAAAAAACGGTCGTTGACGTCAAACTTGAGGTGTGTTTGGGGCATATGTCGTCCCATCACGTTGGGGATGCTGAGACCTTTCAAATGTCACCACAGAAAGTAGTGTTTGGTAGCTGAACAACCCCACATGCGTAGCTAGGTTTTTTAAAATAATATTTAATATATGTTAATTACCAAAATATCCTCGACTAACCTTCAAATCTACAATAAAACCAATATAAAATGATAAAAAAAACCATTGTGAGAGAGTTATTTTGATTAATTTTTTGAGGGTATCAAAGTAATTACACTATTTTGAAAAAAATGAAAAAGACCAAAATGCCCCTTAGTAATAGGTATTCTATTCTTTATTTAGGGTTAAATTAGTAATTTTACTGTGCAATAAAAAAGAAATGACATTTTAACCCTATACAATTTGCAGAAGACAACTATGTAATTGTGAAAAGGCAACTTTGCCCCTAATATCTAGCCCAAAGTTTTTTTAAGTCGGGGCAATTTTATCACAATTCCAATGAATAATGAAGTGTCTCTTGGACTATAGTAACTTCTCTTTCTCTTTTAGTTTTTTTTTTTAATGTGCAATAAAAAACAAAAAAAACAATTTAATTCTATATAATTTGTAAAAGATAATTTTGTAATTATAAAAAGATAACTTTACCCCTAATGCCTAGCTCAAAGGTTCTTTGAGTCGGGGATAGTTGTCATTTCACAATTCCAATAAATAGTGAAATGTTTCTTGGAGTACAATAACTTCTCTTTCTCTTTTAGTTCCTTTTAATTAATAATTCATAACTAATAACGTTAATGTTAATAATATTACATGATCTAAAGATTTTGTTTCCAGCCTCGTCTGTCCCCTCGGAGACTGGAGTCTTCTATCCACTAGGCTCTGTCTTAAGCCCTTTAGTCATTCGATCAAAATCAAGTTATGGGTCTACCATGGCCTAGTAGTATTATGCAGTTAGGAAGAATTGAAGCCTAGGCCGAACCCATCCATTAACACGGCGCGGAACGCAGGGGGAAGGCATTCATGAATAAAAAAATTGGAAAGTCATTGAGAACTTGAGATTTTGGAAAGTTTTTGTATTTAGTGTTAGGGTTTAGTTCACTTGGATTTTTAACTATTCTACACTATATAATAAACAACCGAATACGTGTTTGCTATGTATAAAAAAAAAATACTAGTAATTGATGCAACGAAAGATTTATTTCCTTTAGATGAATCGAACAAATGTGAAAGATGCGTTCTAATAATACCTCTTTTTGATGAATAAAACAAAAATATTGTGGAGTTCTTGAGTCAAAAACTAAAATAAAATAAAAAATCCATCAATTAATCTTCAGAGTCTAGTTACTTAAAATAGTTTTTTTTTTTCCTTGCAAAACACCATATAATAGCACTATCTGTTTCCAACAAATTAACGTTGAGGTTGAAATGCATAAGAGGCTGGGTACAAAATACAAAAGTATTTTACGACCAATTCGCATCATAGAAATATAATCAATCTATCGCTTTTTGCAGACGCGCAGGAGCTCTACAGACTTTGATAACACTAGTGCTCAAGCTACTCTTTCCTTTTCCTTGCCCCTCTTTGTCACAGAGCTGACCTCTAGGCGTCAAGCCGTCGACCATACATATGCAGCAACGACAGGAGAGACAAGAATGATAAAGGGGGAGGTAATATAAATACCTGCGCTTATTTGTTGCCTTACCCAGTCTTGAGAGGACCTGTGTTCACCGATTTCTGGAAGACTCTTACAACCGGCATTCCATCACCACCATCATTTTCAATCCTCCATGATCGATCCTTTTTCTTCTGAGGCTTCTTGTGATGCTTGTGCGAGGCTGAGGCTGAGGCACTTGGCTTCTTAACGGTAACCTTCTTGTGGGCAAGTCCATTGGCCATGTCAAATGAATTAAGATCATCCAGCACATGCTCAAGGGCAGGTGTATTTTTGCCATCATTTTCAGCTGGGTTTTCAGTATCAGATGAATCTGACTGGTGTGTTTCGGACAAGCTGGAACCCGCATCATCTTGATCGCTTCCTTCCTCATCAGATATTCCCGGGGGAATCTCATGGTGAGTTAGCTTCCCATCGATGTAATCCTTCAGAATTTGACGGGCAGCTCTGGTTTCATCAGGCAATCCACTGGATCCTACATACCCTCGAGAAGCACAATATGTCCTCAATAATTCTGATGCCAAAGGAGGCCGGGACTGAGGCTCGTATGGCTTAGGTTTTGGCAGGTTTATTTTGTAGACATCCTCAATGACACGCCTTGGAACTCGGTTTGCTACAACCTGCACAGCCTCCCTGTGCTCTGTCATTCGATCAATTGGCAACACCCCTGAAGCAATCATTTCATATCTCGAGCTTGAAAAGGAAGGGAAAACTAATCCTGGGCAATCACATAAGGTCAACTTCTCAGACATTATGAGTGTTTGGAAATGCTTTGTCTTCCCCGGAGTAGAGGTGACTCCTGTTCGCTTCTGGCCCACCAAGGCATTGATTGTGGAGCTTTTACCCACATTCGGATACCCAACAAAACCCACTACCACATGCTTGGGAGCTGAATTGCCTGCAAACTTTCCGCCAGAAGACTGAAAATTAGATGGGCCTGAGCCACTGGAGACTGATTTGCTCCTGATTCTGACTATTGTTTCTGCCTCAGACTGTAAACGGGCCAAAAGCTCATCCCTTCCATAAATTTTTGTATCAGGGTCATCCATCTCTTGCAGGGTAGCTTGTTCATTCCAGGGGCCCTGTAGTATTTTCCCCTCAAGAACTGCAGTAGCAGCCTTGGCTGACCAGAATAGAAACAGAATCCCAAGATGGCGAAAATAATCTGCCCATTTCTGCCTGTGGTTGAAGCCAGTAACTCAAAACTTTAAGAGATTGCAGAAAGGTAGAATCAAGTAACATCAACAGAGACCTGCTAGGGTAGTTACCTGACTGAAAAAGGTAAAAGATCAGCCTTGTTTACAAGGAGTAGGGTCCTTTTGTGTTCATCAATCTCCCGTGCATATGCCTGCATCAAACATAATACCAAACTCATGCTGCACTGCACCATCTAGCATAAAACTTCTAGCTAATAAAGAAGGGAAGCAGAAGAAGTCATGCAAAAGTTTGACTGTATTGTCAACATCTAATAATTTCTTCTTTAATTTTCCATCTAATAATTATCTATGACCTCTTAATGAGGTCCAATGAATGTCCAACATCAACTGTTCTAGAAATGTGCTTTAAACCAACAGACTATGCCTCTTCAACAACTAAATGGACTCAAGTTGTTGAAAGGATACATATCCCATATCAAACTCCTCGATGTCAAGGGGATTTCCCTTAATTTGGGAGTGTCCTACACCAATATTATTATCTTGGCACGGGTCACTTAAATCTTTCAACATTGCAGCTTGTCCTGGACATTCCAATTCTTTTAACAAAGCATCCTCCTGGCCATGTCAAGTTATTTTAACACTATTACATAAAAAGCAAAGGTATATATTACCTCAAGATCAGGGCAGCGGTAGAACAAGGGGTCTCGAGCGTCAACAACCATTACCAGCTGAAAAGAACAAAACACGTCAAAATTTCCATGGGATAGCATAAAAGGAAAGGTTTACATGTAAGGGAATTCAAATGCTTTGTGCCTATCCTCATAACCATACATACAACAATTTACAGAAAGGATGACATCTTGCAAAAGAATTTTTAGGGAAGTTAAATACATTAATTAGCAGAATTGCCTCATTAAAAATATCATTGTCAAAGAGAATGGACAATCTATGTAAGAAACCCAACCCCTAAATAAAAGAGATGTGCCAACCCTCATAGTACACATGAAGGAGCAGTCAGGATGATATCTTGTAATGGAAGTTATCGGAAAATTCTAAATATTGAAAAACATCACCACCGCCCTTTTAACCAAGCATATAACCAAGAGCAGTCAGGATGACATCTTGTAACTGCCTAGGGAAAAAGTTGTTTTGGACAGTCATTGATCAAATTGTTTTTAAATCCTACATATTTTGCACTCTTCTCATGGCATTATATGTATAATCCCACTGCCTGTTCTATAGTAGTCCAACTAATTCTCAACAACGAGCACCCAACTCACCCACCTCTTATTCAACATAAGGGATCTTGAACCTTAGATTCTTCTGACCAGAAAAAAAAAAAAACACAAAAAAGCAGAGAGAGATCACAATTTAGTTTCCTTTGAACAAATGTGTTAAGGCCAAGACACCCTGAACAGTTAAGGCATTCGCTTGGACAGTATCCGCACTGCTTGCATTTTACAGGGAAGGGTTCTTATAATTTCGATAGTCTCAGTTTCATATTTTTATATTCATATGATATGTGATTCTCCAGTGTGTAATGCTGTTCATATATATATATATATATATAAGGTACATAACTAAGAAACAAGAAAAGAAAAGTTAAGTTATTCCATATCATGTGATTCAACAACAATCAGCTTACCAAATCACTGCGTTCAAGCACTCGCCAAAGCTGTCTCCATATATCCAGGTTCTTCTCAAATGGAGTAAGAACAAGGTTCTCATTCTCCTCAAGGCTGAAGAAATAACCATGCAAAAAACAAAAGAGCATTAAAACAAAGGAATGTTTGGGAACAGTCAATTATTAATTACTCAATAGACCAGAAAAAAGGATAGAATCTCTAATCACTGAAAAAGTAACGTAAAATGTCTTTCAATATGGTTAAGGCTTCGCCATCTAATCCAATTACTATTCATTTGTCACAATTCACAACATCAGGCTAAGTTGAAGATAAAAGAGAATTTGGGTTGACTAATCCACAAACATCATCTTGTAGCATAGGCCACCTTCCCATTTTACTTCCCACAATTTTTTTTGTATATACTTTTCTTTTGAAAAACAAAAATCCTGTTTAATACATTCTCACAGTGAAAAAGACAATCAATCAGATTCAAGTTCAATCTACAAAGAACTTGACAGACAAAATAAGTATTTTCCACATGTGAACCAGACATCATCCCATTTGACAATTTTTACAAAATTAATAACAGTCAATATACCCTCTCCAACAATCAGTCTAATGAAATCTATATCCAGCCATACATTTCTAGCACACCCCTCAAGCTAATTAGATATGCATATTATGTCTTGCAAAAGGCAAAAGATAGAAAAGAAAAAACCTTAGCACAGACATCGACAGGTTGACAAAGGACGGAATAACCAGAGCTTGATGAAAATCTTTAAGAAACAAGATCATGAAACAGTGACCCAAGATTCAATATAGATGGTGAGAGTCATGAAAAAGTGGTCCAAGATTCAACATAGATGGTGCAAGCATGAGACTTGTAAGATGATCAATTGAGGAGCACCGATAGCATCAGAATATGATGAACATGTTAAAATTGCTAACAAAAAAAAGCATGGCAAAACTAGATCAAAACCAACTTCATGGAAGAGATATGAAATCCAGATCGAAGAGGTAACAAAAAAATGTCATGATACTGTACCCAAAGCTCTGGATACAGGGTTCAATCCAACAACTATAAAATGTTCAATGACTAAATGTAAGCAAAGCCGGTGATTTATCTATTTGCTCATGTGGAAAAAGGTCAGTTTTACACCACTCTACACATTTGCTAAGAATAAGTGAACGGATTATAGGGATGAGATTTGCATACAATTGATAGCAAGATAGCTACTGCATAATTGGATTACTAACAGGAAACTCTAGACAGTATCTACATTCAGTTATTGTAGCCTAAGCAACCTCTCCTGCACCGATGATTAACTATTAATGACGCGTAAAAAAAACACCAAAATCAAAGAACAAACCTAGCAAGACTCCGCCGCCAGGTTAAAAAAGCTTGCTTTTCATTAGCATCTAGCTCTTCCACCGACATTCCAGCATTCCACGGCGGCCTAAACAACACAAAGTTTACATTTTACTCAAAAACTCTGCAATCAAATTTTAAAAAATAAAATAAAAAAGTTGAAATAGGTTAAATAATCAATAAAAAGACTTGCCTGCGAGGAACTCGAAGACTACTAGCATGCAGCGCCTCCTCTTTCTTCTGCTTCTCTCTCTTCTCTTCTGCCGTCATATCACTCACTCCAGACCCCGTGTCCCTGTTCAATTCCAGAAAACAAAAATTACAAAAGTCAAAAGAAATTAAAAATTACACAAAATCAATCACTTACAGGTTGATGAGGAGGTTGGGGACGGGATGGTGGACGGAGGAGGAGGAGGAGGAGAAAAGTTCCCCTTCGTCGACTTGTTCCATGACGGCGTCTATTTCAGTGACATCAGTGAAGGATTCGAGAACTTTCTTGTGTTGTGATTTGTAATACCGGCCTTTTTCTTTGGATTCTTGAATCATTTGATTGTGGTGCTTTACTAGTGCTCTTCCAAGTCGTGTTTTCTCGTTCTTTCCCATTTTTTTGGTCTCCGGTATTTTAGCCTCCGGCCAAGTTTGAACCGTTTCTGTTTTCGTTTTGCAGGGTTTGCAGGGTGTTTGATTGTGTTCTTAAAAGAGAAGACGGTGGGAGCCGAAAACGGTGCGCAGTGGTAAACGTAAGGTCTCACGTGGGAGTGACCTTGGACGGCTGGACCTTAGAGATACATGGGCTGGGCCTAAAAGTATACAGGCTTTATTTTATGTTCGGCTAATGAAGCGCAGGTCCAACAAGATACACCCAAATGAGTTTTCTTTTTCTTATAGATACTACTACTAAAATTTTCCTCGCTATACTCGACTTTCATTTTTCAGTTAATGAATATTTTACTTAATTTAATCAAAAAGAAAAATTCGGTGTATATTTTACTTAATTTATATAAAAAGTTCACCATGATACCTGAAAACCAGATTATTTTTATATAAAAACATATATTTTTATTTCTAACATGGTTTTTTAATAAAAGAATTATAATAATTTGAAAAGCAAGATGAAATAAAAAGGCAAAACAATTATTTTTTTGATAGTTTTTATATGAATATAAAGAATAGTTAATTTGAGAAAATTATATAAAAGCTTAACAATAAAAAATTAGATATTTTATACTTTATGAGAAATTTACGTAAACAATATGCATATTACTTCATATATAATTATTCTTAAGCAAATTACTTGCATTACTATTAAAAACCTCTAATCTTGTTTGAAAAATGTGGTATCATTGTTTGATTTTTTAAAATTATCATTATAGCTGGTTAATTTGGAAATAATTTTATTTTAGAATATTATAAAAACTAAAACAACAAAATAATAGGAAAGGATTAGTACAGTTAAGCTCAGACGCATTTAGAACTAAAAGGCTATATTTATTGGTCTAGATTTGGAAAGGCAGGCTCGCGCAATTGAACCCAATTTATTTGAACCTCCAAACTCAAATTTCAACATGATTTCACTTAAAAATACTAAGAAGATATCTTGTGAACCTAAAAATAACCCCATTCCTAACATAATGACATGTTTTAATCAGCATTAAAACTAAAAATCGAAACAAGCTTCTTAGATTTCAAACTACTTTTTCTAGCATAATTAAAGGCTCAAACCACTTTTACGAAACTTTCGTCTTTATGATGAACTCATTAAAATCAAGATTGGTATTTTTTGTGGCTGGGCCAAGGCTCTTGATGCGAATCTCTTGATTATATGGTCAAACAACCCCCAACAAAGTAGATAACAACCCGAAAAGTAAAAAATCAGGTTTGATAAAACCTTAACTTAGAGGTAACCATGTATCTAAAAACCAAAGGTATTGGAAAAAAAGACTTGGACCCAGAGATAACTTTGTATTTAAGAATCCTAAGTACGCAAATGACGCCACAAAGCTAGTTAATCTTCTATAAGTCAGTGTACGATCTTTATCCCTACAAAGAAAGGTTATTTTGTAACAAACAAACAAAAGGAAAAGTCACGTTTATTCTTCAACTTGCTGCTGAAATTTGCAGCTAAAAAAACATAATATAGTCTCCTCTAACTAACCCTAATGGATTGCTTTTAGGTTGCAAGCTAATGTGTCTAAACTAGTAATCAACTAATCATAAGTTCAATAATGAAATAAACCCCTAAACAATATCTAATGAGCCAGAATAAACCCAAATTAAAAATAATTATTCAACATTAAATAAATAAATAAAATATGATAATAAAAAAAAAGTTTTTATGCCAAAATTCTTCCAAGTAGTCTGAATCTCTAATTTTCGCACATTCTTGGCTGATTTTCAGTCCTAACTTCAAACAATTTATTCTTTCTCGTCTCGATGAATTATTGGGCCTACCATATATGGTTGAAAATATTGAGATGTCTAGTTTCCAGACTAACTTGAATCGCAACAAAATTCCACCTTTAGCTCCATATATGTCCCAAACAGTACACAAAAGTCTACTTTGACATATTTAACAAGATTTATCTAATAACTTTACCCCTCTGAACTAATATGTTACCAAACTCTATTTGTCTTGATAATAAACCAAAATATAGTTTCATGTGTCTAGTATCAACTTGTACAATTTCTGCTTGTTTCAATATACGGTTTGAGAGATATGTCCGATCTCATAAAACTTGTTAGTGGATATTTTAAGGTCAAATTTGGACCTCGCTTGATGTGTATCATCTCCTCCCCTTCTCACCCATCTCTAATTGGTGTTTTTATCTCACCTCTCTCAATTATCAGGAACTCAAATGTAGCATCCTCATTTTCGAAACCAACACATCAATCATAAAAAAGGGAAAAACATGGTAAAAATTTATTTTATTTTATTTTTGCTGAACTCATACAAAGTTCACTAAAATTTCTACTAAAATTTCGGCAGAGTCTCCCCTATACCGGAAGGTCTCAAGTTATCGACAAATCACTTGTACTCATCCATTATTCATTGCTCATACACATTCCAATCATTCCAACTCTCAAACTGTAACACCCCAAGCTTTTAAGATAAAATTCACACAATCATCGAGTTAAAAATGAGAACAAAAAATCCAAGGAAGTTTTTTTTTAAAAAATTAAGAGATAACCATTAATTATGTAAATTCTAAATTTCAAATTACTACATAAAGTTTTAACAAAATAGTAATACATAATTTTATACATACAAATTAGAAGTATTGTTAAATACAACCCAAAAGAAAATTCTTCCATTTTCCTACTATCTTAAGTGACTATACAGAGGGAACACTCATGCATCATTTAAGGGTTACGCTGCTGAGATGAACCTGCATATTAATTTGCATAAACATGACTAAATTAATTATGATGATCTAGTACATTTTTTATTACACTAACAATTTGCTTTTAATTCATATATCATTAATTTCTATAATCTCCCACTTGTTAACACACCAATCTTGTCCAATAATAACTGATTTTAATGGTCGTCCATTCCTAGGGCACCAGTTCCAAACCAGGACACTGGTCTAACTAACAACTCATTCACAAGGCACTAGTTCCAAACCAGGACACTGGTCCAACCATCAAATCATTCACAGGGCACCAGTTCCAAACCAAGACATTGGTTTTACCCCTCTCATTAAATAACTTCTTTTTTAATCCAATTAATTTGTTCAATTTAATCATTTCTCCACATCCATTGTATTTTATTTTATTTTACTAAATCAAGATGAGATTATTTTATCAGAGGGTTTACATGAAATATAAGAGAAATGAGTTTTTATATCCAAAATGAAAATTTTAAAAACTACAAGGGCCAAAGTGCGCCTCTTTAAAAGTAAAAGAAAAAAAAGGTTGTTATGTCTTTTTTTTCTTTTATCAGTATTGTCGTTCTTCTTTCAATTTATTTTTAACTATAATCTAAAATTATATTTTGTTAATAGAAATATTTAATGTAATGTAAGAAAAATCTTTGCCAAATCACATATATGAAAGCATGCATAAAGAAACACACCCTAATATATAAAACTATTGTCATAGCCCAATTTTAGACCCCCAAAATTTGTTTTATAAAACTTGAATGTTTTTTTTATTAAAAAAATCCAAAAATATTTTTGAGATACGAAGAGATAAGCCTTTGAGCTATAATAAACCAAGTTGCTAGTGAAATAGTCAGATTGAGGTATTTTGACAAGATGGGAAGAAAAACTTAATTTAAACAAATTTCAAGGTTGAAATCTGATTTTACCAAAATTAGAAGAACTAATTAAGTTTAAAGACTTAATTAAACTAGGTTTAATTGATTTAATTAACGACTTAATTGAAGCAAAAATGAAGTCTAAAATCAATTTGGGCTCAAAATTGGAAGAATTAATTAAATTCAATGACTTAATTAAACTTCAATGGTTTTTAAGGATTTAATCGAGGACTAAATTAAAGAAAAACTAAGTTTGAAGGCCTATTTTAGATCAATTTGCAAAGATTGAAAGATTAGGGACACAATTGAAACTTTTGAAGACCAAATTGGTGTAATCAATGGTTCAATTGCAAGAATTTTAAAGTATGAAAGCTAATTAAACACCATATTAAAAAAATCAAGGCCAAAGATCTTTCTGAAAAAGCGTGCAACGTTAAGGCCCGTACCAAATCTTTCCAAGGACTAGATTGAAGAAAATCAAAGTTTAAGGCTTAATTAGGGACTGAATTGAACAAACTGGAAACCAAGGGCTACCTTGTAAAAGGTACTTGAAGAATCTCAATTGATTTTCAGTAAGGGCCTTATTGTATAAAATTAGTTAATTTTGTCTTAATGAAGAATGCTTGAGCTTAAATTGAAATAATAAGGAACAAATTGAAGTTTTTCATATCTCAATTAGAAAAACTTAATTTTTAGGGTTTAAGCAGACAACATGTCATTCACTTTTAATGAATATATTGAGTGACACATTGTTTGTCCTTGTTTTATTGTCTTACCCGGCTGAGAAGGCTGATCGGGATGCCACCTTCAGGTGAATGAATGTGACATCTTCGACTACCCAAACTGCTTTAACCACCACCAATATACTAAGAAACATCTTTTTTACAAGAATAAGCCACTCCCATCAAATGTTTTGTTTCAACAAATCAGACAAGATCTTATCCCTAATCAATCATTCTACATTGACAGATTAAAACTAATCAAATGCCAATAGTCCAAGCAATGAATATAGAGTTCTGGGTCTTTAAATCGAATGTAATTTGTTTCTAAAGGTATATTTGCATCCCCTTTACATGGTTTAGGTAGACCAAGGGTATGATTATCTCTTAATTTTCATGATGACCTCGTCAAAGTAGTACACTCAATCAACCATGACTGAAGAAGAAAAACTATCTTGATTGACTAACTTCGTGGTTGTCTTCTTTTAATCAAATTGAACTCACAAGATGACAAAAGAATTAGAATCCTTTTTTTTTCTAGGGAGGTTAGGAAAGGATGGGCATGAATCTTCCCTAAACCACTTATTTTTTGTGCAAAACCATCCTAGTTTTGCAATAGGTTTTTTTGGGATTTTGTTATAAAATAGCAATAACTCTTTGAGGAAGGGATCTAGAAAAGAAAGAGGGGAGAAGAAAGAAAACAAACACCTATAAAACTAATAAATAAATCCTATAAGTGATTAAGAGAAGCTAGAAAAATAGGACACCAAATTAAGACAGAATGAAGGAATAAAATCTAGACTAGTTAGAGGTGAAAATGTGCTTAAAATCAAAGGGAAAGAAACCAACAATCCAAAAAAGAAAGCTATATCATCTTTACAATGTATACTCTCAAACTTTGATGGAGGGGTGTAGTTCAATGAGTGCACACACCCTTTTTTTTTTCAGCTTATAAATCCATGTTTGGATCTATTTTTGAGTATTTGTTATTGTTGTTGTTAGTTTAGATGCAATACGTATTTGTGTTTAAGATATCACTATATTCCGTGATTTAACATGTTTGATGTGTTATGAATGTTAATATAATGATATAACTTAGCTTAAGAAGTGTTTTATTAAGTTTTATTACTAGTTTGATTACTTTTTTTTTTTTTTTTATCATTTAGGAGGTTTAACTTTAGGCTTGCATTTTTGTTATTCTGGTGTGTTTCTGGGTCATAACAAGCATGAGTTCATGTATTTGAAACTTGAAAGATGTGGAAAATTAATGTTCTCAGATTATTATATTTCAGAATATGCTTGTTATGAAGCTTGAGTTAAGAACTATAACATTAATTTTCTGCGTTTTATTAATGTTTTTGATGTTTGTAAAAGTATACATAAGTATGATCAAGTCAGGGTTACTAGGTTTTGGCCTCATTGTTGGGGTTTTATGTTTTTTTATGGGTTTAAGCTTATTGTTGCTCTTTCTAGGTTTAGAGATGAATTTTTAGGTTTTAGTTTTGAATGTTCTTGAACCCAGATTTGGGTCTTCTCGGGTGTTGATGTTTTAGCCTCCATGTTAAGCTTTGATCGAAGCTATAACATATACATGATCATTTTACAACTTTATTTGATCATCTTAAAGCTTATTTTGGATCAATTGATCCTTAAGTTTTTTTGAATGTTGGGTCTAGGGTTTCTGTTGCGATGTCGCGGTCGCACAAATTAATTACCCTAACTTCAAACACAACACACAAGATAGTATAGAGCAAGCAAGGGGTCGATCCCACGAGGAAGATTCAAGTCAGATTTTTATGCTAGATGATATGCAATTTGGGGGGGGGTTGGACGTTATCTAGGCTAAAGCAAAAGAAAACAGAAAACTATCAAACGAAATTTAATAAAATCAGAAAATTATCAAGAGAACAAACCTTGGTCACAAGCACACATCCACCTACAGAAATCAGAACTGATCATGGAAACGAAACATCAATTTATATTCTGAATATTTATCTCTTCTTAACATTGGTTAGTTAACGGATCCGCCGTATAACTAACCCTAACCATCAAACAACCACAGTGTCCGCACTAGTAATTTAATTCAATGGCAGCCTTAAGAACTAGATAAGTTGATTAATCAAGAAAACATAACTGTCCGCAGTTTATGTTTGATTTGATTGAATGTTCTCCCTAAGATTAATAACATAGATCCGCCACAATTATTAAACTCAGTTGCTTCACAAGTTCATATACCACAACTCCGGTTTTGATATCAAACTTAGCAATAGATTGTCTACAATAATAACTTAGAGTCCGCTCTAGCAATTAAAATAAACAATCATAGAAAAATAAGCATAGGAGAACAAACATATTCATCATATAAACTGAAAAGAAAAGGTAAAATAAATCTCACAGTTCTTGAAATCCGAAGGTTTCCGTGTCCTTGCAGCCAAGAAAAAGTGTTTAGCCTTGCATGTTTGTTGAACAACTAATCAAAAAGAAGGAAAAATGCATAATTTAGGGTTTCTTAGAGGAAGGAGGCGTTTTTCTTTTCTTGGCTGGCTGCCCCCCTTCTCTTCTCTCATTCTTTTTATATCCTAGGAAACCCTAGGTCTCTATTTTACAAAATAGTCCTCCATTAAGTAGACTGTATACATTTAAGTACTTCAATAACTATTTTCCTAAAAATGGAGAAATAGCCTTACATGAAATCTTCAAGCTTTGACTTAGAGGAGCTAAATTGTTGAAATAAAAACTTGGATATCGGTTTAGATGCTTTGGAACATAATTTGGACTCGTTTTTTCACGAAACCTGTTTGCTGGCAGAATTCAGATGTCATCTTTAAAAAATCATATCTCCCTTATATAACTTTGAGTCATGAATCCAAAAAAATTGAGTTGGCATCAATTGGACTTCTGTAGCTCCAGATATTCAAGTTGGAATGGACAAAGGTCAACACTAGCAGATTGCGAGATTTGACTTTAAAGGCTACGATTTCCATGCTCTTCCTTATTTTATTTTCTTGCCTTAGATGTACAGAAAGATATGTATGTTAGCTTTTTAATGCCACTGGAATTACTTCATTTCAACCTCTAGAGCTCACGCTCTGCACAAAACATCGACTGAAGGTCAAATCTGCCAATTATCTCCAATTTACTCCTTTTTGCATCTTTCATCCAAAAGTGCCTTCAAAATATAAAACAAAGAATATCAAGGCATTTTATATATAAAACATAGGCAAAACACTAGTTAAATGTGGGTGAAACTATCGAATAACATGGTTGCATCAGTTTCTTTATTGTTAGGGTCGATTTGTCTATATTAGAGCTCATTGTCGTTGCTTGATGCATTATTTTGTCTTAGTTTCTTATATTACATCTTTATATGCCTTTTGTTTAATGTAATATGGATTGTAATTGCACTTTAGTTTCTGGAGTTTTTTGTGTTGTTCAACGAGATTCAAGACTTTTTTCTTTTATCGATCTTTGTTCTTTCTTTTCTGATTTTGGGTTCTGTTTTTTGGCCTAGGCTTTGGGGCAGGAAGTTTAGCCCATGTGGCTGGACTGAGCCAATCAACATAAGCTCACGTTTGGTTGGATGAAATTTTAGCAAAGGAAAAACATATTTTTTGTTCATAAGACGTGTTAGTCAAAAATGGCCTTAAGGTATTTTTTAAGCCTATGATTTTTGGGTAAGGGTGTGTTTGACAAATACATTCTACTGATTTTCTATCAATGTTTATTTTTTTATTTTTTTTGTTTTTTCCAAACAGACCCCAAATAATTTTCAAAAAATTCTGAAAAAATTCAAGGACTATTTTAAAATTATTTTTAGGTCCCTCACATGTTTTCCAACAATTTTATTTAATATTTAGGCTATAAACATATACTATAAGATGCTAATCCAGTATTAAATATATCTTCTTTTCTTCAAAATTTTTAGAAAATTACAAAAAATCAAAATTCTCTTATTCAAAGAAAATACAAAAAATATATTTTTATTTGTGTGCATATGACCAAGTCTCTAAAAAAAAATCAAATTTGCATACATAATAAAAAAAAAAATACAAGGCATGATTTAGCATATTTAAAAATTAAAAAAAATAATATTTTTGTTGATATCTTTGTATGTATTTTTGGATTTAATAACTAATTTATAAAATCCATGAGAACTTGGTCTACATTTTAAAAATACCAAAACGATTATTTTGTTATCTTTATATCAACGATTATGAACTTATACATAAGACGTATTCTTGATATTAAAAAAATACAAAAACAAAATATATATGTTTTGACATTAGAATAGTTAGGTTTTACCCTAATAAGATAAGGACCTTCTTATTGAGAAAGACTTTTCTTAAACTTTAGACAGACCAACGATTAGGAAACACAACAATACCTTAATTTATATCATACAAATAAACAATGTAGTTTACCATAGGTAAAGTGTACTAGGGGTGATATGTCATCCCTATACACAATCATCCCTTTATTCAGACTCTGAGACCAATTAAGGTTTATAATGACCAAAATACTAGGTGACGACTCTAATCCATTTTTTTTTATAAGAAATGAGATTTTTTGTTTTTTACACCCATCACCACAAATATCCCACTTTAGAAGGATGATCATCACAACGCTGCACACGTGCGACAACTATAACAACATAATTTTTTAGAACCAAAAAATAAAATAAATAAAACACAATGACCGAAGTGTAAATCATGGAAAACTTAATGGATTGAAGCAAAAAAACTCTTTTAAACATTGACTTGAACAATTCAATGTAAGGGGATGAATAATCCTAGAATAATAAAAGTCTAACTTACTATATTGAGTATTTAGAATCTTATTCCCTTGTTTTTTTATTTCTTAGTTGATTATAACTTAGTATAAGTAGATTAATGAAATTAATCAATTAGTCATTATGGATTTGAAACTATATATTTAATTAGGGTAAATTTTAATTTTTTATGTTATCTCAGTTTCATAAAAAAGTTTTGGTTTATCTCAATCACCATTCAAACCTTCTGTCGTGGTTTTAATTTTCTTCAATTTTCTTTTAATATTAATAATCATTATTATTATCATCATCATTTTACTATTAATTATTTTAGTAAATTATTTTTTAATAAATTAAATTGTCTTTAGTTTTTCTAGTTTGGGTTGATAAATAAAACTTTCATGCATGAAAATTGATGGGCTTTGACCATATGGTCGACGTTCTAGTGCTTGAAAAAAACTTGCATGATACACGAGCGTAAATTCATGATGGATCATAAAACTCATCCAAGCACTCAAGCCTTGGATACAGCTCACAGTCATTTAGATTTCATATAGTCTAATGCTTTCCTAGAATAGGGGTCATCGATTTAGGTTTTTAGGATCGCTAATAGCTTAAAAAATCCAACATCAACCATCAAATTAGACTTGAGGAGTCCATGTGGCTCAACACAACAACACCCCTATATAAGAGGTATATTAAGGTCCCATGCAGATCGAATCCTAGATATAACTAATACACCCAAACAAGATTGTTACACCATAATACAATATTCATTAGTCTAACATAGTCTGCTCATAATCAACCACAATGATAAACCATATATGTATAGGTAGCGTTAGGCTACTATCTCAAGATATAAGATATGGAGACAATGGAGATAGATGAGACATGTCTTTTTATACTTCATATTTTGAAAGTAAGAAAAATCTACTCTAAAAATGTCTCAAAGATAAATTTATTTTATATCCTTGTCTTTTTCTTTTCAATCAAACATATTTTTATCTCTTTTGTATGTGTCTTTTATGTCTTGAAACACTGGCCAAACTCAACCTAAATGACGATACACCTCTTGATCACGTGTCCCTCACAAATTAATCTTGTTATTGCCATTAACAGTATACAACTTATAAAACAAAAAATGAGATAAACCTTTGTAACGGCTCATTATCATGCTTGATCTTTGTCTCAAAATAGCCCAAAACTGTAGGTGAAAAATATATTGACCATCATATCCTTGCATGGACACACCTACATAACACACCTTCCTAAGGCTCTCACCCTCCACCATCAGTGCTAACTTAAACATCTGATGATCTCCTAAAAACATTTTATTTTATAGATTATTCAATTTCCTAAACTTGACCCCTACACCTTCCAATACATCACAACTTTGGGGGGAAGAAAGCGCAATCTTATAAAGATTTAAGTAACCTCATCAATGATGAAATGAACAAGAGAGGAAGATCCAACAAAAAAGTTTATTAAAAAAAAAGAAATATATCATATGATTATAGCTTCAACTAGATAATTGGCCTATACTTTGTTGTGGATAAAGTAAAAAAAAGTTTAAACATAAAAAAAAAATGTGTAGGTGTTGGTAACATGTTTTCTAGTTGCAAGACAAAACTTGATAATGAACTAAAAATCCGATGCATATATTTAATAAAATAGATCAAGAATTAAATGCATAACATTTTACGCAATGTCATTTATTTATTAAAAATCAAAAGCAATCACAACACATGCCTAAATAAATTTGGATGATTTAAAATATGATAAAAAAATGTCTCTCTAATTAGAACCCTTTTGTCTAATTAATGAGCTCAATTGTTTTTCAATTTTCTTTACTAGAATATAATTTTTTAGACATCATCTAATTATTATCCTAAAAGCATGTCTGAATTATATAAAAAAGCATTTTTATAATTTAAACGTGAGTGTACTAAAAAACATAAAAATAAAACAATGCTCGCAGCCACATGAAACTCTTTGGCAGTGTCAATCTTAACAAAAAGGTCAATATGGAAATCCTTTGACTCGGCTACTTGTGTGGCCTAGGTTTCAAATTAGATCATGTAAGGATTGGCCCGATGCAACCTGGTTAACTTAATGGGTCCAAAGATGAGCCGGACGACCAAGCAAAACTAAATTTGATAAAAAAAAACAAATTTCAAGACGCCATCTTTTTTCTTAAATACTGAGACATAACATCTCAATTCAGCACAAGTCAACCCAAGCTGGTTAACCTATTAAATCCACAACCCAGATCAGAGACTTAACTAAGTTTACTTATTGATGACAAATGGTTTTTAAAACCCAAAACAATGATTCAGGATCCAAACTTAGAAATAGATTTATTCCTCACTTTTTAGGATGTGGGCATGGGAATTTTTTTTAAAAAATAGTAAATGATAAATTAAGCTTTGATCCATTTCCTTTGATTACACAAATTGTGTTTTATTTTTTAAAAAGAAGGTGATGTCCTGACTTTACAAGCACAAAATCCTTCTAGAGATTTTACCATCTCCAGGTCAATTCTTTGATAAAATCTCACATATTTTTCTTTTTTTAAAAGAATAAAGTTTCAATTTAATGTGATCCAAGCAACACCAAGAGATTCGTTAAAGATTCTAATTGCTCTAGTGACAAGACTTAAGGCTAAGAGGTTTAAAGAGACATTCAATGAACTTCTTCAAACCACATGAGTTAAGGTAGACTTCAAGAAGATACTAAATAATAAAGAACAAGCCTTGATTAATTTAATTCATGTTCAAGAAGAGTTTGTTAATGGGCATTCAAACATTACAAAAAGAATGTAATAAAAAGATTCAAATTTGTTAATTTTAATCTTTTGTTAATATTTTGGTCATAATTGGAGCTATAAAACGAACTTTAATGCGATTCAAGTTGAATTGGAAAGAAGACATCCATATCTTTCTATTTACATATGGAACGCCTTCTAATTCATTAAAATGAGAGAGAAAAAAAATGCATTAGGGCCTTCATTTAAATTTGAAAAAAAGACATCCATATCTTTCCATTTTAATGCGATTCAAGTTGAATTGGAAAGATTTTGCCAACAGATTAAGAAAACAACTTTAGTCTTATTTAAATTAGTTGGGTTATTGTTATATTTATCTTTTAGTTATTATTAGGTTTTTTAGACATATTAGGGCTTTTATTTAAATTTGGGTTTATTGTATTATTATTGTTGTTGTTGTTGTTGTTTACTAGGTTTATCCATATCCATTAGAGATATCCTATTAGACTTGAAATTCTTTATAGTATAAATACTCCTTTGTAGAGACTTTTGAAGTTAGACTATTTTTAACAAAAAAAAGGCATTCTTGCTATCTTTTGTGTGGTTAAGTGATTTTCATACTAAGTTCTTAATTGAATTTGCTAACTCTTTGAATGATTGATCAACTTTGTTGTGTCTTTATACTACTCGTTTACGTCTCTTTATAGGCATGGGGTTGAGGTGATCATGACGTATAGCTTTGGTTCTTCAAGACATGTTCTTATTGGTTAAGTTGACTCTTTTAAAGATCTTACTACTCACATGTTGACTCTTTGGCGAAATACAATTTTTATTTGCATATTTGTTTTCGGAGAAAATAAGATTATGTTTTTTAGACGACAAAACTCAATTTCTCATGGAAAAAACCCTTTTAAGAATTATACCACTCACAAGTTGATTCTTTAATAAAAACAAAATTTTATTGACACATCTTTTAGCAAAAACAAAATCACACTCGTCAAAATTCAATTCTCAAGGACAAAACTCATTTAAGGATTATACCATCCTCAAGTTCACAAAGATCGATAGACATTATATGAAGAAAACCTATTAAAATGCAAAGTCTCATAAAAATCCCATGAACATCCATATGTAAAAGAAAAATGGAATGCACATTACAAATAATTCAATGCAACCTAATTAATTCAAACAAGTATAACCTAATGCAAACATCATACACCCCATTTTAAATTAACGACATACAAACAAATATACATTTGTGAATAAAAAATTAATAAATATGTTACAAATTATTCTCAAGACTAGTAAATCACATATTAAGGTTTAAAATTGACCTTTATAAATCGTTAGAGTTGGCTGAAACTGGATCGGAGCTGCTAAAATAGAATGAAATAATGGCGACACATAGGCTACATGCTTGAACAAACAAGCTGGACTGTGGAGCGTTGTTGCACACTTAGACGAGTCGAGGAGGCGCGTGGACGTGCAAGTTAGTCGCTTCACCTTTTCTCCTTCCACACTACACAGGTGATGTAGCCCACCTCCTTCGACAAAGAAAGATCGATGACAAAGAAGTTTCTATTATTGTTTTCTTCTCTTTCAACACTATGTTGCAGAATTTTATAGATGAAGAGGTTGTCAATTCAATCCATTTCAGTAAGTTTTAGGGCTGATGTAGTGAGCATCTAACTAGAGATGATATATGATGTTGTGGGTGTGTTTGATGTTTGAGCAAAGGTGGAGATCAACAACTTGAAGATTTTGGTGACTAGGGTTTTGTCTCCTTCTTGATACTTCCTTTGTTTTCTTTATCTATTAGGTTTTTTTTTTTTTGCTTGGACAAGTTTCCTCCACGCAAGAGTTTCTCTTTCCAATTACATGTGTCCCTCTTTTTTTATATTGTCTAGGATCCTCTACATAATATGAAAAACTAAATTGAAAAAAGTAATGTTAGAAAATTTTTGTTGCTTCCTAATTAATTAAATTTTATTTTTCTAATGTGTAAGATCTCCTCCCTATGAATTTTCAATTTTGTTTGGTTCTCCTATTTATTTTTATTTTTCTCTTTTGCACAATCTTCTTATTATATTTTTTAATCCGTTTTTCTTTCTTGCTTCTTATTTCATTCCCTAAATTCTTTTATATTTTTCTTCTTTATTATTTTTATTTTTATTTACCTATCTTATCACACAAAACAAAAAAACAAATGAAAAATAAAAAAAATTGATTGAGCTTTATTGAAAAAAAAATATTTTAAGAAAAATATTTTTGGAAACACATGAAAAAAAATTGATGGTAAAAAATGAATTATGACGGATGAAAAAATTCAATTAGAAATCAAGGCATGCAATCTCGCGTGGGTAAGAAGAAAGCATCAAAGCTAGGCGTTTCATTCAAAAAGGCACAGAACGGTGCAGGAGATGGAACAGTAGCTAGAGCTGGTTCCGGATCAGGCATAATAATAATAATAAAAATAAAGTGAAGATCCAAAATACTGTTTTAAAAATTATTTAAATTTTGTTACGAGGATGTTTTGAAATGAGGTAAACATTGCTTCTCAAATTGCTTCTTTTTTTTTTTTTTTAATTTTTTGTTTAATATTTGTATATCAAAATAATTTAAAAATATTAATATAAAGAAAAAAAAAATTTAACGGAAAAACAGTTCAAATACCCATAAGACTACAGAGATTAATTAATTAGCTTCATAAAACAGGATTAAGTTATAATTAAATCACAGGGGAAGATTCCATTCTGTCATTGACGAGGAGCACGTGCAAAAGTGAAACCCCAAAGCGAGCAAAATCAGATGACAGCCTTGGGACTTAAACATTCTTTCTTTTTAACAGTTTGATTCATGCAAAAATCTTTGTCTTCTCTCTCACTCTCCTCTTCTTTGCGTTATATTCCTTTCTTTACCTTTTGCAGGCAGCATTGCTCACCATCACCGTTGTTAACGTTTTGATGCACTAGTAGATAATAATAATACCCATGGGAGCTCAAAAGAGCATCCATGCTGGCAAAGGTCAGTATTGAAAGTCGGTTCTTGAATTTTTTTTTCTTTTTCTGGGAATTTTATTTTGTTGTTGTTGATTGTGGATTTTGATATGTTACAGCCAAGATTGATGTGAATGTTGATTTTACTCACAAGCTATGTGCTTCTTTGATGCTTCCTTCTCTAAGGTTCTTTTCTTTGTATTATCCATTTCTTTGGATATTAATTACGAGTAACTGCCACATCTCTCTCTCACTCATTCACTGACTCTCTTTCATGTAAAACTGCAGGAACACTGGAAGTCCTCTTTCTCTGATAATTGGGAGGTGGGTCTTTTCCTTTATAACCTTTGCCATTTCGTTTATTGGTTACCAAGTTTTTTTCTATGGGTTTTTTTTTTTGCTTCTAGTATGAATTTTCTTTGTTTGGTTACTGAGAAAATGGTGGGAAAGAAAAGGAAATATTGTTAAGTTTTTGAATCCTTCTATGTAATTGAATTCAAGAAAAAGCTGGGTTTTGTTCTTTAACTATGTTTTGTAGACCAGAGAAATGCAAAACAAAATTTACATTCTTTCCTGCTTGCAAAAAATAGTGTCGGTAGTTGTTTGGCAATTAATTCAATTAGCGTTTTGCAGTCTTTGCATCAAACACCCGAATTTATTTGGTGGAAGTGAGAAGCTTGATGTATCATGGGATAAGGGGCTCTCTGATTCAAATGTCTCAATAACTTATAGAAGGCCAAGACCTGAGTGGCTTTGTCAAAAATGTTTTGTTATTCAGGTCAGTTGCTATAAGCTATGACTACTCTTTGGTGCTATTATTGTGTTTTGTAGACGGAAAATTAAGGAACTGGGTTTTAATGAAGAAACTGTTTAATTCGATTTATTTTGTTTTTGGTATGGAAAATCTCAAAATTTAGGATTTTCAAAGAAAACAGCCAATTGGGATTGTAAGGGAAAAGGTTTCTTTGTTTTTTCTCCCCACTAATTCACAACATTATTTTAACTCTTGATCCACGAATTATTTGTCCCAGCATTCCTTTTCACCTGAAATTGGGGTCCATGGTACACCAATCGACAATTTCTCTCGTTCAGGGAGTGGAGATGTAAATTTGTCTCGTTTATCAGTTGGTTTGGATCGAAATGAGCCTGCAAGCTCTGACTGGAGCAGCAGCACCAGTATCAAATTTGAGGTTCTGGCCATGCTTAATAAGCAGTTATTGCTTATGTTGTTGTTTTCAGCTGAGTATTTTTTTTTTCTTGTCATATATGGTTGATTTATTAAGAAATTAATTGTTTTGGGCCGTGCAGCATGTCCAACTAGTGAATGATGATGGACGCTCTATAACCAGGGACATTGATGGGTTCCCAGTGACATGCAGGTAGTCTACACTTTTATTATTTCAGTTTCAAGTGAATTATATTATGTTGTTTCCTAATGAATCAGTAAAATGCTTGTAATACAGTGGCAGTCCCCATGACAGTATGCTAGTTTTGAAGCAAGAGTCTCAGTGTGCAAAGGCAAATGATCACAGTTTTTCTCGGGTAAACCTTCTTGCTAATATATAAATTGTGCATTCATATTCGTTCAGGCTGAGTTGTAGTTCTATCCATTCTAATCTCTGTCTTGACACATACACCTTTAGTGCCAGCCATGTTGCTTTTCACTAACTACTAGTTTTCATATATCCAGTTTAGTATGCAAATTGAACAAGGGATTCCTATTCTATCAAAGTGGCTAATCTTCAACAAGTTCAAATTTACTGCTACAAAAGGAGTCAAACTTGGACCAGCATTTTTATTGGCAAGGTGAGCAAGTTTTCTATGCCGTTTCTAGTAGTTGCTGCATAGTTGTGAGTGCAAGTAGTGATTTAGTGGTCCGAAAAAGAGGGAAGACCCTGAACACAATTGGTAACTGGAAGCAGGATGTAAAGGACAAGAGTCTTTTCAAGGGCGTCAGTAGCATACACAGCATGTGCTAGGAAGCAGGAGAGGTGTTCTTAGAAGCATAAATAAATTCAAAAACTGTAGTATGTTGGTACTGGGAACTAATAATTTGCTGAAGAGAACAAAAGGGAATTATATCTTGGCTAATAGAATGTAAAGAGAGTCTTAATCTGAAATTTAGTAAAATAATGCTTGAAATGATATGGAGTACCTGGCTACACAAGTTACTCAGCAGTCTGTACTGGAAGCATGCTGCAATTCTTGCTATCCCCTCGAGCATCTTAGCAGTAGGAAGAAATTATACACTCATGCTTCTTATTCTCTCTCCCTGTGCATGACTCTTACCCTTTCATTCTGACAGCCTGACAGGTGGTTCCATTGTAGGAGACATGGCTCCTTACCAAGCATTTGCAATTGGAGGGCTTGGTAGTGTGCGAGGATATGGTGAGGGTGCTGTTGGATCCGGAAGATCATGTCTGGTTGGAAATAGTGAATTGACATTTCCTCTGGTATGTAAACCTTCATGGTATCTTTAAGGATGGCAAATTATTATAAGATGCAAAAAGTTCTGGTTCATACTGCAGTTTTAAGTTTCTTGACTTTTCACAGAAATCTCAAGGAAGAGACTCATTTGGCCCTAGACACTTATGTTGCAGCAGCACCTTGACTGATCAGAACACTTTAAAAAATTTAATAATAGCAATTATACTGTTTTATATTCGGGTTTCAAGCCTATGCATGGATATGTTGTTTCTTTACAAGAAATCTGGTTTGCTAGTATGTTGTCTGTTTCATTGTGTTGGGTGTTGAAAGTAGAAGAGGGGATGGAATCAAATGAATTACTCTATCTGATTCCCTTAATCTCTTTTCATAATTCATAAATACAGCAGTTTGTCTTGCCATGTGATTGTAGTTTGTTTAGGAAAACAAGCAAACATTGACAATATAGGAGAAATAGGCCACCTAATACCATCTGTTTTGGGGTAGCTAAAACACAAAAAACTAGCTGAGACTGAAGTAAGGAATAGTAGGAAATGGCCATTTCCCGTGGCTGCATCACCTGTGCAATTTGGTTCTGTTTCTAAAATCCTCCTTCCTGCCTCTCGAGGTTTGTTCTTAAATGCATAATAATAATAAAAAAAAAATTGTGCTGGTGGCATGTTGGTGAGAGTAAAACTAATCTGTACTTTTCCGGGCAAGGTCATGTTTATTAGATTGGACTGTGTAGGCCACAATGTCCTAGTTTTGAATCCTTGGCTACTTAATAAGTAGGTTGATTGTTTCTTGCAAGAGACAAGAAATATTCTTTGCTGGTGGAGAAGAAACAAGATTCTAGAGTGTGTGATATTTTCTCCTCTTCATCTTAAGGAGGATTGCATTGCCAGCATATGCACAATTGAAAATTTATTAACCCTCAGAAAAACGAGAAATCTGTGTTGTGAATCCTGGAACTTAGTCTTGCGGTCATCTTCAATTGAATCATTGCTAAAGTCACCTCTAGATAAATTAGATTCTCGCTATTTGGTATAGAAGCATTCTAAATGCTGTTGTACTCACTGCTATTTATAACATTATGAAGTACAGCTTCTTTACCATGGTCATTAAGTCTGTTATATGAAAGCTTATAGTATGGATAACTGGGTTTTCTGAAATTCATATGCAAAATCAAGGCAATCGGAGCCGTGCTAAAGTGAGTAGGTAGGATAGAACAAGTCATTTAGGTTTGTATCTTTGTCAAAGATATAGTTAATCGTTGGTTCTGGGACATTGAAGGGACCGATATTATTATTTTTTATTTTTTGGTGAGGGACCAATTATATGACCACTCAACTTGCACATTACTTGTTGGTGCTATGACAATATGCATATTCTTTGAAGGGTTCCTCTTGCCTCTAGGTGATGCAACCCGAAAACTCCTCAAGACTTAAAATAATCAACCAACTTTTATTTTTCTTCTACAATGAGATTGGTGGCATTTCCATATTGTTTCTTCATGTCCTCTCATGATTTATTAGATATTCCGAGTCTAGGAACTCTAGCCATTATATTGGTGGAACTTAGACATATGGTAAGAAGGTATGGGTCAACTACATCACACTAGTTATTCTTAAAATTTATAGCAAAGTTTTCTGTTGTAGCTGCCTTCCGTCATGCACTATCACATTCTCTATATTTTTTCTCTCATGACTGAATTTGATGAAGTGATACATGTCAACTTACTTTCTTACTGTATCCAGAGTAAGATGTTGGAAGGTGCTTTTTTCGTGGACTGTGGAACTGATCTGGGATCTGGTCGTCTTGTACCTGGTAAATTAACTTATCTCACTTGCTTAGAAATTGTTTCCCACTCACAATTTTTCCTTTTATTTTCAGTTGAATTTTTCATTCCAATGTCCTATAGTATTTATGTTGCTGAGTAAATAGTGACATTCAGTTTCTCTGTTTTAGAGATACAAACGAATCTGCATTTTAGTTCTTAGTTGCACAATGGACTTAAACAACTTCTTATAAAGTTTTCAAGACTTAAAACACATCTAATTGCAGAAAAAAAATGTAGGAATTTAGATGAATACGAATCTGCATTGTAATTGGATGAATATGGGCCATGGAGTGTAATTATAGTAGGAAGTGAAGGACTTAGTCTTTTCTTTCTCTAGGAAGTATGAAGCCTTGGTGTTTAATAATTATTAGTTGTATACTGCTTCCCCATTCTTTTGCTAACCTGACTAAGTTAACTTGTCTATGTTGGTCTTACTTCAATAGATCTGTTTGAGCCCCCCTCATTCAACCATGTCTGCAATTGCTCAGTGTTTTTACTCAGCATGTTCCACAACCCTGTGTGTGACGACTACCACTGCTTATCTGTTATTTTCTTTGCCATTGTGAATTTTGTTGTTTTCGCCTTTGTAACTTTGAAGTCTTTTCGTTTTCCCTCCTATTTCTTCTTCCCCACCACCCCATCTTTTTTGTTGTTGTTGCCAGGCTCATGACACCGTTTGCTTTTTGAGTTTCAGGAAATCCAGCAATGAGGCAGGGAAAACCGGGATCCGGAGTTGGGCTTGGATATGGCCTTCGTTTCAAGTCTCCAGCTGGTCATTTTCAGGTTGACTACGCCATCAATTCCTTTCAACAAAAAACTGTCTACTTTGGCATCAGCAACCTAATTTGATGAATTCCGTAAGCCCAGTGGTCGCTTTCTTTTCTGGCTTTCCAATGGTTTAGATGATGATTATTGAGAAAAGTTAGCTGTGGAATATGGAATTAGTAGAAGCATTGACATTTTCCTGCCGCTAAAAGGAAGTTGTTTCTGTTCTCCATCAATGATAAAGTTGCCGTTATCTGTAAGTTTTGTCCACTTACATTTCCAAGCAGTCTAGTCACCTTGCAAGTTACAAAACCAAAGAGTACATTGCAGGAAATATCTATTTTCTTTTCCTGCTGAAATTAAATTTTAGTGGAGAACAGTTCAATAGAAAAAATGTAGAGTAGAAATTAAAGTATATCCCTATAGGTTCCTAGTAATTTTTTTGTTTTTAACCACAGAACTGATTTCCTTCTCACGTACAAAAATCAATAGAATAGAATATGAGACTGCAAATTCATGCGTGTAAATGGAAGTGATTCTTCAGCATTGTTTCTGGTATGGTATGAAATAGTCTGTAGAAAAGGTCAGATTAATTGTGTTATTGCCTCGTTTATTTGTTAGCAAGTGTGTCTTTGGCATTGTGGTGGCTTTAACGGTTGCAGTTTGAAAATGTAGATTTAAAAAAAGCTTTAAATTTGAAACTTTTCTATAATTTCAAGAAAGTGTTTTCAGTGGGAATTTATGCATAACTATGTTAATTAATCAAATACTCAGTTTCAGTCAAACCTAGGTGCTTACCAGTAACAAAACACAGCCTGCGTATATAAATAATCCAACAGAATCCTTCCCCTTCTTTCTAAACTTACCTAAATGTAGCATGCTTGCCCACTTTGTGAAGAAGCCTTTGACTGCAGTAGAAGTTTCCACAGAAGAAAGGACAGGCAATTTTCATTCTGGGCACCATTCCATTGAATTTTCCAAGTTTGTTTCATGAACATGATCTACAGGTTGGTGACCCACCATTTTCATTTTTGTGTGTTGAGAAAGTGAGCCACAAGTTCTAACATTTATAGCTGGTTGGCCCATGAGATGCGTAGGAGAGGGAAAAAGGGTGCATTTTTGTGAATAATGATGAAGGTGCATTATTGCATACAAGGTGTCATGATTTGGATTGCAGTGACAAGTTGGAAGTCGATACTGTTTCTTACATGTTAAGATCCAAGCAATGTTCGTTTTCGTCAAACTAGGAACATGGAAAGGTGGTAATGCATTAAAGAGCATAGCCGATATTTCATGACGGGGATTGCAACTCTAGAAAAAGACTTTAATACTCAATTGTGTAGCCTAAATATTGTTAGGTTTTCAAGCTTGAAGGCTCTTTTTTTTCTTTTTCTTTTTTAGTTTAACGTGGGTGTTCGGGTCAGCTTGCGCGCACCTCGACTAATCACACGGGTCCTGAAGTTAACGACCATGTAAGCCTCTAGTGGCCATCATATGAGCAACCACAGGGCTTGAACCTGAGACCATAGAGGAAGCAAACTTCTTGGTCCTAAACTGTTACCACTGGGCCACCATCTAGATGGTTAACTTGAAGGTTCCTTTTGTTTATGTAGTGTGTGGTCTTGTATGGACCCTGTTTTATTTTAATTATAAATTTAAAAAATATTTTGGTTAATTAACACATACTATTATCTTACATTAAATGGATTTTATTAAAAATTCTCTTAAATTCGGTAAAAAGGTTGTAAAATAAATTAAAAAAAAAGCAGCAGCAGCATGTTATGCTTTTCTCATTTCCTCGGTCTCGAAGGTGTCATTTAAGAAAATAATCAAAGCAGCTTTTATCATGCCTAGAGGAGGGAGGACAATGAATCCAAATGTAAGCAATTTCGAAAAATCTTGTGCTTTGGCAATCACAGGTTTTGGTAGTTAGCCAGCACCCATCCGTCTATATATAAATATATATGAAACAATGAGTAATCAAATTGTCGGCAACAGCTCACAAAAGCTCAGTATTATTTTCGTTTTTTTTTTTAATAATACAAAGGCAACGAATAATAAAAACTTGAGAACGTAACATGACAACCCTGCCAAAACCTTTCATGGTATTTATATTTATTTATTTTTTCTTGGGTATCACTGCTGCACTTGTCATTTCATTGCCTAAACAATACCACTGCAATCAGATCCCATGCGAGGTTCCAAGAAACAAGTGAAAGGGAGAAAAAAGTACTGATAATAGGAGATTGATCCGCAATTTATTAAATAAACTGAGATTTTGCCCAAAAATAAAAATAAAATAAGACATCAAAATTTGAATAAAAGAGAAGGGGTGGGTCGGGGAGCAGGGGGGTTGATTTTGGCTCAGGTTCTTTAATCAGAGCCCATCACCGTTCCCTACAATGCTTTTCCTTGCTGAATTGTTTACTGCATTTTCTTCCCTCCCTCTTTCTGTCCTAAAAGTACATAAACATTCACATATGTACAGAACACACACAAAAAGAAGACAAAAACTCCTACAATTTTCGACTTTGCAGATATCTTCATCAAAAAGTAGTTTCTTTTGCTCTCCACCCCCGAGTTTAAGTACCTATTTTTCATCCCTTTCTATGCTTCTAATGGCCCTCTCCGGGCTGCAACTTTTGGGGTTAATTTTTTCAGGTTGTGGGCACTTGACGCCTCTTCAAAACCATTCTCCCCAACGCAAGTTACTCCAACAATACCTTACACTTCTTCATATATCTTCAACTCTTTTATTCATCTGTAAAAAAATGTCATTTGGCACGAATGAATCAGCTTGATCGGCAACTTGGGAATATATATGGAAACAAATCAGAAACCAAATAATAACAGACAAAGCATAACAAATTCGGCAAGCTTAAAAGGATAAGATGTAACAAAATAAAGCAAGTAAACTTTTGGCTAAGCTGCCATAAATGATAATGTAGTAGTATATTATTGGTTTCCTAATTGGGCCGTAAGCACTACAAGCAAAAGTTCATGGCACGGTCAAATACAATTTGGTTGATATGGTTGAGTTCTAGCAGTTCAAGAATCTCCAATATTAGGGTGTGTCTGGTCGCCAGAAAGACATTAGTTAATAACATGGCTTGTATAATTTGGCTAAAATGTTCAATATTTGCCACAACTAAAATAACTTCCAAGACAACGCAACCAAAGTCTAGCTCAAGAAAAAAAGATTATTCCCTGGATATGCTAATCTGTCACAAATCACACATGACTTGCTGCTTATTTCATCACCAAAGAATATCCCTCTAACTTTCTCTCAATTACATCAGCAAAGATCAACAAAATATGGAAATCAATGGTCAAGAATCTAAGGCCCATTCAAGTCACATTAAGACCAAAAGGTTGCACCTTGAGCAAATTCTATCCCAAGATCATACAAAATATGCAATTCCCAGAACTTGCCAGGGAAGAAATTTGGTAAATGTGGATTGAATTGACATGATAATGACAGCATGACCAGGTTGAGAGGCTAATCTTCATTCAAGTGAAAACTCCATCCCTCCAATAATTCTAAACCAACATTTGTAAAAGTATTAAAGAAAAAGTGCCACCTTGACTCCGACTTTAGCCAAATACCAACTTCTAATAACAAACCAACTTTTCTAGGTTTGATCAAACCCAAACCATCCTACCGTCAAACCCAAACTCACCGCGTCAACTCACTAACTCAAACTCAACAAATATCAAAATTACGCAGAATAATAGACACTTACCACAACATTAGTCCTGGAAAATGACTTCATCAGCAATTTTCATCAAAGGTTTCAAACAATTCGGTTCGAATTTCCGAGCAAACAAATACGAACTCGAATAATTCGATTTTCTCAGCTCCTGAATCAAAACCGGAGATATCTCACTAGCCTTATAAGTATAAGGATGCCCGTTACGGGTTCCTGTCCAATTAACCCTTGTTAATGTATACTTAGTACACCCTTTTGGATCCTGCATTGACAATAACGTAGGAAAATAATGTTCTTCTGGGTAACATTCATCTTCTCGATTACACGGCTGCTTGAACTTGTTCCACAGCCTCCGATCCTCAATCACCATGAGCGCGTGTCGGCGCGTGATAACAAAAAACTGAGACCCACCACGGAATTTCTCAAAGGGCACCTCTGGCATCATTGAATACCTCCCTCTAGCCACATATCTTTTCCATAACCGCCGCTCCTTCGATATAATCTCGACGAAACTCTTGTACTCGATTTTCACATTATACTGAGTCGACTCAGGTCCCGACTCGGAGGAAGAAAAATCGAAAGATTTAGAAGAAATTAAGGAATCGTAGACGTATTTGAAGGAATGGAGAGGGATGCAGTACTGGGAGAGGACGGCGAAGAATGTGTTGGTTGGGTCGTCGAGGATGGCAGTGGCCAGGAGGCGGCGAGTGGCAGAGATCAAGGTTGGGGAGGCGCGATAAGTCCGTTTCGCGTTCGGAATGAACTGGGAACTAAAAACCCCTTTGGCTTTTGTAACATTGGAATAAGGATCGGCGTGAACGTAAATGTTGAAGAGGTTTTTGTCGGCGGATTTGAAGAATTGTTCCCATAAAGGAGCGAAAAAGAGATCTGTATTGGTCAAGAAAAGGAAAGCTATTTTAAGTTTTTTTGATTTGGAGGTGAAATGGGTATGGGCGGAAGGGTAGTGGGTGACGAAGGAGGAGGAGGCGGCGGCGGCGGCGGCTTTGCGGAAGAGGTAGAGGTCGTCTTGTTCATCGGAAGGGGAGATGGGGATGGAAGGGTTATGAGGAGGAAAAATTCTTGGGGCTAAGAGGAAAAGGATAGGAAGTGATAAAAGAAGAGAAAAAACTAGGAGAAATTGTGTTGTGAACATTATAGGTCCAATTTTGATGGAATTTGGACAATTTGTTGATGATGTTTCTGGCATGTCTAAGATTTATTTCTTTGGTATGGAAATGGGGTTCGTGGAGTTGAAGAAGGTGCGGGGTTTTTGTTGGTGATCTATATGCATGGAAAGCACCAAATGCCCTCCATTTATTCTGTATGTTTCAATTTGGTCCCTCTCATCTTTTTTTTAAATATTTACCAGCAGTGGGATGAGGGTATGCGTGGTGGTCTACCAATCCTTTGACTGACAAGGGTCTATCTTATTTCTTTTGAGAGAACCGATGATATTATATATTTTGGTTTTTTTGATAAAAGTTGTTTTAAAAGTTTTTTTTATTTAAAAATATTTTTTTATTTTTAATAGTAATATAATAAATAACTAAAAAAATATTAATTTAATTTTTTTAAAAAAAAATTAAGATGAAATTGCCTTAAAAAAAGGCTTCTCCGCTTCAAGTATTTGAACCCAAATTTTCTTATAAACTTGGAAATTGCCACTGTGGTGTGCGTACGAGACATGTTAATTCACCACATGTTAATAATTTTATAATAAATTAAAATGAAACCCTAATTGTTTGATTTAAAAAGGAAAATACTTAATAAAAAATGTAATGAAAATAATATTAATAAAATTGAAAATATTAAATTATATATTAAAGAACCAGTCTAATTACTCGTGCTTGCTGCGAGGTGTATAAACTTGTACTTATAACTCAATTAAAAATCAATCAGAGATAATATATGATTGTTGACGGTTCCATTTTTGTTATATATGATTGTTGACGGTTCCATTTTTGTTCCCTGTATTTTAAAAATTAATCTACTAACAATTTACCAACATTATTCAGTACCTAACTAAATATATATAACTATGAAAAAATTAAATGAACAAGTTATTTGGTTATGAAGGGAAAACTTTTTGAAGAACTTTTCAAAATATAAAAAATCCTCCAGAGCAGCCAAACCAAAAATATATAACTTTCACTAGTTTAGAAGATTACAAGAGGACTATTTTTTACTACGTACAAATCCTTTGAATATATACTATTTTACTTGTCAAGACAAACATTCCGCTTTGTCTTTTACCATAGTAGCTTTTCAAAACACTTTACAATCTTTAAATTATTGTCATCCTAATTAGAATATTCAATTGTTAATAGTTAACACAAGAACTCCTAATAAGAGTCTGTAGGCTTTCCGACCCTTCAGCGAACAATTCTCCTCGAGAATTTTCTTCACACTCTACTCGTATGTCAAGAGTATATGCTGTGAAACTCAGTGTAACTCCTTAGCTGGTTGGGCACTCTTGCTCTACTACAAGTGTTGCTATATCAAATGCTTCTGAATGTCCTTCCATGTATATCTTCAAGCTTTCTAGTCTATTATGTTCTTAATAAACTATTAATGTGTTTTACAAAAACACTTCTCTAGCAATTATCTTCAGATAACTTATATTTATCTTTTTTTGATATAACTTATTTGAACTTTCTATATAATTTATCCAAACAAACTAGATAATTATAGAAATAATCACGTTGTATCTTATAAGATAATCTTAACTAATTCTTTATGTAATTTGGATAAACTAACAATTTAAACAAATTCATCTTCATCAACGCAAATAATCCTTCACTAATCAAAGCTAATCATTTTAACATTTACAATCTCCCTCTTTTGACTAATTTGTGACAAAACATAATAAGAATGAATTAGCAAGGAGTTCAAATAGTTCAATCGTAAACAAATACTTTATTAAAGTATACATGCAAGCATAATTGAAACAATTTATGTAGCATGAAAAGAGTTAATAATATTTATGCAACAACATCTCAACAGTTTTTAACATGTTTCATGCATACAGTTCATAACATGTTTAAAGAAAATATCATGCAACATGTCGCATCCTAAAAGTTCATAATATGTTAAAAAACTATTATGCATTAGATATTGTTATTCAACTATATGCATCAAATTTCAAGTGCATCGAGTATTCAACATAGAGGTTTCTATGCTATAAAAAAATATACTATATTACAGACCAAAATATTCGATATTCATTACTAATTAAAATTAGTAAAATTCCAAAAAAGCAAAACAAATTCCTAACGATTAGTTGATTGCTTGCTTCCTTATTCTTCTTCTTCTTTGCATCCTTTGCATGCATCTTTGTATCCCCATTAGTTTGGCACCAATCCTAGTCGTCATCTTTACCAACGATAGACTAATTCACTCATATGATATCCAAGCCGAGTTGAACAAATCTATCATTAACCTGCATAATATCTTATTGCATATTTATTAGCAACTTGTTAACAACATCAATATTTTGCTCCCACTTACCAGTAAAACTACTAAACTTGTTTAATTACTTGGAATTATTCAATTATAAGATGGAGTATGGGGCGACTGGTTTAAGGAGTTTTGGGTTGAGATGGGATAAACTCTTTAGGATTTGATCTTTCTTTTTTTACTAACCACGTCTTTAGATTTGATAACAGTTACAACTGAGATCTTTCCATAAATCTTGAATATTGACTCATTGTCATGCAAAGATACTTTGGCCATGATTACTACCCTAGATATCAATCCACCAAAAGATAGACTCACTTCCTTCTCAGTTATAGCTTTTTGTATGACATCAATAAAATTAGTGGTTAGGTTGATAATTATAGCAATAATATACATGAACTGAGCTTTCTCAATTATCAGCTTAATATGCTTCCAATAGGCTAGAGGTTTATTAACATTGTTTTTGCTAACACTCGGTAAGAAGGTAACATAGTGTTCATAGACAACTTATTGGCTTTTGCAAACCATTTTGGTCTTTTAAAGCCAACAAACAAATCACTCATCTGAGTTTTTAAAGGGGCTTATATTCCTTTATAGGGTAAGCTATGATCTATGATTTCAAATAACTCATATAACTTCTTAATAACACCAGGAGAAAGCTCAAGGGTTTAACCTTTAATAGTGGAGGTAGTATAGTGGTAATCAAGATTGAAAGGCTCATAATTAGTATAAAACTCCCTAACTACGTCAACATATGGAGCAAGTGATCCTTTAGTTAGTTTACCCCCATTGTCTTTTCTTAAAGATGTCTTCTATAAATACAAATGTGGGGTTAAAAAGATCAGTTACTGAAACTTCTCTTTTACCCATTATGTTCTTTTTAGAGAAATTGTTTTTGTAAGCCATCTCTGAACTACTGAAGTGAAGCAGTCAAATTTTCCAAACTGTGCTGCAGATTTAGAGGAACTAGCCACTACTTTGTCTTTTTCTTCTGTTCTTTAAATCTTAAAAGGCTAATCTAAAGTCTTTTTAAGGGATGAGGTCTCCTGTTTTTCCTTATTGGAAAATCTTGAAACAAAGGCTTTAGGTTTCTTCTTTGCCTATACTTTATAACATCATTTCAACAAAATAGAAGGTTTTCATTTTGGTTGAAAATGGAAAGATGCAGCTGTGAAGGGAAACCATGAGGACTAATCTCATCTTGGTGGCTAGCGTTGATTACAACTAGAGGGGGCAGCTATGAGTATAGAGGAAGGCATTGATATGGTTGTTCGAGTGGATGGGGCGAAAATGGAAGATAAAACGATAAGGGTCCAAAGAAGCTAAAGGGGCTGTCGGTTGGAGAGAGGGAAAGCAATGGCTCAACTGCTGCAATTATGGTGGTCCATCATAGATGTTTGTGATGGTTATTACTACTCCTCTGTTGGCGTTGTGGGGAAGGAAAGATAAGGCTCACGAGTTAAAGTTGTTGTTGTATGTGTGTTGGCCATGACTTGTTGAAGAATGAAGGTTACGGTGGGTGCTTGTTTGTAGGCAAAAAATAAGAGACGGATTAAGGATAAAGAAGCTGTGAACTTGGTGTGTGAGGGAACTATTAGGGTTGAAAATGTTGGCTTTGGGTGCACTAGAATGGTGGTGGTTAGATTAAGATGTAAGTGTGTGAGTTAATGTCTTTTTTTGTATGAGTGACGGTTGGTGTTGTAAAACAAAAGAGATAAGGTTATTATGGTTTTTTTGTGAGAGAAAGGGTGTGGGAATTTTTTTTTAATTTCATTATTTTTTTGGCCTCCCCCTCTCCTTATGTGATATAACCACCTATTTATAGGTGGAAAATTATTTGTATTTTTCCTCCCCAATGCTTGGTTCTAAAAACACTTTAGTCTCTCATTTTCTTCCTTTGCATTCTAGTCCTTTTATCCAAATACTTTTTTTATTTTTTATTTTTCTTATTTTTTTGTATTTTGATGTTTTGAAAAAGGCAATGTTAATGTTGACTCGATGGGAAAAAAATCAACGATTTTGAAAATAACACGTTAAAAGCTGAACGTGTTAAAAATAAATTGAAATTTTAAATTCTTTTGAGAAGACATTAAAAATACTGAAAATAACGCAAATACATCAGTAACATATTTTTTTTGTATTTTAAAAATATTTAGAAAAAACAAAGGGTCAAAATTTAGGTTATGAAACTAGATGTTAGGTCATTCTTTTTAAACAAAACTCATGTAATTAAAAAGCCTTAAAATATATAAACTCTTATTTACACAAAAAAAAAAGATGATGTGTAATGGTGAACAAATTTCTTACTTAATTCTTACTTGCAAAACATATATTATATATACATGCAATAGTGAATAAATATAGGTTTTTTGGTTCATATTCTACCCAAGTTTTTGTTTCCTTAAACTTGCAGTTTAAAAAAAAAAATCAGAAAGAAGGAAGAAGAAAGAGGAGATCAAGATTAAGTATTATTTTTTTTTCTTAATTTGAATTCTACTGGTTGTACATTGCTATTTATTTTAAAAATAAAAATCTATTGTTGCTAATATATTGATTTGTTATTCAATAAGGGTACCTTCTAATGCTATATTTCAATTTCCCGTAAACATTTTTGGGTCTGATTTGCTACCTATACTAGATTGTATATAGTTGCTCTCATTGTTTCTATTTTTTTTGGTTAATAAAGCTCCATGATTAGATTAGGTTCTTAGAAAACTCATCTTGGATTTTGTTGTATCTTAATGTTTTTATTTATTTCATTGCTACATAAGCTTTTATTGCTCGTCTTCTAAATAGTGGAATTTTTTTTCTAAATATATAGAAAAATTAAATATTAGTAATAAATAAAATCAACTAGTTTTCAATATGAGTTCTAAATGCGTATTTATTGGTTTTAAATTTTTTGATAGGTTGTCGTATATGAGAGGTGTTACCTATATTTTTTTTTTTAAAAAAAATAGGATATAGTGATAATGCTATTATTTTTTTTTATTCAAATTTATTTAGATGATGAATAGAAAAGGTTAGTAAAGACAAATATGGATAGAAGCACTGCTAGTTCAGATAGGAGCACTGCTAGTTCTTCTAACAGCACTTCTGATGAGCATGAGCTGTTAAGTGCCGACCATGACGAGGCACCTCAGGCACCCTCTCTCGACGTAGGCTCATCAAGTGCGAGGGTGGCTCACAAAAAGGGTGTCCCTTATGAGCAGGATATATATACTGAGAAGTATATTGCTCAGTGGAAGCCCGATCACATCATGTAGGTTTGGTTTGTTTTCTTGCATGATAAAAAAATAAACAACAATTGATAAAGTTTGAATAGTTAATTTTAATGAAAAAATAGGAATTCAAGTTTGCAAATGTTGAGGCTGCTTGCATGATAATATCAGTGGTGAAATAGTTGATGGAAGTGCCTTTATTTCAATAGAGTCAGGTTTTTAAAAATTCTAAATGGAAGCCTATGATAGATGTTTAATTCAGAAAGTTCAAGGTTCTTATATACATAAACAATTATTTTTTTAATATTTAATTCTATTAGTTTTTTTTTTAAATTTTAATAAACTAATTATTTTATGAAATTAACATGCAAGGAAAAATTTTATTAGGAGGAGAGTGTGGGAGAACGACAACGCCATTAGATAAGATTGAATTCAAATTATGATATTTTTTAAAAAATATTAAGACTTTATTTTTCGTTATCTTATTCAATTTTTTTTTATGAACCAAGTTACATGATTTCTAGTATGATGCCCAAAACAAAGCAAATGAATATGCAAAAGATAAAGGTCTTCTAGGCTGGGAAGATGTGGTCATGTAGAGGGATCTCAAACCTCCACACGTCTAGGAGAGTATTTGGGACTCTTATCTCCAACACATGATGTTGGAGCGTTTCTTGAGGCGGTCACAGTCCAATTAGAAGAACTGAACCAAAGAGATTTATGGTTCCATGTTCATGCACATCGGCGAATTCATTCCATTCGTTTTACATGCAAAGCAGATGGTAAAGTTTTGTTTTATATGATAATTGTTTCTTTAAATTGTTGTGTTATATAAAAATATTTAACTAATTGTAACTTCCTTTTGTAGGTTACGGTGCTTGGATGTGATCCAAAATCGATGAAGCTCTTTGTTGAAACCCATATACGGAAGGAGGACATACATAAATGGGTTCAACAACTAGTGGATAGGTAAGCTCAAAAGTTCATGATAAGTTAGATTTGAACATTTTTTTAAGTTATTTTTTTTATATTTATTGACTCATTTTCTCAATAAACATATAACATTCGATTGTATGAGAGATACAAAAACGACCCTTTGACCCATCCAAAACTTGATCTGGATTTATGGTTGGAGGCTGGATCTACTGGTAGATCTGATAGAAATCAGGTTTACAGTCGAGCCAACAATCATCGGTCGTCCATGCGGTTATACGAGAACAAGTTCAAGCTAAGACGACCCAACTTAGAGTTGAGACAACTGAACTTAAAGATAAAGTGAATGTCCTCGAGCAACTTGTGGCAACTCTCACTAGTACATGTGCTCCACCCTGTCGCCCTCCTAGTTCCGGTGAAGATCCACCTTCGTCTTCTCCTCTAGCTTCTATCCATTAGATAGATAAATTGTATTTAATAATATGTTTAAATTAATAATACAAATTTGAGTTTTTTTTATTTGATTTTAGTTTAATTCTATTTAAATTTTTTTTAATTTTGTTTTAGTTTTTTAATTGTATTGTTTGTTTTATTATTTTAAAAATAATTATATATGATACCAACAAAATATGAAATACCAACAGAATTACCATAGAATTAGAGTCCCTCAGAGAGTTCCAGAGAATTGAAAAAAATTACAAGACTTGCTACTATTATATGTAATTCTCCAATGGATTAATTCCATCAGTAATATGCATATAATCACTGATGGATTTACCATCGGTTTATCCCATTAGTAATATGCTATAATCACCAATGGATTTATTGACAGAATTATTACCAGTAAATGTTTTTATTTGACGCAATAATTCCATTGATGATTATATTCCTGACAATATGACTAACATAATAGAAATCGTCAATGATATGTTTTCTAACAATATTTTTTCATTCGTTATTTTGTTGATAATTGTAATTCTGATGGAATCAAGTGTTAAACAACAACAAAATATTCCATCCGTGTTTTGCTATTTTCTAGTAATGTTACAAGAAATAACAAGTTAAAGTAGCATTCCACCATTTACCGGAAGTTGTTTTGATCTTGATCCATACATTATACATATACTAAAAGGAAATGGGTTTTTACTGTAGAGATGATGCAATTGAAATTTCTCCATTTTTTTTACTATAGCGGGTATTATAGCAGTGGCAAATATGTAATTTTTTGTGGTTTTGTTTTTAGAAATTTTTTTTCTTATATATATATATATATATTTTTTTCTTTTTGTACTTGACATTTTTATCATTTTACACTTGGTCTATTTATCACCATTTTTTTTCTTATCTTTATTTTTTTGTTAGTTTTTCCCTTTTTTTGGAAAAAATATTATTTTTTATTCTTTACACTTGAAATATTTATCATTCTACACTTGACTTATTTATACCATTCTTTTATTTTTATTGTCATTCTTTTGTAATTTTTTAAAAAATTTTCTTGACACTTTTGTCTTTGAAAAATTATTATACAAAAACTAATGAAATAGTGTTTCAATGTAGTAATTGCAACATTGTCCTATTTGTTTACAACGTTATAAATGAGCTTGAGATCATACATGTCTTTACTAACGCTTATGATCTTCACTATATTTCATTATATGTAAGCATTGATTTTTTTATTCACAGTTATAATTTTGACTCGTTGTCAAAAAACACATTAATTCATTTGTGTTAGAAAAAAAATATTCAACCTGCAGCTAGGCAAGTAAAATAAATGCGTTAACACTTTTTTATTTTGCATTTATTGGCACAAATGATTCTTAATTTATTTAATTGAATGCATGCATAGATTTTTTTTATTTATAATTAATTAGGATTTTTGTTGTAAAAAAAAAACATTTGAAAAGCTTGCATATTTATTTATTTTTGCCGAAAAAACTATCTTACCTGCAATGAAGCGCGAGTTAAATAACCAATATATATATATATAACCTCATTGAGAAACTTTCAAGACAAAAATTCTCTCTTTCAATAATAATTATTTAACTTTAGAGACAAAATTTTCACTTCCAATAATAATAATAATAATAAAATTTGAGGTAACAATCTTGAGGGATGTAACTCAACTGGTCAAGCCTTAAGTTTACTCATTAGAGGTCACTAGTTCGAGTATCACAAACCTCAGTCATCCACTAGAGGCTTACATGATCGTTAATTTCAGGACCCATGAGATTAGTCGAGGTGCGCGCAAGCTGACCCGGACATTCACGTTAATAAAATAATAATAATAATAATAATAATAATAATAATAAAATAACCTATGGAATTTGCATGAGTGGGCATACATTAATTTCAAATACAGATGAAAAAAAAAGTGGTTTTTTCTATATTGATTTAATGACTCTTACGTCTCAATGAATTGTAGCTCGACTAAGATTAATATTGCCCTGGCTATTAAGAGATTTTGAGTTTGAAAATTTTTATAATAATAAAAAATGAATAAAGAAACCGAGAAAAAGAAAAGAAAGCTTTTCTGAGGACAAATATTTCCACCATTTGGCGCAAGAATGAAAAATCACATGCACATCCACAATTAAAGCAATATTTAAATTTACAAATATAGATTGGTATACCCAAATAACCCATTTTGCATATCCATGAAATCTTGATTTCCATCTACCTATGCCCCGAAGTATGAGTATATAATATACAATCATTAACCTTAATCATGGCCTCAACCCTCCCTAATTACCTATTCATAAGAACACTTGGCTAGTTGTTCTCTGTAACTAAAACCTAGCGATACTGAGTTTTCTTCTTGGTTTACAGCAACCATCATGCTTAGCTTTTTTCAGCCTCGATCTCTTTCTATTGGCCAGGGTACATTAGAAAGGAGAGAGCTATTATTTGCTCATGTTACCTGAGATGTTCTTGAGAAGCACAACTATGAATTCTGAAGTTAAGTACAATATAGTAAGTAGTAAATTGATCATCAGGCCACAAAATCTGGCAATAATTGTGCAGGAAACCTCTTTCTGTTTTGCATTTCAATGCTCTCAAAACCAGTGCTGGAGTGAGAATTTTGTGAGGTGTTAATCCCAGAAAAGTCAGGTTCAGTACCGCTTCCAATTTCTAGTCTTCTTCCACCGAGCTGATTAATGTTCTGGTTCGAGTGGTAGTTTTGTTGAGTTCCTGAAAGAGAAAGGTTCTCACAATGTGGTAGACCAAGACTAAGGGAAACACTGTTTCCACTAAATCTTGGTGCCATCTGCTCAAGGTTAAACCTCCCAAGATCTCCCATTGGATATGCTCCAAATCCACCACTGCTAGTTATTAAAGGATAGCCATCCTTGATTAACCTTTCACCACCAAAATTCGCACTGATTTCCCTACTTGTCTCACCTTGTTTCACGTCCATGTCCATGGAGAGGATACTGCTTGGAGAATTCTGCATGTCATGACTACTCGGTTTCTTTGAGCTTCTATGAGAAATGGCGCCTGCCATTTCAGCTGGTCCAATAAGGGTAAAACCAGCTTGCTGTTGAAGGGGTGCTCCCATGGGAGACATTGAGATTGCGGGGTATGAAAATCTTGGAGGAGAAGCATTCTGGTTCCTGGGTTTTTCGGGTTGTTTCGAGTGAAGTACTCCCTTACGTTGATCCATTTGAAGTGTACTGCTCTCTCCTGGTGCGCTAGAATGAGACCTCGACTCCTTGTTCTCATTTTTATTTGCATTCTCCTCAGAACCAGTTTTCTCTTGCTCCTTGATTTCCTCGGCGTACATTTCCTCAACCATTGGCTTCCACAGCCGAACCCGAGCATTTATAAACCAATTAGACACCTACATATGATCAAATCATAAATGTGATGGAGATAATTCATAGCAGAAAAGGAAATTACATTCTCTATAATTTATTAATTCTGATTACGAAGGAGAAGTTCGAATCTAAAACCTCCGAGAAAGAGAGAGAATGAGTATCAGTACTTGGGCTACAAGCTGATTGGCTACTCTATAATTTATTTTCCAGAGACACATATATATTGGGAATGAAGAGGATTAGGGTTCATACCTGGCTCCTAGTAAGCCCTGTTTGTTTTGCAAGCATGTGCTTATCAGAATCTTTGGGATATCTGAGTTCAACCAGAAGCAAAAAATTTGTCACAAAATTAATCAAACTCAAAAGTAGCCAATGCATGCATATATATGCACGATACCATATACTTGTAAGATCATATACCGAAAACTATTATTGAAACCTCGTCTTAAAGGTAGGTGAAGTTTCAAAAATGGTTTTTATTATGTTCATGTTTTAGACTACTGAGACTTCCAGAAACTTACGGGTGAAGGAAGTGCTCAAAGAGCCAGGCGCGAAGAACGGAAACAGCACGTTCCGGCAATCCTCTCTGGGGTCTCCAAGCATTATGTTGGACCATTCCCAATTGTTGTAGTGCTCGCTGTTGTCGAAGCTGATGATCCACGTACCTTAGTCTTGAACCTTCAACCTTTGCTCCTATGCAATCCTCTTCACCCAAACTCTTGCTTGCGGCTCTGATTTGCGAAGAAATTGTGTCTTTAAGACTCCTGAATTGCTTTGAGATAGTCTGTAATGCCAGGGCAGTGTATGATTTCGCTGCACCAAATCCTGATGCTTGCTCGAACGAGGAAACTACTACTTGCATTTGGTGGTGGTATTGCCTGTATCTTTGTTCCACCTTGAAAGTTTCCAAAGCAAGAAAACAGATTTTAAGTACTATACATAGGACCACATTAGACTTGAGCACTTAGTCTAGGGATAGAAAAGAAAAGAAAGTAGGACTATGACTTTATAGTATGTTTCAAGTAACTTGCATTTCGTTAGTTCTTCACAACCACACAAAAAAGAAGAAAAAGAAAAAGGAAGAAACAAGAAAAACAGCTGGGGTAATTGATATAACCAGAGATACCATAGTTTGTCTGAAATGAAATCGACTTTGTTAATGGACCCTCTTTACTGGGACCTAACTTAACAGCCATAAAAGACGAACATATATAATTTATATATTAATGAAAATAATCTCATGCTTTACAAATTTCCATCATGTTCTAAGCTATAAGTCATCTCTTCTTCTTCTTCTTCTTCTTCTTCAAGATTTAATTGTTAATGTCCATGAAACCACCAAGATGAACCCAAATGCAACCCGTTGATTGCTAGATAAAATCTAATCTTTGTTTACAAGTTGAAGAACATGGAGCCATAACAGGAATAAACATCCATTTTCAAATTTCACAAGAAAAGAAACTGCATATATATAGTAATAGCAAGGCCTAATTTGGATTGTATATAGATTTAGTGGCAACAAGATTTTTTAGTGATGAATTCATCTTTAGAAGGTACAAAAATCAATTGACAAAGACCTTACTCTAGTTCTAACCGAACTTCAATTTCCACTATTGAAATGGCACACGTGAAATTACATGGAGCATATGAAAGGTAAGTTTTTAGTAATTTACATCTTCAAAGATGAAAAATCTAAAGCAGCCATCAAAGAAAAGCAGTCAGAGATATCCATGTGCAACTTGTTTTATAAACACAGATATATGTACGTACCTCGTCGAGCATGTTTACAAGCTTTCCCTTCTTCATTTGCAGCTCCTGCCTATGGGCTGTCGTCAGCTCAGCTCCACGATTAGCAGCATAAGCTTCACCACCACTAGATCCATCTCCAGTTATAGATTCTTTAGTCATCTTCATCTTCTCTTTAGAACTCCCTTCTATCAAGCCACTCTTTATTAGGTCTTTTCCAACATTAACAGCTTCATCAAGCAACTCCTGTGTAGCTCTCAGGTACCTGGATCCCAAAACCATGTTTTGCAAACCGGAAACCCCATTCGACACTGCCGAAACAGACGACGGAGAGTTCCCAGAAACTCTGATTTCATCACCTGAAGACACAACCGAAACATGAGGATGCAATGCTTGAATCTCATGATGTTTATTGCCTATAGCCCTATTATACGGTGTCGGTGGTGTCGGTGCTTGCTGAGACGAAAGGCTTAGAGATAACCCTTGCCTTCCAGGAGACACCGCCACCGGCCTCCGAAAACCCACCTGCGGCGACACGACATCATTGGCCGCACTGGACTCGCAGGCTGTTGCGACCGAATTCTGATCTATTGAACCCCAAATGTTATAGTGAACATGACTAGGGACAACCCCATGTAGGGACGGACGGCTGTGACTGTCTGGAGTAAGAGAAGTGATATTGGAGGAGGGTGCAGCAAGTGGGATGCCGACAAAGTGGTGGTTCTGCGGGGGGCCATGAGGAAGGTTTCCGGTGTGAAGGCCATTATTGGAAGCGGCAGTACTACTACTGGGGTTAAAGAAGATCATGTTAGGGGGCTGTTGTTGGTGCTGCTGTTGAGTCGAGTCAGAGTAAGAAGAGAGGTAGTTAGGGTTCATAAGATAAAGTGTCTGGATCCCATCAGATGGTGCAGCTGCTGCTTGGATTTCTGAGCTTCCATGAAAGTACGTTGCCATTTAATATGATTCACAAAAGGCAAAATCAATAACCCTTTGAGACTCACTCCTATATATGCAAAAAACTTTTATGTATCCAAGCTTGAAGCACTGAACAAATTAAGGATCAGCCCATTTTGATGATCGATTCAGAGGAATTGGATCCTGACTTGAGTCTGGCGAAATTCTGGACAAAGAAACAAGAGCAAAAGTGATTATGAATCTATCTGTGTGTCTATATATATATATATATAAACATGATAAAACAAAAAATCCAAAACAAGTATGTGTGTGTGTATATATATATATATAGTCTACAGCACAAATCACCTACTAGGTAGCTAGAAACTTAAAAATCTGATCCGAAGAAGAAAAGGGAAGAAGGTGTAGAATATGAGCTGAAGATGTTTATATATAGCTCGCTAGAAAGGGAGTGGACAGGAGAGAAAGAAAAGGGGAGAGAGAAATTAGTTAAGAACAGGACACAAACCCCATCAAAGATCTTCATCCAGAGACAGCAGATTAATGTATAAATAAAGAGAACAAGAAATTGTGAAAAATGGAAAGGAACCCATCAAAGAAGTTGCAGAGACAGGTTCAGCAATCAGTACCATTCAATTATGATTAAAGCAAGCAATTGCACACGAAGGAAGGAAGGAAGCAGTAATTGTGCTTTTCATAAAAAGAAAAAGAAAAAGAAAAAACAGAAAAAGCAGTAGTAGAGCTACCTATTTCTATCTATCTATACAAGGACATGAGTTAAATAGTTATGTATCCAACAACAACTGTTTACCAAGACAGCAAGAAAGCTCTTTAGACTACTTGTGTAGGGGTCTGATGATCTTGTCAGAGAGAGACCCCCCCTTTTTTTTTCCTGCCGTTCTCCAAGTAAAAATGATAATGATAAATACAGAAGAAAGATAGAGGCTTTAAAAAGTCTCACAAGAAAGATACCCTACTTTAATTTTTCACTCAACTGTACTTACATTTATGGTCTTTCTTTTACATTCTCTCAATTATTTTGTGACATTAACAATACTAAACTTCGAGCTCAGAAAAGAGGCTGAGATCGAAAGGGAAATTTAGGAATTAAGGGATTAAAATGCAGGTATAGCTACGAAATAATTATTTTATTTTATAATAGTAATGTTTTTCAATGCAAGTGAGTGTATACTATATTCAATGTTAAACAAGATCAGCACTCTAAATCATATCGAAGGGTCGGTGTTTATATATATATATATATATATTGGTCTTAATTAGTGAACTTATTATCACCATACCTCTTCGGTATTTTGAGATAGGCAACTTGGGTGGATGAAAAAAAAGAAGAAAAATTCCAGTGACTTGACCCTGCTTTTCAAATCATTTGATGCAGGCACGTTTGACAGGGAACTATAAAATAAATACGACAGATCTGTCTAGGCAGAGAGAAAGAGAGAGAGATAGGGTTTGATCTGTAAGGAAAGTGGGTCAGCAGAACATAAGATACAAGCAGCTGAAAAACGAGGAAATGTCTTCTTCCACAAAGGGCTTTGGATTGATTACAGTTAGATAGAGAGGAGAAAGGTCAAGGAAGTCCTCTTATTGGCCTTTCGTTAGACCTTTGAAAAATATCTCCTTGTCCTCCATTATTTATACACCTTTCTCTGTGTGTTTGTGTGATTATAATTTGCTTGCCTTTTTTTCTCTTTTTTTTTGGATGCAAGGGAGGATAAAGTGTTTGTGAGACACCTAGTAATAATCCCCACTCTTTTGAAAGCAACTTCCATTATCAAACAAAGTTATTCAAGTGGCCCTCGAATATTTAATGTGTGTTTGTTTCGATCGGCTGCTCGCACAAACAAACCCTAATCTAGCTTGTGAAGGCATATATATTGCTAGTTCCAACTATTACTAAGCATCTCAAATTAATTTGAGCATGCTTGTAAGTCGCACAAATAAACGTACCTTTAATCTAGCTAGTGGAGGCATATATGTCACTACTCCCACCTATTATTAAGCATCCTGAAATTAATTTGATTTCAAGCACAACTTATAGTTTTTTTTTTTTTTTTGGTGGAAAAAGATGTATATAGATAGGTTGAGTAGATATAATTAGGTGACAAACATTATGATTTTTACTCTCACACGCATATAAAAATTATAATGTTTTCCCCTTGATTTTAGTATAACAAAATACCTATATTTTTATAAAAAAAAAATTAAAAAGAGGCATATACAACTTTTGTACAAAGAGACATTAATGGGAGGAATTTTATTTTATTTTTAGCAAAAAAATGGGATTCTAAATAAAATGAGAGTGGTGTTATCCCCACTACACTTTTTATTATTCTCACTTTATTATTTATTGAAAGGACTAAACTAGCCTTGTTAATGTTTTTTCTTCTATTTTATTAATTAAAACCTTAAAAGCAATTAACTTTAAAATAGATATTCTTTACACTACCAGAAAATTAACAAATACAAATAAAAATACTAATAAAAAAAATTATATCGATAAATTAAAATGAAATTTACTGACATAATAATTTATCACTATGTCCATTGGTATATGCCATTAAAAATATTCTGTTAATATATACCAATAGAATTATAATAAGAAAAAAAATATATATTATATTCTTTAGTAAATTTTTGTTTTGCATATTAATGAACTAAACTAAGAATTGCGTCTAAGTTGGCATCCAAAGGCAACGCAGAAATTAATAACCAATATCGGTAAAAATGTACATTAATTTTATATCCTTTTGCAAGGTATATATATATATATATTATTGTAGGACAGCTAAAAGTGCTTGTAAACTGTCCTGGCAATTATTAGAGGTTTCCTATTTCAACCAATATAAGCATGCCAGTGCCAGCAGCAATGGAATCTTATGTTTGTGTGCTTGACTTGGTTATCATTGCAAGCCTTTTTCTCCATTCTTGTTGCTTCAACTTCAAGGTGATCGTATCGCTGTGCTTCTACTCTCTTATCTCCATCTTGTCACTCTCATTCATTTTGAAGATGCCTAGCTTTACTAGGGTTTGCAGCACCTTTTCGCTATAAAGAAAAGACTACTGCCAAATCAACTGTGAAAAAAAACTTTGGCTATTATAAAATCTCTTGTGATTACATCACCAACAGGTCAGATGGCTAGCTCACTCAAAACCCTTCTCGAATCACCACAACCTTTAGTTTTTTTACTTAATTATTCAATGCATCATGCATGGATAAACTCTGTAATCTTTAATTTATAGATTAAAATTGTTTTTGAGACCATAAATCCTTGTCAACTTATGCTTAAAAACCAAGCCATGGAGAAGAGTAAAACAAGGTGGCGTGCTTTTCCTGAACTGCTTATATTGTTTTTTGGCTTTCCGTTTTTGTTGCATCACTAGATAATTGCCTGCGGTACACTATAATTAGCTTAGATCAATTTTTTGTTAAATTAAAAAAAAAATATCAAGATATTATTAACATGTTTTCTACCAGAAAAAAATTAAATTATATGGGGTTGATTCGATGTGATTTAATAAATTTTGTAAGCTCAAAAACAACTTGAATAATTGGTAAAAATCTAGTTTAACTAAAAAATCACGACAATATTTTTTTAAATATCGAGACAACAATATATTGGATTAACTTGGATTTACTCAAATCAACTTATGTTAACCAGCTAAATCCTTAACCTAGGTCATGAGACCCTGATAACTTTGTAGAAAGCAAATAAAAAATTTATTTAGCCAAATTTTCAATCAACCCGATGTTGAAGATCAAAACTAAAAACAAGATTCAATTAAAGAAATGGGCTGAGTCAACCTGGGTTACTATGTCAAACCTGATACATGAGAATGGAATGACCCCATAGAAAGAAAATTAAAATAATTATGAAACTCAATTCTCAGTCAATCTAATGTTGCAAGATGAAATTGAAAATAAAATTAATTAAAAAAAACATAAAAAATCACTCTAATTAACTTACTAAACCTATGACTCAAGTTATAAGGACAAAATAACCTCATAGAAAGTAAACCAAAATAAATTATGAAGTTTAATTCTCAATTAACTCAATATTGAAGGATGAAATTAAAAAAAAACATTAAATAAAAAAAAGAAACAAATCGAAGCAACCAAGCTAACCCACGACCTGAGTCATAAGATCATGATACCCCTATAGAAAGCAAAAAAAAAAAAATATTATGAATCACAATTCTCAATCAATCAAATGTTGAAGGATTAAATTAAAAAAAATCAATTAAAAACAATTATCCTAAGTTAACCCAAGTTAACCTATAAACCCTAGTCATAAGACTAGGATAAATCCATAAAAAAAAAAAAAAACAATTAATTAAAAAAAGGACTCAGAAAAAACCTTAATCAACCTAGCTAACCTGCAAAACTCACAACGCAAATTATGAGATCATGATAATCATATAAAAAATAAATAAAAAAATATGAAGCTGAATTTCCAATAAACCTAAAGTTTAAGGATAAAGTTGAAAAAAAATAAATTAAAAAAATAACACAAAAAATAACTCAAGTCAACTTAGGTTAACCTGTCAAATCTGGATCATGAGTCTAATACCCATTAAACCGAATGTTGGACGATGAAATTAAAAAAATTAAACTTGAAAAAAAAAACTTGAGGTCTAACACCCTTCAAACCTAATATTGAAGGATGAAATTAAAATAAAAAACTTGTGAACTAAATTGAAAAAGACCTTATCATTTCATTGTTCATTGCTATAGTGAAATACTAAGGTTTTTTAGTAATACTTATTATATTTAATGTTAAAAAATAAAATTAAAAACTAAATTAAAAAAAAAACCTTGATATTTCATTATTGTTGTAGTGCGAAGGAATTTCAGTATATCTTAATATTGTTGTAAATCTTTATACGTAACCTCAAAGCTGTTCAATCAAGCCTCATGTGGACAATGATGGATTTAGAAGGGTCCAGGAAGGGCCATGGTCCCCAAAGTTTCAAAAGTTTACAAAATCAACCTGAAGTTTGATCATTTTTCATAATAGTTGTATGAATCAGCCCCTCTAGAAGTAAAAATATACATTTTGCCCCCTCACTTTATAAAATATTGCCCAAAAGGTTAGCGCACTGGTGCAAATCCAAGTTGAACTTTGCAGGTGCATTGCCCAAAAGGTTTGAGTCTTTAACCTTTTTTCACTATCAACTCAAAATTTTGCAGGAAATAGGGAAAATATCACAAAATATATTTCATGCGCAAGTTTGTGCGTTAATCCAAAGATAATTTAAATGTGTGTGTTTAAATAATATCTTCTTTATCTATTAAATTTAAAAATTATCTATATTTTAATTAAAAAAACGAAGTCATTTCACCTCTAATATATCTCTTTGAAGATAATTAACTTTCTCGATTGATTTGTGGTATAATTTTTACTTTGTCTCGTGTATTAATTTATAGATAAAACTAGAAATCATAGAATTCAAAAACATAAATTCAAATGTATTATATTGATATTATTTTAAATAATATATAATGATCACAAAAACCGAAAGAAAAATAAATAAAGCTTCAACATATATTTAAGCCAAATTAGGTCATAAAATTCGATGTAAATAAAAAAAGGGAATGGCTACTGTAAGTCTGTAAGCATGTTCTTATATAAGAATGCGTGTTTTAACAATTGATTGTGTTAAAAAATCTCCACTTTCTTTGTCATTAATTATGTGTACTTTTGACTTGAAAATGCTATATATATATATATATATATATATATATATATATATATATATATATATATATATAAAGAACATACTTCCAGTAGCCATCCCCTTAAAAATTAAAAAAAAAAAGTACAAAAGAACACTCTAACTGTTATTTTCCAAATTATTATACAAAGTTTGATCGATAATATAGAATACTTGATGGTACTTGATAATGATTGTCGAGAATAACTTGATGTTGATAATCTCTTTAGCTTGATAAATATGACTTTATTTATTTATTTTTAATTCAACTTGTGTTGAGCATAAAATATTATAAATTGATAAATATTTTTATATATGAAATGAAAATGAAGGATGTGAATTTAGGATATGTTTAACAATGTGATATAGTATTGTTGAAACTGTATTTTATTTTAATAATACTTATGAAAATATTTAATTAATCAAAATATATTATAATTTTGTGTAGGTTTACTAAAAACTTTCTAATCTTGATTACAATAAAATTATAATTTATAAATTTTGTTTTTAATATTTTTAAATAATAATTGCAAAACTTATCGCAATATAAAACAAATATTTAGTTACTTCTAAGGTATAGATTAAGATGTAAAGTTATGTCATTTTAAAAAAAATCATGGATTTTTTTTTTATATACTTTTCATGTTTAACTTAATTTTTTTTTCTTTTCAATTGCGTGATCATGTTCACACACACACAAATATATATATATATAGAATTCGAGACATTATAATTATAATATCTTTAAATTTATAAAGTAACTAGTGTATATTCTCATGCTGTAGATTTGAAATAATTTTGATTGGTCAATATTTAATTATTTATAATTAATTTTTTGATGATTTAACTATGTTGTTGTAATCTTGTTTGTGTGTTGTCGTAGCTATTATAATTATATATGCCTTTTTTTATTGTTTTTATTAGATTTAAATAGAATTAGCAATATATCTCATACCTAAAAAAAAAAACTTACCCCAAATCATTTATAACTATTATAACATTTTTGCAACTTGATATGGATGTTTAATTTTTCTTATTGATTGAAATTGAAATTAGAAAATTTCTACCCTGAAACTCTTTTACTATTATATATTGATGATTGATATTGATTAATTGATAAGATGGTATTTATAACACTACTAGAAGATCATCAAATACAAACGGAAATTTCGATGAAATTTTTCCATATGTATATTATAATGTCCTTTACTAACAGAATTTTTTATCCATATATCCATTGTTAACATCAATAGAAAAATCTTCTTAGTATATACCGAGAAAATCGCAATAAAAAAATAAAGAATGAAAAAAAAGTCATATAGTACGATGACATGTAACTTTTACAGTGGACATTATCGATGAAATTAAACCATTTCGAATAATTTTTTTGTAAATTTAGGATTAAAAATATTATCACTTAGAAATAATTGTGTTGGATTTTAGTTGTTATTATAATAATTTTTGAATTATTTTGTTGAATTTTAGTTTTTTCTTTTTCAATTTTGTTGTTAAATTTCGATTAATTGTGTAGGATTAATTTTAATTATTATTTGAATTTTTTTAAATTTAGAATATTTTTTTGTAAATTTAGGACTAAAAATATTATCATGTAGAAAATGAATTATGCTAATTTTTAGAAGAAATTAAATAAAATCAACTAGCTTGTGGCATATATGTTGTGTATTTGTCGGTTTAAAAATTTTGGGTAGTCACTCGTATAAGGAAGGTGCTGCCGAATTTTGTTTTTTAATAGGAATTGTTTAATTCTTTTTATCAGTTAATTTGTCTAGATGCCCAAGAGAAAGTCTATTGCAAGTTGTAATGACAGGATCACTGCTAGTTCTTCTAGTAGCGGTGTTGAAAACCACGAGTCATTAAGTGCCGATCAAGAATAGACACTTGAGGCAAATGCATCAACTTATGATCCAGAGTGATGACCGTCAAAAAGAGGTGCAATAGTTTATGGATAGTCGAGTTCAACACTTTGTAGTACGTTGGTTTTCAACCTTTTTTTTCTTAAATTATTATTTCCTTGAATTTGATGATTTTTTTTTTCCAAAGATACATATAACAGCTAGTTAAAAGAGAAATAAGAGGACGATCATTCAACCCATCCATATCTCGATCCAGATTTATAGTTAGAGGCAGGATCATTTAGTGGACCTGATAGAAATCAGGTGTGCTGACTCTCTAACACTTTAGTCGTGAACTTGTGAACGGCTCGTAGTGTTTCAACCGTTGTATGCTCACAATCGATTCTGAGCACTCAAACTCTAGAGTTCGCAGTGATGTTAAATCAACAAGTATAGGCTCAGATTACCAATCTTAATGACAAATATGAACGACTAACTGCTAATTATGAATAACTCCATCAATTGGTAATGGAGATGAGATCACAAATGGATGGTACATTTGCACCCCCTAATTGGCCACATGGTCCCTATGACAATCATCATCCTCCTCTAGCGCCGCTTCTATTTTAGATTTATTGTATTTGAACGTATAAATGTTTAAATTTGTAATAAATATTTTATTTTTATATTATTTTAATTATTTTTCTACTTCTATTCAATATGTTTTCTTAAAAAATATATTTTTAAAATATTACTGACAGGGTTACCAATAGATCAACTCCATTGGGATATTCCACAGAGAGAGTTGGAAAAGAATTACTGCAAATGTCACTGCTACTGTTAACTCACCTACAAAATTACAAATGATATTCTGTTAGTGATATGTTATATTTGTTTATAGAAATTCCGACAGACAAAAAAAAACAGTGATGGCATTACACATGGTTTTCTTGTCAGTGATATGTTAAATTTACCGATGGAGATACCGACGGAATGAAACGAGTAATGTTTTTTTAGCGCTCTTTATCCGTCTGTAAATCAATTGGTATATTTATTATCGACAGACTCACCAACAAACCATAAATTACCGACGAGAGTTTTTTTGATGGACTGTTTCCGTCCGTGAACCCATAGGTAATATACGTACCAACAGACCGTGAGTGTAAATACTGATAGAAAATTTTATCGGTAAAATTGTTAAATCTAGTAGTGTGATACAATAAGTGTAAATACTTATTATTTCATAATCATTTAATTTAAAACTTAAATAATTTTTTTTTCTTATCTAAGGTGACAAGGAATTTATTTATTTAATTATTCATATCTTTTTTTAATTTAACGTAACAATGTATTTCTCAAGTTGTAATTCTTTTTTATTTAAACTGTTAAATCTTTTTATTTAAGTTAGTGAATAGTAAGATACATTATTACAATATAATAAATAAAAATATTTAATAGTTTAACTTAAGAGTATTTATAATTATAATATCTTTAACTAATCATAGAAACTTTTATAACAGTATAATTTTAAAATAAAATGCAATATATGACATGAATGTATTTTGTGTTACTTTTGGAGTTTTTTTTTCAAAAGTAGAGTATTTTTAAATCTTATATATTAAAATAAAATTGTTTAATCTTATTTATCAAATAAGATACGTCATTTTATGAGTCAACTGCCTAGTATCAAATCACTTATACATCTCAATCTTTCCCCTTTAAATTCCTAACTTCTTCAAAAAAGAAAAAAGAAAAAGAAAAGGATCACCTATCAAACCTTAATTAAACTTTCAATCTCATCTCTTATTTCATTCCATCTAAGTATCACACTACTTTTATTCTTATAATCATTTTATGAAAACCAAATCAAATTAACCAAAAACACTTATTTGCAATTATCTTAATATTTCTCAATTAGTAATCACATCACTTGATTTGAGATTGATTTAAAAAAAAAATTGATCTATCTTCATATTTGTCATTCAAAGTTATGATAAATTCGTTAAAGAAAGAAGAGGAATATGGCATCTTCATAATTGATGAAGTTGTGAAAATTTCAGATTAGATCCAAGCTTTCAAATTCTACATCTTGGGTTGTGATTGACCTGTAAAATAAGTCCTCTTTTAGAATAAAAGAACTCCAATGCTTAAATTAGTAAATGTAAAAGGGTGAAATGTGCGTGAAGGGAGAATATATGGCATGGAAAACAATGATGTATGTGGAGTCAAGTGAGCTTGTTTAAACTTTTTACCTAATGACTTATGGTGTTTATAAATACCTCAGATCACATAAGCTTACTTGTTTAGGAGACATAAATGATGAGAAATATTTGATTCACTAGAAAGTTGAATCATCAGTTGTTGTGTCACTCTTTCCATTAGGGGATATATTGGTGCTTGAGAGTAAACTATTATTGAAAAGGGTGGCCAGGCTGAAAGAATTGATGCAAATTTAGGCTTAGAGATAGTCATTCGTGTAAAGGTTAGTTTAAAATAGTTTGAGAAAGGTAGTTACGCATGAGAGATGGTGGTTATTGCAGGCTGAGAGTGTTAACACATGATTCAAGATTAGGGATAATAATTGGTAGAAAGGATAGCCTAAGACAATTTGGGAGAAGTTGTTATTGGCGAAATAGGATGACCGTTACAAGCTATGTGTAGGGTTTTGTTGGGCTAGGGTTGGGCTAGCCTAGGATGACCTCTGGTTGGGTTTAGGATGAGGTTTTATTTGACCAAGGTTGGGCTGCTAACCTTTTTCTTTCTTTTTTTTTTTTTTTTTTGCCCGTGGTTGCACTGGTCGATTACGCTTGCATATAGAGGGTCTGATTGAGGGAGCCCTTTTTCTTCTCCTCCTTCATTCTTTCTCAATCTTAACTGGACTTTTGGTTTTAATTTGGTCTATTAGGTTGCCCTATCTTTTTATTTTCCTTCATTCCATTCTTTCCTTATCTTTTTTCCTTCTTTCCCAGTCTTTGTTGGCCAACCTTAGGCTCATTTGGGTTGCCCATTTATTTTCCTTCTTTCCTTTTTTTCTTCTCTCTTGGCCTTGGTTTGGTCTAATGGGTTAGGTTTGGGCCTACCCCTTTTCTTCTTTATTCCTCCCTTCTTCATCCTTTCTTATTCTCCCTTAATCTATGCCTCGTTTGGGCCACTAACAAGTAGCCTTGGTTAGGATTTAGAGGGGTTTGATTGGGCCCTATTTTAATAGCCTTAATTAGGCCATTTTGGGTTCTTTTTTAATATACCATCATTTGCCCCGGAGTCTTTTAAACTATCATGTTTGAAAGAATTAACAATATAAGTAGAAGGTGATAAAAAAAAATATTGTATTTATACATGTTACCACACTTATTTATCCTTCTTGTATAACCTATTAAAAGTAATGTCCCAAATGCAAGAAATATTAGGAGATGCAGTCTATTAATAATATAAGAAGATGAGTATAAAAGTTAAAAAAATTATGGTCTGAGTATGCATTCACAACTACAAATTATATTTAGAGAAAAATACCCTAGAGATTTAGAGAAGCATCCCTGATCTTTTTAAAGATAAGTGGTCACAAAGACCTAGAGATAAGTGGTCACGAAGACTTAAAAAATTCAATGGAGACATGAAGATCGCATTATGAAGATTTTATTAGAGATACGAGATTTGTTTGGAGACATAGAGAAATATTATTTCTTTTATTAAAAAGTTCAGAAGATAATTGAGATAAATTTCTAAAATTTTCTTATCTTCTGTAATGCATCGTGGGAATGTTTCCTTTCTTATTTGAGTTGTATTTATTTTACTTATAAATTGTTGGAGATATCCTCTAGAGATCAATTTTCTATCTTTTTTTATAGCATGACATTCCTCAGTATCATTATTGTGGTCGTGATGAAAATGAAAAAACTTGTTAAGGTTTTTTATGTTCATATTGTTAGTGAATATGTCATGTAGCCAATCAGTTGGTTACACGTAGTACTGATTTTATTCAAGTAGAGCATATTTATTATTAATAAAGGCTTTCTTTATATTTAATATTTATTTTATATTTGATTAATGAATCCAAAGTAAAGATAAAGTTCTTGAGACAAAAATACTTTGCAAATGAAATTATAAAGTTATTATAATTATGAGATTTGTATTGCATCAAAGCATTGTTTCTAAATGTTCCTAGTCAATGTTCTATTAATATTGTCAATTAATTAGATTTGTTGAGATCGATGCATATTATATTCTCTTCTTTATGAAAGGAAGTAGTTGCTCTCATAAACTGAGATATAAGGAATACCTTGAACTAATATGCAGGTGCTTGTCAGATGACATGTACACTGAACTGACTCACAAGAGAATTTTATATGGAGAGATCACTTATGTCTATGGAAAGGCTCTCGTGAATAATCAATAGAGGATTCATCATCTTAGGTGAATTGGGGAAAATGTTTCATATGTTCTCAAATAGTATTGATTATGAAATTATTGGCCAAGGTGGAATGAGTTTTGAAAAGAGTTTCTTATTGAGAACTAACATGAATTAGCAAAGTAGACATACTTCATGCTATAATGTCTAAATCAAAACATTCATGATGAAAGGATAATAATTATATTGAAAAAGTGACCATTGAAAGGTTAAGTCAAACCACTTAAGACTTTCTTAATGTTTGAAGGATCATGATAGGTTGCTAGACATTGTACTTAATCTTCAGGTATAAATCAATCAATTATTGAATTGATAATAAATGAACTCGTTTAATTTATTTAATCTTATTTTATTATTTATATTTTGGTTAACTTATTAGAGGACCTAATGGGTCACTCATATAAGAATCATTGGTCAGAAATTAAAATGGAATGATTAATCAAATATGACTTGATTGTAAATAAATTTTAGAAATGAAAGACTAGAATGTAATTAATACAGGAGATTATAATTTCAGACCTAGAAAAATCAAGTAGGGACTTGATTGAATACACTTCTAAAATTATCCTAAAATAATATCACATATATTATTTAAGGGACAACTTGATATTTTATCATATATAGGGTTTTTAAGTTTCTCTATAAATAGAACGTTATACCTTTTATTTCCTGGGGAGAAGATAAGGTGAGAAAATTACAGTACGTAAACACATAAAACACACATAAAAAAAAGGCTAGCACTCTAAGGTATAACAATCATTCTCTCCTAAAAGGTTTAAGGAGATTTCTCACTGGTGGTTCGTGTAGATTACTGTTAGAGGTTGGACACTTGGACGACTTGTGATTTGCGACCACCTAGCCTTGAAGCAAACATTTAAAGTTGAAAAGAATATATAATCTTCAGGTAATCTTTGCATAAACCCTAAACAACTCTAAATTTGTCTAACGGGATCTTTGGTACTCTCAAGATATTTTAAATTTATTTTTTCCGTTGCATGTATGTGTTTCGGGAAACTCAACGCATGCCACTCTTCATAGGAGATAGATATCGTATGAAATCCTTTTCTTTAATGGCAACCAACACCTCATCATGTATAGTGGTAAGAGGTGTTGTCAAGAACTCAGAATATATAAGGCTATCACGAATGACTTTTTTTGTGCTTCTTTTAGGTACCAAACAATAAAGCCAATTTACAAAATAAAAGAGTTCAATGTAATTATATTATAAAGTTTTAAAACATATGAGAGGTTTGCATGACAATGTCAAACAATTAGACACCACTTTAAAAAAAGTAATTTCAATTTACTCTATTGTTTTGATTTAGCATAAAATTATTCATTTTATCGCAATCAAAATTATAGATTTTACAATTTATCATGAACTATTTTCCTTGGTCCTCGTTTGTGAAAGTGACACTATTTTGTTTTTAATTGGCCTGTAAAATTTAAATAAAGTCTAATTAATTAAGTAATAATTTTTTATCATGTATCATTTTATGATCTTTTAATTATTTTAGGGGGTAATTAATAGAGAATAGAATGATGGTGTTATATCATTATTTCCACTTCCATCATTTTCTCTGCCAAAAGGGTTTATAGATAAATTACAAACCGCAAAATAGAGTTTGGTAATAAATTGAAAAAATATTATAATCCATGTGGTAAATTAGTTGAAATTAACCCTTTGAAACCTTAATGTGAAGAACAAGAAAGATGTGAGTAGGTGCATCAAGTACCAAATTAAGATGACAAGTGTGTGATTACCTTGCATTATGATCACATCATTATGGGTTCATTGAAACTTAAGCCGGTGGTGACATCAATTAGGCATTTGACTTCTTCTTTTTTTTCTTTTTAAGAAAAGTAAGAATTTAACTTCGAGTTATACAAATCATCATTAGTTGGAAGATATATCTTATATAGCACATGTATAAGAGAGAAGGAATCCATTTATTAATTAATTAATTAATTACTACTAAGAAGATCGGGGAAGTTGATTAAGGAGTGGAATAAAGCATCTTTTCTTTCATGTGATTCAATTATGGAACTATTAATTTTAGATGTCCACGATGGGCACAAGATTCTTTTGCCCTTTTACTCTAGTTTAAATATTTATGGAATTTATATATGCATCACTCGCAGCGATGTCATTGGCTTACATATCCTCCATATACATCCTTCTATGACATTAACATTCTTGGCTTTAATACATAGTGTTTGCTAATTTTAATACATTGAGTCTTATATTCTTATGTTCCCATATTCTTATATTAAGCCAATTTTTATAACTTTAAGAGGTGACTCAATTGGTCAGATTTTATATTTGCTCCCTAATGATCATGAATTCGAGTCCTCTTAGGGCCACTAGAGACTTACATGGTCATTAACTTTAGGATATGTAGGATTAATCGAGGTGCGTGCAAGTTAACCAGGACACTCACGTTAATAATAAAAAAAAAGTAAGCTTGATTTTTTTATTTACACTAGGATGTTCTCGGATCAATTTCCGAAGAGCAAAATGAGTCCAAAATTAAATAAGCTATAACATTTGCATTCACCAGTGAATAGCCCACAGAATGAATAAGTTGTTTAAATCTTTATTTTGAGTTATATTAACAGGCAAATTTTTATGCAATTTTGTATGCCGATAAGTTATATATATGCACCTGTAATGATCTCAAAAGAAGGGGGGAAGGGAAAAAAAACAAAACCCTAACTGTGGTTTTAGTGTATTTCTTGTGCTAATGTCTCTGTAATCTTCGTGACTTCAACCATCAATGATCCCTATCCAATGCAGTGACTTACTTTTGCATGGTGGCAAAAAAAAAAACTAAACATAGGCATAAATGGTCCATAAAAGTGCCTAGAGTCAATTAAACATATGGAGGTTCAAGAAAGTTAATTTGCATTATCAATCGCATCGCTTGCTTTTAGCCGTCTGTCAAACTGAAGTTGACTCATCCCAAGGAATATCCCTAGCTACTACACTGTATGTGATTTTTTTATTTTTATTTTACTGTATGTGTTTCTTGAGAAATGAGAACTCAAGAAGAACAAACAAAAATAAATTCCCTTTACCTTTTGCCTTTAATTTAGTTTTTTTCATATAAAAATATTTTTAATTCAAAATTAAATTCTTTTCCCGAATTCAATTAATACCTTGATTCGATTTTTTTTTCCTATTATCAAAGAATTATCTTAATTTAATAATTTAAGATGTTAAGTGAGATCTCAAGATATAATTTATATTATTCTTTAACACACTTCTCAAGTGAAAGCCTCTTGAACTTGAAACTTGCATGGGTCCACACTACCTTGTGCTTAAATTTTATCAAATAAATAAGAATAGTGAGATTTGAACCCGTGATAATTTGATTATCAAGATTCTGATATTATATTAAATAATCATTTTAATCCAATAATTTAAATTATTAAATAAAATCTCAAAATATAATTTATATTATTCTAAAAAATAACACTATTATTCATTAAAGTCGTATTGAAACTCACATATTTCGAATACTATTGGTATATATGTGCTGTGCTTTCGGGCCAAAAACCTAAACCATGAGACAAACAACTATTTACAAGGGGTAAAAGTGAAAGACACTACATAATTAAACACAGCTAAAGAAGGAGGGGCAGCGGTGGAGCAGTGTCGTGGACCAACAGGTTGTTGATCACTTTGCCATTCATTAGTTGCAAAATGTGGGTCTCTCTCTTTGTCAATGTCTCACCGAAAGCCCCGATAAACACGCAAGGATATGGTTTGGTTTGAATTTCTTTCAAAAATTATAAAACCCCACCAAAATGTCCAGTACAAAAACCCTAGTCTGTAGTAGTTAGCTTCAACCACCAGCTCCTACCATTAACAGTGTTCTTTATCTCTTACGCTTTTCCTAGTTCCATGCCAATGGCCTAACACTCCTGAGTCCTTCCTCACCATCATTTTCGGCACCGCCGTATCATTATCATCACCGTCGCGTTGTATTTTTCATTAATTATTCCAAGTTCTTCATCATCAAGAAAAATCATAGTATTTCAAAAATAATTATCAATATTTACTCTATTAATTATTCAAGCTATCAACCGAATTAATTTAATGTTTGGAAGACAAATAGACATGAATTTAGGAGGTTAAAGAGGCTGAAAGAGATGGGAGATCTTCATATGGATTTGAACGAGCTACCTACATGGGTTTCAATTGATTTTCATTCAACTTTAAAAAAAAAAAAATCAGTGAGTAAATCATATAGAGCATGAAGCCATTAATGTGCATCAATACTAATTATATGCACCAATTTTTTCTAAAAACTAAAAAAAAAAAACTAAAAAGGAAACTAAAGCAATCTAGATTACCTCAATATATTATTATTATAATATAATTTTTTTAATTTTTTAGAAAGAAGAAGTTCGAAGTCAAAATATTTAAAAATAGGAGAGGAATATTAGTACTAGTGCTGTATGTTTGTATATTAAGTTCAATCGATGGAAACAAAGTGATAGAATCCTTGACCTAAATTTCCATGCTATTAAAGCTTGCACGTTAGGTTGTATATTTTGTTTGTTTAATAGGGTGGTAGTGTTTTAAAAATATATTTTATTTAAAATAAATATTAAATTGATATTTTTTTATTGTTTTTTAATGGTTTTATATATTGATATTAAAAATAAATAATAATAAAAAAGACAAATAGGATGCTAGCTAATTACGACTGTACAAACAGTCCTTTTGTTGTCAGCATCCGTACGTCGTCATCTTCTGAATGATCACAGTAATTCTCAAACAAGCTTCGTCGAATGAATTTGAAAGAATGTGCAGACACCTTTACTCACAATGGGTTCACTCGGGAAAGTAAGCACATAACTTGGTAGAATTTACCTAAAAAGGGCGTTGTCATGAATGATTGGAATCTTCAACTAGTTAAATGCTTTTTATGTTAAAACCAAATATATATATATATATATATATATATGACAACCAGCCTTTGGCTAAATTGAGACTTATGTGCCTTTTATAGTTCAAACTAATCACGTGACCTTTATTTTACGGCAAGCCAAGTTAAATTTTTTTTAATTAAAAAATAAAAAAATTAAGCCAATAATAACTCAAGCCAATTAAGATTATGACTTAAGATATAAAATCAAGATAACTTTCCAGAAAAAAAAAATCCAGAGTAAACACAGGTTAAGTTGACTAACCCACAACCCATGATATGATATTGAGATAAAAAAAAATTAGATTTAAAAAAAAACATGGAAAAAAGATCTAAGTTAAATTAAAAAAAAACACTGAAAAAAACTCAAGTTAACCCAGGTTAAATTGACTAAACCGCACTTAAGATAACCTAATAGAAAGGAAAGGAGAAAAATTATAAAGTGTCAAATAATTTAATGTCAAATGATGAAATAAAAAAGAAATCAATTTCATAAAAAAATATTGAGAAAACAAAACTAAAAAGGGGTGATATTCCAAACTAGTGACTCAAGTCAACAAACCGGAATTACCCTATAAAAAGGAAGAAACAAAAAAAATAAAGAAATAAAATTTCCAAACATAAAAAATTAAAAAAACAAAACAAGTAGCAATTAAAACAATAAGGACCAAATTTAGTATAAAAAATAAATAAATAAATAAATAAATAGGGAATAAATAAAAACAAATGAAGAAAATGATAAGAGAATATCAATAAAAAATGAAGACCAAAATTGGATAAAAATCCATATAAAATTAAATGTTGAGGAATAAAATTGAAAAAAAATGAATAAAAGGGTAAAACACCAAAAAAATAGCAATCAAAATAATGAGCATCAAATTAGATAAACAAATTAAATAAAATAAAATGTCTAAGGATGAAATTGAGGGAAACAAAACTAAACTTCAAAAAGCATTAAAAGCAAAAGAAATAGCAATTAAAAGAATAAAAGCCAAAAAATTATAGAAATAGAAATTGGATGACACAATTAATTTTTGGAAAGGATAGTGTGAATTTCTAGGCTAGAAGCGAGAAAAAAGAGAAGAAAATTAAAAAAAAGTCACAAAAGCCCAATCACATTTCTGTCGTGCACACACGCTACAGAGGACGACACGTCGCTCCAAATGCCGTCATAGACCACTGATTTTGGTAATCAGACGGTCATGCATGCATCACGAGTTAATAACTTTTTTTAATAATATTTAACATTTTAAAATGAAAAAAATAAAAAACAACCTCTAGGTCAAACTAAAAATAACAAAAAAAAACATCAGAAAAGCAAAAAATACCCTTGAAACCATGTGTATATTTTTTGTAATTACAAGAGCAGTTTTGTAACTTCACTATTCAAAAAATAGAAATACAAAAAATCTCTATATGCAAGTTTAATGGGTTTTTTTTTTTTTGTTTTTTGCTTTTAAGAGTCTCATCATAATTTTAATGTGCAAATAATAATAAAAAGACAAAAAAGCCCATGAACCAAAGTTATACATCTTTTTACCTTTAAAGGCAACAAAGTCATTTTATTATGCAAAACAAATATATGTAGACCAATTTATCATCAATCAATCTTGTAATGCCAAATGAATCCTTTTAAAAATATGATTTTACCTCTAATTGTGAATCCTTTTAAAAATATGATTTTACCTCTAATTACAAGCATTCTCAATCTTGATGAGAAGAACAAAAACATCATTGTATTGTTTCAATAAACAATGCAATATATCTAGGGTTACTGTAAAACTCTGATAAATTTTAAATTTATTTAATCTTTTTTTAATTAAAAACAAAATAAGATATAAAATTAATTTAAAAAAAAACGTAAAGAAGAGGCATAAAATGTGGAGTTATAACTTTTTTTCTTCTTTAAGAAAAAATAAAATTTACGTTTTATTTGAGACAAAATTAAGAAAATTAAAGTGGAAAATTTGATGGAGTTTTCTGATTTTTATTTATTTTTATTTTTGCACAAATATCATACCATTATATGTTGTTTTTCTTAAGTTATATGGATTGATATCTTCTTCTATTTTTTTTTCCACTTTGATATAAAAAGTTTTTGGACTACTTCGCCTGCAGCCTAATCTTCGACTACATCTAAATTACCAGCCAATATGTGTATGTGATAATTCAAAGTTAATCGATAACATGGTCTAAATATAGAATTTTTTGCATTTTAGGTTGGTGGGAATTTAACCTAAGACATGTGCCAAATAATTTAAACAAACTCTTAATTATTAAGCCAATCTCACGGGGTAGTTTGATATTAATGTCTTGTATGGCGGGGGATATTAAGGACAAATACATATGAGATATGAGATAGATAAAAAATAAAAATAAAAAATTGTTAATTAGCTTTATAATAACCAAAAATCTTAACACACTCATCCAATAATCATTCACAATAATCCCAATCATTCATAATAGATTGAAAATCAACACTAATATCAATACATTATCATAAAAACTCATCAATAGGTTCAAATATTTATCTAAAGGGCTAGAGTCGGGTTGGGGCTGCTAGAATCCAATAGAGCACTATGGTGCGTTGGCTACACATACTGGAAAAGGCTCGATACTATCACGCGTGATTACACGTGTCTATGATGTTTGGTGGGCTAATGGTCTAGCTCATGTGGTGCACGAATTCCTTCTCTTCTTGTTGGTCTTGACGATGTGGCTCAGCGGTGTCAGAGATGGGAGATCAATTGGTCTGAACTTTCAGCCTTGTTATGAGGTAATATAAAGATGGAAATTGATTTTGGTTGGGTTTTTGGTGACGAAAAGTGTGGAGTGATTGGTTTTTTGGGGAAATAAGATGGTGAATGCGGGTTTGTAATGATAATGGTTATGGCTTATAATTAGAGAAGATGATTGTGAAAAGTAGTCAATGATACTCTTGAAGTATAAGAAATGGTGAAAAGATGTTAGTGAAGTTAGTTGAAAAGTGGAAGATGGCTAAAGGACATTTAGTTACTTGAAAACTTGTCTCTTAGATTAGTGAATTGTGTAGTAAAGAGAGACTTAGTGAGTAAATCAATAGGTTGAAATTCATAAGATATATACTGAATCTGAATTGTGCCATTAAAAACCTTTTCACAAACATAATAAAAAGTGATGTCTAAAAACTTTATTCTTATGTGAGTTAAACGATTAGTGGCAAAATAGATAGTACTCACATTATCACATTAAATAATAAGAAAAGTGGATGGAGAAATACCAATATCCTTAAGACTGTTACATGGACAAAGAAATTCAGCAACAATAGTGGAGACTACCTCATATTCAACTTTAGTGCTTGAGGGTGAATCAGTTTGTTACTTATGAGATGTTCAAATAACTAGCATACCAAAATTAGAAATAAACAAACTAGTAGTTAAATGTCTTATATCCAAAAATCTAGCTCAATCTGCATTTGAATGTGATAAGATGACACATGGTTATGTAAGAGTGAAAACCAAATAAGTAGTGGAATGATACGCAACTGGACTAGACTAAATGTCTCATTTTAGTCAATTCCTTATTTTTTTGTGTAACCTTTGAAAATCAAGCATGCTTTATTGCAACCATTAAATATTACTTATCCAAGTAAACCTTTTTGGAGCTAACTAGATTCATGAATGGATAAAAAGGAAGGAAAGACCAAGTCTTGTTAGCCACTAGAACATTAAACTCCTTAATCATGGCTTGTTTTAAAAAAGGTTCATGAATAGGCTATGAGAAGCAAGTAAACTTTAAAGGAATTAAACTCATAACTTTAGAGGCCAATACATATTTAGGATTTGGCTTTTGAATACTAGCCTTCAATCTTGTAATTATAGGATGAGAAGAGATAATATATACAATGGAAATAATAGACAGAGTCGACAGTGAAGAAGAATGGACAAAGGCTTCTACTGATATACTAGTAAAAGATGAATGTGCAATAGTTACTGATATACAAGTGGATGATTCTATAATAGTTATGAATGAAAGGTTGTGTTAGATTGTAGAAGATGAGTTGGATGAAAAGCTAAACTTAGGATATAAATTTTTAGAGTGCATAAGGGTAGACAAAAATTTAAAGTGCCAGATGAAGTAAGTGTTAGAGATAGAATATTTAAATAAATACAATGCCATGAATGTGTAAAATTGACTTGAGATGAAGAGAACATTATAGATACATTTGAGTGATTTTGAAAAAAAATGGTTTTTAAAAAAAAAAGATGTCAACTAATGTACACGAGATCTATAGCTAATTACTAGCTCTATTACCTGCGCTTTATTGCGGTTACGAATTTGAAGTATTTGACACCATTGCTGCGATCTTAACTTAAAACAAAAACAAGCATACATTCATAATGTTCAATAAGGAAGAAATAGCTTTAGTTTGCATAGAGCCTTTCAAAATGCCAAATATGTGAATCATTAAGTTTAAGTTAGGTTAGTATATCAATAAGAAAGCGAGAAGTCACCAAAATAAAAATAAAAAAAAAAGGTTTCATAGATTCAAACCAAACTAATGTTATCCTAGTTATTATACAAATTCTTCAACATGTGCAACCTATTAATATACAAATAGTTGTAGCATCTTACATAGGAGAGAAAGTTGTTGTTGACCAGTGAAAAATCCTTAAGAATGGTGGTGGCACGTGGTTCATGCACTGATAGTAGCTTGTTAAGTCATGTCTCTAACAAGTATGAGTATATTTTTAAAACATACTATTTGATTAAATAAATGAACCTTAGATAACTTGTAATTAATTTGAAACCTTTAACCATTATAGCCATTTATCTGTAATTTTGTCATAAAATTTTGTTATCACTAATCCTTTTTTAAAACAGCTTTGATATGCTCTAAAATCAACTAGAGCAATTGTTTTGGTTTTGTGTTTATCATTAACGACAATGATTATTTTAATATACCATTTTAAAACTCCATTTTTTATAGTATTTATGATTTTTTTTACATGGAACATGATTTGTCATATCAACTTGAGATATTGATGGTAGATCTTAGGTCATAAAATCAATTTTAGATGGGAAATCTCGGTCATGTTTCTCTAAAAGTAATAATCTAAGTTGAGTTTCATCTCCATATAATAAATTTTTTATAAGATATTGAACCATTATTTAAATTTCTAATTCTTGATTTTACTTGTTTACCAAATAGTTTTGGAAGTCAAAATAAGTACTTTTCTTTTTATAATGGATGTTGATAGTCTTTTTTATAAATACTTTGGATAAAATTATGTTTTTATACCATCTAAAAACTTAAAGTTTAGGACATGTTAGATTTGATAATATTTCAAATGATTTATCTTGAGATTGTTAAGGATATCCAATAAAATGTTTAGTGATTGCAAAAAATAGGGTTGAAATCAATGTTGTTAAAATCGCAAGTTGACTCGTAAAATCGTACGATTTTACGAGTCAACTCATATATAACATGTAAAATCGGGTTAAAAACTCGAAACCCAGCAAACTCGGTCAAACTCGGTTCAACTCGGTCAAACTCGGTTAACTCGGACCGAGTTTACGAGTTTGACGAAAATCACGATCCCAACTTTGCTACACACTCTCCAACCTCCCCTTTCCTCTTTGTCTTTGTCTTTTGCCCAAATCTCACATTCTCAAGTCTCAACCTTAGCACTATTAGCATCAGCAACGCTAATTTGGGACTAGGATTTTGTTGGGGACGTAGACAAGGCGGGGGAGGGAGAGGAAGAGGGGAGCACCAGCAACACTAATTGGGGTTTGGGATTTTGTTGGGGATGTAGACAGGGCAGGTGAGAGAGGGGGAGGGAGAGGGAAAGGGGGATTTAAGAGACGGAGAATTTCAGGGTGATGGAAATGGAAGTTATGGGAGGAGTAAAATTAGAAATGCAAGAGAGAAGGAGAAGGACGGTGTGGTTTTTTAGAAGCCAGTGCAGTCAAAGTGGTAAGAAGAATGGGAAGAATTTTATGTTGTCCACAGTTTAGGTGAATAATTTACTTGTGTGGTCGTGAAAATTTTACTCATAGTTTAATTAAATTGCTTTGATTTTAATTTAGTCTTGTGTAGTTTAATATTTTAAAAATAAATTGACATGCTTTTACAACTTGTAAAGCTAAAGCAGCAAATTGGGTTACAATTTATTATCTTTTATGTTTATTATTCTTATAATCTCAGTAACAAGGAAGGATTTTATTGATGTTCTTGAAATATTAAAAAACAAAATGAATAAAAAAATTGTTCTTGAAATGATAGCTAATCTTGTGGAGATATTTGTTTTTAAAATTTCAATCAATACATTTAGGATTCAGCTAATGAATGACCCTTAAAATATTTATTAAAAATAATTTAATATTTTTAATCAATTAATTATTTGATTTATGTACTTTAAGGTGTTTGGATATTTATATTGTTTATTTTGTATTTATTTTAATTATGTTATATTATTATTTTCTACTTAATTGGAATTGTCAATATATAATTAGTTAAAATATTTTACTTATGATTTTACGATTTTACGATCCGAGTTTATATTACATATTTTGTGTCGTGTTAAAAAAACGATTTTAACAACCTTGGTTGAAATGACATTTTTTTTATTGTGGGGGTTGAAGTGTTCTCTTGTTCTATCTTGACAACATTTAGAATGACTTCTTTATCATTTTTTTACCAAATAATGATTCCACCATCCTTTAAATTATCCAGTGAATTCTAACACTAGCGCTTAAGCTATTTTTAATCTTATTAATTTCTAAACTTATAGTTTGTAGTAGCCATCATTATTTCTTAGAGTTTCTTAATTATATTATGTTCATTTAAACCATTTATGTTGTATTCATAGATGTTTTCACCATCATAATGAGTTTGAGTCTTATTTGGAAATTCTTTTGTCTGAATGTCAAAAAGTGTTCGATGGTTATAGTGGTGTTTTATTTTAGGTTTTTGGTATTGATTTGAATTTACACTTATAATTTTATTAACAAATAAGTTTTCTTGAAACCTTTTAGGGATTCATTTTATTTCACCTTGAATATTTTCATTGACTATGTTTTTAACCTTAACTCGATAACTTTTTGAGTTATGATATCGATTAGTTTGTTTTAGGAAAATAATCTTATTATTTGATGTTTTGGTGTTTGAGATGGAATAAGAGCGGTTTTTAAATCTATGGTGTTGTTTGAAAATTTTTAGATGTTCTCCCCCTTCTAGAAACAAGAAGATATCAAATATTTGTCTCAATACATTGTGATTATTGAGTGATTGAAGGTAATATTTGATTAGTATAATTTTTTGTGATTGAATTAATTTTAGATCTTTTGTGAAATTGGAGCATTTGAATCAACTATAATTTACTTAAATGGAGCTATTATGATTTCATTTCAATGGAAGTTTGTTTTGATGTTTTCTAAAGGAGTATGTACAAAATTAACTTGATTATTGGTAGTTGTTTGAACATTTATTTGGTTGATTGATGTTTATAGATTTTTAACCATGCGAAAAATAGAATATGGGTTTGTAATTTAATAAGAGTATAATGATATATAGTTTAAATTTAAATTTTATGATCTTGCTTGTATGTCTTGAAAAAATGATTTCTTAATTCATTATTTTGTATTTATTAAAAGTGTTTTCTTAGCTTTTCTTTGTTAATTTGAAATATGACACTCCTTATATAAGATAACTTAGTGATTTCAATTATAATGATCACTTACACAGTCATCACGTAAGTCTTTCCATAGACATATGTAATATATCTATATAGAATTCTTATACGAGTCAGTTATAGGTCTCACTCATACCTCAACTTATGAGAACAATTAATTCCTTTCATAAAGAAAAGAATATAATATGTATTAGTCTCAACGACTCTAATTAATATCCAATTTTAATAGAGCATTAACCATGAATATTTAGGAACAATGCTTTGATGCAATAGAAATTTTATAATTATAAAAACTTTATAATTTTTTTTTTGCAAAATATTTTTATCCTAATAACTTTATTTTTATTCTAGATTCATTAATTGATAAATAAGCTTTTATTAAAAATGAAATATTTTGACATGAACAAAGTCAATGTCATGTTTAACTAATCAATTGACTACATGACATATACACTAACAAACAATAATTCATGAAATATCAACAATGATTTCATGAACTCTTCAATAATTCAGGAAACAAGCAAATGAATTCTAAGTCAACTCAAATTTTCATAGCTCTAATCTTCCATATATAACTAGATGTACGATGTAACTACAGAAGCAAAATCGATTCTCGGATTGTATCAATATCTCAACTTTTAATAAAATATTAGTTTCTCAATAACTTTTTAAGTTTTACAAAAGTTTCATGTTTTGAATATATCCTCTCTCTCTTTCTAGATCAATATACATGAAGACGATGGATCATGGAAATGATTATAATTGTGAAAGGATTTTTCTTTTTAACATTAACTCCATTGTGAAAAGATTTTTCTTTTTAACATTACCTCCATTTAAACCATATTTTATTTTCTTCCGTCATTTGTTTTTTATAATAATTTTGCAAAGCATTTCTCTTTATTATAAGAATAAATTAGTAATTGGCTAATATTATCTAATTTTAATTCAATTATAATAAATTGAAATAAATATAGAACTTCAAAATAATTCATAGTAGATTAATAACATAGAAAATCTACATATAAATTTAAAATCATTTATTATTGAATAAATTATTTTCAGGATATCTAAGGGTTAAGTTTATTATTTTCAACAATCAAAACAAATTAATTTAAATAAAAAATTATATATACATATATAAGTTTTGTTTCAAAATAAAAATATCAATCTTGTAATGGACTACTTCTCTTATATTCCTCTTTTTTAGTTGTAGTTGATTTACCTCTCTTTTTTCCTTATATATATATATATATATCAACCTTAAAACCTCCTGATTTAACTTTTTATCTAACTCAAGTTTAAAATTAAATCATGTGTGAGTTGTCCTGACGTGACCCAGTCAACTTGACAAGTCCAAAAGTAACCTGACTGACTGATAAAAAAATTTTGAAGATGAAATTGAGAAAAAAAAAAAGATGTAATTGACAAGAAAAACCTCCCAACAACTTTTTATCTAGCCCGGGTTTAAGATTAAACCATTTAGGAGTTGTCCTAACACAACCAAGTCAACTTGGTTGGTCTAAAGACAACCCGACCAAATACCTTATTCTTAGTTTTTTATACATGTTTTATGTCTTACAATAGCTCACTTAACTTGTTTTATACTTAACAATGTTATAAAGGCACAAAGTGTAAAAATGAGCTAAATAAAACATTATTAGCACAATTTCAAACAAAGAACTAGAAAAATTTTATTAGGATGAGTCATTAGACATAAGAAGTGTAAATTCTAATCGCATTAGGAATCCAATTTGAACAAGAAATCCTAGTGAGATTAGATTGGTCAGAGCAAACATGACAAACTAGACCTCTATGTACTCTTAGGACCATATATGAAGTTACAAACAGAGTTTTACTGCTATTCAAGTTAGGCTGAAAATTAGACATCTTTAGTTTTTTATCCATATATGGTAGGTCTATTAACTTATCGCTTACATCTATATCGATTATCCATGAATCAACACAATTTAATCAAAATGAATTCGGTTTGAAAAAACAAACTCTAAAATGAAAACCTTCAATTAACAGTTATTGATGCAAAATAAACCCTCGATTATTGATTAATCATGTCATATCGAGATGTTAATCCAAAAATTAGGATCAAAATTGGTCTAAAACATGTAGCTAAGGAAATGTTCTTGCGAAAAAACATTGCCTAGAAATTTTCCAGGAAACCCAGAAAACCTAGTTATTGCCGAAATCTAGAAAATGCATTTCAAGACTAGAATCAAGCTTTCTAGGTTCACACACATCACACTACCATCGTTGCACATACTCAAATCAAAATAGGTAACAAAAAAAAACACCAAAGTTTAAAAATCATGCATGGAGTTCTAATCTTAAAAATTATCGAACTAAAACAGCAAACAAATTAAAACATCTAGAGCTCAAAATTGACATTTTAACATCCAATAGGCCTCAACCAAAACCAGAAGGCAAGAACATGTATTAGACAACACAGAAAAATATCAAAAATCTTAGTGCCACATTTGGCAGATTTCAAAACCACTTTATTTTATCAAAACCAATCCAACAAACATCATCTAAGTATTCAAAAACATCAACAACCAACTTAAAGTAAGATTTAAACAATAAAAATAATATTTTTACGTATTAATCAATATCCAAACTTAACACAATGTAACATCAAAATAAGTTCAAAACATCAATAAAACATACAAGGAAGAGTGAAAGGTGTGTCTCCTAGACATTACCTGATAGTTTAGAGAAGGTTTATACCTTAGAAGCTTTTATGTATTAATCAACTCCTAGACATTGTTCCTTTTACTCTTTTTTGCAAAATTTTACCTCTACAAATTTATACCCTTTCAAAGGTAAAGAACCTTGTGCTAGGCTCATGAACCTTGACAACTAAGATCTCTTTATCTATATTTTTTCTCTTCTTTCTCCCTTTTTTTCTTTGGATTTTCAGTGGGTATTTATAGGTTTTTTCTAGGATTTTTTTATGGATTCAATCAAGGATTTATCATGATTAATCAATGTTTGACACTTTTGATCAAAATGCAAAGGTTTGGGAGGTTTAAATAAATGGAAACTCTGTACTTTGGTGGTTTTGCAATGGTGATTTTTCAAACTTGGTTTTGGAGATTTTGGTGGTTTTGTTTTGGCCCTTTGATCTCATGGAATATGTTTTGCACAATAGGTGTCACAATCAAGACTAACTGAGTTGATCATTTTCGAGGTTTTGTTGGAGCAACTCCGATGTAAACGTTATCTGAAACCACTTGAAGTTGGTAGAGGAGATGCACACATTTCATTTGGATCCAACCTTGTTTAATTAAAGATATGTAGCTTCATATTTATTCGTTTGAAGATGCCAACTTGATGTACCCAAAACTGCCTAAAGAAGAAGATGAATAGTGGGTAAATGACACGTTGTCTGCCCTTTATTTCAAATGGTGTGTTTTAAAAAATAATCAGATGACATGTTGTCTAAGTTAACAACCGAGAGATTAGGATTTTTAACTTGGGATTTGGTCAAAACTCAATTTAGTCCTTCATCTCTTAATTTCATTTAATTATACCCATAATTTCCTTTAAACTTTCAATTTCATGTAATTTTACCCCTCATTAAACCAATGTTAGTCCTTGAAGTTCAGCACCTTTTCCAATTCCATCATTGGTTATCCATTTGTGCATGTTAACCCTCAATTGATTGATAAACTTTTAATTTTCTTCAATTTGACACTTGAATAAACCAATTTCAGTCCCTAAAGTCTCACATATTTTACAAATTGGTCCTTGGTTTTGAATGTCTTCAACCAAGTTTCTAATTACCCATAAAACTTTAATATTTATACAATTAAGCCCCTAATTTGACCAAAATGACTTTTTAAAATTGTGATTTAACCTCTAAACTTCAATTTCTTTCAATTAAAGTCCAAATTGAACTCAAAACACCAACTTTCTATTTTAGTATGACAAGCATTTCATTTTAGTTCCAAAGGCTAAGGAAGATTCAAAAGTCCCATTGTGAATAAATTCATGAAATTCTATGCTTAAATCTCTTTTAACTTGTTCCTTGCCTTTAATGCTTATACATTTTTTAATGTTGTTGGGAGATAGAAAGTAAAGTTGAATGCTTAGATGATTTTGGATTTTATTGTTAATTTGTTTGCTTTTATTTTGAGTCGTCAGTTTTTCTTTCTTTTCGAGTTTTAAGTCTTATTTTTAAAGTTATTGTCTTTAACTTCTCTTTTCCTTGCTCGGGAATGTGCAAGATCTAAGTGTGGAAAATTTTAATATACTCATAAGAAAGATTCAAAAGTTTCATTGTGAATAAATTCATGAAATTCTATGCTTAAATCTTTTTTAACTTGTTCCTTGCCTATAATGCTTATACATTTTTTTATGTTATTGGGAGATTGAAAGTAAAGTTGAATGATTAGACACTTTTGATGTTTTTTTCAATTTGCTTGCTTTTATTTTGAGTCGTCCGTTTTTCTTTCTTTTCGAGTTTTAAGTCTTATTTCTAAAGTCATTGTCTTTGACTTCTCTTTTCCTTGCTCGAGAATGTGCAAGATCTAAGTGTGGGGAAATTTAATACACTCTTATTATTGTATCTTTTAAGTATTTTATTCTTAGTCTTTTATATATGTTTTATATCTCACAAGCTTATTTAACTTGTTTTATGATTAACAATGCTAAATAAAATATTTTTAGCACAATTTCAAGCAAATGACTAGAAAAAGCATATTAGGATGAGTCATTGGACCTAAAATTACAAATCTTAATTGCATTAGGAATTCAACTTGAACAAGAAATTCTAGTGGGATTAGGATTGATTAGAGCAAACATGATAAATTGGACCTCCGTGTACTCTATGGACTATATATGAAGCTACATATAGAATTTTACTACGATTCAAGTTGGGCTGAAAACTAGACATTTCAAGTTTTTCATCCATATATGGTAGGTCCAGTAACACATCTAGTATAGAAAGTATGACATGTTTAAATTTAGGTAAGAAATCTACCAGCAAACTAATACAGGTCCGACCCATTTTTCCATGTTGTGATGATGACATGATATCTTATTAATATTATAGCAAGGGTTACACATGACCAAGAAACCTCTCTAGAAGGAAACCTTAAAATACTCAGATTAGGAATTAGTTGTTAATTAGAAAACTTCTCTAGCTCCTCACACACTCATAATTGAACCTAGCCATAAAAGAAAAAAGAAATAATATTCAAAATAGCAGAGGAGATGGAGAGGAATTATATGGTTACAAAAAAATATTTTTCTTTTTCCTTGATCAAAGTTGCATTAATCAAGAATTTCATGCAACTTAGTTTTCAATTTTAGAAGGTATATACTCTTGGATCTTGAATTATCATGAGGATTTGTACTTAAAATTATTTTATATTTGTTTGTGATACATAAATATCTTATGTTTTTCTATGAATTAAACTGATGATTAATGATAGAAATTTTATAAGATGCGCAACATATGTTTTTGGTTTTTAATCATTTGCTATTGATTAGTTAATTTCGAATGCATGGACTAATTAACTTAAAGTAGTAGAAGTATCTGCTTTTCAAATCCATATTTGATCATTTGTTACTTGGAAAACATAAGGCTTAATTAAATTAGCTCCTCATGTGTGTTTAATTATCATGAATCAATTACACTTATATTGATCTTAAAATTTTCACGTAATTAAATCATGTAGGTTTAATGAATATTATTACATGATTAGGGTTATTTGATGAACAAATGCTAGATTAACTAAAAAGTAAGGATATGTAGACAAACTTGTTGTTTCTTCATGGTTGGTTTATTTACTATCACAAATCTGATTAGAAAATATATTTAAATTAAATGATTGATGTTTAATTATTCTTGAGGAATATTTCTTATAAAGCAAAAAATTATTCTCTTTGTATTTTATATTCTATTGAACCTGCCTCTTAATTTTTAAAATTGGTTTTTTTCATTATCTTAGCTTTCTAAGTTGTTTTTAGTTTGATTGGATCATAAACAAAATCCATCTTTTAATTACTTATTGTTTATATTGCGTATGAGTTGATTTCATCATATTAGTGCATTTAGTGCATCTATACTTTGTTTGCTTTAATCTAGACTTAAATAACTTGTTTTGATTGAGTAATTAAGTTGTAATACAATTATTTTTATGGGACGATACCCTTACTTTTTATATTATAAATAATTAATTTTAAGAGTTTAAATTTATATGACTTTGACACTCATTAGTTTAAGAGTAAGAAAACGACTCATTCAACCTGAGCACTCGAGTTTATTAAATGAGGCATGGTGGGGATTTCTATTCAAGTAAGATATGCATTGTTATAAGAAAGAAACCAGATGTTGTCTCTCATTACGGTGCATGGCTGGAGCATTATTAGTTTATTGTGTAGAAAATTATATTCAGGTATTGCAAGCATGTTATAAAGAAGGAAAAAAAATATGTGACTTGGGTTATAGACCCGACTAGGTCAAATAAGTTTATTTTATTTTAATTAAATGATAAAAATTAGGCAACGACAACAAATAGACCAAATAAAAAAATGATCAAGATAACATAGAGAAAAAAAACCTTTTCCTAAAAATAAAAAAACAATGTAGTTCAATTCTCAACCAATTAAATATTAAATGAAGAAATTGGGTAAAAGAAATGACAAAAAAAAAACAGACCAAAACAACCCTAGTTAGTATGATAAATCTATAAGTCGAGTAATAAAGACGGGATAACCCAATAAAAAACAAATGGAAAAAAAAACACAAAGTCTTATTCTCAACAAACCAGTTGCAGAAGTATGAAATCAGGAAAAAATCAACAAATAAAAAGGACCTAAAAATCAAGATAGTGAAACCCTGCGACCTAGATCATGATAATGGTATAACCCAATAAAAGTTAAACCAGGAAAAAATGGTGAATATTAATTTAAAAAAGAACAAAATATTTAAAGACAGAACCGAGAAAAGATTAAAATTCCTATTTAAAAAAAATGACTCCATAAAAAGGATCAAGTTAACCTGAGTTAACTCGAGTTAACTCATCAAACTCGCGACCCAATTCATTAGATCGGGATAACCTAATAGAAAAGAAAATGAAGAAAATCACAAAGCCCATTAAAGAAAATGATATCAACCTGCGTTAACTTTTCAAACTCGTGGCTTGGGTCATTAGGTGAGAAACACCTTATCTTTAAAAACCACAAAGCTCAATTCTTAGTTAATCAAATGTTGAAGGATGAAATTGAAAAAAAAAATCAACTATACAAAAGTATCCAAAACAAAAAAAATAGCAATTAAAAGAATGAGGATCAAAATTGAAAAAAAAACAAAATTAAAGGACAACTACAAATTTTTTATTGAATAGTGAAATTGAAAAGAAATATTAATTTAACAAAGGATCCAAGAAAATAAAATCAAAAGAATGAAGGCTAAATTAGAAAAAAAAAACATATCACAGATTGGAACTGAATAATAAAATTGAAAACAAATCGAAATTTTACAAAAGGGTTAAGAACAAAAAATATAGGGTTAAAGTTGAAATATTAATAAATAAGAGGACAACTCTGTAATTTTGAATAGTCAACGTGATTTTTTTGGGGATGGGAGAGAAAAGAGGGGGGAAAGAAAGCATCACTGGCAACAAACTGCCCCACTACCAACATCACGCACCACCCAAAAAGAAAAAGGACATCGTGACGATTCCAACAACATGACAAAAGGAGAGTTTTGTTTTCTAAGTGATGCCGCACAAGGATATTTTTGTTTATTGGGAGACGACATACACTCAACCAAAAGACTGCAAGCACATCCATAAGGTGGCGCGTGTATTGCACGTACCAATCACTTTTTATTTTTTATTATATTTTATATTTATTAAAATATTAAATTACCCCTCAACTAACTTGATCATCACTAAAAAATCAAGATGAAATACAAAAAAAAAAAAAAAAAAAAAACCTTGTACACCAATTTAAAAAAATTGCTTTTACAAGTAAATTAGTTATTTTACTATGCTTTAAAAATATGAAAAAATTTAGTTGTCCTTAATTAATTTAATAATAATTAATGGGTTTTATAAAAAATCAGGCTACCTCAGATATCCAAATATCCGGTTCAAGGATTTTTTATAAAAACAGCAAAATCATTATTGTACTATTTTAGTGAACAATAATTGTCTCTTAGGATCAGCTGTATTTTCCATTGCCAATTAGTTTTTGTTAATATTTTTTCCTATCATTCATGTGGTTAATTTTTTTGAATATCCACTCTAGCAATTATATAAAAGAAATATCTCATAAATAAGACTACGTTTTAAGTTTTAATAAAATTATGAACAAAATTATGTCTTTATAATAACGAAAACTATTTTCAACAACTACATGGGTTCTTAAAGAAAAGATTTTGGTTGAGATGATAAAGGGTATTCTCAAAATTATGTTTTTTTATATCCATATACTTATTTCCTATCAAATAAAAAATTTAGATATTTACTTAATATTTATTAAGTTTTGAAGATATATATATATATATATTATTGGGTTCAAAAAAATATAAATATTCTACATCTTTATTTATATCATATAAATATATATTTCATATTAGATTTCACAAGAATTTCAAATCTAATTTAATAATATTTATATTTTATTTATTACTTATTAAATAAGATAATTATTTAAAAAACCTAAATGATTATTATTCATTCAGCTAGAGCGGTTTAAGATGAATAAAGAATTGGGATAAAATTATAAATGGAACTTTTTAAAATATTTAGGAAATATTTTTTATTTTTTATTTTTTATATATGTCTGAGAAGTGAAGTCTTAAACAAATTTTTTTTTTGCATAAGTTTTTTTTGTTAAGGGTGAATAATTTTTATTTCATAAAATATAATTAATAAATTTGTTTTCAAATATTTAATTAAATGAGATATTAGTTAGTAGCCCTTAAACTCTAGCATGCTAGGCATCCGGCTAAGATTAAATGGATAGCGACGGCATGAGGCCAACTTGCTTATCTCCAATTTAACTCGAATGGTCCATAATGAACCACGTAATTAAACCGCACTTATGACAATTATATTTGATAAAAAAAAAAAAAAAAGTGGCAATAAAAGACGTAGACCCCCCTAAGCTCCATTTTTATGTTAATTTAATTGAATCTGTACCCACTACAGGGTCCCACCTAACTAACACGCGTCGACTTCAGACAGCATTTCGCAAAACTGTGTCCACAATAACTCAGCTTACTGTAAACGCGTCGTTTTCTTAGTAACGTTCCCGTGATTGGACCCGCAGTAAAAGACTCGGTCTCTTTATAAGGGACCCACTCGAAGGCTTTTTATAAAGGACTTCGCGCGTGTGTCAAACGAGTTATGGGACCACGTGTTGAGTGACCAAGTGAAGGTCCAATAAAAATTTTGGGGTACGCAGCACAATAATATTTACGTTGCGGATATATTCTGGACCCCTCGTTCCCCGGATTGACTCAGCGGATCGATAAAACCCGATTAATTTAGTAGCTAGACTGGTACAGATAAGTAAAAAATCAAGATAAATAAAACTAGTTTAAACTTGGTTGACTTATCAGGTTGACTCGTGATCCATACAATCCAACAAAACCTGATTATGATCCAGTTTTTTTTAAATATGTTTTTTCTCCTAACTAAAGATTCTCTTTTTATATTTTTTTAGTTGGTTATTAATCCTTATAATAATTTATTACAATTTCTAGTTGCTTACAAATTGAAGGTTTTTTTTTAATTCTTTTGAATGAATTCAAGTATAATTATCACTATATTCATCTTTTCCTTTTTTAATAAAAGAAAGAGGAAAACTTATGTTGAGGAATATAACTTCAAAAGGTATATTTACATTTAGTTCACAAAATTGACTATTTTGAAGATGTTTTTCTAATTTTTTTGTCAATGCATTTGATTTCTTAATTTTACCCTCTATTCAAGTATTATTTTCATTTAATTTTTTATATTTTTTTATAAAAAAATTATTCATATATTTCATTTTTTATGATAAAAATAATTTTCAAACTAACTTATGCATCAATTAAGGTTAAATTCTTTCTCGAACAATTTCAAGGACATATCCTTTACATGGTGCATTCAAAAAGAATTTAATAAATTATCTTAGATGCTACACTACCCGAATTTTACAATTAATTTATTGATGAAATATTTTGTTGGTAGTTAGAAATTGATTTTGTCAGCATGATTTTTACCAATAGGCTTACATATGATTATTATTCATCAAAAAAATATATTTAATAAATTATTTTAGTACAACCTCCTGCAATCGGGTGTTATGTATTTCCTGGAAAAAAAATCAACAAATTCAAAAAAATAATAACTTCAAAAAATAAATTGTTGAAATCCAACATACCATGAAGTACTAAGTTCATCTATCCACGAGTTGTTGCACCTCTTTGTGACGATCATCATTTCACACGTACGTTTCAACAAAAAGCTTTATCAGTCTTGGTTCTTGTCCAAAAACCATAGTGTACAAGAGAAAACCGTTGTTAGTTAAATATATTCATATAAAAAAACAATTTAAAAAAATATGGATGTAATGAAAAAAGAATATTATCATCTATTTTGCATGCGAAACTAACAGAATGGATTCACCGGTGTGCGTGGCAATGAAACCATGAATCTGTTTGTTTCGATTCTCCACATCGAATTGTGATTGTTGAACGAAACGCTCGGATGTCACTTGCTAAATATATTCTTTTCACACAACCTTTGAGACATATGGACATTTGAAATCCTTCCAAACAATATAATAATATCACATATAATCATCCGATTGGCTACAAAATATATTAAACTAACAAATATGACCTCCACATGAATAACATGAAACTTGTGAATAATAATAGTATAACCTAATGAAGTGTTGGACCATTGGAGACTTGGAGCCCGTTTGGAAACGCGGGCCAACCCGTGTTTTTAAAAAATTTCAATTTTTTTGTTAAAAATTAATTTTTTTATATGTTTTGAATCATTTTGATGCGTTGTGATTTTTAAAAAATGAAAAAATATCATTTCGCTGAGCTCTGAGCTCCTCTGGCAAATCATGATGTGCGCATGCTGGTTTTGATGTATTTTGGCATGAAAAGCACTTTAAAAAACAATCACAACCACACTCCCAAACAGATCCATGTGGAGATCACTATCCTCCGTTCCAAGAATTTTATTTTGACCTCCATCAATGTTTATATTATTTTATATTAAAAAAAATTAATTTAATTGTAGTTCCCCGTAGTAGGTATTTTATTTGTAAGGTTGGTGCTTCAAAAAGTATGGACAAATCATGGATTCAGAAAGTGTATCTAACTTTTGATTTAGGTTTAAATATCTTGTTCTCTCTCTTTTAAGCACTGCTGAATCCATACTAATCAAGTAGTTTTCTATAGGTCACAATTGCAGCTTAGATATTATTCTATAATTTATGAAGCTGACAGAGTCATTTCTCGTCACTACGTGTGCACGTCCCCCTCCAAATTAAGTTGAAGGTGTCAAAATAGTATAATTGTCAAATTCGGCTCGGTGAGTCAATTTAAAGCTGAAATTGGGTTAGATTAAAGAAAAAATTCAAAAAAAAAAAACTTGGTGTGACTCAGCTAACCTGACAGGTTGACCTAGCATGACCTGTTCAAAAACCTGATTGTAACCCGCTGACTTTTTTTTTTTTACTAAAACAACGTCGTTTTGATTTTTTTTAAAGAATTGACCCAGGCGACCCGGTCAAAACCCAGAACCCGAGCTTTGAACTGGGCCGGGTCAAAAAACTATGCAAAATAGAACTAAATTTCTTAAAATTTGTTTTTATTGTATTTTTCTTGATGAAAATGATCCCACTGGGATAATAAAAAAAAAAAAAGGAAAATATTTAGAAGAACTCAATATCATTTTTCTTTCCATTTTGTCCCTAATAAAATAAAATTTATTTTGAAATCAGTGTTAATTCAATTCGAGAGTTGAGCTGCATACATTTTTACTAAATAAACTAACTTATTTTACATTAGTTGGAAAATCCACCAATCATATGACAATAAGAGAAAATAATTTCTTATTTATAAGAGATTTATTCACGAGAATAAAAAAAATAAAAAAATTTGTAGTTAATTAAAAAGAAAATCTTGACCACCTTGCTAACATAGTTTTTTTTGTCTTATATGTGGGAATTTTTTAATATTCAAAAAACAAATAATATCTTTAAACCGGTTTATATATAATGATTTTAATTACAGTTAGGAATATAACAGAGCTGCCAATTTGAGGGCTAACTGCTCGATGGCAGGGCAGACCCTCCCATGTGTATTAGGAAACCAGGCCTGGGCTCACTTCAACCGTTTAAGGATTGATTTATAATTGATGGATGCCCTGTGGGCTCACTTCAGCCCAATTTGCGAAGAAAGAAAAACCTATTTTTATTTTTACATGTTGAAACAGACTCCAACACTCTCATTTTGGGGTTCATTATTTAAAAAATATGAAAATCTGAAAAAATCTAAATAGCATTGTTTTTTATTATTTATACAAAAAAAATTTAATGAGTTAAGGATCGAGTTTTCACAAGATCAATGAGTCAATTTGAGTTTTTAACCGGTCAACAAAATATTTTTTTTATTATTTTTTCTTCAGTTCAAACTGATTTAGGCTTTTAGTCAATATATCACCCTAATCTAGATTTAATTATGCTTTTTGAAAGTAAAAAAGTAATAAAAAATTACCAAAAACTTCCTTATAAGAAGTTTATCTATAAAAAAAAAAAAAAAACCATCAAAATATTTGCCATCTATAGAATTCCAATACCATATTTTCATATGAAAGAAACTCGAAAGCTAATTCTCGCTTAATAACGTTAATCCATTAGATTTTTTTGGTTTAATCTTTTTTTTATTTTATAGTTTTATAGATTAAAAAAATCATTGATTTGGATAGAAATTTATTATATCATAGTAATATATATTTATTTTATAGAATATAATTGTAGACATAACATATATAATGTAAACATAATAATATAGATATATAATCTTGTAAAGCTTATTTATATAAAATTCATTAAATATTTTTTTCATTTGTATAGAGCTTCAAAATAAAAATTTTCTGGTATGAGGATTTTATTTTGGAGTTAGATTGATAAAAAAAAAATACCTTGATGGTATTTTTTTTTTTGTGTTTTTTTTGGAGAACTGCCCTTGTATACTTTTATGGCCATGGCAGCAGCACTGTTAGTATTGGACCTTAAGAAGATGTTAAGGCCCATAACAATCCGAAGCTTAACATCCTTGTATCCTGTCCTAATGAACCCGATCAACGTCTACTACACTCAAAATTTCAATGTTATGAAATATTAAATTCGCTTAGGTTTTAAATTTATTTTAAAAAAATTAAATATTATAAATTTTATGATTATCTACTCATTAATTTTAGAGTCTTAAATGATTAATTAAGGTGTGTATAAGCTGACCAACAATTACAAAAAGAATTAAAAAATTAAATAAAACCAAATTCAGTGCATGGAGATTTTACTCTTTTATTTCACTTACACTGATTTGCCTATTCTTGGAAATCACTTTTTCCTTTCCATGAAAATATCCTATTTCATGTAACTCTTTGTTACTCTAAAATCACTAGTTCGAGTTCCACAAATCTCAGAATCACTAGAAGCTTACATGATTGTTAATTTTAGAATTTCGAGGGATTAATTAAGATACATATAAGCTGATCTGGACAACCATTTAAAAAAAAATCCTCCATGTCGATAGGGAAAAAAATGATTCCCTTGGCTCCCACACCACAAACTCCAAAGCTTTTTGCTCCAAAGCTTGAGAGTGGATCAGCAACTTCTTTCTTTGAAGCAAATGTTATCTGTGATAATAATCATATGGTCCTCCTGCTTCATGCTTTTTTACAGTCAATTTTTTATTATCTGATTGAGTAAATTATACAATATTGATTTACTGCTGTGTGGAAGGAATCTAATATTGTGTTGCGATGGCTTTTCGTAATTTTTTAAAAAAATTATATTATAGCTTTTTTTTAATTAAAATTTCAATAGAGAAATTTTATTAGAATTCATGCAAAAATATGGTGTGAGTTTTAATTAATTAAATAATTTTAAATATATAATTAAAAAAAACAAAAAATACTGCATCACTCAGAATCACAAAAACAAACAAAAAAAAATAGCTCAGTCAAAAACAAAATTCAGCAGATGTACCTTACAACATTACAATAAGGACACATTCACGTACCTAAGAACAAGAATTTTCTACCCTTTCTCCCTTGAATTTTTTTTTTTTACCATAAATATAGTTACAGGGTTATCTTATATGTTTTTAAAGCATTTTTTATTTTAAAAACAATTATTAACATCTACACATCAAAATTATATAAAAAAACACATTAAATAAAATATTAATTTAATTTTTAAAAAAAAACAAATATATTTTTCAAATACAATTTACAACTTACTTTGAAACGGTAACGAAAAGTAACACAGCCCTCACGTGTCACCAGCTAGTGCTCCTTCTTTTTCTGTCTCAGCCCACTTTTCCTCCTAGTGCCAGACCAGTCACCGCACCGGTGAAATAACTCCCTCATCCTCTGCAGCTTTTTGATAAGACATGGACCCGCCATTATATATATATATATATATATTATAATGAAATGAAAAATCTTACTGTTAAAATTTGCGAGATCATAACGGTTAAAGATTGTATTTTAATAAGATAGGTTTATTTTTTAATTTTTCTAGATTGAAGTTTTGAGAATCTATCCTAATGATGTAAATGTGGGTTCTTAAGATATTTTGAAAAGGGAATTCGATTTAAATTGATATGTGATGTGTAAATTTATTTGAAAATACTTCTTATTTTCAAATAAAAAGAAATTGGAATCTTTATCATTAATGTATGGTTGAGATCCTACATTATTTGGTCAAGCTTATGTATTTAAAGTATATTTGTTTTTATATTTTAAAAGCATTTCTTTAAAATAATTAAAAAAAATTTTATTTTTTTATTTTAAATTAATTTTTTTAATATTTTTAAATTGTTTTGATGTGCTGATATTAAAAATAATTTTAAAAAAATAAAAATATATATTATTTTAATTTCCAAGTAAAAAAACATATTAAAAATAATCATTATCACATTTTTAAATATCAGATTTTGTGAAATTAAAAATTATTAAATTCAAGAAATAGAATAAGAGCATCACAAGTTCACAGCTACCTAGGAAAGTTGAGGAAGGATTATAAGATAAAAATATAACTCTTTACTATAGTTTATTTGGAAAGTTTAGGACAACAACATATTATTAAATATGATGTCTATCCCTTAAGAATAAGGAATAGAAACACTGACCCTTTTCATAATCATTGAAATAATTTGATTTTTAAATATCTTAATCAGTTTAATTATAAAGAAAATATAAAATACATGATGTCTATCCCTTTTTATATCTTCATATTTTCTTACATTTAATTGATTATAAGTTATAATTTGTTACATTGTTTTTTTAGGTGTGATTGTTTTTTGTTTTTATCATAATAAGATCTTTTAATATTGATTTTTCCTCATTATTTTAAAACTTGAACTAATTTGGTGGGTCGGTTCATAACTTGATTGACGCGAGGTCTGGGTTAAAGAAACAAAAAACACAAATGAATTGTTTAAAAACTTGAGTCAACCATATTGATCAGAGTTTCACTCTATCAAAACTCGGTTTGATTTTTTTAAATTTTTATTAAAATTATATCATTTTGATTTTTTCAAAAAAATAAAATCGATCTTGCATAACCTAGGTTGACCTCTTCAATGCATGACCTTGATCTTATTCCAGATAAACTCTCAAATTGGATTTCAAATCTATAATCTTACTTAGAGTCCGTTTGTTTCCATGGTTGCTTATGCTTTTGAAGCAAATAACGGGAAACAAACGTTTGGTAATTAATAAAACTCAATTCACTGTTCATGGGCTCATCAGTATCTGCGTTGAAAACACAGGATTACTGAAAGCAGCACAATGTTCCGGCCGGACCGGGTCCGGTCCAAAGCTAAATGCATTGAACCGGGTCCGACCCAGTAAAAAAATTAAATTTTATTTTTATTTGTAATTGTGTTTTATTCGAAAATCTAGTGTTTAACATTATTCAATGACACTACGTAAATTAGACGGAAATCGCTTGATGACGTAGCATTTGCAGAATTTGATTGCAATTCCTAATTTTGTTCCTGATTATATTTTACCTGCTGTTATTGCGCGCTTAAGAAACCAAGAAAACTGTAATCCTTGTCGGATGTATTTCATACGTGATGGAATTATAGATAGTTTAATTGAACAATAAAAAATATTTTATATAAAGTATTATTTATTTCATGATGTAATAACAATAGTTAAATCTACAATATTTAAATTAAAAATCATCAATATTAATATATATTTTTTAAAATTATTGTATAACCTCAATTTCAAAAGCATTCTTAACCAAACACAGTAAATTATTTTTTATTCAACCTCAATTTCAACTACAGTTTTAACCAAACATACATAAATATCAAACCAACCTCAACTAAAAGTACTTTTTATAAAATAATTTTTTTCAAATCACAATCATAAAATCTACCGCAATTAATTTTTTTATGGAAAAAAAAAAGAAAAGAAAACTCGTGTATTGTTTTGATCTTTCAGCAAATCTCCCTGGCAACAGAAGGAATATTGTTTTCAAATTTTGGCAGTCAAGATTCTTTTGGAAGCGATAGTGGCTAAACATATCCTGCCTAGAAAGGACAAGCAGACATGGAAGACATTTGTGGAGAAAGGATGAGCTCAGTAAACATGAACAAGTTTTATGTCCTTGCTACTGTTTCTTTCCTTGTTCCAAATATTATCCTTTCCCTTCTTGTTTTAAGCTATTTTTTTAGTAACAGGCAAATGTTTCATTACCACTTTCCTAGGTTGCTTAGGTGTAATTCAGGTCCATACAAAAAACTCCCATGAAGTGATTTTATCAGGGTTACTGAGAAAAAAAGAAAGAGAAAAAAAAGACTTGTGGAATCTTTGTCTTAGATCAAGAGACATGTTTTCAATTTTTGTGTGCCCTGACAAAGATTGGACTTGGAGATTTATCTTGATTTTTTTTATAATAATTTTATTTTTATTAAAAAAATAATAATTTATTTAACAAATTGTTCTTTGTGGACATCAAGGTGAGCTGAGGTGTAAAAGGAGTAAAACAAGAAAAAAAACATTGTCATATTGTTTTATGGTAACTAGAAACCGTAACGGGTCTTAAGATATTTTAGATAAGAGGCTGATTATATAATAGAAAAGATAAATATCACCGTATATATCTTATTAGATAAACTACGTTATCATTTATTTTCTATAATAAATATGTTTTAATATGATTTGTACAAGGTATTGTCATTATTCACAAAACAAGCTCCAAAGGATAGGGCTTGATATTTGAACTTACCATCATGAGTTATTTAAAAATGATTGGCACATATATATGAGACTTATTATGGGTTGAAAAATTCATTTTATTAAGCAAGGAGCATCCAAAAAACAAAGGTTGCTATTAGACCATACCATTCTATTTTATTTAATAAATAATAAAAATATCAAATTAAATTTGTAAAAAATAAAAATAATTATGGGGTGACTGAAGATTTTATTAGTTAATATCCTTAGAAATCATGTATTAATTAATATTATTATTCACTTATCAACATTAAAAAAACGTGGTCCAATATTGAACATTACCTTCCTGAATCCATCGAACTTATTAAATATTAATTGATAAACAACATCTAAAAAGCAGTACCTGGTACAAGAACATTGGATCTTGGTGAGTTAACAACTAATAAAAACAATTAACACGAGTGTTTTTTTTTAAAGAATGTTTTTTTAAAAAGAATGTTTTTTTGTGAGTGGGGGAGGATGAGGGAATGTGTGGATCACGTTTTTTGTGTTTATTTTCTGGAGAGATTTTGCTTTGGTGTCTTTTTCTGTTTTTTTTTCTTGTTATGGAGTGCGTGTTAGGGTATTTATATTATCCTTCTCAACCCTTTTATTTTCTAATTTTTCTAGATTTCCTTTTAATTTTTATTTTAAAATTGATTCGATCCTTATTATATGTTTTCCAAATTACATTTTAATCATTAAAAAATTTATTTTTATTTAATTGATCTTCTCTTTTTTTAAAAAAAAAATTGTCAGTACAAAAAACAATGAGCAACGACTAGAAATTAATCAAGTCACATAAAAAAACAAACTATCTGAGAACTTTGATAATTTTTGTATTTTTTTTAACTGTTAAAAATATGTTGAGTAATCTCATCAATTTCTATGTAATTTTAATTCGAAACGGTCTAATTCCCTGTTGCTATGAATTAATTTATATCATAGTGACTATGGAAAATCTCCACCTCAAAATATACAATCATTTTCTATGCAGAATCTCCTTATAGAATCTTGAACCTAGATAGATGGGTTTTCATGAATTTACATGTTTTTTTTTTTTAAGTCATAGCAAGTTTTATCAATTCCTAATTTACATAAAAAAAAAAAGAGATAGTTTTTCTTCGTGATATAATAATTAAATAGATCAAATTCATTAAGATTAAGTAGTAAATATGTGTTTAAAAGTGTGGTAATGATTACTTTTTAAAATGTTTTTTTTGTTAAGAAATGTATTAAAATAATATTTTTTTATTTTATAAAAAAAATAATTTTAATATCAGCATATTAAAATATTTAAAAATATAAAAAAATTAATTTAAAGTAAAAATTAAAAATTCAATTTTTTAAAAAAATATTAAAACACAAAAACAATCAGAATATAAAAACACAACTTCTAAACATCATACATTTAAGAATTTATCCATTATCTTTTGATGATTAAAGGAGTTGACAGTAAATACCACACTATTTTATTATAGCAGATGATAAATTTAATGCGTGATGATATCATTAACATCATCAAACAAACTAAAACAAGTGTAATAACAATGTAGTTGGTAGTTTAATAGTAAGAATTTAAAATAAGAGATTTGTTCTCTTTGTGATCTTATATTTGAATCCTGTCAGTGGCGGAGGAAGGGGGGGCTGGCAGGGGCCCCAGCCCCTGCAAGGAAATGCCCCTTCCTTGTAAATATTTAATAAAAATAACATACTGCAAGGAAATGCCCCTCCCTTGGCCCCCTCTAATTTTTTTTTCTTGCTCCGCCCCTGAATCCTGTGGTTATTAATATAAGGATCACTGGAGGCTTATATGATCGTTAACTTCAGGTCTATAGGATTAGTTGAGGAGCGCACAAGCTAAAAAAAAAACAAGTGTAGTAGTGACGCTTTCGAAGTGCTATGGAAATGTTATTATTGTGATTTTCTTCAACCCTTGGTGTTATTAATATAAGGATCACTGGAGGCTTATATGATCGTTAACTTCAGGTCTATAGGATTAGTTGAGGAGCGCACAAGCTAAAAAAAAAACAAGTGTAGTAGTGACGCTTTCGAAGTGCTATGGAAATGTTATTATTGTGATTTTCTTCAACCCTTGGTGTTTTCTATTTTTAAACAGTTATTCTACAGTTGCTGAAGACAATTCTTTTTATTCTTTACACACACACACACTTGAGGATGGGTTTTTGCAGCAACTCGGTGCTGATTTTTTCACGTTGTTTAGCAATCTGATGTGGGATTACATGGATCCTCCGTAGCAAATCACGGTGCTGTCAAGGTCCTAAAGCCTTGTTCCCATTCATTTTTTTAGTTTTTACTAGTTAATTATTATTTTACCCGTCCCTTTCACGGGTCATATATTTCTTTTCTATAAAAAATTATACGTGCGAATTTTTGTATGTAAAAAATTTTAAAAATAAATTGAAAAACTTCTCCATACATATAATCAAATAAATAAAAAAACTTATGTATACGTTACTAGCTTAGTTTTATTTATTTTTTAAATTTAAAGGGGTGGGTGAACCTATTTTTTTAAAAAAACAAAATATGCTAGTGACATGTTGATCACGTAGACCGACAACATGTCATATGTAATCTCATATTCCGGCTATTACTATGGTGCCCAAAATATCGAGGTAGTGTCTTTTGTCCAAAAATTCAATTTTTAAGCTATTTAAACCTAAAACACCCCATCAACACTCTTAGAATAAATACAAACCAATCCATTAACTCGAAATACCTAAAAAGGGTTAAAAACATCTGAAATCAAACTAAATTGGATTTGGCTTCCTCAACTTAAATATGTTTTTTCAATCAACATTAAGACTCTACACAATCACCATCAAGCTCCTTTTATCGTATGAAACCCGTGAATATAGAGAAAAATATTTTTGGTGGTCAGAAATTGCATGAATGATGATTTTCTCTCTCATCTTTGAAATCTAGTGATTTCTCTCTCCCCTCTCTAACAAGAAACTGAAAAATAATACAAATAAACTTTTATACTAAAATTAAATTTATAAAATTTAAACAGACCTAGATTGTATAAATTATATTATTTTTAAATATTGAAGACCTAAGGGTATTTTTCATGAAAACCCTGGCACGCCATCTATTTTTGGTTTCCTTTTCATTTTGGTCCCTATTCTTCCAATTCTACAATTTCTTAAGAAAACAAAAGGTAAATGGCCTTCAATTATAATCAAATCGATGAAAATTGAAGTTTGGAGATCAAAATAAAAAAATAAAAAATGAATAATGAGTTCGTAGTAACATGTGAGTGTTTGAATAATGTTTTCTTACAAGAAAAAAGACCACACCTTTTTAGTGTTTTATATAATTTATTTTACTTATACAATGAATGAAAACCTTGAAATTTAAATTCAACCTTCAATTATTTATAATATTGAAAACTCAATAACTGATTTTTAACATAGTTATTAAACCCGGATCGACCTATGGGTTGACCCGAGACCCAGTTAACCTGGTGGTTAGACTGATCCGGGTAAAACAAAAGACTGGTATGAGTAAAAACTCGGCAAAACCCCAACAGACCCGATTTTTTTTTTCAAATGTGTTTTTTCTTCTAGCCAGAGGCCCCTCTTTTTATAAATGTTTTAGTTGTTCATTAACTCTTTTCAAAGTTCACTATATAAATACTAGAAGAATATTTTATTTTTTCAATGTGAGATTTGAAACTCTTTAGTATATATATTCTATATTCACAAGAAAAAAATTATATTTTTTCAATGTGGGATAAAAAACCTTTTTTGTTTAAATACTTCAACTTAAAATGATAACATATTAACATAGTATCTTTTTAATGTATATAACATATATTCACATGGATTGCTTTTTAATTTTTTTATATAAAATATTAAAACTTCAAATATTTTTTTAAAATTTTTTCAGGTTGATTCGAGTTGACCCGGGTTAACCTATATAATCCAGAAACTGGTTCCTTAGCCAGGTTAACCTTCGGGTTAAGTTTAATAACTATGATTTTTAGTTTAATAGATAATGTTATGACAGGGATAGAGTGAATAAGATATTAAAGAAGATGGAAGAGGGAGTGGTTGTTGCTTGCAAGATGCAAGCTATAAAATAAATTAAATTAAAAAAATTAAAAGTTTTCAAAAATATAATTTTACTTGAAAACAAATACTATCTTAAAAAAATAAAACCAGAGGGAGTGATAGAGATAGAATTTAGAGAAGTACCAAAAACTATTTAAGAGGCTGTTTGAAACTATATTTTAAAAGGTATTTCACTAATTTTTATTTTTTTAAAAGAATTATTATAAATATATATATTTTGATCGTTTTAAAGTGTTAATATAAAAAAATAATTTTTAAAATATATAAAAATATTTTTTTAATATTTTTTTTTATAAAATATACTTTATAAAACAACAACTATTTCATTCACAAAACTATTACCTTTTCTTATCTTTTTAATAAGATGGTGCTGTAATCAATCATCTCCCATCATCACCATTCCCACATAACATACAGCGACACTTCTCAATCTTTCATCATACTGTTCTATGTTATCATCCCCCTCCCACCCACACGCCACCAACAAAAAAAAGGAAAAAAGAAAAAGAAAAAATCATTTACGTAATTCTGACAAAAAGTAAGGGCAATCAGAGGCATGACGTCATCGAGCAGTAACCTGCACTACTGTTGTCTCTGACATCTGTTTTAAGAACTAGTGTCAGTGGCATCCCATGTAATTTTCTCTCAAATCAATACCTTTTCAAAATTTAAGTCAGTTACGTTTAAATCAACAGTATTAATATTATTTTTTAAAATTATTTTTACTTAAAAATGAATTAAAATAATTTTTTTTTTATTTTTTAAAAATTATTTTTAATATTAACATATTAAAATAATTTAAAAACATAAAAAATATTAATTTAAAAAAATAAATTTTTTTAAAAACACTTTCAAAACACAAACACAAATAATTTTAAAATTAATTAAGATGGATTATTGGGTAACTTTGTTGAGTTGCTGAATTAATTAGGTAAATAATTTTTATTAAAATATTGTTATTTATTTATTTTTTAATTTTTTAAGTACATACCTTTTAAATTCATTCTTTTTAATTTCTGCTCAAGATTAATTAATTAAATTAACTATATAGAGCTTGAAAATTATTCTATTAGTCTACTTTGAAAAAAAAAATAAAAAGAAGAAAAAAATAAAATCTATTAGTTATTAGAAATGATGAAAATATTTTATTTTATATTTTTTTCTACTTACATCTATTTGTAGAAAGAGTAATGCTACTATTTATTTTTTGAGCAAGTAATATTAAAGAAGTAATTTTAATTTTTTTTAACACCTGTAGGAAAAAAATTCCTATTTAAAGACACAAACACAACACAATAGAAAAGAGAATATTATCAGAAAGAAAGAGACAAAGAAAGCAGCTCGAAATCCTGAAAACTTAGACCAACCAAGTAAGAAACCAAAAACCAAAGCCATAGAAAGCACGAAGGACCAGAAGATCACACATTCCCTACTCAAAGATTTTAGTCTTCTTTTTCTCTCATTCTTCTCTTCTCTTTGTGTGTAAAAAATGGAACAAATCAAGGCCACCTTCAAGCTAGAAGCTTGTGGCATAATCTAGGAATTTAGAGACATTTCTGGTTCTCTTGTTTGAAAACCTTCGTGGGTTTTTCTGTGTCGGTGGTGGGGATATGGCTTGCAAGAGAATGGTCATATCAGTGAACTTGGATCCAGAGAGAAAGAGGAGTGGTGGTCTTAGAACTAAACAGGCTGGGAGAGGATCCTGTCGTGGAAGTTAGACTGTCAAAAAATGTGCAGTCTTTGGCACTGACCAGACACAAAACAGTGACTTCACTTTTGTTACTCTTTTCATGCTATTAAGTTGTTGTTCCTGTTGTTTAAGGTTTAAGGAAAGCCTTGGTTTGGAGGTCAGCGAGTTGAAGTTGTGAGATGGGTCTTTTGTTGAGAGAAGTTTTGAAGACACTTTGTTGTGTTAATCAATGGTGTTATGCTGTTTTTTGGAAGATCGGATACCAGAATCCCAAGTAAGTGCTTTTTCCCCCTTATTTCTTTTGTTTGTTTGTTTGGTTGCTAAGAAAATGGAGGATAATGTAAGGGAAACAAAAGTGTAACTTGAAATATACTTGGACCTTTTGTTTTCTGGGTTTTACTTCTTAGGACATTCCTTTTTTGTGTGTGTGTGTTTTTCTGTTTGATTGATGAGGAAATAGAGGGAAAACTCTAGTTTTTGGTGTTTTGTTTCATAGGGGTTTCTTTTATTTTTACTGTACATTTCCTGTATTTTCAGAGTGACCAAACGAAGAGGATCTGATGAGTGATTTTATCTTTTGGTCTGTCATGGTGTTAGCATAGGATTCTGGGTTTTCTTTTTCTTTATGTGTTTTCTCAGGGACCAAACAAAGAGGGTCTAATATTTGTGTTTTTTCTTTTTGGGCTATTTTGGTCTTTGAATGATATGTTACAGTCTGGTTGTTCTTTTTTTTTTTTCTATCGTATTTTTTATCAGAAGTCTGATTGGTTACTGTTGTCTTATGTAGGATGCGTAATCCAATAGACCCTTTCTTTTTCTTTCTGTTTCTGGATCCTTGTGTTTTGGTTTATTCTGTTTTGTCTTTAAGAATCTCAGTAAAAGTTGATTTGTATTGGTTTGACTACACCCTTTCTGTATTGACTGATTTCGTGCTCGTGAAATCTATGATTCTATCTGTCTTTGTTTGTTTGATTCCATTCCGTCCTGTTATTTTGGTTTCGAATAGAAAGAAATAGTTACCATTTTATCAGCAACTGAAGATTCTGCGGATTGGTGACTTTAATTTTTTGTTACCTTCTGTTTGGATGTAAAGGAAAAAGGGAAGAAAAATTATAACAGAACATGGGATCTGATTTTGTTTTTTATCTCGGCTTTTTGGTAACTAAACAGAAGCTGTGATTTATTTTGTTTTTTGGTCTTAGTTACTTGCCAAATTCGGTTATTGATTTGAATGATCTTAACATATTTTTTTAATCTGCAGGTTGTTAATTTGGGAGGAATGTCACTCCGAATCAACATTATGTTCAGTTTCACCAAGCACTTCTGGAACTGAGAACCTAGTACTGCCTTTCAGAGAAAGGGAAGGATACTTAGGTTCTGAGGTTCATTCCTCACAGTTTGGAGTTCATGAGGGGAATAGACTTCGTCTGCTTATTAACAAAATGATGGCAAATAATCAGGTTATTATAGTCGGCGAAGGGTATGTTTTTCTTCTTTTTCATGTACCTTACGATTTAGCTTCACATTTTCACTGCCTTCTCCATTTTCCCTATTGAAAGTCTGATTTTTAATTTTGCAGAATTATCGGCCGGGCTGCTTTTACAGGAAACCATGAGTGGATTCTTGCAAACAACTACTGTAAAGATGCCCATCCCCCAGAAGTATGCTAACATAATTTTTTCTTCAAGTGCTGTGGCATAGAGTTTTGTAGTACTGAATATTGCATAATCTGTGTCCATTATCTATCCTGGGTCGCACAATTTGCCATCTGGAGTCCATTGAAAGTTGGATTCATTTTCGTTTCTCCTGTATAATCATAGTACAGTAACTCTACTGATGATATGTATCCCACTGTAATGGTGGGAGGAAATGAGGACATTCCATTTTTTTCTACCAAAAATTACCTAAGTGGTCTATACATTCGAATGAGTAATGATTTTGATGAAAGTTTAACAATAAAACATCTCAATGCAATACTAGCATGACTGTTTTTTCCTCTGTGAAATGCACTGTTGGTGGTTAAACCTGTTATAACTTCAATCTTGTCTGTTCTACAGGTTTTAAATGAGGCACATCACCAGTTTTCAGCTGGGATGCAGGTTTGTTAGCTTTCTGTATGTTCTAATTTCTGAAATAATCTTTAATCTGCTTTCCATGGAAGTGATTTTAATTGTTTTGCAGACAATTGCTGTTGTTCCTGTTTGTCCTTATGGAGTACTTCAACTTGGTTCTTCCTTGGCTGTAAGTCCTTGTTATTCAGTTTCTTTGATGTGATAATGAATTGAATTTCAAATTCCAATGTTATCATGTGTATGTAATTTCACTTCACTTGCTGGTAAGGATATTTTTCTTATAGATTGGTCATTTCCACTCTGCTTGTTTTATAAAGGTGTCCAATTGAAAATTTATTTTTCACCACTGATACTATGGCTATACTTGTAATTTTCAATATTCTATTGCATTGGTTACTTGTTCATTATGTCAAAGCAGTTTGCCTGTTGCTTTCCATATATTTTATTATATTATCTTTACTGTTTCAGATTCCGGAGAATATTGGATTTGTGAATATTGTGAAGAGTTCGATCCTGCAAATAGGGTGCATCCCTGGAGCCCTTCTTTCCGACAACCATATGGAAAATGAATCTACAGAAAGAATTGGAATACCTATTTCCTGTGGAATGCCTCTTCCTGTGTGTTTTTCTGGAAATTATAAGGTGCCAAACTCCACTCCTTACTTGGCAGACAACTTCAACCCACAAATAATCTCATCTCAGGCAGCTTCCAGAATTGTCAGTCGACCTTCATGTTCTCAACCAAGACAGATTCAGGATAATCAACTTGCTACTTCTTCAGCTATTCATATCCATAACGTGACCAAAACTTTGGCTAAATCTTGTGATGACTTCTGTGAACCAAAAATTATTCCAGTGATGAAGCCAGACAATCCATTCATGGGCCAACTACCTAATGGAGTGGTTGGAGCTGAAGTAGTCCCCTCAAATCCTGGTGCATGGTTGAACCAGCAGACTGATTCAAGACCTGAATTCAATCATCAACCAATTACTAGTCAATCAGATGCCAACAATAACATAATAAAATTACTGGATCGGCAGATTTTCTCTGATGGGGGTGCTCGAAATCATGTTGGTCACAATAAAAATGAATCAGATAGCCTTACTATGTCCCATGTAAGGACAAATGGAGGCCTTTTTCTTACTTCTCCTGGAGGTTCTCATATATCTGGACAGTTGCCTAATGAAATGGGTGGTCAGACAAGACCACACTCAATTCCGTGCTCATTATTGAAACTGCAGAAGTTGGCAGATATTAATCACTCGTCCACATTTCTGGCAGGGGTTGGAATTCAAAATGCTGGTTCATCAAGGGCAGAGGAGGTTCATTTATCCAGTCTTTTGGGTCGTTTTAGTGCGAGTGGCATTCTTTCAGGGAGTTCCAATCATGAATATCATCCCACAGATGTGAAGCCTACTAAAAATGAAATACCTGCTATGGAAAAAAAGGTTGATAGCGACTTGTTCCAAGCACTTAACATCCCACTAACTCAACCAGGGGAACATATATATTTGGGTGAGAAAATCCTTGGTCCTGTTAATGATTGCCTGAAGAATGCTTCTGGAAGTCAGAATACAGTTATTGTAAATGCTATGCTTGATGAACCATGTGCTCAACTTCCATCTGGGGATGACTTGTATGATATTTTGGGTGTGGGTTTTAAAAACAAATTACTCAACGACCAGTGGAATAATTTACTTCGGGAAGAGGCATGTGTGAAGACACAAGATATGGTTAAAGATGCTTTAGCATTTACGAGTATCCGGGAGGCAAATTCTGATATTTTTTCACTTAATGAAGGAATATCAGACAGTAATATGTTCTCTGACATGGGTACTGATCTTTTAGATGCTGTGGTATCTAGGGTGCATGCTGCTGCCAAGCAGAGCTCAGATGATAATGTGTCTTGCAAGACATCATTGACAAAGATCAGTACGTCGTCCTTTCCCAGTGGTTCTCCCACCTATGGCTCGATTGGTATGGCTGATCAGGTACAGAGTGAGTTAATTAGCCTGCCTGGAAAAGCAGGGACCATAGCATCTACCTCTTTTAGATCTGGCTGCAGTAAGGATGATGCTGGAAGTTGTTCTCAAACTACTTCCATTTACGGGTCCCAGCTGAGTTCCTGGGTTGAGCAGGGGCATAATGCACTGCATGATAGTAGTGTTTCAACTGCATTTTCCAAGAAAAATGACGGAACAAGCAAACCAAATCATAAAAGGCTTAAACCTGGAGAGAACCTGAGACCCAGGCCCAAAGATCGTCAGATGATCCAAGATCGGGTAAAGGAGTTGCGCGAGATTGTGCCGAATGGAGCAAAAGTAATGCATTTCTCTATTCCTTATGCTGCATGTCTTTTTTCATCTGATAATTATTTTTGATAGTTAATGTTATATTATTCTTTCTTCTGTTACTGTGGTCTAACAGTGTAGCATAGATTCTCTGCTCGAACGCACCATCAAGCATATGCTTTTCTTGCAAAGTGTGACAAAGCATGCAGATAAGCTAAAACAAACTGGGGACTCGAAGGTATCTATTACATATACTATCTATATCTTTTCCATGCTAATTTGGATGGGTGTTTCTATTTTTGCTGCCCTTTCTAAACCCAATAGAGGGATCATATGCTCATGTTTTGTGGAAACTTTGTCAAGTACTGCTGCGAATGGGTATTGCGAGCAGGGATGGGGAATGCCTATGAAATTTAATAGGCACAAACATGATATGAGGAATCTTGTCCTATTAAGTACAGTTATCAAGGACATCGGTCAAGATTTATGCAGTGTTTTGGAAATGATTAAATTACTCTTATATCGACCTTAGCTTCTTGTGTAAATATGCAGCTTATTAACAAGGAAGGTGGACTACATTTGAAGGACAATTTTGAGGGAGGGGCAACGTGGGCATTTGAAGTTGGTTCACGGTCTATGGTCTGTCCTATCATCGTTGAAGATCTGAATCCACCTCGCCAGATGCTCGTGGAGGTAATGCCTTTTTTTATTTGCTCAGCTATTGGAGCTGTTGGTTTTAAAAAAGTTTCTTTTATCCTTTATTTCCAATCATATATTTCCTCTTTTGACAGATGCTTTGTGAAGAAAAAGGTTTCTTTTTAGAGATAGCCGACTTAATTAGGGGATTGGGATTGACAATCTTGAAGGGGGTGATGGAAGCTCGGAATGACAAGATCTGGGCATGTTTTGCAGTAGAGGTAGGATTCTAAACTGAAACACTGCATGCACTAATCAACTGTCATTCCCAAGTAACCTCTCATGGAAGGAATATGTGGGGTGGGGTGTCCTCACCTTGTTGGATTATCTTCCCAGCAGCTTCTTACTCACACACTTTTAGTTGGAAACAATCAAGTTCAGTAATTCAACTGTGCCCATCTGTTCATATGAAAAACATATGGGATGCCTCTTAAATATAGTTTAGTCAAAAGTTGGAGCAAATAATGATTATTTCTCGGCATCACTAGTGAGCACATCCAAATATTTCCTTTAGTTTAATCAACCATGTTACTTTGCATCATTTATCTCATGAATCCATGTTATTGTTTATTCATTCGCAAGGGTTGTGATGGCTGTAACTGGATGATTTTTTCAGTCTTGCTTTGATCTTTTGCATTATCCCATTATAAATGGATGAACAGGATGACTTTTTGATAGGTAGCAAAGAATGGTTTGGTGAACTTTTATTCCTTGACTAAACTAGGGTGTTGATTTTTCTGGCAAACAACATCAAGGCTTTGATCATTTTTTTTTCTTGATATAAATGAATACATTAAGAAAGACTGCTTCACCTAAAGGCATCGAGCTTTTGGTGTTTCTAACTGCATGTTTATTGTGAGAAGAAAAGATCTACGTCCATTTTACATCTTTGTTGCCCTATGGAGGCATTTTGAGGAAAAATAAAGAATTTCTGGTCCGCTTGCATTGTTTGGATTATGATTCTGATAACCATGTATTTTATGAAAAAAGCAAGCATGATGCAATATTTTTCTTTTCTATTTGACTGTTTAGCTGACGTGGCTGTTCATGAATGTGATTTTTGTTCATTTTAATGTTAAAGAGCATTACAGCTGGAGTTTTAGTCAAAATTTTCTCAGACTTTATCTCTTTGAACAATAATAATCATTCATTTCTTTGTGAAAAATTTTATGAGGGTAAGTGTTGCAATGAACTTGAAATTTCAGATATGCTATGCTTTGTGCATGCGTTTGGGCTTCATTTTTTGCCATTTCTTCGATTCATCTTCAAGGTGGGAAGAAGATGTATAAACTAATAATATGACCAAATGAGTGTTTTCTTTCACATTTTATCTAGAACTACAAGACCAGGGGAAATGAAATGTATAAACCTGATCAAAATGTCTCTGACTTGCACTTGTATGTGTTATGCAAATGACCAAGCTACAGTCTAAATTTCAGAATTTATCCTTTAGATTGTTGGTAAATATCATGTGCATAACAATGACTGCTTCCTCGCCCTCCATTCTGAAAGCCATACTAAATGAGTCTAATAGGCGCTTCTTTTACTATCTTCGCATTCTGTCATCTAAATTGAAGTGTCATATGCAGGCAAACAGGGATATAACGAGGATGGAAATATTTATGTCGCTTGTTCAACTTCTGGAGCAAACTGTCAAGGGCAGTGCAGGACCAGTGGGTGCTTTGGAGAATGGTGATATGATGGTTCATCTCGCATTCCCCCAAACAACCTCTATACCTGCAACTGGTATGCCTAGTGGTCTGCAGTGAACTGCCTGACAAACAATATTTCTGGCGTGGATATGTTCAGAGCAAGTGCAGTTTTGCTTGCCATGACTAACATGTGATCTAGCCTAAGCTCTCAGGCAGTTCCAACTTTCTCTAAACTTTTTTGTCTCCCAAAATTAGATTATGCCTGACATCACCTCACAGAATTGGAGATTTGTTTAGATAGCTAAAGGCTTGCCAAGAACTTTCGACATTGTGTTCCCTTTGGAGATGAATATCTTAATGTTTGGATCGCCGATGGTTGCGAAGAAAATTTAGCTTCAGTGTTGGTAAAATGGTCGTGTTGTAGGTGACTAGACATCAATGCTACAGCATCTTAGTTTAGTCTCAATGTAGGCTGGAGAAATGGTTGCATAGCAATGGGGTATTGTGGCTAACAAATGTATAGGGGATGTTGGATATGAGAAATGAAGGGGTCTATCCTCTTTTTTTTTTTTCTTTTTTCTTTTGGTAAAACAATGTGCCTTGTCTTTCTTTTTTCGTTCTTTCTTGTGCCACAAGTTTCTGTAGCGATTTGATTTTCCTCCTGAACCCTTTTTAATCTGTGTGGTTTTCAAACAAGTGAAATTATACTTTGGCTTGACGCAATGGTAGCATGCATCTTTGAGCAATGATAATGCAGGTGTTTTATTGGAGCTTATTATAATCACTGGAATATTATTGATGAATTCGTACAAGAACTTCAAAAAAGATTGGGTTTCCCATAGCTGTGATATTATACTAGGTTGTCTGCTTTATTTTTTATTACTGGGAAATTAACTTATAATATGGAAGCTAAAGGCAGGCGCTGATGTTGATGATTGCAAACCATGGCTTGCATCAAGAAATAATATGGTGGCCATAATAGGGTTAGGGTAGCTTGCACAAAAAAAAAAAAAAAAGAAACTTGGTTCTATCAATTCAATGAGCAGAGAGGGTTCGGCTGTGCTAGGTGTTAGGTTTAGATTGTCTAGCCCTCTGGCTTCCCTTTCTTCTCCCATTTGGTTGGGCTAGATTAGGGAGGGTTTGTCTGGGCTGCAGTCCAGTTCCTCTTCTCTTCTCCTTATGTTGGGTTTGGCTGGGCTTTTGATGACCGGACGGCGAACGGTGATGGCCGGGTGTTGGGTTGTTCATTCGCATGCTGAGCTGATCGACCGGATTCTGGTTTTTTCCACGATGTATCCTTGCATGAAAGGGGCACTGCTGAGCGGTCATCAAGCTACAAGTTCACAACGCATGAGAGCAGATAAATCATTCATTCTGGTGGGTCTAATATTTCCAAGCTCTGTATCTCCAAAAAAGAGCAATAATTATGCCATTTTTTTTTAAAATCTAATTGTTAGGCACTTTCGGTCGATGTGATGTATCTTCCATGCCTGTTGACGATCAGGAGCGAATGATATGGATGGAGATGATTACTACATTTGAGAGACTACAGGGACAGTGACTAGATAATTACTACAATTTCAGTCCTGCCCATTGTCTGGTGGATGGGAAGTAACACAACACTCCAAAAATAAAAAAAATTTTGGAAAATATTTTTTTTAAAATCGTTTTGATACGTGAATATCAAAAATAAATTTTAAAAATAAATATTTCATTTTAAAATATTTCCAAACAATTTTTTTTTAAAAAACAACCTTTGTCATAATTTTAATGGGTTGCGTGGCTAGTAACATGAAATCCAATTTCTTCTATAAATATATATATTTTTTAAAAAATTGTTTCCATATCAATTATTTTGATTTGTAAGACATAATTATCTTTTAAAATCTTAAATTAAATTAAAAAACAATATTTCAATAGATTACATTGTTTTTAACAAGTAATTTATTAAATTATGTTATTGAAAACAACTCAACCTATTAACAATACTATTTTTAAGAGCTTTTTTGACCCTTTGCTGCTTTCTGAAAGTGCTACTGCGTAAAGAAGAAAATCCTATTTAAGCCGATCAAATTCCAAAAGAGTAGTTAGTATGGCTTGTCATCCACTTGTTCCTTAACGTTACCGGCCACCTCCATGAATTTTTCTCACTTAGTCAATTACATGAAATTGTCATTAATTTTCGTTAGTCCGCATTTAGAAGTGTACTTAAAATATGGATTGTAGGTGACATAATATCTTCGAGTCTAATTTTTATATTTTATATTATTATTAAATTTTTATTACCTCCTCCCTCTCCTCTAGCAAAGATATAATTATTTTTTTAACTATGAGGAGTATAACTCAACTGGTCAGGCTATAAATTTGCTCACCAGAGATCACCAGATCAAGTCCCACAAACCTCAGGGCCACTAGAGGCTTACATTGTCATTAACTTCAGAGCCAGTGGGATAAGTCGAGGTGCGCGCAAGCTAGTCCGGACACCCATGTTAATAATAATAAAAAAGATAGATTCTTTTTATTACATTAAAGAAATCTAAAAGTAAATCTACTAACAAAAACTTTGAAGCCAAAATATTTCTAAATAAATACTCAATCAACAAACCTTCAAATATAAAGACAAAAAAAGTATAAGTATATGAGTTGAGTTAGTTTGATCGAGTTTCAAAAATTCCAACCTGCCACCCAACCTATAATATTTTTGACATACTATCATAAATATTATCTATATTACTTGACTTTGATGGGTCAGGTCGTGTTAAATAATACATATATTATGTATGAGTTGTTTTTTGAACTCTCCTAATAAAAAATAAAAAATTAATTTTTACAAGTCATACTAAAAGAAATCTTCATCTCATGATGAAATTAATAAATCACTTTTGTGGTTGCGAAAATTGTATATTAAATCTTTATAATTTTAATACCATTTAGAGCTCGATCCTTTCATTAATTTAAATTTTAATATTCCTTTTCAAATTTTTTTTTTCTTATCGAAAATTGAAAGAAAAGAAATATAGGTTAAGATGGGGAAATTTGAATAGTAAATAAAGAAATTTTGGAATAAAAAGCCACTAAATTGAGGATGTCTCGCTGTAGGTGAAGGAACTATTTAATTAAATATTCTTGCTACAATATTCTTGCCATGATAGCAACTAATTAAAAAGTTTTAATAAAGTACATGAACTAAATTACAAATAATTATTTTATTTCGATGATAAAATGTCGTTCATTTCACAAAATTTATCTACTTAAATCATCATATGCTTCTTCTTCTTTGCCCTTAACATGATTTAATATTTTTGCAAGTCGTTTAATTTAATTTTTTCTTACTTTTATAAAACCAATGATTCAATAGTTTTGTCATAACCAAGAGAAAAAAATATAATTTCACTCAAGTGCCATTAATTTGTTGTTTAAGTAAGCTTTGAAGAAAAAGAATATAGGTGGCTATCAGATGTTATTTTTGGCTTTGAATAATTATTTCAAAGTTGGGTTGTATAAATTACAAGCCGTTCAAGTGTCCGATCTCTAACGATAATCAGCACGAACCACCAGTGAGAAATCTTTTAAACCCTTTTAGGAGAGAAGAATTGCTATACCTTTGAGTTTTAGCTTTTTTTTTTCATGTTTTAAGTATTTTTGTACTGTACTCTACTAATAAAAAATAAAAAAGATATAATTTTTTATTTATAGGTAAATCCAAAAAACCACTTTCCAGTGAAAATATTAGTACCTAAACTCTACATTTTTTTGGGTATAGAATATAGAAGCAAGTGGTGGGAAACACTGGCTGAGGAAATACAATAAGAAAAGAGAAAATCAAAGGGAATGGCTTAAAAAACACGAAGCCAGAAGCAATTTACATGCCCTTTTGTTCAAAAATCAAAGTATTCTTCTCACGTGGCCTTGTGTGTGCTTGGATGGGAGATATATTTGTGTTTTTTTTTTGAGTAAAAAACATGTGTTTTTAGCTTTCGAAAGTGTAGTTTGTACTTAAAAGATGTTTTACTTTTGAAAAAAAACCACCACATCTCCAAGCCAAACACACTAGGTATTCTTCAAATCAGAAATTTTTAAGAAAAAACGGCAAACTTTGATAATTTCACTTGAACTAAATGATTAATTATCTGAACGGATTTAAATTAATTGGAAATTTTTAGATTTGATCGGATTTGAATAAAACCTGAAATCAAAAAAGTTAAGCTTTTGGTTAAGTATGAATATTGATATATAAATAAATAATTTTAAAATTTTAAATAATTATAAATTATAACATCAAGGTTCGAGGCATGTATATAAACCTCGGATTAGTTACCTAATTATTAACAGTTTATTATTAACACAGTCCTCCAATTACTTGTTTTCTCAATTGGATACTCTGTCTTTCATCTTTCTCCAATAGGAACCGTCTATTGACATTCCATAAACATTGTTGTCTGACGCCATTAATTACGCACGTATTTCCCATATCCAACTCTCAAATCAAGAATCTGAAGGGCTATATTGAAAAACAATTAATACTCATGGGACTAATATGATGCTTAAAAGTAGTTGATGTGGATACACTTTTTTTTTTTAGGTGGGTTTTATCCCTTTTTTTTGGGGGTTTCCATAGACAACAAGAGAGGTTTTTATTAATTAATTAATTTATAATTTTATTTTAGAGTTTAGTATTTCAGGAGTTTCCACCACTCCATATTCCATTATTTAAATTGAGCTACACGTATTGATTGGCATTCACATCTACCTCTGTCCAAGAAAACTTGAATACAAATTACATTTGATATGTTTATATGATTTAGAAAAAAAAAGTGTAGAAATTGTATAAAAAAAGAAAAGAAAATTATCTGTTGAAGTTGACATGATTTCCATATAAATTTTTATATGATTTATATTTATATGATTTATATATTAATTTCATTTCTTAAATCATATAAAATATATTACATGTGATTGTCGATTATTATTCTAGCTTAATTTAAATAGATGGAGTTTGGAGTAATGGAAGCTTCTCGCGCATAGAGATATTTTTTATTTTTTAAAATATTTTTTAATTTAATTTTTTGGATTAACTTTTTTTTTTTAATTGAAGGGATATAAAATCTAAATATTTATAATTTTTTTTCTTAGATATAGTTATTTTTCTTATTTGACTTGTTATTTTTTTTTGTTGTAGTTGAGAGAGCATGGTAAAGAATTTTTTTTTTCTATTTTATTAGTATTTTATATTACCTTAATTAATTTTCTTTTGTTCCTTGAATACTTTTTTATCTAAAATTTTTCATTACTTATATATTTTTTCGTGGATAAACTTAACTCTCTCTTTTCCTTTTCCTTTTCCTTTCCTTTTTTTTTATTGGCACTTCATTTGTCCAAGTAAGATAGAAAGATGCGAACTATAATTATATTTATAAAATATGCTAAAACAAATGGGGTTTTTATTGTTGATATAAATACTAGGCTGCTCAATTTTTATTTTATTTTTAAATACAAAGAGATTATATATAAGCTAAACTAAAAATATTATTCTAACCTTAATAAATAAAATAAAATAAATGTATTTCTTAACATTTCCCATCAAACTCACAATGCGGCAATTACAAGTATCGAGAGTTTGCAAACTAGAAAACAAAAACGAAAAATGGAATGCGATTTGGTAAAGAAATCTGCAACTTACAAAGAAAAAGAAACAAAAGGTAAAGTAATGGTGCCATACTTGAGATGATGACGAGTAAGATGACAACCAATCTCAATGTGTTTAGTTCGTTAATGAAAAACCAAGTTGTGAGCAATTTGAATAGAATTCTGGTTGTCACAATACATAGGAGTAGGATGAGAAAGAGAAACTTCAATATCTGCAAGTAACCAATGTAACCAAACAATCTCTTTGATAGTAGATGTCATAGCACGATTCTCTGCTTCGGTTAAAGATTGAGAAACGATAGATTGTTTCTTGCTCTTTCAAGAAATAAGAGAATCACCTAAAAAGATACAGAAACCAATAATAGACTTGCGATCTGTGGGATCAACGCCATTATCAACATCAGAGTATGCATACAACTCCAAGAAAGAGGTGGATGGAAGTAAAAGACTCTGAAAAACTGTGCCATGAAGATATCACAAAACATAAAGAACAACTGCCCAATGAATGGAAGTAGGAGAAGCAACAAACTGACTAACAACATGAACAACATATGCAATGTTTGTCTGAACAAGTAATAGTGAGATATACCAAGCTCCCAACAATAGTACAATATATAATAGGATTTGGCAAGAGTAAATCATCAGAAGAAGAAAACCTTATGTTAATCTCAATGACAATATCTACACTTTTTAATGAACGACTTTAATTTTTTCATTAGATTCAAAAGTGTTTTACAAGGGTAGAAATTTATTATACAAAGTTTGTAAATTTTCTAAGGCTCTTGTGGATGCCAAAAATATCAAATGAGTAGATAAAAAATGACCTAGACGAGAATGCCATAAATAAAAACTAGAAGAAAAAGGATTCAAATGAAAAGGAGACAAATCAACACTAGTAGTAGCAGATGATACTTTTAACTCATCCAAAATATACAATCCCTTCTCCCTACGGCCTGTCCCAATCAGCTTTTAAGATTGTAGATCCTACACACAACAAAAAAAGAAGAAGGAAAAGATGACTAAATAATCATCAGAATCACATATCTGACCAACAAAAACAAGATTTAATGTGGGTTCAGAATAACATCGGCACTAGGAAGAGACAAATAAGGTGTGATAACAAAGCCAACACCTACTAAGAGTATAAGAGTGTCATCAGCAGTCATGACATGAATGGAAGATGAAGGGGACACAGAAGCAAAAGATAAAGAATCTGGAGACATATGATATGAAGCATCATAATCCAAGACCCATTTAGAATGTGATATACCTGAAGAACTATGAGGAAACTGACCAACGAAAGAAGAAACAAACATAACTTATGGATGTAAGGAGAGAAACTTCTGAAATTTCTCAGTTAGAGTATTAGGATCGGTGAAAAGACTTGATGAGACAGTTGCTGCAGTATTATGAAGTGGTGGTTTGTAACCTCGAGGTGGTCTATGAGCATTAGATTGTGATTGATTGTCAGGTTTTCATGCTTGATTTTGTTGTGTCAGCTTAGGATATTGAGCCTTCCAATGACCTTTTTGCTGACAGAAACTGCACTCGTTGAAGGTAACCCTTGTGTAAGGCTTCTTCTGATTACTGGAGAATGACTTAAAAGATACCGCTAGCATAGAGGGATTAGAGGTAAAGAGAATTTTCTTTTCAAAATAAGACTGAAGACATATTTCTTTAGCTAATAACTTACTGACAACTGATTCAACAGAAGCAAATGGAGAACGATGAAAAATTAAACCTCTAAGTCCTTCAAAATCATTATGAAGTGCTGTTAAAAACTGTACCAATCGTTGCTGCTCTCTACAATCAATATAGGCAACACATGCTTTTAATTATACTGATTCTGTAAGAGCCAATTGATCTCAAAGATCTGTCATAGCAGAATAAAACTCTTGAATACTTATATTCTTCTAATGAAGAGCTCATATGTTGTTCTCCAACTGATACTGCTTTGCAAAATTTGATTGAGTGAATAATCTTTGCAGATGAACTCAAATCTCCTTTATTGTCTCATACTTTGTCAGCTGTGTACCTATGGAATGCTCAACAAAATTGTTAATCTAAGTAATAATCTTTGCATTGTTTGCTTACCTGACATCTATCAAAGCAACATAACCCTCATCAATATTTTTAGGTTTCACAGGTGTTCCATTAACATATCCCCACATCTTTTTACTCTTAAGAAAATTTCTCATCACATAACTCCAATACAAATAATTATTTCCATCCAACCTCACACTTACAAACTGAAGCAAATCGTCTCTTTCAATAGCCATAATAAACAAACAAAGAAAAAACAGAATACAAATACCAAATTGCATAAATTAAAGAGAAGACAAAACACCAAATTTTAGAAACTGAAGGGAAGATGAAATACCATACTGCAGAAACTGGAAAAATATCATCTCAAAGTTATACAGTCACTCCAAAAAAATTTGGGGCTCCACTCCGAACCCCAGCAGAGGCGCGCAAAAGCTGTGTTTGAGATTAAGCCTCGTTTCATGCAATCATGCTCTGATACCATGTTAAACAATCTAAAGAAAATAAAAAGAAAGGAGGCTAGGGTTTCATTGATATTGCATAACATAATGAATTACACAAAAAAGGTTAGCTTAACCTAAATACAAAAAGACTATATATAGACTAAAATAAAAAAAACTGAAGAGACTATTCTACCATTGATAAATAATAAAATAAAATAACCTTATATTTCTTAACACAATCGACTAGTAAAAATAGCTGAGATCAACGATCAAGTTTTATGCAAAATAAGAGTTTTGAATAGTTAAACTGATGGATATTGTAGTATAAAAGAAACACATACAACTGCTAGGAAAGAGACATGTAAATAAAGAGTATGAATTATACTAGGATTCAAATTGTAAAGTCCCTATTTGGTATAAACAGTTTATATAGGATTTAAATTTTACATTTATATGAAATTTTATGTTTGTAACATTACAAATAGGTCATCTAGTAGCACGAAATGATGACTAGCCCCATATATATAATTTATTCACAAGTTTCTGTTTTTTTTCTTCCCTTTATTTTGCTTATCATAATTTATTTCTTTTCATTACAGTTTTTATTTGCAACTTTATTTACTTGCTTTTTATTTTTTTCTAGTTTAGTTTTCGTCATTACACTTCTTCTCTACTCTTACCATGTTAAAGTCAAGAACTCCATATTTTTTTTTATTAACATAGTTGTTGAAAGAAAAAAAACGAAGAACAAACAATATATTAATCATATAATCAATCAACTAGTTGACGAAGATGAATCAAAGATGAGTATTATTATAGTAAAAAAAACCAAAGCAAAATCAATAGGTAATATGTATCACGGTTGTTACTATATATAAGCCTAGATGGATCTTAGGTATCATTTAAGAGTGAGTTTCAACCTGTTTTTTTTGTTAAAATTTAATTTTTTTTGCTTTAAATTATCTTTTTAGTGTTTTTGGATTGTTTTGATGTGCTGATATCAAAAATAAATTAAAAAAAACATTATTTTGATACTTTTTCGAGTGAAAAACACTTTGAAAAAACAACTGCTATTACACTCTCAAACACCCTCTTCACCGGTGAAAGTTCAAGTATTTTGATTTGGCATGATTCTAGGAGGATATTCCAATTCATTGCACAATCTAAATTCAAGCTAACGGTTTATATAAGTTCTGGAATCCAATAACATGAAAAAGGCTTAATTTCTATTTCATAAACTAACGGGAGCAAGAGAAATTGGTACTGTAAAGAATATATTCAGGCCAAATGTACATATTCTAAATGTCTCTAGCTAGTAGGTTATGTTCTCGATCGTTGCTCGATCACCATCTAATACAGAGACTGTGACATAGAATTTATAGCCATGCAAGGAGGGATAGAACAGAAACTGGGATAGAATAAAAAGGTTTAAAGGAATAGACAGCGGACGAAATACACACAAAAGGATGCTCAATGTACTTGAAGGATCGATCCTGTTTTTAGGTTTTGATTTGATTTGCATTGCTATGACCTCCCTTGCTTCCTTTTCCTTTTTTATTTCCCTCCATGTATATATAAATGTGTGCAATAAGAATATTTTTTGAATAATGAGGCAAATAAATCTAGTTCAGTATTATACTTGTGAGCCTAGAGACTATTCAATTATGCACCAGACTTCTTTCTCGGGCTTGAAATGTTAAAAAAAAAATTAAAATTAAAATAATTGGTTTCGAACTTCACTTAGGAATTAGGGTTGCACTCATCATATATAAAAAGAAAAATAGTAATTGTGCTGGGAAAAACATTACAGATAAAGGAATAAAATATTGTGAATTCGGATAATGCTATTCGTTTGGTTTTGTTATTTTTGTTCTTGAAGCATTTTCTAATTAGTCATTATTTTTATTTTATTTTATTGGTGGGTGGGTCCTTTGACCTCTTTTGTACCAACATAAATAATATCATTTGTTATTCTATTCTTATCTTATTTTGAAATTTAACTCCATAAATAATCATTTTATTCTTGATTTAAAATAATTTATTACAATTTCATATCTTCAAGCTAATCATCAATATCTATTTAGCTCATATTTACAATTTCTTTCTTATAATTTCCACTATTAAATCTTACATTAAAAGCAATTCTAAACAAAATTTAAAGTTATAGCCAACTTAACTTAACTTAATTGCTCAAAAGTACTGGTTAATATTTTAGCCATATCTGAAGTCATAAAATTCTGTTTTATGCATAGTTTGTTTCATCTAAAATCTAAGTTAAAAGGCTACAACTTTTCTGAAAAGAACAAAACCTAGTTCTATCATCAACACATCCAAAACCGCTTGTTATGGCAACATCAAAAAACTGTCTAGTAAAATTTAATTCGACCTTCTTTTGATTTTTTTGCCGTATCTGGAGTTTTATAACTCCGATTTAAGTGATGTCAGTTTTGTTGGAAAACTAACGTTCCTAACTTTAAATTTTATGAGAAATGTATTTTGATTCTCATCATTTTCAAGTTCTAAACCTAGCTGGAAGTTGAGTGATGAAACTGTCCAGTTTTTTAATTTTTTCTTTTGACATACAACAAAGTATTTTCATTTATTTTCTCATCATTCGACGTAATTATTTCTCCTTTACATAACTTGTAATATCATTAACCGTATCACCATAATAATCTACTAATTTAATTTTTTTTCTCACATCCTTCTATAAATAACCAAAATTCTCTCACTAAAAAGCATATTCACTTTTCTACATTCCTTCATCTATAATAATACTTCAACATAACACAAAAACTCCATTATCCCCTACAAACTTGAAATGTTTCTAATTCAAAGCATAATCAATCTTTCCATTATAAGTTTAAACACAAGATTTCTATTTCTTTTCAATTCATTCTTCATATTTCAACACATTCTAAAATAATTATAACCAATTAACTTTCATGCATTGTTTTGAATTGTTTTTCATTTTTCTTCCTTTTAAGCCGGCACCACCACCCTTCACAACCTTAGGATAGTTGAATACGATTATGAATTTATGTATAAATTGCAAATTCTCGATGTATTTTATTAAATGTACATATAAATTTTTCATTTTATAATTAAAATTTTTCTTAATGCTAGAATATATATTGACAATACTTATATATTCTTTTTTATTATTATTATTATTGAAAAAAAAAACTTTTTATCCGACTAGCAGTGGAGTTACTTAACTAGTATCAACTATCTTGTTTCTTTAAACCACGAGCACCGGCAAACAACCCATTAGAGGATTTTCCCTCGCTTACAAGTAAAAGTCCTTTGTGAATTCAATATTTTAAATTATGATTGGAAACTGGGATAAATTCAAAGTTGCCTTAAGGTTATTATTTCTATATAAATTATTATATCAAGACGTATTCCCCTCTTCTAGAGCTAGTTATTAGTCCTATATTTTTACAAGAAAACCTAAGAAAACTAGCTAGTATGGTTTATGCAGAAATAAATAACAACTATATATATAAAAAGCAGTAAATAGAAGAAATAAAATAAAGAAAGCAATAGATTTTGAGAGATAAATTGGAATTCCTTTCGTCCCATTAATCATTGTTAGCTCTTTTTGTGAAAATATATAAATTTTAAGGGAGCAAAAATTCAATAATTAGTGTTGACTTTGGTATGTTATCCTTATTATGTATTCCTAAGTTGCCTAAACTACTCTACATTCTTGTATTATAAAGTTAAAAAAGTATAAAAAAATAATAGAAAAATTGATATCTATATAAATTTGATTTTTAAAACGATAAAATAAAATGGAACAATTAACATTACGAGACAACCAATAACAATGATCATTAAATGTAGTCCCCAAGGGGCGTAGCGTGATGACAAAGGGCTGGAGATCTGCACAGCAGGTCTCGAGTTCGAGTCAGGGCGTGCACCTCTTGTAAGAGTCTGGGACAGTCGGAGTTTTACTTGCTCACCTGGACCCACAAAGTGCGCTTTCTGGGGGGTGGTGTTTCCTCGAATCCAAAAAAAATGATCATTAAATGTGTAAAAAAACTGCGTTAAAAAGAGATCTTATATCAAAATTTATTTTTTAAAAAAATTTATTTTTGATTTCAGTACATCAAAATGATCTAAGTTGGAAACCCTAATACAATTCTAAGTAAGAAATAATACAATTACTGTTTTTCAAGATTTGAAGAAGAAAATTAATTAATAATATAGTAAAATTAAATATAAAAAAAGTTGGCACTTGTAGGCTCCAACCACTTCTAGCTATTTGAACTTGTTTGATGAAGTTTTGAAAGACTTCATACATGAATTGGGCCTTTTAGAACTGCGATCTTAGGCTGATCTATAAATTTTCTGCAAAACAAGTTCTTTGTTAAAATAAAGGATACTAATGCTTAATTTAGTAAATATAGGAGGTGTGTAGTGTGTGAAGAGTGTTTTAGTGTGTAGCTTTTATATATATATATATATATATATATATATATATATATATATATATATATATACAATTCTAAGTAAGAAATAATACAATTACTATTTTTCAAGATTTGAAGAAGAAAATTAATTAATAATATAGTAAAATTAAATATAAAAAAAGTTGGCACTTGTAGGCTCCAACCACTTCTAGCTATTTGAACTTGTTTGATGAAGTTTTGAAAGACTTCATACATGAATTGGGCCTTTTAGAACTGCGATCTTAGGCTGATCTATAAATTTTCTGCAAAACAAGTTCTTTGTTAAAATAAAGGATGCTAATGCTTAATTTAGTAAATATAGGAGGTGTGTAGTGTGTGAAGAGTGTTTTAGTGTGTAGCTTTTTTTATATATATATATATATATATATATATATATATATATATATATATACAATTCTAAGTAAGAAATAATACAATTACTGTTTTTCAAGATTTGAAGAAGAAAATTAATTAATAATATAGTAAAATTAAATATAAAAAAAGTTGGCACTTGTAGGCTCCAACCACTTCTAGCTATTTGAACTTGTTTGATGAAGTTTTGAAAGACTTCATACATGAATTGGGCCTTTTAGAACTGCGATCTTAGGCTGATCTATAAATTTTCTGCAAAACAAGTTCTTTGTTAAAATAAAGGATGCTAATGCTTAATTTAGTAAATATAGGAGGTGTGTAGTGTGTGAAGAGTGTTTTAGTGTGTAGCTTATATATATATATATATATGAAATCCATGACTTAGAAACTAGAACTTCCATGGCTAAGACCTGGACTAGCTTGCAGAGGGTCTCCTAAGATCATTATAAAACTTGTTTTAAAGTGATTATGAAGCTTCAAGTCCAGCAACCCCAGTACATGATGTAATAGCCTTGAGAAGATCCAAAGCAATAAGGTTTAACGTGAACGTGTAGACTTCAAAACAGTGCGCACTGCTAGAAAGAGGTGCATGTGACAGTTCATAGAGTTAATGCAGTTCAAACTATGGTTGGCAACTCATGATTGCCATCGTTTATTCTGCCTAAACCTCAGTAGTGCTAGGAGAACCATGGCAAATTGGCGATGGGAAATTAACGCTAGCTCCTAGACCTCTACTATTTATTAGTGGATATCAACATTATGTACAGCTAGTAGCTACAAGGCATCAATGGATTGTTTAGCTACAAGGCATTAAAAAATGTTTTTTAAATATTTGTTTTTTATTTTTAACATTAAATAGTTTTTCAAGTAAAAAATAAGGTGGAAGATATTTAAAAAAAATAGATAGTACCATAAAAACAAACTGTAATGTTTTCAACTTGCATTTTTTAACCTTTTTCGGTGAAAACTCTTTTGTACTTGCATAGTACATCAGAGCATGTTCATAATTAAACTATTATAACATATTTTATTATTCTATGTGCAAATAAGATGCCATTTTCTTCTTATAAATTGGAAGCATGTAGAGCCTCTCCTAAGGCATCATCTCTCTCGGCCGATTCTCCTTGTTCTTTGCTCTCTTTGATCTTTCTCAGTTCATGCGAACTTGCCTATCGTCAATATTTAGCCATGGAAATCGGATCTGCAAGCGGTGACAAGGCCGGTGTTTTCACTCAAGGGCGACGGTGGCTCAATGCCTTGCCTGTGAAGTTCAAAGATAAGGTGGCTGATACGGCTACGAACATAAAGAAGGTTGGACAAGATGATCCGAGAAGAGTTATTCATTCACTAAAAGTAGGGCTTGCACTTGCATTGGTATCAATATTCTACTACTACCAGCCACTCTACAGTAATTTTGGCGTCACTGCAATGTGGGCTATTATGACTGTTGTAGTTGTCTTTGAATTCTCTGTGGGTAAGTCTAGCCAGGAGCTATGACCCTTTTCTTCAAGTAACCAAAAATTACCTTTCATGGCGCGACAAAAACCACTACTCATGTCGTAATATTGACAATCATGTGGTTTTTTCACAATTTTTCATCAGGGGCTACTCTTGGAAAAGGACTGAACAGAGGAATGGCAACACTACTGGCTAGTGCACTCGGCGTTGGAGCACATCACCTAGCAAACCTATCTGGACATGTAGGAGAACCCATACTACTTGGTTCCTTAGTCTTTCTACAAGGTAGGTATCTTTAACCATGCATGCACACAAAAATCATTGCATATTTGCACCTAGGCTTCAAATTGATCCTTGCTGTAACAAAAAAAATAATTGGTGTAAGGTAGTAATGGATTCAAATTTATTTTGGTTTTTGTTTGCAGCTGCAATATCAACATTCTTACGGTTCTTTCCAAAAATTAAAGCAAGATATGATTATGGGCTGCTAATATTCATATTGACCTTCTCTTTGATATCGATATCGGGCTTTCGAGACGATGAAATATTAGAGTTAGCACATAAAAGAGTATTAACCATCTTCGTAGGTGGCTTTGCTTGTGTCATCATTTCTATTGTGGTTTTCCCTGTGTGGGCTGGTGAAGATCTTCACAATCTGATTGCTCTCAACATTGAAAAGCTTGGTAACTTCTTGGAAGGTATGTATCCATGTCTCCAACAGATTAAAGTGGAGCACTAAGTACATATTATAGCTAGTGGATGCATTAATCCCTACTGTTCTTCTTAACTATTCAATATGTGGTCGAAAGCTTACTCGGAAAAGGTAACATTTACAGGATTTGGTGATGAATACTTCAAAAGAACAGGGGATGCAGAGTCTAAAGACGACAAGAAATATCTGGAAGGATACAAGAGTGTTTTGAATTCAAAAACCGGTGAAGAATCCTTGGTGTGGATTAATCTCTCGACCTCCCATAACCTCCTCTTCCCTTACCTATATATATAGTTCGTTTTCTGATGATAGTTTTGATGCCTTCAGGCTAATTTTGCTGCATGGGAGCCAGGGCATGGTAGGTTCCAGTTTCGGCATCCATGGAAACAGTACCTAAAAGTTGGAACTCTGGCTCGTGAATGTGCCTACAGAATTGAAGCATTAAATGGATACTTAAATGCCGACATTCAGGTATATAAAAAAGAAATTAACTCCTTTGCAGGTATCTTATCTTCGATGTCTAATTACAATGCGATAAGCTACTTTAAGCCTTCGGCATCTCATATATCGCGATCCCATCTCACCAAAAATAGTAAAGCTCAAACCTGTATGGGTTAAGCACTAACAAAATAAATAACAGTTGTTCAAATGCTTATCTCAAGGTATATGCCAATCTGCTGATATACTTGCAGGCATCATCAGAAGTTAGAAGCAGAATTCAGGAAGCATGCACAAACGTGAGCATAGAATCTGGAAAAGCACTGAAGGAACTGTCATTAACAATGAAAAAAATGGTACAGCCATCTTCTGCAGATTCCCATATAGAAAATGCAAAATCTGCCGCCAAAAACCTGAAATCTTTACTCAAATCAGGCCTATGGGAAGACACTGACCTGCTGAAAGTCATACCAGGGATTACAGTGGCTTCAATCCTTAATGAAGTGGTCAAATGCACTGAAAACATTGCTGAATCCGTCCATGAACTCGCTTCCATAGCTCAATTTAAGAGTGTAGAACGTACTGTATCACCAGAAAAGTTGCATTCAGGACAACCACAGAATATAAAATCAGCTCAGATGGTCAATTACTCCCATGTTGTCGTCAATGTTAGAGAATCAACCATGGCTGCTTCACCAAGTGAGATTTCTTCTGCGCCAAAGGCTATCAAGCACAATATGGAAGTGTAAATATATGTTACTAACTTATGTATTATGTATTATGTATACATGATATCCCAAGTGAGTTTTATATGAAATTGGGTATTATTAAAAAAATTAAAAATCTAACTGTAATAAGAAATATATGTGACAGGAATATCCTGAAACATGTATTTCCATTTGTATCATCCCTTCTTTTTGGTACAGAACAAATGCCCTTTTTTTCCAGGATAAGAAAAATGCCATTATTCTTTTCAGCCATTAGGGTTTATAACTTGCGTCCATGTTTACTCGTCTTTTTGGCGAAGACAGCATAGATGGCACATCAGCCATCAATAACAAACTCAAGCCCGAAGTAATCCAATCTGCTTGCAACTCTTCTGTGATTCTTTAATTAGCAGCACAATGAACTAGCCTAAATTATATATAAGATGCTCTTTTGTTTTTCATCCATCATCATCATGTGCTCAAATATCTTTAATGGGGGCATAAAATGGACGAAAGATTCCCAAGCCCCACTATATTATGTGCTTGAAAATCCAACTTGGATCATTTACACTTGCATTCAAGTTTGTGTTTAGTGTCGGTAGTTTTTTTTTTTTTTTTTTTTGAACTAGAGTTTTTAGTGGAATTTATACATACGTGTTAATTAACAAAACATTTTTAGATCTGGGACAAAACACAAACTTTATCTACCAAGAGTTAGATCATTGAAAACAAGATTTCAAATGGTACTTTTGATATCCACAAGGCTAAAACTCCATTGGATACAAAGTAATATGCCTCTTTTGTAGATATAATATGAGAATGGCAATGAGTACACCACATGTTGGAAGTTTGATCTGAACTTTTCTTTTCATATTTTAAGGCTACGAGAAGAAAGGTGGGGAGGGCATCTGATCGTGCTAACAAGATTTGAAACTTGTCCACGATCAAACTTGTGATTGCGTCTATCTCCAACCAGTCCATCGATTAACAGAGAACTATCAGCCCGTTTTTGTGAGAGAAAATACCCTCTCATGCTTAAATATATAGATGAAGTAAGAGCAGACACGACATGCGGTAATCACCATAAACGTAGTCACCAGAGGCCATGTCTCGTGTCTTAGTGCCTGCAAATTGCAGAGCTTTCTAAGAATAAAGAGTTCTTTCAGAGTAAACACTCACCACACAAAATGAACATGAAGCAGTGGCAAGCAGCAAAAGACAAAAAGGTGGGATTTGAGTGTTTTCCACTAGGATCTCCATTTAGTAGCTAGATAAAGAAGTCCTCTATTTTGTTCGATATACCATGGATTTGAGAAATTTGCACCAACTTTTCTAAGATTGGTAGGAGCATGTATCACTTTAATAAATCACCCCACTTATCACAGCAGTTCCACTAACTTTTGACTCCAGACAAATCAAGAGAGACTCAATCATGAAAGGTTACTTGAGGCAACTTCCATGCTTTGTGTTGCTTTCAAAGACAGAAACATTGAATCATCATTTCCAATTTTAAAAGAAATCAACACCATATTGATATTCATATGGACTTTTACGTCAAGTGCAGAATTTAATTAGGTTTTTTTATCAGTTTCTTAGTCATCTAGAGAGCATCATAGAGTAATTTGTTTATTGTTTTGTCTTGGACGTGGCTCTTTATTCAAAAGCATGTTACCATTCCACTTACCTCTCAACCACTGAGAAGTGTTCTCAGAGATTAAAAAAAAAAGAAATGATTAATATATTGCCTACCATTTTGGTTCCATTTATTTAATTCGGTGCCAAAACTCTTGAATTCATTGCAAACAGAGTAGGGTTTGATTTAAAAAAATAAATTAAAATGATTAAATTAATTAGATTCAAATGATTCGGCTGATCAACTTGTTAGCCTGAATAAATTCGGGTAAAATTCAATTGAATTAACTTCTACATATTTTTTATAATTAATATAAGATAATATTGTTCTAATTGTTTTTTTTTTCTTAAAAGAAACTCTAATGAAATGACACTACTTTGAGATCATCTAGTCAATCTATTACTTGAATGGCTAGACAAAAACCGACTCTTTTATAATTAATAAGTGGTGGATGATTTATTCTGTCTTTTTAATAGGAAAAAAAAGAGCCAGATATGTAGACCTGACTCTTTTATATTTTCTTCTTCTTCTTTTTCTTCTGTTTCTTTAGGTTTTTTTGCTCCAAAAAATTAGTAACCACTAATCTTTTTTAATATTTTTTTTCTATTATAATGTATCTATATAAAAATACTAATATTAATAATAAATTGTCATATGGAAATCTAATTCAATTTTTTTTATTCTTAAAGATTTTAGATAGATATTTAACATGATTTTATCATATTTATGATGTTTTTAAATTTTAATCACACATAAAATATAAACATACTATTTTTATATTTTTTTAATAGAAATAATGATTTCAATTAAAAAGTTTGTGTTTACTAAAATCAATAAGAGATACGTCTTGATTGAAAAAAATACAATCGATTATATTTTTAGGTTTAATAACAATAACAAATAATTCTTTGAGATCTAGATATTTTTTTTTATGAATTGTGAAGCAGGTTGTTTTTTTGTTTTTTTTATTTTATCATTTAACAATTTGTTGATTTTAAATTGACCTTCATATTTTGTTTCAATTTACTTTTTATAAGATTATTACAGTCTCAAACAAACACATCACAATATTTGATCGATGTTTAATTTTGTGAGTGTATATTTTAATTATTATATAATTAAGTAAAAAATAGTTTTAAAAACAAAGTTATTAAACTAAATGAGGTTCATTACCTAGGTCGTAAATTTAACGGGTTAAGTCGTGAAGCCTAAGTCCATCAAATATATCATTGTTTCAATATATATATATATATCATCTCTAAAAAAAATTTTACCGGTTATTTGGATAGCCTTCAGACCTGCCAAGTAGTCCGAGTCATGTTGGGGAAAAATAGTTTAAGAAAATAGAGTTTAAAATCCAGTGGAGTCCATAATCCGGGTCGTATTTTTGACAGGTTAAACCGCGAAACCCGATTCGATTTAATATGTTAACTTCTTAATATTAAAAAAAATATTATCTTGAGTTTTTTAAAAAACAAATCATATTTTTACCGGTTATCCGAATTATTTTTAGACCGTTAAATCAACTGTGTAATATCCAAAAAACTCATGTATAATTTGATTTGAAACTCAAGCTAAATAAAAAATTAATCTAAAGATTTCAAAATAAGCTCATGGAGTTTAATTTAATATCAATATAATAAAAAAATTCATAAAAAACATATTTTACAGTAAAAGATTTTTATTCCTACTCACAGCGTAACAGGGAAGTAACTATTATATATATACATACATACATATACATACATACATACATACATATATATACATACATACATATATATACACATACATATATATACACATACATATATATATATGTATGTATGTGTATATATATGTATGTATGTATGTATGTATGATTTGGATGGCAACGAATGGTAGTATACTAAAGTCAGACTTCTCACATAAATGATATGATCGTACACTATGAGTAATTTGGACCCACACATTCTTATATAATTATTGTTTTAAAACTTGAATTGGTTTGGCTGTTAATTCGTAACTCCATGATATAATATTATAATTGACTTCTTTAAAAATCTTCCGTTGAAAAAAAAAATAGAAAAAGAAAAAACTTCGCGGACTCATTTAAGAATTCTGGTTTACTTGGTGACTTTGTTAGTCCGGCCTGGTTCCATTAAAATACAGCTATTAATCCAAGTTGATTAGGTTATTTAGTTAACTTGGATTTGACATAACTATCCCATACATAAATTTTTATTTTTTAATTTTTTTTGTAATTTAAATAATATTATTTTGAAATTTTAAAAAAATAAAATTAACTCGTTTGATCCCCAACCTATGACCCAAGTTGTGCCCCAAATAAATTCCAAAGTAGGATTTTAAAAGTATTCTCGAATATAAGTAAATAGTAGAAAACCGAGCATCTTTCTAACATGCTTGGAGTTTCACAATTCAGGATAATTCTTGAATTGAGTCAGCATGCATATTCGAAGAACTAATAACACTTTAATCTATTATCACCTTGAATTAATTAATTATTCTTTTCTCTTTTTTTCAGTTTATGCTTTTATGACGAGGCATCATGATTCAAGCAGATTTTGAAGAATGGATGTCCCAGCTGCCAGAAAAATTTGAAGTTAGGTTCGCCGGCATGGGATCCCATTCTACACTTGAATAAAAAGAACGGTAGGAGGAAGAGCTCCTTTAGAAATATAATTGCGGTTGTTTTTTTAAATATTTTTTATATTAAAATAATATATTTTTATTATTTTTTAAAAATTATTTTTAAATTAAAATAACGGTGCATGGGACAGTTTTACTATTAAAAAACAATAGAGGTTGCTTCTACCATGATTCTGGCCCAAGGGAAAACATCACCATTGATGTGTATGTTACTTGTATTTTTTCAGTATGATGTAATCCACAAAACTAGACTAATTAGGATTGAAAGTAAAATAGGAAGGAAAAAAAAAAAAGGTGAAAAGAGTTACAAAAAAAAAAAAAATAGATGTTGTTTCTCACACCATGAAAAATAATTATTAAGAATAATTTATCAAAACTATTTTGAAAACAACAACTGTTTGAACATATACACAATCTATCGCACTTGAGGGTCTAGTTGCTGTGGTTAATCGTGTGACTTGTTCCGCCCCCGTCCCGGGTTCGACCCTCTATGTGCACGCCTGTCACCCCCGCGGCGCCTTACTTGCTCCTGGGCTTGCAGGGTGTCCAGTGGGCCGTGGGGAATAGTCGTGGTGCGCGTAAGCTGGCCCGGACACCCCATGTAAATCAAAAAAAAAAAAAGGAAAAATCCTAAAATAACTAGGGAAAATAGAGATAGAAAATCTAAAAATATCTAGAAAAAATAAAGAAAACTAACATGGTCTCAATTGATTACAATAAATTGACCCATTATAGAACAATGCCGATGAAATGTCTTGGTAAAATTTGAGCATAATCGAGCGTGGACTTTGTGCCTCTTTTTTTCTTTCTTTTTTAGTTTAACGTGGGTGTCCGGGCCAGCTTGCGCGTACCTCGACTAATCCCACGGGCCCTGAAGTTAACGACCATGTAAGCCTCCAGTGACCATCATATGAGCAACCACAGGGCTCGAACTTGAGACCACAGAGGGAGCAAACCTCTTGGTCCCAAGTTTTTACCACTGGGCCACCACCTAGATGGTTGGACTTTGTGCCTCTTTGATCGAGAGTATAGGTGAAATTGTGTTTTAAAGTGTTTTTTACTTGTAAATATATTAAAATAATATTTTTTTATTTTTAAAATTTTATTTTTGATATAATTTTAAGCAAGTTTTCTTTTTAAAATTTCAGGCAAACAATGTTTTGATTGTAATGTCAAACACACCCTTCAAATTAAACAGTGGGTCTCCTTCTATTTTTTATGTTTCATAGACATATAAAAATATAGAATACTAAAAATATTATTAATATTCATTTTGTATTGAATATACTATATTTTTTTTTTGCTTGAGCTACACCGGTCAAGTCAAATTGTTTTTAATGTAAAAACATTTGTCTAAACAATAATAATCTGAGTCAGCCTGAATTAACTTGATAAATACGTAATATATAAAATCAGGATACCCAATAAAATAAAAAGATAAAAAATTATAAAATTCAAGATTCAATAATTTAATCTTAAATGATAAAATTAAAAAAAAAATTTAAAATAAAAAAATATATATAAAAAAAAAACTTGATTCAACTCTACAGACAAAGCTGAACTTAAGTTGAAAGGAGACATTGAAAAAAAGTATAAATAAGGTATTGTAAAATAATATTTTTAATTATTTATATACGACTGAAAAAAGGTATCTGAGAATCTGAATCTATCTGGGTTTTGGATTGGATGATTTTTAAATCTACTCATCAGGCTTGTCAGGCTTTTATAATAATGGATTATGCCATAGTTTTCAAATAATATTACAGCTTTTCATGGCAATATTAACAATTATTTTTTTAATAATTATATATTAACTTAATATGCTTGATCATTTTTAAAATATTTCCTCATGAATATTCAACATGAATAAAATATTTATTTTTATTATTTTGTTGTAAATGTTTTATATAGTCTTTCTTATATTTACTCTTATATTTTTTTGATACACTCGAGTGAACATTATATATATTATCAAAACTTGCTTTTAATATTATGATAATTTTTAATATAGAAAAATATTTATAATAAAAGACATGTTTATGTAAATAAAAAAAATTCATTAATAAGAAAAGACTTTTTTTTATTAAAGAGATACATATTTTTATTTTTCAAATCAATAAATAAATATATATATATATATATATATATTTTTTTTTTCCTTTCTTTTTTTTTTAAGCTCATGTTTTTTTTTTCAGTTTCATACTTTAGCATTTATTCAATTAGAGACTAGATTTTATTATTTTTATTTATTTGCTTTATGTAATCTCGGGTCTTTTTATTTATCATTCTTTGTTGAATTATTTTTAGTTAATTTTTTAATTTGATTTTTTTCTCTATTTCATCATTCGATATTTGAAATAAAAAATTAACAATTTATATAATTAGATTTCTTTCTCAATTTCATCTCCTTCATTTTTTTAATCTTTCGAATTTGATCACCTTTGTTTTGATTGCTATTTGTTTTTATTTTATATAAATTTTTAATTTTTTTTAATAATTTCATCCTCCTTGATATATTTTATCAAATTTGATCCTTATTCTTTTTATTTTATTTTTTTTACTTTGATATTTTTTTTAAATTAGTGTTTTTTTATTATCTCATCTTTCAACACTAAATTAATTGAGAATTGAGTTTCTTGATCGAGTCCGAGTATAGAATTTCACGAGTTGCGAGTTTTAGAGATTAATCCAAGTTGAAGATGTTTGTCTAGATTCACATTTTTTTCTTCTTTTTCTAAATTCATTTTATTTTTTAAGTTTCATCTTCAACCTTTATTTAATTGGAGATTATATTTTATTATTTTTATTTATTTTTTTATGTTGTATTTTTCACTAATTTTCAAAACAACCCACTTATGTCAGGGTTTTTTTCTTTTCTTTTAACTTTTGTCACCTTTTTTATTTTTTTAACCCTTTTTCTACAAGTTCCCATTATTCTTTTTAAATTGGTTCGTATGCTAGCTTTTTTTTTTTTTTCTCAACCTACAACTGGAGTAAAAAACCGGATACACAAATCTAAGTTACGTACTAAATTAAAACTCTTGATAAAAAAAGGAAGATTCTCTCTCCAGCGTTCAAAATCAACACGAGTTGAAGACAGTAAACAAAGCAGTGTACCATCAAAACCTCACGACTCTCGAGTTTCCAGCTGGACACCTCACTCAGAAGTCCCTTGGAGGTTGACCAACAACAACAACTCAAGAAAATAAAAAAAATGTAAGAGAACCGAGTAAAATCATCCATCCTTTTCCAGACAGTGCAATACAGATAAGAAACAACAGAACATATGGCTACGTGTCAGAATCAATGAGGTAATCTTGTCTGTCTGTCTTCCCTCAACCACTTATCATATCAAATAGAAAACAAATTTCGAGGGGAGTAACTGATTTTGAATTTGCTTTTTAAAAATCACTGGTTTGAGTTTCATAAATCTCAGACCACTTGAAGCTTATATGATCATTAATTTTAGGGTTCGTGGGATTAGTCGAGACGCGCAAGCTGACCCGGACACCCACGTTAATCTAAAAAAAATAAGAGAGAAAACAGTTTTGCTAATATAATGGACACTAGAGGCTTATATGGTCGTTAACTTTAGGACCCGTGGGATTAGGCGAGGTACGCGCAAGCTGGCCTGGACACCCACGTTAATAATAATAATAATAAAAAAAGAGAACAGTTAACCCTGAGGTGTATAGTTTAACTGGTCAGATCCTAGGTTTGCTCTCTAAAGGTCACTAGTTCGAGTCCCGCAAACCTCAGGGCCACTGAAAGCTTACATGATCATTAACTTCAGGGCCCGTAGGATTAGTCGAGATGCGTGTAAGCTGGCTCGGACACCCATGTTAATAAAAAAAAATACTTATAACCTTGAAGGTAGCTCAACTGATCAGGTTTTAGGCTTGCTTTCTAATGGTCACGAGTTCAAGTCCTCTTAAAACCATTAAAAATTTACATGATTGTTAATTTTAGTTTCGTGAAATTAATTGAATTGTACGGAAGCTTTTCAATGTTAATAAAAATGTTTTGGACTGTAGTGTCACAACTGTACCACAAAATGTCCGTAGACATGGCCGCCCCAAGAGAAACTCCTAGAGTTCCTACCTGGTTACGTCTCCCATGAAGTGAAATTTCTAGGATACTACTGTCGGTTTATGCTAGAAAGGGACATTGAGCCTACAAAACGTGTTTCACTTCTACAAGAGGGGTTTTACCGAACCCAAACAAAAATATGGCTTGCCGGTGACTCGTAAGAATTAATTGTGAGAGTTTTGAGATTTTTAAAACAATATCTTACAAGGTTTTTATACATGAAACGAAAAAACGTGAGCTGAACTTGTGGGATTCTTTTTGTCCCCATGCAATTATTTGTAACCTATAAATAGAGAAGTTGCCTTCTCCTCCGTCGAAAGCAACAATCTCCCTATTGCCAAAGAACAAGGATCGAACAAGCAAAGCTCCTTTCAATTACAGCCAACATTTCTCTGTAAGCTCAAGCTCAAGCTCAAGCTCTCTTCTTTTCTCAAGGAGATAGAAAAGTGCCCAGTACCCATAGAAACCTTTTCAAGTTTGCTGCCATAAACCTTGCTATGGAAAGGTCAAGTGGAATGCAAAACAATGGTGGTTGTTTTTCCAGAGGATGTGGGTGGATCAAGTCCTTGCCTGAGAGATCAAAGGCTAAGATAGTTGAATGTGCAAGGAAAATAAAGAAATTAGGACAAGATGATCCAAGAAGAGTTAATCATTCAGTAAAAGTAGGACTAGCCATCACATTGGTATCATTGTTCTACTACTTTGAACCTCTCTACGATGGCTTTGGTGACTCTGCAATGTGGGCTGTTATGACTGTTGTGGTGGTCTTCGAATTCTCTGTTGGTAAGTTACATAAGCTAATAGTCCATCTTTATCATTCAAAAACTAAGGAAATTAATGCTTGATAGATGACTACTAATTGATTATAATGCAGGAGCAACACTTGGTAGAGGTCTCAACAGAGGTTTGGCAACATTTCTAGCAGGAGCTCTTGGGTTTGGTGCACATCGCTTGGCCACTCTATCTGGAGAGAAAGGTGAGCCCATGCTTCTTGGGCTCTTTGTCTTTCTACTGGGTAAATATTAATTCACTAGTCTTGAAACAACTTCTATTTCACACAGTTCTTCATTTTCTTTCATTCTCGAAACAACTTCAAGAATTTTGTTGTGACTGGCTGGTGATGTTATGCAGCTACAACGGTGACATTTGTTCGGTTCTTTCCAAGAATGAAGGCAAGATATGATTATGGGCTTCTCATATTTATCTTGACATTCTGTTTGATATCGGTTTCGGGTTATCGAGATGATGAAGTGCTAGACATGGCCCATAAGAGAGTCTCAACCATTCTTATTGGTAGCCTTACTGCTGTGTTTGTGTGCATTTGCATTTGCCCAGTATGGGCTGGTGACGATCTTCACAATCTTGCTGCTACCAACATTGAAAAACTTGGGATTTTCTTGGAACATTTCGGGGTTGAATTCTTTCGTAAACCAGGAGAGGGAGAATCAATTAACAAGGCATCTTTGCAAGGCTATAAGAGTGTCCTCAACTCAAAAAACATGGAAGAATCACTGGTAAGCAAAAACAAAGAGCTGAAACCTCCTGTCTCTCAATTTCAATTTCTAGAATACAACTCAAATAATGAATTTTCTCTATGTGTTTTTACAGGTTAATTTTGCAAGATGGGAACCTGGTCATGGCCAGTTCAAGTTTCGTCATCCTTGGAAACACTACCTCAAGTTTGGAAGCCTAACTAGGCAATGTGCCTACAGAGTCGAAGCTCTTAATGGCTACCTCAATTCTGACATTAAGGTATGAACTCTGTCCGCTCAAAATCATTACACAGAGAAAAAAAATGCAACTAGACATTAACAGAGATTACTAATGTGTTCATAATGGAAACAATTTTTGCAGACACCACCAGAAATCCAAGGCATGATTCAGGATTCATGCACAAAAATGAGCTCAGAATTAGGAAAAGCATTGAAGGAATTAGCATTGGCTATCAAAAGGATGACCCCACCATCCTCTGCCAGTTCCCACCTTGTAAAATCAAAAAATGCTGCCAAGAACCTGAAGTTCTTGCTCTATTCAGACCTGTGTAGCGGCATTAACCTCTTAGAAGTTGTACCAGCCGTTACTGTCACTTCTCTACTATTTGAGGTGATCTCTTGCACAGAGAAAATTGCTGAGGCAATTCATGAATTAGCCTCCCTTGCACAGTTTGAAAACGTAGAACAAGAGAAACCAAAATTACCTGAGCAGGGAGAAATGCAGCAGGGTGCTAACATGGATGTACATCATCATGTTGTTACAATTGACCAGCCACCTCCAGTTAAGCCACAGAATGGGAGTTTGTCATCGTCGACAACTAGTTGAAATTTGATAAAGATGTAAACATTTTACTAATTTAACATATGTAAAATACAGCATGCGATGATGTTTAAAAATATAATAAGGGTTTTTTGGTGGGTTGATTATATGTTCAATCAAATAACTTTTTTATTCAAAGTAAATGAAACTCTCTTGATGAATGCTTCTAGATACATATAAAAAGTCTTCTTTTGGATGGTTTAATGACTTTCTGATGGTAAAGTCAGTAATCTAGAAAATGAGTAATAAATATGTTAGAAAGCCTTAAATTCCAAGAATAAGGTTGTTCTTGTGTTGAATATATATGTCTTTTGAATGTAAAATCTTAAACCTTTTACCTAAGTAGTTTAAGGGGTATTTATAGCTCTTCAATCATGTCTTTTTCTTGAGTGGAGGGGCTGAAGAGTAATTTTATTATGATAATATTTATGAGGGACAAATATCTCTTATTACACATGTATTAATAAGGAAGACATCCTTTCCACATGCATGAATGAGAGAAGAAGCAGATAGGTTTAAGACATTCATTAGTCCCAAAAACATCAAGTCAAATTATTAGAAAAAAGAAAAGGCATGGGCTCAAGGGGACCAGGCACACCCCTTGAGATTGGGCTTGGGAACACCACCCGGGCCCAAAGAGGGGTTAAGCGCTCACCCAGCACCTGAGCTTGGGTGCTCTACCCAAGCCCACAAGGTGTTGGATAAGGTCTGAAAATTATGCCCATGACTATTGTGGGTTTTGTGCTAAAATAGATAAATATTAATCCATCAATAGCCCTTCAAGTTTGTGCATCATTTTTACCGAATAGACTTGATAAAAATATTGTTTCATTTTCAACATTTCTCCATGTAAGAAAGGTGGGTGCTTCTTGAGGTGTTTCATCAGAGCAGGTTAGATGGAATTTGTAGCTAAAATATTGCTTATCTTTATTGGATAAATACCTAGTATGGTGCTTCATGACGATATTAATTGCCTTTTTGTGGATTTGTCATGGTGGTGACATATTTCACTAATTCGATGGAGGATGGATGAGACCTCTCTCCCCCTGTATAAAGACTCCCTTTATTTCATTTTAATTCATTTGAAGTCTCTCTCTAACATTTCTCTCAAGAACTTGGTGTGAAGAGAAATAGGTGTATAGAAGTATTTTTAATCTTGGTGTGAGACATGATAACTTCACGGAATGAAGTAGAAGAATTCATCTTAAGGTAATCTCTTCCTCAACATTTTCCTTTCAAAATGGCCACTAAAGAGGGAAACAAGTAGCATTTAGTAGTGACTTTACTTTCAGACTAAGACACCTAGAGACTAGGGGTTCTAGTGGGTGGCCAGGATCCATATGGATTATACCAAGGACTAAAAGGGCTAGTGCCCACCCACTGTAAAACTTTAGGTTACCCAGAGCTTCTACATAATGGTAGGTTTTATTTCCTCAACATTTATACCTACTGATATGTTGGACTCAACTTCTATTCCTAATGGCAAGTTGGCATTGACCTCTATTTCAATGACAAGTCGACATCAACCTCTATTTCAATGACAAGTTGGCATTGATTTCCATACCTAATGGCAAATTAGCATCAACTTCCATACACAATAACAAGTTGGCATTGGCCTTCATCTCCATGGCAAACCAACACTAACCTCCATTTCAATTTGGCATCAACTTCCACACCTAATGGCAAGCATAATTGCAAGTTGGCATCAACCTCCATCTCAATAGCAAGCCGACACCAACCTTCATCTTAATAGCAGGTTGGCATCAACATCTATACCTAATGGCAAGTTGGCATCGACCTCAATCTTAATGATAGGTCGACATCAATCTATATACATAATGACAGGTTGGAATTTTTTAAATCGCATCAACTCCTAATCAGGAGTCATTTCTCATAATGCCATTTCAAGTCCACAATTATATTTACTCTTTTTCATATCTCGATACTTATCCATAAGATCACGAGATAAAATCTAACTAAAAATTTCATGCATGTAGTAGAATTTAAAAGGTAGGGTTTAAAAGCACCTATATAAAACTTGAGTACATCTTGCTGCTTCTAATTGTTGTTCAACTCCAGTAGCCTCCCATGTATGAACAGGGTTATAAACCATCATAATCACATTAATTCATCATATGAACCCTATTCTAGTTCCCATTCAATTTATGGAAATTCATAGAATTAAATGCACATTCTTACTTTTAAATGTCATAATCATCTTTAAAAGTCCAAATCTACCATTTACTTGAGGTGTATTCATTCATTCACTCAATAATACATAGTCAAATATTTAAACACATCGGTCAAGAATCATGTACCCAAGTTTGACCAATTCCTGCACTTAACATACCCATTTTTCTTTAGTTGCATTTGCCCATTTACCATATTCGTATACATGTTATATCACTATATAAATTATTGTCTACATAGTTTCGTGTAGTACAATAACTCCTATCCTTCTTTTTCTTTTTATCATGTATGTTCATTCGAATGCCAACATTTATATTCCATGATATTTATTTCCATTTTCTTCACTCTAGACTTATTTGAACAAACCCAGAATCAAGTTTCATCAACAATTTAACATAATTGTTCCTTCGATAACCTGTTTTCCCACCATTTCTTAAAATGGCTTAAAACACTCAAGCCTTTACCTTTGGATTTCTTTTCCATTTTTGTTTCAAATTTCTAGCATAGATCAAATAAGACACACTAACAACACACCATTATAATTAATAAAACTCAAACCCAAGATTCAATACCCCTTTGGCCAAAATCTTATTCAAAAGATCCAAGGGTTTTCCTTTTTAGTTTCTTATTTATAACGTTAAGTGTGGGTGATGTTAAGTGTGTGTTTGGGTGTTATTGTAACTCTTGCAGTTATGATTTAAGAAAAGTAGATTTAAAAAAAAGTTACAAATCATAGCTTTTCTCAAAACTAAGTTTTTACCATAATTTGAGATAAAAAAACAGATTTAAACAATGAAAATCAAATAATTTTTGAATTTATGGTCGGTCTAAAAAAATCTTCAACAACACTTAACTAACTCTGCCAAAGCAACTTTGCAAATGTTGTGATTAAATTGGCCGGCGTACAAAATCCCATAAACCACTTTACTGAATAAAAAGGTCCAATTTCCTGTTCTATTCTTATTAAAAGTAAAATCTCTTATACAAATTTATAAATCTTTCTTGTAATAAAATTTCCTATATATATGCATTTATTATTCATTAATCCCATAAACCACTTTCCTGAATAAAAAGGTCCAATTTCTTGTTCTATTCTTATTAAAAGTAAAATCTCTTATACAAATTTATAAATCTTTCTTATAAAATTTCCTATATATATGCATTTATTATTCATTAATTTATTTCCCATATAGTACCGGCTTATGAACCGTGGTTAAGAATAAATATAGCTTTAAGGGTTAGACTTTCTTGAAAACATTTTACATTATTGATAAAGTCTGAATCATCTACAGCATTGTTAAAGGTAGATTTTGTCTGCTCTTTAGGTTGCCGATATTTTGGCTCAGCTCTTCTAGCCTGTGGTTCTTCTTTTAACTCTTAAATCTTTATTCATGAAAAAAAACACATCTTTTTTTTTGTCGAGTGTTTTCTCTTTTTCTACCACCTATTTAGCTAACAAGCTCCTTTTTTTCTTTTTTAATACTTTGCAAGCATAACCTCCAGCTTGAAGACTAAACATCAAAGATGGACATGATGTTTGGTATCTTAATCTCAGTTGCTATAATCCTGGTTTCCACACTTCTTTTCTGGGTGTGCCGATGCATCGTTAATGAACCTAAGAAAGCAACAAAGATAACAGAAGGTGTTAAGGATCTCACGGCTCAAGACGCGCTAGTGTAACCATCGAAAGGATATCGTGATCAGCTTAGTGCCTCTCATCCCATGGATACAAAGCACTAATAGGTCCTAGTTAATTAATATCTTCAAAATTTAGTTGCAATGGAGTCATTACTGTTTAAGTTGTGACTGTGAAGCTTTTCTTTGGTTCCTTAAATTTTCATCAGAACTTTTGCATTGAATCTAGTTAATTTTCATATAAGATTTGTTTACATATATTATAAAATCTCATAGCTTTCTTTTCTATCCTACTGATATGCCAGATGAGAAGGCATACCTAGCAACAAGTTTTAAGCAGGAAACCTAATACACATTTTGTTAGTAGGTGAAGAAAAAAACATTCACGTATTGTGTAGACATTCACATAGTATTACCATATATTTTTCAAGGCTTTAAATGTTGTCGTCGCTATAGAAGTCCAGGGTGAGTTCTGCGGAATCATCTCTGAACTCCTCTAATGCATAACTGGAAATAGGAAAGATGATTGATAATATCAGAACAATTCAACAATGACAACCGCCGATTCCTTCCTCTGAAGTATTGAAAAGATAACTAAGAAATTCGGAGGAGTGTTTATGCATGGTCATCACAGAGCAATAAATATCATATTAAGCTCTAACGTACAAAAATATCAGCAGAAGCATAATTTATCTCTAATACCTATAGAACCTGAAAACTGAAGTATAATTGTGATTAGCAAACGCGTTTTCAATAGCAGAATATTGTGGGAACTACACGGCATGTTCATTTCCAAGGAAAGTGATTGCAAAAAAAAAAGGGGTCTCGAACTGCCAAAAGAAAATGTGCCTACATTTAAAATTGAAACCTTGGAAAAGGAATCCAATCAAGAATATTTGGTGCTGAGATAAGAAAGTATCCCACATAAGTGATACAAAGACCCCTATAAGCTTATGCAAAAAATGCAATGTTTGAAATTATGTGCAGTGATCATGATCAGAAACCAATACTGACACCATGCAATCTAGTGCTTAGAGAAGAACGTATACTCCTCGTGGAAGTACGACTGCTTTCGGAAAAGACAGCAAAAATCAGCAACTGATTCCAAATTTAAAGTGAAGTGAGAATCGACGAGATTTAGGAAGGGAAGATTGCATCACATCACACCATACAGTTCTTAAGCTGAACTTAAAAGTGTTTTTCTCCTTTAATCAATAAGCATGTTACAGAGAAATTAAAGAAACACACCTCGCTGCAACCGACTCCAGATTTATCATCCTGTTTGGTCACTTAAACACTGATTATGATACCTAATGCACCTAATAGGATGAGAAACTTTGGCCTGGAACTGAGCGCTGGTAGATTGCTGCCTGAAGGAAGTCATGCGGGGAATAAACACTCAACCTAAGGTCTGTGAAGTTATGATACAACAACAACGACCAAGAAGCCTCATCCCAACGGCTATTCTGTGAGATCATAAACCATCTGTAGATTTATGATCAAGATGGAAAATAAACTAGAGAAATGTCTCAGGCATGCTTCATTAATTGGTAAACTGGAAATGATATCTCAACTAATTATTAACAAGAAAAACTAAAAGTGCTCCGGGATTCACTATGGAGCTAGACAACTTTTACTGTGGGCTCAAGCAGTATTTCTCGCTCAAGATTTCCTTCTGTCTCGAAAGAGATTTGTTTCCTTTTATTCTCATGCTATGTGAATGGACAGAAATATTTTTCCTCTTTTTTTCTTTGTGGGCGTAACTCATTCTCCATCACATTTCCTCGTCCTTTTTTCTGACTTTCCTACAGCTGCAATTAGGCTCTTTTTTGTTTGTTGGAAATTAGTTTTTTTTTTAAAAATAGTTTCTTTGAAAAATAAATTTCTGGAAAGTGAATTATTTTTCGATGTTTGATAGTGTCATGAAAAATAAGTTGGAAAACACTTTTCAGTGTGTAGTTATGTTATAAAAAATCAGCTGCAAAATAGCTTGTTAATGTTTTATTTTTTTTTCAAGTTTATTAAAATAATAAGGAACAAATCTTACAAATTAAAAAGTTGAATGAAAATGAAATTGAAAAAAATTATAATTTCATAAATTATCTCAAATAAAATAAATAATAATCAAAATAATAGAGATCAAATCTAACAAATAAAAAAAATTGAAAGATGATGAAATTAAAATAATAATAATAATTACAATTTCATAAATTATTTCAAATAAAATAAGTAACAATCAAAAGAATGAGGACCAAATTTGATAGATAAAAAATTTCAATTAAAAAAATGATAAGAGAAAAGCAAACAACAATCATAAAAATAAGGATCAAAGTTAATATAAAAATCAAATTAAATCAAATTTTAAGGGATGAAATTGAAAAAAAAAAAACTCAAACAAAATATATATCGATCAAAAGTTTGAGGACCAAATTTGATATAATCAGCAAATAATATGATATTTCTAAATTTTTTACAACTTCTAGAAAGTGTTTTCCGCTAAAATAAAAGAAAAACACTTTCCTGGAAATCAAGCCAAATTTTCTTTTGACTGGAAAGTGTTTTCCGTTGACAAACTATCCTAATAACAAACAAACACAAGAAAGTTTGGAAAGTGGTTTCCAGGAAACCACTTTCTGGGCAAACAAACGCCCCTTTAGTGTCGTTCAAATCAACATTTTCTTTCCGTGAACAAAGAAGAAGAGAGGAGAGGGAAGAACATAACAGGCAAGGAAGAAGAAGAGATGGGAGGTGAATCGCAGACGGTTCTTGTTTAATTTCTTCCCCCGTGCCTTTGGATCTTTGCTCCCATCTGCTGCATTTGCTCTTTTTATTGATCTGTTTGGTTTTTTCATTTTAATTTTGTTTTTGTTTGGATATGGCAGTCATAGGTTTTTTCCTTCTTTGTTGAGGAAAGTTATTGCTCTCGCATGCGTTGATTTGGATTTCTTCTTCTTACTGTCTATTATGGGGTCACAGTACTTTGCGTTTCGTCATCTTTGTTTGTGTGTCTAGGTCATTTTTAGGGTGTTAATGGTTGTGGAGGGACTTTGCTTGTTTGTCTTGCTTTATTTCTTTACCTAGGTTTATTTTTGTGTTGATTTATTTGTCTTGTTCTATGATTAAGGTACATCAAAAGGAGGTCAATTAGATATATCTTTATATTTGATAATTAATATAAATTACTTCAAGTAAGCACAATAACCAACAATATAATTAAAGTACTTAAAATAAAAAGATAGGGAATAGAATTCATAAACTCATTTTTAACGTGATTCATCAAGCCTGCATCCACACCTCAAGTACCATATCATACTTGAATATTGTTTTCCTTCATTAGTCCAAGTTCAAGAGTATAATAACTACTTGATGAATCTCACCAAGCTTTTTACATCACTTGATGAAATCCCTTCTTCAAGATTTTTTCCAATAATATGGTTAAACTAATCATTATGAATCGTTTGGCATGTTCATCTCAGACTTGGACAGATAATAAAATTTGCAGCAAAATAGATTTTTCATAGTTTCCATACTTAGAGGGTATACATCTTATCATGTGAATATGTCCAACTTATTTCCATTAATATATACACATAAAACTAACACTTCAAATATCTTTGGCGTGGATAAAGCCTAAATTTTTTTTTATTTTGCAAAAGTGGTCCTTGCTTAAAAGCTTTGTGAAAATATTTGCTAGTTGGTGTTCTATGCCTACAAAATCAAGTACAATATCTTTCGCAATACGATCTCTTAGGAAGTGATGTCTCACTTCTATATGTTTTGTACGAAAGTGTTTTATAGAGTTCTTAAAAAGACTAATGTAGTGTTATCACACTTAATGGGTATATGATCAAATATAAGTCAATAGTCCTTTATAGTTTGTTTCATCTAGAGCACAACAACTACTTGTTGCTATATATTTTGCTTCGATTGTTGATAGGGTTACAGAGTTTTGTTTCTTACTAACCAAGATACTAGTAAGGATCCTAGAAAATAGCATGTTCCACTAGTACTCTTTCTATCAACTTTACATCCGACAAAGTTCGCATTTGAATAGCTTATCAAACTTAACTTACTTCTTTTCGGATACCACAACCTTAAATCTATAGTACCATGCAAATAATGATAAATATATTTTACGGCACTAACATGTGATTTTTTAGGGCAAACTTGAAAACATGTACATAGTCATACACAAAATATAATATCAGGTCTACGGAGTTAAGAATAAAAGTGAACTAATCATACCTTGATATTTGGTGATTTCTATATTCTTACCATTTTCATCCATATCAAGCTTTACTGATATTTTCATTGGTGTGTTACTTTGACATGTTCCATCCCAAATATTTTTAGAAGATCCTTTATGTACTTGTTTTAGTTGATGAAGATGCTATTTTTTGTTGTTTGATTTGCAATCTAAGGAAGAAGTTTAACTCTCTCATCATGTTCATTTCAAGCTCATCTTGTATGTGCTTTACAAAATCCTTACAAAGAGATTCATTAGTAATAACAAATATAATATCATCAACATAAATTTGTACAATCAAAATATCTTTACCTTTTCTTTTTGTAAAAAATATAGTGTCAATTTTACCAAGATTAAAATTATTATCAATAAGAAAAGACTTGAGTCTGTCATGACATGCCCTGGGTGCTTGTTTTAAACCAGACAATGTCTTTTTAAGTTTGAAAACATGATTGGAAAAATGAAGATTTTCATAACCTTGTGGTTGCTCAACATACATTTTTTTTCCATGATAAATCCATTTAAAACTACACTTTTAATATCCATTTGGAAAAGTGTGAAGTTAGCATGACAAACATAGGTTAATAACATTCTTATTGATTATAGTCTAGTTACCGGTGTAAAGGTTTTTTCATAATCTATATCTTCTTCTTGATTATAACCTTTAGTAATTAGTCTAACTTTGTTTCTAACTGTTGTTCCAGGTTCATCAACTTTGTTCCTAAACACCTATTTTGTTCCAATTATAGATTGATTATTAGGTCTAAGGGCTAGTTCCCAAACATCATTTCTTTCAAATTGATTTAGGTCGTCGTACATAGCCAAAATCCATTTTTCATCATTTTCAGCTTCTAGAAATGATTTAGGTTCTATTTGAGAAAAAAATGAAAAGTGACCACTAATGTTTCTAAGTAAAGCTCTGGTTTTAGTTCTTTCAAAAGGATTATTGATAATTAATCCAGGAATGTGATAGCTTATATGTCTTAGCTCATTTGGTGGTACAAATGAGTTACTTATCATATCTTGTTGATTGCTTGAGCTTGGTTGGTATTTGTTCAGTACTTCATTGTTTGCCTTTATAGGGATCTTATCATTAATATTCAAATGTTGAACACTTTCATTTATGTCATCAAGAGTCTTAACAATTTTGTTATTTTGAGTTTTTTCAAAGGCGACATGAATGGATTCTTCGAGACAAAGTATTCTATTATTATAAACTTTATATGTTTTGCTAAAGGAGGAATAGCTAAGAAAAATATCAACATCAGATTTTAAATCAAATTTATCTATGTTATCTTTAGTATTGAGAATAAAGCATTTTGAACCAAAAACTTTGAAATATGAGATGTTGGGCTTCCTTCCTCTTCAAAGCTCATAAGGAGTCTTTTTCAACTTACAAATAAGTGTTACGACTTCCATCTAAAAACATATAGGTGTGTCAAATTCATTTAACATAGTTCTTGTCATTTCTTGAAGAGATCGATTTTTCCTTTCCACAGCTCTATTTTGTTGCGAAGTTCTAAGAGTTGAAAAGTTGTGGTGGTATCCTTTTTCTTCATAAAACATTTCAAATAAATCACTTATAAATTCACCACCATGATCACTCTTTATATTTATTATGGAAAACCCTTTTCATTTTCAAATTTCCTTGAAAATTTTGTAATTCATAAATTGTTTCATCTTTAGATTCAAAAACAAAACTTGAGTATATCTTGTAAAGTCATCAACAATTATAAATACATATCTATTACCACTTATACTTCTAGTTCTAGTAGGTCCAAATAGATTTATGTGTAGTAATTCTAAAGGTATATCAATTGAAATGTCATTTTTCCTCTTAAAAGAAGTTTTCACTTATTTATCTATTTTGCAAGCTTCACATAACTTTTCTTTTTTAAAACCTATATGTGGGGAGATCTTTAGCTAGTTCATCTTTAACTAGCTTAGAAATGATGTTCATGCTAATATGACCTAGTTTCTTATGCCAAAGAAAACTATCATTAATACTAGCAACAAGACAACTTTTTATTCTCATGTATGCATTAATTTTAATCTTCTAGACATTTTCTTTTTTCTATTTCCTACATACATTACTTTATCATCTTTAAGAATCAAACAACATGTATGATCGAAAACAATTTTATAGCCTTTATCACATAATTGATTAATGCTAAGCAAATTATGTCTTAAGCTATTAACAAGAAAACTTTTTCAATAGAAGGAGAAGATTTACCTCCAATATTTCCAACTCCAATTATTTTTCCTTTTGAGTTGTCTCCATATGTGACCTTTCCTCCATTTATTTAGGTAATTCTTGAGAATAATGAGTCGTCTCAAGCCATATGTATTAAGCAAGCACTATTCAAAAACTATTCCCCATACTCTCTTGATTTCTCATTTTCGCTTTTGATATTCATAAAGCACATATTGGCCATATGTTCTTCTTCATCGTTTGAGCTTAAATTCGAATCATCACTCCTAGTAGCTTTCATTGTCTTCTTGTGATGACAAATCTTCTTATTGTTTTTTAAAAAGTTGACAATCTACTTTGATGTGCCCTATTTTGTTTTAAAGGGACTTTACATATTTGTCTTAGTTTATTTTTCTCTTGGGTTCAGAATTGTTTATCTATGTGTTGATTTATTTGTGTTGTTCTAGGATTAAGGCAACTTAACATCTAAGAGGGGGTGAATTAGGTGTATCACTATATTTTATAATTAATGCAAATTACTTCAAGTAAACACAATAACCATCAATATAATTAAAGTACTTAAAGTAAAGAGATAAGGGAGAGAATTTGCAAACTTGTTTTTAACATGGATCGACAAGCCTACATCCACACCTCAAGTATCAAACCGTACTAGAGTATTGTATTCCTTCACTATTTCAAGTTTAAGAGTACAATAACTACTTGATGAATCGCACCAAGCTTTTTACACCACTTGAAGAAATCCCTTCTTCAAGATTTCCACTTAAAGATATGTGCTCTTCAAGATTTTTCTTTTGGTGAAATTTCTTTACCAATACCAAAAGTTTTACCTAACTCTCAAAGGTTTACAAGAATGATTTTTTTTTCACAACAAACTCTCTTACTGTAATAGGTAGTATAATTGAAGTTATAATATCTCTACAACTTACTAGATAGAATTTATAGGATTTGAAGGTGTTTAAGTGTAGTGAGAATGAGATTGAAAACTTTTGTGCTAGAATATAAAGGTTTAATAGCACAAATTAGAGTATGATCAAAGATTGATAATTTTATAGTTATTTTACTATTAGAATAGCTTGTGTATGATATATATTTGGATTCTATTACTAATTATACAATTAGACAAGCTATATATATGTTTTCAAGAAAAACTAGTTGTTTATAATCATTATTGCTCATGTGGCAGCTTAAACGGTCAATTAGTTCAGAATGGTCAAGCTAACCAGTTGACCAGCTCCTGCAGAATCCCTATGTGTTCATCACTAATAAATAAGTGATCGACCAATTCATGCAAAATTCTAGATTTTAACAGTTCAAACTAGATGAATTCTTAGAACCATCTATCTTAGATTTTATCATCAATCCTTCAATGCATGCAAAGTGAAATGTGTGAATTCATTTTAATTGTACTATCAAGTAAGATATAAAGATATACGTTTAAGCATTAAAATGAACACTTATTCTAAGTCTTCATTTTGCTTTCTTTTTGGACTTCTTGATTGATTTCTTCACGAAATTCATCATACTTGTTGATGTGTGTTATTTATATAAAACTTGTTTAAAGCTTATTCTCAATCAGATATATTATTAGTTTATTTTTCATTTTATTGTTATCATCAAATATATAAAAACATGAATGTGTTACTAAAGTTCAACAATTTGTTGTCTTGGTCTTTTTTTGGGTTGATTTATTTGTTTGTTGATTAATGCGATTATAAGGTATGTGTTAAATTATTTTAGCAGGTTGTTCTTCTCCCTGATAAATTACGGATGTCTTGCTTCTCTTTCTTATTGGTTACCTGCTTGCCTTGCTTGCTTGCCTCTTGCCTTGATGTTTCTTTTCTTCCATTGATGTGGGTGTTGCATTCTGGGAATTTCCTTGTGATTCTGGGTTATCCTGGTGGTTCACCAGTATTGCTTTTAATTATGCTCTACCAATATGGTCTGCTCCTTCTTGTTGCAGGCGTGTTTTAGTCTATGGAGATGTGTGTGTTGGCTAATATAACCAGAATGAATGTCCTGTTTTTAGTCTCTTGCATGTGTTGTTTTCTTATAGATGTTGTCAAGTGTCTTCGGGTTGTATAAAAACATAAGAAATGAGTGAAATATGTTGTTCATTCAAATATACAATTTGGGTCAAGCCTTGAATTCTTAATTCTCAAATTAGGTAAATGGATGTCTGAGACTTAGGAACACTCTGATGAAATAAAATCGTTCTCCTTAACTATAGTAATACACTAAATTAGGTAAATGGAATGCATAGCATGCCGAGTAGAGATTTTTTGGCCGAGGTTTGAGGTGCCCGTGTTAAATCCTCGTTAACTACGTATTTTGTTGGTTTATTCATCCCTCCTCCACCTTTATTTCTATCCTTCTTGCCTTTTCTATTCTGGGAACATACTCCTCCTATCTTTGCTTCCCATCATCTTCCCATGGTTTCTTCATATTGTAGGTTGCAAAAATAGCAGCATTTTCGTCATCAATAGCAGCAGACATGTGAAAATCATTGCTTAAAACCCAAGCTAGCCTGGGAAATCAACCCTGCACTCGGGCCTCATCCTAGGTCAACTCATTGGTTGGTTTTAAACCTATAATTGTAGCAGTGAAAAACAGAAATGGGTTCTCTTTTTTAAAACTAAGGGTACAACAAACTCATTCGAAACCATCATCATAGTACAAAAGAAAGTAAAAAAAAAAATTCTAATGATCGCTTATCAGCAAGAAATAAATATTTCCAATATCTTATTCTTCAATTTTCACAAGGGTCGCTCGCTACGGCTGCTTTTTTTTTTTAAGTTTTCCTTTATGTACAGGTAACAGCAATGGGGGAATAGGACGAAGCAATAGAGAAAAAAAGCACAAGCACCTCACTAAACTTGCAGACAAAACCAGAAAGGGTACTGTACCCGGGAGCTCAAAAAAGGAATAAAAACAAAATCTCGGTAGTCAGCAGCCCTAAGAGGTGCGAACGATTCCCCCAATATACTAAACAAAAACCATATTTTCCCTGCATCCAAACCAAACACGTGCTGCTAACTTTACCATCGCAACAAGCTTGTATTTTAGGCAATTTTCCCATTAATGGGTGATCATGCAAGTAAAATGATTGTCATTTAAACCTGTTGATACAGCATATCAAAGTTATTTTCAGATGAGATTTGCTTAAATGCATCATGACAAATTTTGTTCCCTAGTTTTTTTAATATAAGGAAAGAAATAACCTTTCCTGTATTAAAAAAAATATATATAAAGCTAAAATAACTTTTCTATATAAAAAGGTGCAATTTCATGTTATATTCTTATTAAAAGCAAAATCTCTTATATTACTTTGTAAATCTTACCTGTATTAAAATTTTCTATATATATGCATTTATTATTCATTAATTTATTTTTTATATAGTATCGGTCTATAAACCGTGGTTAAGTATAAATATAGCTTTGAGGGTTGGACTCTCTTGAAAACATTTTATATTTTTGATAAAGTTTGAATCATCTACAGCATTGTTAAAGGTAGATTTTGTCTGCTCTTTTGGCTACCATTATTTCAGCTCAACTCTTCTAGCTTGTGGTTCTTCTTCTTTTAACTCTTAGATCTTTATTCATGAAAAAAATACAGCTTTTCTTTTATCAAGTGTTTTCTCTTTTTCTACCATCTATTTAACTAACAAGCTCCTTTTTTCTGTTTTTGATTCTTATGCAAGCAGAACCTCCAGCTTGAAGACTGAACAGAAAAGATGGACATAATGTTTGGTATCTTAATCACAGTCGCTATAATCCTGGTTTCCACACTTCTTTTCTGGGTGTGCCGATGCATCGTTAATGAACCTAAGGAAGCAGCAAAGAAAATAACAGAAGGTGTTAAGGATTTCACGGGTCAAGACCCACCAGTATAACCATCGAAAGGATATCATAACCAGTTTAGTGCCTCTCATCTCGTGGATACAAAGCACTAATAGGTTCTAGTTCATTAATATCTTCAAAATTTAGTTGCAATGGAGTCATTACTATTTAAGTTGTGACCATGGAGCTTTTCTTTGGTTCCCTAAATTTTCATCGGAATTTTTGCATTGCATCAAGTTAATTTTTATATCGAATTTGTTTACATATATTATAAAATCTCATTAAGTTAGCTTTCTTCTCTATCCTACTGACAGATAAGTTTAATATCAAATAATGCATATATATATGTGTGTGTGTGTGTGTGTGAGTCACGGCATACCCAGCAACAAGTTTTAAGCAGGAAACCAAGCAGTTACTTACCACTGCAATCCCAAGCAGACAATTTCCTCACAGTTCCTACTTTCTGTTGTTAATATCAGTTGCTGGACTTGATCAACACATTCACCAAATTTCTCATCACATCTTTAGCAATCTCAGTTCTTCCCTCTTATTTCTTCTTCTCTGTTTTCGACTCTGTAAATAAATTGTTTAGAACATCGTGAAAAAAACAAGCAAATTTAAGAGTATCATAGCAAGCCTCTGACCCTTATCCTCCTTCTACAAAACTGGCAACTGGTTTTGAAAACTTATATTAACTTCACAAATGGCTGTCCTCGTTCAGACAAATTAGCTAAATGACTGGACAGCAGGTGGAGAAATCATGTCGAGCCCCATCAATCATGTCTGCATGAAGAAACTTTCTAGTAGTAAACTAATGGATCCCAACTGCAAGTCACGTACGCAGCACCAGAAATTGCAAGGATAAAGCTGTGTTTGCTTATAGAAATCAATTTTTCAATTCACTACTCTGTTTTTCATCTTTCTATAATCATCTCTCAAGAAAACGTGTTTACCAACAAATAATTTTCTAGAATATAGATCAAGGGCCGCATTTGGATTGTTTCTAAAATAAAAAATTGGAAAAATAGAACACTGTTTCCAAGAAAACAGTAACATGTTATCCACAGCTTTCTATTTTCTAGGGAAAAAAAGAGAATCTGAAAACTTTTGCACAAGTAAACATGACCTAAATTTTTTTCTGGAGTCCGAATTGAAATCCACAAGGTTGTCTGAAATCAAATATATGCATGTGAAAGTAGCCTGACGACTTTTAAATGTCATAAAGAATATCTTGTATAGAGATCAGTAACTAGTCAACACATAAAATCAAACTTAGCGAGAGACTAGTGAAATAAAACCAAATATTGAGAGAACCAAACAAATATAAGACCATGCAGTACCTTCTAACTGGAGACATTCAACATTCTTGAGTGTTTTCTGCTCAAGCTCCAGCTCTTCATCAAGCATAAATGTGTTGGCAAAATCACTTGAAAGATCAGCAAGATTCTGTGCATCTTCCATCCCTTCAGTCCCATGATAATTGAATGTCGGAGGCCCAGTTCCTTGTGCACGGTCCAAATGGGGAGTGCTATGACAAGCACCAAGCTCTGAATTCCCATCACATCCTGGTTTTCCAGCTTTAAACAGGATAGACTTCCCATCAACTTCCATTTTACCAGCATCTCCATTTGACAATTTGTTTACTGCCTTGACTGTAGTGTGCGAAGCAAATCCAGCGCTTCCTTTGGAGACACTGATTGTGTCATCTTCCTCGGCATTCTCTCCAGCTTGGCCCTAGGAAGTCTGAGCTTTATTAAAATACATTAAGTTAATGAATTTAATGTTGCTTTAAGTGTAATATAATGATATAAAACTTTATTAAAATATATTTTTAAGTATTAGAAATTTAAAGAAAATGAGTTAGGGTTTTAACTGAATTGAAGAAGAAGAAGAAGAAATGGGAGGGGAAGAAAGAATTGTTAGGTTTTAATTCCTTTTCAAATCACCGACTAACATTACATCATTAATTTTGTTACCAATTTGACACATTAAAAATACCGATAGAATGTCTAACGGAATTTTTTTATTCAGTTGTAGTTTTCATCGGAAATTTTCTTTCTATAAATAACAACAAAATATTTTTTGTCGTTAATTTTGTTGTTTTTTTTTTTAATTTTCTAGTAGTGTTTATATTTTTCTTGATGCATTATATATATATATATATAATATATATATATATATATATATATATATAATGCATTAAGTATTCAAATGTTTTCCTTTTTATACATGAAAAGTGATTTTTTCTTCTTTTGAAAAAAATCAGAACTTTCTTTATGATCTTTACCATTACAGCTTCAATATAGCATTACAGCTTCTAGAGTTGAAGAAATTGCTTCATGTTCTGAAAGAAGAGAGAATTTTCTAGTCAAAATGATGTCGGTGATATAATTAATTGGAAAAGGTGAAGAGTAGGATCCATTAGTTTTTTTATATAAGGAAAAAAATAACCTTTCCTGTATAAAAAGGAAAATATAAACCTAAAATCATTTTCCTGTAAAAAAAGGTCTAATTTCTTGTTCTATTCTTATTAAAAGTAAAACCTCTTATATTGCTTTGTAAATCTTTCTATAGTAAATCTTTCTATATATATGCATTTATTATTTATTAATTTATTTCTCGTATAGTACCGGCTTATAAACCGTGGTTAAGTATAAATATAGCTTCGAGGGTTAGGTTTTTTTGAAAACATTTTAAATTATTGATAAAGTCTGAATCATCTACAACATTATTGAAGGTAGATTTTGTCTGCTCTTTTAGCTTCTAATATTTCGGCTCAGCTCTTCTAGCTTGTAGTTCTTCTTCTTTTAACTCTTAAATCTTTGTTCATGAAAGAAACACAGTTTTTTTTTATCAAGTGTTTTCTCCTTTTCTACCATCTATTTAGCTAACAAGCTCTTTTTTTCTGTTTTTAATACTTGTGCAAGCAGAACCTCCAGCTTGAAGACTAAACAGCAAAGATGGACATAATGTTTGGTATCTTAATCACAATTGCTATAATCCTGGTTTCCACACTTCTTTTCTGGGTGTGCGGATGCATCGTTAATGAACCTAAGGAAGCAGCAAAGAAAATAGCAAAAAATGTTAAGGATCTCACGGATCAAGACCCACCAGTGTAACCATCGAAGGGATATCATGACGAGCTTAGTGCCTCTCATCCCATGAATACAAAGCACTAATAGGTTCTAGTTAATTAATATCTTTAAAATTTAGTTGCAATGGAGTTATTATTATTTAAGTTGTGACTGTGAAGCTTTTCTTTAGTTTTCTAAATTTTTATCGGAATGTTTGCATTAAATCAAGTTAATTTTTATATCGGATTTGTTTACTTATATTATAAAATCTCATTCTTGTGTTGTTTTCTTATAGATGTTGTCAAGTGTGAACTGTAAAACCAGTCACATAGAATGATTGGATGTCCTTTCTCTCTTTTTATTTTTTTTTAGGTGGTCTTCGGTTGTATAAAAACATAAGAAATGAGTGAAATATGATGTTCATTCAAATATACAATTTGGGTCAAGCCTTGAATTCTTATTCTCAAATTAGGTAAATGGATGTCTGAGATTTAGGAACACTCTGATGAAATAAAATCGTCCTCCTTAACTATAGTAGTATACTAAATTATGTAAATGGAATGTATAGCATGCTGAGAAGAGATTTTTTGTACTAGAGGTTTGAGGTGCCCGTGTTAAATCCTCGTTAACTACGTATTTTGTTGGGTTCTCCATCCCTTCTCCACCTTTATTTCTATACTTCTTGCCTTTTCTATGCAAAGGAGCATCCTCCTCCAATCTTTGCTTCCCAATACCTTCCCATGGTTTCTTCATATTGAAGGTTGCAAAAATAGCTGCGTTGATAGTAGCCAACATGTGAGAAATCATTGTTTAAAACCCGAGCTAGCCTGGCAAATCAACCCTGCACCAGGCCGCACCCCAGGTCAACTCCTTGGTTGGGTTTTAACCCGATAATTGTAGCAGTGAAAAACAGAAAAGGGTAGTGCTGGTTCCGTTTTGTAAAACTAAGGGCATAACATAACTCTTTCCAAACCATCATCAGAGTACAAAAGAAAGTGTAAAAAAAAAAAAATTCTAATGATCACTTATCAGCAAGAAATAAATATTTCCAATATCTTATTCTTCAATTTTCACAAGGGTCGCTCGATACAGCTGTTTTTTTTTTTTTTTTTTTTTTTTTTTTTAGTTTTCCTTTATGTACAGGTAACAGCATTGGGGGAATAGGACGAAGCAATTGAGAAAAAAAGCAAAAGCACCTCTCTAAACTTGCAGACAAAACCAGAAAGGATGCTGTACCCGGGAGCTCCAGAACCTCAAAAAAGGAATAAAAACAAAATCTCGGTAGTCAGCAGCCCTAAGAGGTGCGAACGATTCCCCCAATATACTACTATACAAAAACCATATTTTCCCTGCATCCAAACCAAACACGTGCTGCTAACTTCAACTCCCTTTCTCTTCTTCCTGGGTGATTATCAAAATTGAGAGGATGTTACCCGGAAATAGTCATTACAGCAAGCTAATGACTGTCCTTCTTCATGGACTTCTCTTTGGCACGGAAGTCCTCCAAGGTCCGATATTCATCTCTCAGTAACCTCTCCAATTCTGGATGTTTCTTTGGTTCTTTGTCACCTAGACGGCAATAATGGTGGAAGGCCCTGGTTGCAGAAAAGTAAGTCTATTCAAGCAAATACTTGCAGCAGAAAAATATCAGTGGAAGCACAAGCATCTAACTCGTGTAAGAGAATGCAATGGACCTGCAGTTACTCTGTAATACCATTTTTCCTTCCACAAGATTAGGAAGGGATAAGAATAGTAAGGCTATACATTCTGCTACTTGGTAGAAATAAATAGATAGAACACGACAAGTAAAAAATCAATTCTTGTTGCCTTGTATTCTTTTATCCTATAGATGTTTCAATTTCTTATGAAGTAGCCCAATCCATGTCCATCTCCAAATCCTCAACTCGGGTGGGTCAAACATCAAGCTTTGTTACAGCTATGCCCTTAACTTTACCATCGCAACAAGCTTGTATTTTAGGCAATTTTCCCATTAATGGGTGATCATGCAAGTAAAATGATTGTCATTTAAACCTGTTGATAAAGCATTAAATCAAAGTAATTTTCGGATGAGATTTGCTTAAATGTATCATGACAAATTTTGTTCTGTAGCTTTGCTTTCCTATGTTAGCATACTCTACCAATGGTATAGGCTCAATATCAACCAGTGTTTTTGTGAGATTCCACGAAAAATAGCATGATATGCATGTCTTGTGAAGTAAATGCATGCCTTGTGAAGTAGGCAACCTAAAACACATGTTACTCGGTAAAAAAAATCAAATAGTATTACCAGTATTTTTCAAGGCCATAAATGTTGCCTTTACGACAGAAGTCAAGGGTGAGTTCTTCAAAGTCCTTGTACAAGTCATCTCTGAACTCCTTCTCCAAGCCATAACTGAAAATGGGAAACACAATAGAGAAAAGCAAGCGATTGAATAACAGCATCCATGCCAGAACATGCATAATTAGTACCTATTTCTTTCCCTAAAGTAGGGAAAAGATAACTTCAAAGAATGGTAATTGACGTAAAGAGTAATACATCTCAGATGAAAGCTCCAGTGTATAAAAATATCAAAGTAAAATTTACCAACAATACCTATAGAACCTGAAAAGGCACTCCATCCCATAATAGTAATTAGCAGATGCATCTTCCAGCGCAAATTTTTGGAACTCATTATACATAGAAGGGACAAAAATGTTTCTAAGGAAGTACGACCAAAACCTATACAGTGTATTCATTTCCTGCATGGAAAATGATCGAAAGAAAAATCACATTGGTCTCAAATAATCAAATTACATAATGTGCCAACATTCAAAAAAAGGAAACACGACAAGTAATCCAATCAGGAAAATTGGACTTCACAGCATGACAAGATGCCCATATTAGTGATTAAAAAAACCCATTAGCATGCGCAAAGAACCATAACCTTTAATATAAGAATTAACATTGACCAAATATATTGACACCATGCAATCTAGTGCTTAGAGAAGACCATATGTTCCTCGTGGAAGTATGAGCACTTACATAATAGAAAACAAAAATCAGCTAGTGGAATAAGAATGGATGGGATTTAGAAAATGAAAGATGGGAAAAATCCCATCACATCACATAGTTCTCAAACTAATCTAAGAAAACCTTTCTCCTTCAGTTAATAAACAAGTATCGGAGAATTTAAGAAACACACCTCACTGCAGCCTATTCCCATCTTCTTTCTATCATTTAAGCACCGCTTACGATACTTCAAGTACCTAAAAGGGAAGAGAAACAGGTCAGCTACCTGTCCCTATGAATCCACAAATCCCCCCTCCCAAAAATCACAGAAACGTACTTCTGCTGTTTAAAGCCATTTTCTTCTAAGAGTTGATGGCTCGGATGCTGAAACGGTGGGAATGACTTTGGCATGGAACCTACTGGTGGACTGCTGCCCAGTAGCATGCTGTGGGGTGAAACACTCAACTTTGAAGATCTGAGTCTGTGAAATTAGGATTCCGATGCAAAATAACTAGTCAGACGGCTCAGATGTTTGCTTAGAAAATTTAAAGTAACATCCCATCTCATAAAACTAGTAATCAATGCTGTATTATTCTCAGAACCTAAATGGAAGGAAAAAGAGGGGGGGGGGGGGGGGGATAGAATAGTTGCTGCATATATTAAACAAAAAGAACAGAAAAAACAGGACAGAAGAAATAAGAGTATCAGGCAAGGACCATAGTCGCTGTGAACTGACCCGTGATTTTCAGGAGGTGTAGAACTAAAGAAAAATCCAACTGAATTGCTTGGTGGACTTTCTGATATGATTCCAAAATTATTGCGACCAGTGCCATGATTCCTAGAGTTGCTGGAGAAGAACCGTTGCTTATGGTATGACTGCTGCTTGGGAACTTTATTTTGTTTCCTTGTGTTGTTGGAGCTTCCCGACTCTTCATGGCCACAGCTTGCAGCAGAATTTTCACCAGCCTTTGACTTTGATATTAGTGAAGCACTGTTTGTCAGTCTTAAATATCCATCTCTGTTCTCGTAGGTAGAAGCATTCTTTCTACGATTAGATCGCTTAGTTTTGAGCTCCTGCCAGTAAGAGTCACATTTTTTATGATTTTTTAGACAAGCATTGGGGATCTCTAAAGAAAATGAAAGTGAAGTAGTGCAACTTAACTAATTATGAAAATGAGTATAACAAAAGCATCAACCTGCTCATAGAAGTATAGCCCATCGTTTATTGCAGAAGCAAGCTCGGATGAAATAGATTTTGATTCTTTACCACCAGATTTGGTAGATCCTTCTCCCACTCTACTATTCTGCGCAGCAAAGGCCCACAAATCATAAAAATGCTACCAAATTAATGGTCCAACTCATGCTTATATATGCCTCCATAATATATGCATGCACTAACACAAGCACATGCATGTAAAGGGCCAAACTATAGAAAAAACCATCATACAACTATCTGACAACTGAGAACAGAGAAAATTAAAAACTATCAATAAAATATACCTAAATTGACCAATGCACACCGTCATTTCAGTTCAGTAATTCAGTTTAACCCAAATAATGCTCATCTCTATGGTAAATGTTAAAAGCTACATGAGGTGAGAAAGGTATCAGTAGCTCACAAGGAGTTGAGAAGCAGCTTACAAAAAACTTGTAAGAATCCAAACTGTAACCTTATGCTCCATAATTAGCAAAACAAAAGGGCATATGCATGGCATATAAAATGCTGAGGCAACAATGAGCTTCCTTCGAAAGAGAAAACACTATTCAAAATGAAATCTCTAAAATGCAACATATAGCAACAAAAAGCCCAAATCCTCATGTTATCGCATTCATATATCTACACAAATATGTCCACATGTTGCTATGGTCTATGCAGATACAAACATTGTAATAAAAAAATGGCAAGGAGATTGCCAAGGATGAAGAATTATACTTTCATAAGAATCAAAGCTAGAATTTCAAAAGAATAATAACAATAATAATAGAAACTTGCCAGCAAACAGCTATACCTGGGTGACAATCACAAGTCTTTGAACATCCTGGTCATGGACCACCATCTCATCCTCTTCATCATCAATCCTGGACAGCAGAAAAGTACAGTTTCAAATCATGTGATGTTATACTGAATAAGGAATAACAACTGTATCAGAATTTTATTATAATGAGGGATTTTATTTCCTACCTAGGATTTCTTGTTGCCGACATAAAGTGCCTTGTTCAATGTATCGACAGATGTTTAATGAAAAAAAAAACCCTTTACTTCGCTATTCTATCTCTCCTTAATAAAAGTATCCTTTTATCCAGCAATTGAAACTACCAAATGTTGTTTTCGCTTACATCCATAAATAAGGTCTGTGCAAACTATGAGAACGAGAGTTTGATTAACAGAACATAATTATTCTGGTATGATAAATGAGGTTTCTTCAAACATCAAGACAGCATCTACATATATGTTTCAAAATAATGCAAGGTGACATGACAGCCTGGAGAATCTCTTTATTGATATTTGGGCATCTGACAATAGGTCACGTGACAGTATAAGAACTTATTCTGACAGCGCAATTGATACTCGTCTTTAGTTTTTATACCTCTTACGTGGTATGAGAGATCTAAGGATCAAGCAGTGAGGCGGGCATTCTCCCACAGAGGTGGGGAAAATAAGACCATGAGGGCCACAGAGGTGGGACCCAGAGGAGACAATGTCGGTGGTCCTGGGTGCAGCACCACCCAAAATGAAAGGTGGCCCCATGACACTTAGAGCAACATATATTTTGTTTTAAAAGGAGAGCTTTAAGTAAGATATCTTAGCCTTAGTGCTTTGTTGTGAGAATGAGATGTGATACTAATTGGATGTGAGATGCATCTTTCTCTTAGGTGCAATACCTAAGACTCCTGGCAAGGTTGTCCTGAACTCCTAGGAGTAGAATTGTGTGCTAGGTTTATTTATCTAGTTTCTTATAGGTGGTTGTAATTCCAGTACCTCTTTTCCCGCTTTTAACCAGTTACTTTTACCACTGCAATCCCAAGCAGACAATTTCCCCACAGTTCCTACTTTCTGTTGTTAATATCATAAACAAGCATCTGCTTTCTGTCAATTGCTGCTGGTAATTAAGGTTAGTTCTCTTGTCTTTCCATATTCTAACTCATCTAGCCAATCAAGACCCAGAAACCAGCTATACGAGTCCCCAAATTCCTAAACTATCAGTTGCTGGACTTGATCAACACATTCACCAAATTTCTCATCACGTCTTTAGCAATCTCAGTTCTTCCCTCTTATTTCTTCTTCTCTGTTTTCGACTCTGTAAATAAATTGTTTTGAACATTTTGAAAAAAATAAGCAAATTTAAGAGTATCATAGCAATCCCCTGACCCTTATCCTACATCTACAAAACTGGCAACTGGTTTTGAAAACTTATATTAACTTCACAAATGTTTGTCCTCGTTCTCAATTATTAGTAACTAAATTTCAAAACCATTTCAGACAAATTAGCTAAATGACTAGACAGCAGGTGGAGAAACCATGTTGAACCCCATCAATCATGTCTGCATGAAGAAACTTTCTAGTAGTAAACTAATGGATCCCAACTGCATGTCACGTACGCAGCACCAGAAATTGCAAGGATAAAGCTGTTTTTGCTTTTAGAAATCAATTTTTCAATTCACAACTCTGTTTTTCATCTTTCTATAATCATCTCTCAAGAAAACATGTTTACCAACAAATAATTTTCTAGAATATAGAACAAGGGCCGCATTTGGATTGTTTCTAAAATAAAAAATGAAAGAGAGATTGAATAATTGGTGAGCCAAACATGGCCCTTGTTTTCTGAAGTGGAAAATTAGTGAAACAGCACGTAGCAGTTTCCAGTTTACTAAGAAAATTGGAAAAATAGAACACTGTTTCCAAGAAAACAGTAACATGTTATCCACAGCTTTCTATTTTCTAGGTAAAAAAAGAGAAATCTGAAAACTTTTGCACAAGTAAACATGACCTAAATTTTTTTCTGGAGTCCGAATTGAAATCCACAAGGTTGTCTGAAATCAAATATATGCATGTGAAAAGTAGCCTGACGACTTTTAAATGTCATAAAGAATATCTTGTATAGAGATCAGTAACTAGTCAACACATAAAATCAAACTTAGCGAGAGACTAGTGAAATAAAACCAAATATTGAGAGAACCAAACAAATATAAGACCATGCAGTACCTTCTAACTGGAGAACATTCATCATTCTTGAGTGTTTTCTGCTCAAGCTCCAGCTCTTCATCAAGCATAAATGTGTTGGCAAAATCACTTGAAAGATCAGCAAGATTCTGTGCATCTTCCATCCCTTCAGTCCCATGATAATTGAATGTCGGAGGCCCAGTTCCTTGTGCACGGTCCAAATGGGGAGTGCTATGACAAGCACCAAGCTCTGAATTCCCATCACATCCTGGTTTTCCAGCTTTAAACAGGATAGACTTCCCATCAACTTCCATTTTCCCAGCATCTCCATTTGACAATTTGTTTACTGCCTTGACTGTAGTGTGCGAAGCAAATCCAGCGCTTCCTTTGGAGACACTGATTGTGTCATCTTCCTCAGCATTCTCTCCAGCTTGGGCCTCAGAAGTCTGAGCCTTCGGTGACACTGCCTGCTGAGAAGAAGCTGGAATCCACTTTGACCAATCATCTCGTTTCCGAACCTTGTCACCCTATTGATACAATACCAACAACAAAATGGGAAGACCATTAGAACAAAGAAATAAAGATTGAAAGAAGAACCATAAGTTGTCAATCTATCCAACAATTCCAGTTACAATGTCGTATTATAGATGGCCATAACATTAAGCACTTGAAACTTGTTCATTTACTAACAGACTCAAGCACCTTAGGCTCCCAAGTTCCAGGTTATCAATGTGGGCTCCACTCAATGCTAAACTATATTTAAAGAAATATCCCACAACATGTTCCCATTCACATAAACAGCTTGCAGAACATTTGCCAATATTCCATCACAAAATTGGCTGAAACTGACACAACTAGGAAAAAATTTCAGCTACATTTCTAACTGGCTAAAACCAGATCTCAGGAAAACAGTGATTAACTTTTAGAAGGCCATGGAGGTCAGATTGATTAATCATAAAGTCAGAACATTGGACCATCCAAAGAGATCCATTGTCACATTATTGATTGATAGACTAGAATCCGATCACAAAATTTCAGATCCATCCCAGGCACGATGCACCCACATTAAGAAGCAAAAAGTCAGTTGGTGAGGAGAAATCAGACCTGCACTTCTATAGAGCCAGAACACTGCAGCGCATCAAGGATAAATGATATGTCCAGAGTCATTTTCTTAACCTGAGATACAAAATATCACATGCATTACTCCAATAAATTCTTCAACTCAGGATATAAAGGAAGTGGATATATATTGAGTAATATAGCATAACAACTTTACATGCAATATTGAATGAAATAACAGACACCTAAAAAAGCTTTAAATAGAATAAGATTGTCATTACACACAGCGCTCCATGTATGAATACCAAATAGCATTCAAAAACATACCCTTTTAAATTCAGCAATCGTGGATACTGGAACCCATCCTTGATCATCCATTAAGGATATTAGATAATGGTCATTCTGCAGATTTTCATCGCTGTCATAAAGATGTAAAACAGTCAACACATAATGGAGCCATTGACCAACCTTTTGTAGTCAGTTCACTATAAAAAGTTTCAAAGCCATATTTTGGGGTTCATTAAAAGGCTTGGTTACCATTGCTCTGCTTATAAGTGTACGGATTGACAGACAACACTGCCATCCAACACTAATGGTAACAATTATTTAGCCATAAAAAGGCCATGATACTTGAAGTAATTTGTGGTAAGTTGGACATATGAATACCATACGAACAATCATATCTTTGATGGTCCAATTTAGGCTTAGCAAGTAGATCCCTTTTCCTTTATAAATGTGTATACAACGGTCAAATTTAATGATGCTGAAGAATCATGATAACAGCATCTTAAGGATGATGGTGATTTTCAGCCTCGGGGTCAATTGTGGCAATTTTCAACCCATTATGTGTGGAAAGAGATAATACAGAAGGGAGTAACTTTTTAACATTCCTTACCTGAAATAATACTCTATTTGTCCTGCAATGCTAGCCCTCAAAGCTAGTGTCTCTTGGGAAAGCACAGGAGCCCCTGAATTAATTGGATATGGAACAAAACAGGAAGGTTGAGGTCCCCTGAGAGAGCCTGGAGGTGCAACAGATACGTAGCATATAGGTGGTGGTCCTGTACGACATGTAGAGGTCATATTGAACAGCACTTAATTTGACAGAAAAGGAGTTCAAAAACCATAGGAAAAAAAAGGAGCTGTACAAGAAACAGGTTACATCATCTATGAGGAGCAGAAAAGCATGTATTACATAAATGTAGGTGAATGTCATGGTGCGAAAAAAGAAAAAAGAGCAACTAGCACTGATATATTGAGTAAAAGCACTTGGCATCAAAATAAAATAATTACCAGGGAATGTTGGACCGACCATGTACCCTGGAGGTGCGGCAAAAAAAGGTGGCCTTACCAATGGCCTTGGTCCCATAACCTGTTGCAGCGGGATGTTATCTCTGGACCCAAATGCCCGTTGATGATGCCATGTTGGATTCAAATGGCCACCAGAGTCTTGCATGTTAGGTCTTCGATTTGGAAAGTTAACAGCATAAGCATTGGGATCCCCTCTAGGTGGAGGCTGGACATTTATAGATGGAGCAAAAGGTTGCATAGGGGGTCCCGTCTCTGATCCAGACTTCATCAAATGAGTTTCAACTGTGGGAAAAGGTGGAGGGCCAGGTTGATATGGATAGCCAGAAACAGCAATGTGTGGGGGAGGTGCCATTGCTGGAAAAACTGGTGACATGGCTGGTTGTTGGTAAGGGAATGGCACGGAGAAAGGATGTGCCCCATTAGGATTGCGCTTAGATCCTGATTTTTGATGTCTTGATGATGAATGTTTATTTGATGTATTTGAATATCCAGATCCATGTGACTTATGCTGCCCAGCTGATCCCTGGGCAAACCATAAATAGGGAAAATGATGTTCCACACTCCAATTAAGTTCACTAAACAATTTGCCCATCAGAAAGAGAACAACTGGTATAATAAGAGTGGAAAAAAGTAAACTTGGCAAACAAGCTGCAGGAAGGGAAAGAATTCATCTTTGAAACTCCATTTTGGTAATAACCATAAAACTTGTTGCATTCCTATGTTTGATCCCAAATAATAGCCAGCTTTCTAAGTGTGCTTTTGCAAGCAAAACAAGTTTTCACAGGACCATCAGAAACCCTGTAATGGGCCTTTCAGCATCATAAAGATGCCTGCGTATATATTAGGTTTATGGAATTATGTCATAACCAGACATAATGCATCTTACAACCAAAAAAAAAAAAGAATCGTGATAATTTTCCAATAAGCTATGCCACAACATCAAACATAAAACAGAATTTCACGTGATTTAGATCGTGTTTATACCTGCAAAACTTTTCAGATTTTCAGAAAGTTTCCAAGAAACGGAAATGGGCAACTGAATTGTTTTCTCAGGAAGCCTGGTTTTTTAATCCAATTTCTGCAAAACAAAACATTTTGTAGTTCTCCATTTTTCTTTCAGGTGTGAAGGAAAAGCTTGTTTCCAGTATTTGTGTCTCTCAAGAAATAGGTTAGTCAATTTTTTTAAATTCCAGCAAATCATTTCCTATTTCAGTAAGTACACACATGTTCATCTTTAACAAAGAAATGAATTGGAAAATGGTGATAAAAAATGCAAAATGAAACATCAGAGCCCTCTTTTTCACCAAATCATATTACTATACACCAAAAAGAAACCTCCACAATGACTGCATGGAGGATACTATTTTGTGAAGTAATCATCAATAGCCCATGCTCAATACTCTGGTATTGTTTAAATATAGAGATAGCATGCATTTATATAAAATGTTTTCCTGCAACATTTCTATTGCTAATGTTAGATTTACTTCCTTTTGAAGCATGATACTATAGATTTATTTCTGGACAGAAGTGGCGCCAAATAAAAATACTAAAAATCAATGACCCGCCATGGCTTTCCACTAATTGATCAAATCTCTCACTCGTATACAAAAATATCCCATTAGAATCCCTGACACCAAAACAAAAAACATTTCTTTATCTTTGTTCAAATAGTCAAGTTCACACTTCTCTCTTGACCTACAAATTTCATTATCATTGACTATTATCATATCATCAAATTCTCTTATCCTAAAGCTTTTTTCACTCAAAGCTTAACTTCCCTTAATAATTTAAAGCCAAATCTTCACTATTAATCTGTAAAATTAACACAAATATCTTACATGAATTTAAAAGCTTCGTTATTTTTATTTTTATTTTCAATCCACAATAAGCTCAAAAGCATTTCAGCACATACCTATAACTTCATTTTACTAAAAGAAACATTTTTAATAAACTTCCTTTTGACACTTTATTTCTTTCCCTAAAAAAATTAATTTCACATTAAATTCCTTCATTTAATTAACAGGAAAAAAAAACTAATAATACCCGAGGTGAAGCTGCCGGTGGCGCAGCCTTATCACCACCACCAGCAACCATCAATGGCGGCTGCGGCGGCGTCTTAGAAGCAGAATCAGTCAGCTTCGACCGATGTTGTTGCTGTTGTTGTTGAGCATCAGAAAGAGCAGGCCAAAACTCGGCGGCGCCCATCACCGGAGCATCAGCGACCACCGGAGACTTCCACGGCGACTTCGGTCCGACCGTACTACTACTCTTTTGATCATCTCCACTCTCATTTTCCGCCATCACCATAACACTTCTACTCTCTATCTCGCACGCGATCACAGTGATTAAAATCCCTAATTAGAGAGAAGACGGAAGAAATGTACAGTGGCAAAGTTGTGATAATTGAAAAGGTGAGGGGTGAAAAGGAAAGCAAGTGGGTGAGGAAAAAGAAAACAGGAGGAGAAGACGACAGCAGCTGCTGCGAGCGTGTTGTTGAGGTTTTTTATACAGTGGAGCGGGGAAAGTAAAAGTTGTGTCTTTTCTCACTGTTTCCAGGGATTTTTTTTGACAGAACATGGACTGTTGCGCCGGAGTGGAAGTAGAGAATAAATTGTGTAGATAGCAAGAATAGGGTCCTTGTTGTCTTTCGGCTAAAACTGAACTGTTTGTCAATGGGCAAAGTGACAAAAGATAGACGCTCTAAAACCCTAGGTTTGGAGTTTAGAAATATGAGGTGGCTGGGATGGGCTGGGCTTGGTTAGTATGGGCTGGGCATGCTCTGGGCTTTTTAATATACTAGGGTTAGTCTTTTATTAGCTTGGTTTATTAGGTATTGAACTTCACATCTTGTTTTGATTTATTTTTTATAAAAAATTTTAATCTTTTAACTTGGATCACAAGTTTTGAGAGTTAGTTGTATTGACTCATATCATTTTTTAATTAATGTTTTTTCACAACTTTATCTTTCAATATTGAGTTGATTAGGAATTGAGCTTCATAATTATTTTTTATATGCTTTAAGTGGGGTTATCATGGTCTTGTAACCCAGCTCACGAGTTTTGTAGATTAGCCATGTTGACTCAAGTATTTTTTTCTTGTCCTTTTTTAATTGATTTTTTTTAATGTCATCATTTAACATTATAATGATTGAGAATTGAATTTTATTTTTTTTTATTTTTTTCTATAAAATTATCACGATCTCTTGATCAAAGTTTGACAAAATAACCTAATTGATTCAAGTTATTTTTTATTCCTTTTTTATTTGTTTTCAATTTAATCATTCATCATTGGGTCAATTAAGAATTAGACTTTGTAATTTTTTTTATTTGCTTTTCTACGAGTGTTATCATAGTCTTATGACCTAGGTCGCGAATTAGGTTGGTTGACTCGAGTTTTTTTGTCCTTTTTTAAAGTTTAGTTTTCTTCAATTTTATCTTTCAATATTAGGTTGATTGAAAATTAGGCTTTATAATTTATTTCAGCTTGTGTTATATGAGGTTATTCTTGTCTCATGACTTAATTCACGGATTTGATCGATTGACTCGAGTGGTTTTTTGTGTCCTTTTTTAATAGATTTCTTTGAGTTTATCCTATAATATCAAGTTGATTGGGAATTAAACTTCATAATTTATTTTGATTTATTTTTTATGGAGTTATCTAATTAAATAAATCAATATTTAATCAAAAGGTAGCTAAGATTTAGATACTTGACATCATAAAAAAAATGAATGTGAAAGAAAAGCGGGGAACAAAGCATGAAGATCAATTCAAAAAAATTAAATGTTAAAGGATGAAATTGAAAGGGAATTAATTTCAAAAAAGATTTAAAAAGGATCAAAGTCAACTTATGAAAACCACTCAAACTCATGACCATGATTATAAGATCGAGACGGACAACATAGAAGGTAAACAAAAAAAAAACAGCAGAGCAAATGCTCAATAAAAAAATGTTGTTATGATTTTGAAAAAAAAAATGAGTCAATTTGACTTAATCCGTTAACCTCGTGAATATGTATATAGGAGTGAGATAACCTCACAGAAAAAAAAAATATCAAAGCACGAAGACCAATTTAAAAAATCAATTGTTTAATGATAAAATTGAAAATATATATAAAGGCCTAAAAAACACCAAAGTCAACCTGTGTCAACTTTCAAAACCTGTGGTCTTGGTCATAAGGCTAGGGCTAAACTCGTGAAAGGCCTATTTGTTTTTTTATTTTAAAAAAACGCTAATGTTGAATTTTGAAATTAGAAAAGAGAATAAGAAAAAATAAAAATATGTTGACCCAATTTAACTTTCTAAACCAATGAACCATGCAAAAATGGTAAGGCTCGATCCCTGACAAATTAAATGTTGAATTATGAAACCTGAAAAAAAAAAACAAATTATATAAAAGGATCTAATATATATATATATATAAAGAGAATGTGGGTGAAAAAAAATTTAAAAAAGAGGGTAACCAAATTTTTTTGTTTGAAGGGTTAAATTGAAAAGAAAAAAACTCAAAAGAATGATGTCCAGATTGAAAACAAAATAACACCTCATAAACTTAGATTAAAGAATAAAATTGAAAACTAATAAAACTTTTATAAAAAAAAAACCAACAAAAAAATAAAAAATCAAAATAATAAGGACCAAATCAGAAAAAAAAAATATAGCAAATTAGAATTTAAAGACTAAATTAAAAAGAAATAAAACTTTTATAAAAGGATCAAGAACAAAATTAGAAAACAAAAAAAATAAGGACTGAAGTTAAAATATCAAAATAAAAAAAGGCATACTTGCACTTTTTAGGAGAGGAAAGAGGAAAGAAAGGGTCACCGATGACAAATCGATATGTTAGCGCCAACACATGCCACACTAGAAGAAAAAAAACACAACAACGTTTCCAATAATACGATAGAAAAGCATGTTTGACCACCAGGAGACGCCACACGCCCTTCCCTAAAAACATGAGTGCCTTCCACATGCTGGCGCGTGGTCATCATGTGTTTGCACCTTTTTCAATTTTAATATTAATCAATCAACCCAAAAAGACTAATTTGCCCTTAATGATTTTAGAGATAACAAAAAAACCTATATGAAAATATGGAATAGCTCCTAGACTAACGATTTTTCAAGTGTAGGGGCAAATATGTCCTTTCATTGTTTATAAAAAAATAAAAATAAAAACTAAAAACTAAAATATCTTAAATAACAATGTTATAAATTTTTGAAATAGAGGGCAAATAAATTATTTATTATTCATAAAAAAAATTCATAAATATCCCTGTCAAATCACAAATTACTATTCGATCAAGAAAAAAAAATCAAAATACCCACCATAACTGATAGGCTTTTTATTTTTTATTATTTGGGTAAAAATATATTTTTATTGTAGTAATAAATATATGCACAGTATTTTTTTCTTTTTCTATGCCAAATAAGTGTTTGTTTAGTTTAATTTAATTGTAAGCATAAATGGGCTTTTGTATGTCTGCCAGTACACTTCACAGGTGTTGAAAATGTGAATAAGAGGGTCCCTTTTTTGTTTTTTATTTTCAAAATACAGTACTTTAGTTCTGATGTTTTGAATTAGCATTTAATACCATAGTTTTCACACTCGATTTGTTCTAAAGTTTGAATTCCGGATTTTGACTAAGTTATTACGTTACTAGAGTTAATTTTTTTTAAAAATCAAAATAACATCATTTTAATAAAAATAAAATAAAAGTTAACGAGTCGCAACCGGGTCTTGTCGGGTCAACCCGCTGGGTCATGCCGGGTTTTTCCTTTCTCGATTTTTTTCTTCAACCGGCCCGGTTCCAGCCCCGGGTCAGCCGGGTCCTTGGTTGACCTGTCGGGCCGGGTTTCAAAACTATATTTAAGACTATCTTTTTAATGTATCATATTTTTAAGATTGTTTAGGGAAAAAAAATTAATTTTAATTTCTATATTAATTGAATAAAAATTTAATATTAATAATGTGCTCCATCCAAAAAAAAATATGAAAAAAACCTTGTAATTTTCATCATAAAAACTATTATCATTTAATTACTTTATATACTTCTTATTTTGAGTTTTTTTATTGTTTATCCTGAGTTTTCTTTTATTAAAAGTGTTGATGTTAGTTTTTTTTTTTGTTGATGTTTTGAAATTCAATTTTCAAATAATATGACTATTAGCCTTTTTTTTGTCATGAGATCATTTTTAAAATATATTTTTATTTAATTTTGTAATTATTAACATAAATGCTTGGAAGAATTTTAATGATTAAATTTTTGAGTAAAAAAATATTTATTCAGTCAAAATTATAAATGCATTTAATTTTTATTTAACATGATCATGAGTTTTTATTAAAATAATTTTTTTAATTGAGATATACTTTTGATTGTATTTGGATAAGGCCGCATAAAGACAGATACAAAAAAAAAAATTAATTAAAAATGTATATAAAAAAAAACATAAAATAAATATATTTATCCCCGTTCCTTTGCCTTTCCAGCCTAGAAAAAATAACTACTAGCCGAGCATATAAAAACAAAAAATTCTTTTTTTTTTTTTTTTTTTATCTTAACCGACTTACAATTAATCCATTTCTAGGAAGACACGCCATTGTCTGTCTCCTTCCCGTATAAATACACAAGGCAAAATCTCTTAACCCTAAAATCCTTCTCTCTACTCTCTCTCTCGCGCTCTGTGTCTCCGATACCAAAAAGATGTCCAAGTTTCCATTGTCATGCAAAGATAAAAGAATCCAGAAGAGGATTAAGGGCTTGTCAGAGCTAGAGATAGACGTGGCTTGGCAACTAGTGCAAATGAGCAGGGATAATTACAAGAATGATAAATCACAACAAGGTTCATGCCAAGGGGATGCGAGTTACAATGACCATGCATTTCATGCCATCTTTGAAGAAGAAGAAGAAGAGAATGTTATTTGCGAGGAAGACGATGATGGGTATCCCAAGACAAGGAACAAGAGGTTTAGGTCAATTGATCATATTTACAAGGTTACTCAACCATTGCTGCTGGGTGTTCTTGTCCATAGCAAGAAGGTGAAGCTTTCATGTACTTGATTGTATAGGAGATTGCTTCTTTCTAATTCCCTGTAGATCTTTACTTATTCCAAGACCTTTTTGATGAACATAAATAGCACTCTCAATTTTGTGGGTTCTGACCTGTGGAACTTTAATTCACAGATAGAAAATGCGTGCGTACTGCGTCCGATGCCAATTTCTTAGAAGGAGCCTGAGCCAAAGGGCCGAGCTTGTATGCTCGCCTTCAAGTCAAAGCCAAGTCTCCTCATGACTTATTCCTGTTTGACATTTCTTAATTTTATTTATTATTTTATTTAAATTATTTTGATTTGTGGATATTAAAAATAATTTTTTAAAAATAAAAAAAATATTATTTTAATATATTTTAAAATAAAAAATACCTTAAATAACAACCCTCCTCGCATCCCAATTTATCTTCCCTGGAAAGGACCGATGATTGGATCTCCGGTGCTTGACATGCCAATTCAAAGCTTTTAGCGTGCCCAGCTTGAGTGGACATGATTTGACCATCCACAAAAAAAAGATGAAAGGGTTGGCTAATTGTCCTTGCTGTCTTGATCAAGATTTGAATTCCTCTTGATAATGTCTGGAATATAGATGGAATTTTGGGTAATCGTTAATTTTTATTTTCACTTTTTGTTAGATTAAAATGAATATTTGAATTAATTTATGTATTTTTTAATTAATTTTATAAATTTTAAAATTAATAATTATATAAATCTCTAATACTTTTAGTTATTGGTGTTTAGGAGTGTGGTAGCGGTTATTTTTTAAAGTGTTTTTCATTCTAAAATATATTAAAATAATATTTTTTATTATTAAAAAATTATTTTTGATATTAATATATTAAAATGATATGAAAATATCAAAAATATATTAATTTAAAGTAAAATAAAAAATAAATTTCTTTTAAAAATTTTCAAATCTAATGATAGTTGGTTGGGTGTAAGATTGGTACGGATAAATTTGCGTCAGTCCATTTTTCTTTTATTTTGTCTTATTTTCTTTATAAATAATGGTTGGACCCTAAGAAAATAGCTCCAACCCAAACACTTAGGTATTCTCAAGTATTAAAAAAAAAATAGAAGAAGAAAAGAATTAATATCACTCAAAACAGGTGATACTTCAGGGATGTAAATACGCTTTAGTGTGTTTTAGTCTATTGAATAAGAGATAATAAATATATAAATTTGTAAAAAGAATGATATGAATATTAACTTAGTGGGATTAAATTTCACCCAAAAAAGCAGGAGAAAGCTTGAGTGTTCTTGGTGAGGTCTTGGCTATATAAACCCATACAAACAAACTATAATTATAAAATTCAGACAAATCTAATCTAGTAGGTCAATTTAAAACTCGACCTATGCTGAGTTTGAAATAATCTAATTGAAGTAAAAATAGAAAAAAAATTAGTTGATTTAATTGAAAATCTGAATTAATATGGTGACCATTTGGATCTATTTTGATCAAAACTTGACTTTTAATTTATTAATCTTTTTTTTTTTTATCAAAATAATATCAAGCATTGTCCTGGATGCGATCATCAATCAGGTTTTATTACTACAAAACAAAAACCCTAGTATTACTGGCAATGACTTTAAAATTCAGTTATTTAACTATCAAACTCCTCGCCTCTTTTTTTTTTTTTTTTTCCAGGGAATTGAAGAGAGAAAGAGGAGTAATTAGTGAATAAGTTTAGCAAATCATTTGTTTGTTAATCAGAAATCCAACCCACCTGATCCATGGCCTCTTTGTTGACATCTCTAATAAGGTCAGTTAGTTTCTTTTTATCATTTTGTTGCTCTGTTTTTGTGGGAGATTGATGCCTTTCTTTTTGGAAGATAACAATAATAGAAAGTGGATTTCTTTCATTTGGATACAATTTGTACATTTGAACTCCATGTTCTTGCTAGTGTTAATGTCCATCCTCTTGTTCCTCAATTGCTTGAGAATGTTATGCTTTGAGAAGTCTCTGTTTTACTACTCCCTTGCTCAGCTAGTTTCCTTTCAAGAGAAGTCTGGTCCTTGCAAGAATTATGTTGTGATCATTTCATGTTTATTCATTTCAACAATGATCATTGATTTGATTTGTCAAAATCCTACGATTTTCAAGAGATTTTGTAGTTTAACTTGAATTATTATTATAAATCAAGGCATTGTTGAATAGTAGAATCACGAGATGATGAGTGATGATTAATGAATTCCGAGTTACAATTACAATTACATATATGGCAGAATTTGTGAGAAATATTTCAGATGGAAACAAATATGGAGTTTGTTTATAGGAGTAAAAACATTGTTTTTAAGGTGTTTATTGTCTCACACAGAAACAACACTTCTAGGATAGAACTAAACCCTCTAAACCATAGTTGTTAAACCCAGGCCGGCCCTGCGGGCGACTTGGGGGCTGGACCGGTCTGATTTTGTCAAAAGACCAGCCGGTGCAACGACCCGGCAGGTCAACCCGTGACCCGGGCCACCCAGGCGAGACTAGTTTTTTTTTTTTTTTTTTTTTCAAATATGAGATTTGAAACCCATTAGTATATGTACTCTATGTTCCCAAGAAAAAAATTAAGTTTTTTCAATGTGGGATAAAAAACATTTTGGTTTAAATACTTCAACTTAAAAGGATAACACGGTATCTTTTTAATGTAGGATTTGAAACCCATTAGTATATATACTCTATGTTCCAAAGAAAAAAAATTTATTTTTTCAATGTGGGATAAAAAACTTTTTAAAATATTCTTTTAAATTTCATTATTTACAATATGTATAGCCTATATTTACATGAATTTTTTCTTAATTTTTTCATATAAAATATTAAAACTTTAATTTTTTTTTAAATTTTTTTGGGTTGACCCATGAAACCCGGGACTCGGCCCCTTGGCCGGGTCAACCCCTAGGCTAGGTTTAATAACTATGCTCTAAACCTCTAAAAGAATGAGAAAATAAGACTACTGATCAAACAATATACTTTAAATTAAACTAAACAACTGTTATCTAGTTTTATCTCAACAATCACAAATTAATCTCACTAACATATTAAGTTTCAAGTACCAAGTATCATCTTTTAATATTATAAATATCTATATAATAGTATTATGAAGCTCACTAGAAGAATTCTTTCACCATGACTTAATTTACTACACAATAAAAACTCATATTTATAAACATAAGGAGAGAGTGCTTTTTTCTAACAAGGAATATACATTTTCTTTCTTAACTTATTTACAAATTACACACACACACACATATATATATATATATATATATATATATATATATATATATATGGCAGAATTTGTGAGAAAAAAGGTGGAGGAAAGTAATCTTCCACTATAAAGCCACTTTCCCAAGGGCGGGCTTTGAAGGGAGATAAACATCTTATAATTAGATTCTTAATGCAGAAAAGCTCAATAGTGCTAAATTCAAAAAATTGGGATAACTTTTTGAAAAGGTTTTGTGAGATTCATACCAGAAGTATAGAAGTCCAAGCTTCTGTTAGGCAAAAACTCGTAGACCAGCATCTTCTCATCTCTTTCAACGCAGCATCCAAGAAGCCTCACTAGATTCCAATGCTGAAGTTTCACGATATGTTTAACTTCATTTTTCAATTCATCAAGTCCTTGTCTTGAATTCATACCTAAAGAGAGCCTCTCCACAGCTGTTTCTCGTCCATCTGTAAAGGTTCCCTGCAAATAATGACCCAGCATCGTAAGCAAATCATACGTTGTCTTCTGAAAGTTGATTTGCTTAACAGATACTCTTTGTATCTGTTAAGGAACTCTTCCAATCAGTCATTTCTTTATGGCTAAAAAAAGGGTCGATCCTGACAGTTCTGTAGTGGAATCGTTTCAAAGAAACTAACACCAAGAACTCCACTGGGGTCAGGAGTTTGTGAGATGAAATTCAGAGGCCATCGGCCATATTGCATGACTGTTTATAGATAATTACTAAAAAAAATTTTTGTGCAACGGGTTAATTTTCTTCTAACAAAAAAAATTAACCGAGCAAACCCAAATTAATTTTATGAATCCATGATGTGAGATAAACCTAAAAAAAAAGAATGAAAAAAATAAAAAAGCTTAACATCTGGTAGTCTAAAGTCAAAGAATAAAAAAAAAAAAACCGAAGTTAAATCAGGCTAATCTTTAAAATCAGCAAATTTGATCACGAGACCAAGGTGGCCATATAGAAGACCAAAAAAGAATATTGAACAAAATTTTTAACCAAAAATTAAAAAGAAAATAAATAATAATCAAAACATCGAGAATCAAATCTAATATAAAAACTAATGAAAGAAAATAATGAGGGACTTAATTGAAAATTAAAATAAAAAAGGATAAAAAAAACAATTAAAAGAATGATAAACAAAATTGGATAAAAAATAAAATAAAATACCAAGGGATAAAATTGAAAGAAAAAACAAACGAAAAAAAGGATAAAAAATTAGCAATTAAAAAAATAAGAACTAAATCTGGAAAAAAAAATTGAGGGAAAAAATTGAAAGGAAAAAAACCAATAAAAGAATAAAAAAACAAAAATCAAGAGAATGAGTATCATATTTGAGATAAAAACAAATAATGAAACTAAAAAAAAACAATCTAAAAAAAAAGATCAATCAAAAGAAAGAGAATCATAATTGAGTATTTTCTCCATTATTTTTTTTTATCAAAATAATACAATTTTTAATTTTTAGCTGAATAAAAAATCAAGCGATTAACTAGGAGAAAATCATGTTCAACACCCGTTGATTTTTTTTTGCTATTTTATAATCAAAATAATATCATTTTTACTTCCTATACAGTAAAAAATTTGATTAAACCTGGTAACCCTGATTATTCGACTCAACTCATGACCCGGGACATGACAAGGATCAACTCTTGGGACGAGTTTTAAAAGTATGATAAAAAAAAAACACCAAATATGATATGAAAATTCAATGAAATTAAATAATAAGAGATGAAATTGCCACAAAACAATTAATCAAGAAGAAAGCTCAAAATAAAAGGAATTGCAATCATAAGAATGATGATCAAATTCAACAAAAAAAAATTTAAATCAAATTATTATGGATTAAATCAAAAAATAAAATCTAATCATAAAAAGATTAAAAGAAAAATAAATAGAAATAAAAAAAATAAGGATCAAATTTGATAAAAAAAACATAAAAAAATTAAATGTCAAATGATGAAATTAAAAAATAAATAAATCAAATTCGATACAATTAAAAAATTAAAGATCACTTTGCAATTTTGCAAAGTCAGCACACCTTTTAAGGTGAAGGAGAAACAAAAGAAAAGAAATGAGAAAATTATTGCCGGAGCTCTTTCATGCTATGAATGTTAACTTGCACCACCCCACCATGTAGAGACTAGAGAGTGGTGCGTTGCTTTGAACACTGCCCTGAAAGGTTACCAACAACCATCAGGAGGGGTCATACGCATCGCCCAAAGAGAGCGAGCGCCTCACACTTACGAGCGCATGTTCTGCACGCACCATTTATTTATTTTTTAATTATAAAAAGACTAGAACACTATTGATTCTATAAGATAATTGCAAGAAAACTGATGTTAAAAAACTGAAAGAAGGGCAAAGAAAAGTTGTTCCTAAAAGCTACGGGGTAATTACACTTGTAAAAAAAATATAAAAAATCAAAAACACCCTACACACATTAGCTGTTTTTTTTTCAAGAGCATGAGAATAATTATACTGTGTAATAAATATGAAAATAATATTTTTTTGGTCATTGAATGACTCATTAGTCGGTTTTACGGTTGATTGCATGGTGATGAGTTCTAGTTTTATTTGTAATATGGCAAATGCCTTAACTCTTTTCCATTTTTCTGTGCACTTAATTATTTTTAATCTCTAGATTTTCTATCAGTCCTTGTGTCGGTTAAAAGGGCTTACTTTCCACTAAAAGCAGCCATAATGCAACCAGTGACCCTAAATTATCACTCAACACTACTCCTAAAGCATCCTCTTCTTTTCTTTAACAACTGCGATAACCCTAAGAACAAAAACAACAAGAAAATTTCACACAACAGACAGTGCCAAACTGCCAATTTCTTTTTTTTTTTTTAAAAAAAAAAAAAAAACCAAAAAGCCATGACCGACCTAACATTAGCAAGCGTCGAACATTTCATTCAACCGACTAACTAATTGGCTTTAAATTTAACTAAACAGCTCTCTCAAGATCCTGAACCTTTTTTCTCTCTCTCGTTTCTTGTTTCCCAAGCATCATAGATTCACTCTATTCTCTGTCACGGAGGATCTGAAAAAACCTCTAGCTTGCTGATGTAGGAACAAATCAGTGACCACTTCAACGCTCAAGGTAATCTCGTCTGGAGTTCAACAACTTTTCATCTACCTACAAAAGTTATCACGGCTGAGGAATAGGGCCCTTGTCAGAACACGATTTGACTTCCCGAATCACCTAGCCATATTAGAAGCTGTGCGGAGAAGACAAAAGAAAAATCAAGAATAGATTTCACATTCTTCACACATTGACTGAATATAGTTTGTGTACAGACATTTACACGACAACATATATGAATATTTATCCTTTCCCTGTATTCTGATGAATATTCAATTCAAGAGAGACCTCTTTTTCGCTGATAATGAAAGGTCATAAAAGATTACAAAGCTAGCAACACAAAAATTCAGTTATCATAGTTTTCAAGTCACGCCTCAAGAATGTCCTCTCCACTATGAACCCGTTAAGGAACCAAGTGCAACCCGCTTTTCCTTAATGTTTTTCATTTGGGAAAGCAGGTTCCACTTGGTAACCTGGTTCGAGAAGCAGGTAGCACCGCTGATGCAACCTCAAATTCAAACATGGTTCATGGATTTCCTATAGAACAACATAGATCATAGTTCACATAAATAGGGAAATAAAATACAAGTATAGACTTCGCAAATTTGTGCTTCAGATAACGACTCAATAAATCCATGTTATAGAAAATTCCTTCATTTGTTAAAAGATCTTATATCAACCCAACCGCTGTCTTACCTCCCCTCTACGAAAGGCTGCATGGATCCTACTTTGTCACTCAGTACTCTATCAAGGGTCATACTTTCAATTAAATCCTTTAGTCTTGTACTTTCTTTTCAAGTAGTAGGAGTTGGCAGGCATAGAAAGTTAAAGAAGTAAAACATACTTCCTTCCCCAAACTACACTATACCTAGCAAGGGTAGACATATTGCTCGTCCTAACCTACATAACAAATGTCCATCTCGGAACTGCAATAGCAATTGGCCACCCTGCCCTTGTGTTGTTTAGATGTTTCAACAGTCATATACTATGCATTAAGTAAAAGTCTCTATGATGGTATCACATTGTTAGACCCATCTGGAAGTTCAGCTTTTTCTAGCAAACTTCTTCCCTTTCAATTAAGAAAGAATTCTCCGTGAATAATTGCAATAATGAAAATAACTTTATACAACATCCATATGCATGCTCAATTATCTTTGAAAGTATCAGTTACCAAACAGAAAACAAAAGAAAAGAGAAAGAGAAGAGAAGGGGCTATCAAAGACATAAAATATTAAAAAAATGTGAGTTACAAAATCATTATAAAATATTCAGAACATAATTAAGGAGTCATGCTGCCGAAATTATCAATCCATTGTGCTGTTTTACAAAGAGTTGGTCTGTGCTAACATCCTCAATTGAACCCGGATGAGAAGCTCTGGGAACATACAAACAAAGTATTCAAGCACACAAGCAGACAACACAACTGAGTATTCAAGCAGAGAAACAGATTTAGATCTCTGCCCAAGTTTTAACAGTAAGCACAATAAAGTGTTTAAGTGGATCAGCAAGGTCATTCTAATATGCAGTTTCCAGCATCTGTTGTGTTGTTTTAATAAGAGCCAGGCTGCTTTTTTTAAACTAGACTAACTGAACCAAGAAAAAAGCTCATGGGACCATGCAAAAAGGAGTTACAATACAGAAACAAAAAGCACAATAAAGTCTGTGGAAAGTTAGCAGAAGTAATGAAGTCAAATTATTATTATTATCTTCTGTATGAAAACAGAAGCTTAATAAATAAATAAAATAGGAAAATTCCAGGCAATCTAATTATAAACAGATTCAAACAGTTTGCAGTTCCAAAACCCTTCAAATAATTACACTAACCAAGGGACTATCAAGACACAGGAAAAAAATTTAAAGACAAACTGTTACATGTATACAATGTCCCCTCCCATGTACCATGATTGGCAAGAAAGAAAACTTGATGAGGAAGGGCAATTAATACCTGGAACCGATGAGGTCTATATCTTGCTCTTGAACAGAAAACAATGAAAAGCTGCTGCATAAACCTCTTACAAGTCTGCTTGCACTTATACTTCCAAAAAATCTCTTTAATTATGGTATGTAGCAATAAATTACAGGTGCTAGAAAACTTTCCTCAGTGGGATTTCAGTGTACCATGACCAGTATCACTCAAATGCTTATGCAATTTATTCCTGCCAAGAAAAGGGATACAGTAAGAATTTCTCTGTAAAATGGGGGAGGGTAAAACGGAGAACAAATAAACCAGAGAACTAAAAAATAAAGTAGCAGATGAGAAATGAGTCATGCAGACCTTGATTCAAATTCCACTCCACATGTATCACACACATTACCAGAATCCTTAGAAATTGCCTGGGTTAGAATACAGCTGAGATAATTAGACAACCCAAAACCATAGCTAATAGAATAATTCGCAAGTACAGCATCTGAAACTAAGAAATTCTGTGCTTATTAAGGAATAAAACCACTAACATCACCAGCAAGTATCTCAATAAATGTACGTCAACAACTATAGTTTTGGCAAGATGATAAAACAATACTTATGGCACTAGTTCATAATTCCACATATTAGCATAACTACTAGTGATAATTAGGGGTTATTAAAAGTTGTTTTGAAACAAGTTTATTAAGAACTACAATCAAAACACCTGAAAGAAAATAATGAATGAGCAAACATACAAAATTAACTCCCTACCTTTCCTTTCTTGCCTTTAGACAAGTTCTTTGATTTCACATTTGCTTCCTTCTTTGCAGCCCCTTTCTTCTTGGTAGATTGGTTTGAGCTCTTGCCAGTTTTCCCTAAATGATCATCAATTTTACCATCATTCTCATCCTCCACAAAAGAATTAGAAGCAGGCTCCTTGTTTTGCTCATCATCACACCCATTAGTTTCTTCATTGGCACTCTTGCTTTCATCAATGTCGCTTGTAACACCTTCACCACCATTGTTCCAACCCCTCATTTTCTTGCCTCTTCTCCTAGTCTTCCGGTTATTATATTCCATAACCTCAACCTCCTCTTTCACATCCTCAACTTCCTGTGGAAACTCCTCATTCGTATGCCCTGAACCCCTACTTTTCCTACTTCTGTGCCCCGACACCATTGCTTCAAGTACGCTCATTTCCTCCCCCTCCTCATCCTCTACATTCCCATTCTTCTCGTCAATCCCATCCATGTCATCAGCATCAAAAAACCCATCTTCTTTATCACTTGAATACAGAACCTCAGCCCCATTCCCTTCCCGCTGTATTTTAAAATCCTCTTTAAACCTCTCCTCTATTTCCTCCACGTCCTCATTCTTCTCCAGCTCATCCTCCTCGATATCTTCCCTCTCGTCATCTTCATCCTGAAACGAGTCCCTCAACTCAGCAACCTTCTCCTTATGCTTCTTTGACTGTTCATGATTCTTCCATTGCTTCTCACTCTTAAACTTCTTCCCACACACGACACAATACAACTCCTTCCCTCCATTCCCCTTCTTCCCCTTATCCTCCTCTTCCTCAAAACCCTCCATTCCATCCACCTCCTCTTCATTCACCCTCGCCCACTCCGGTTCCTCATACGCTCTCAACCTCTCCATCTTCTCCCTCTCCAACTTCTTCTTCCTCTCCTTCTCCTCCTCCTTCTTCCTCTCCATCTCAGCATTCTTTTTAACAACCATATCAATCACCCTCTTATCCCTCTTCTTAACAAACTCCCCCAACCCCCTCACAGTCTCATTATACTCCCGTCTCGCCTTCTTCCTCAACTTCTTATTTTCCTCCTCCATAACCCTCCTCGATTTCCTATTCGGCCCCGCCATCACATCATACTGATCAACCCAACAAAAATCCATAACAGTGCTAAACCCCAACCAATAATTATAAAAAGCCGAAACCTGCGCATAATCACTCTGCAAACTCCCCATCAACGGAGCCTCCCTAACACTATCCAATCCTAACCCTAATTTCCTACAAAAATTAACCTCATTCGCATAAATCTTATCAAAAACATCAGAATAAACCTTATAAAAACCTCTTCCAGAATCAGTATAACCCGAGTAAACAGTGTTGGAGAAGAAAGAGAACAAATTAGGAATGACTGAGTCAGGGACCGAGTTACCAGAATTGGGATCGGAGAAGAGGATTTGAGAACGGTGAGAATCGTACCAAGCTCGTTCTTTGGGGTCGGAGAGGACCTCGTAAGCCTGAACAAGCTCTTGAAATTGAGCAGTAGCTTCGGCTTGGCTTAAGCCAGATTGGAGAAGCTTGTCAGGATGGCGCCGGAGAGCAAGCTTTTTAAAAGCCGAACGGACTTCTTCAGGCGACGAGTCGCGTGATAGACCAAGCACCTCGTAATGGCATCGCAGCTGATTTGATGCCATTGATATTTCTTTTATTTAGTGTATTGTTAGGGTTTAGGGAGGGAGGGAGGGAGGGGGAAGAGAAGCAAGACAGGTCGGCTATGAATGAGAGAAAATTCTACGTTTTTTTATCAGAAAGTTCAGCTTTCCCCCATATAAATACTAACTATTTAACGCGGGTTGTATAAAGGCTATTTAGATGCTTTTTTATATTAAAATTTTTTAAAATTTAAATAAATAAATATATGGAAACATTTAATTACATAATAATCTATATAAATAAAAATATTTATTAATAATAACTAAAAAAATAAAAAAAAAATTAAAAGATGAATGTAAATTAAGATATTCAATCATATAAAATGATATATTAACTATATTATATTTGTTGAACTTATTTATTTAAATCAATAAAAAATAATAAAAATATAAATATAAATATAAATGAAACTGATTGAAAAAAATCACACCCTAAAACAAATATCACTCAAGGTCAAACATATCAAAAATAATATTTAAAAATAAATATTTTTTATTTTAAATAATAAAATTCATTTGTATAAAAAAAATTATAGATAAATTAGAATAATATCTCCAAAAATCAAGTACAAACAAAACAATTTTTTTAAAAAAAAACTTATATTAAAAAAAAAGCATGCAAAACCTGTGACATAGATCTTGAGATCGGGATAAACCTATAATTTTTTTTTGAAGATAATCATAAAATCAATATTTATTAAAAAGAAACTAATGTCGAACGATAAGATCGTAAAAGATAATGAGAAAAAAAAAGTCGGATGACATTAACTTTTTAAACTTGAGCCCAAGTCATTAGATCGTAATAAGTACACGCTAGCAGCTTTCTTGAATAAAAATTTAAAAATTCAACGTAAAAATATCAAAACACTCCAATGACCTTGAGATTATATAAAAGACTCGTGTAAAAAAGACAAAATCACACCTTAATACATACCTTATTATTTTTGTTTTTTTTAAGGTTAAATATGTAACTGTATACAAAGAAGGAGAAAAAACCATTGGTCAACAACTTTATATATATATATATTTTTTATCTCAGTGGTAAAGAAGCATTTTTACAAATTAAAAGTTTATAAAAATATGAAAAAACTCTTGGTCAACCATTTTAAATTTTGTTGACTTTAAGGTAAAGACATATGTGTACTGTATAAAAAATCTAGAAAAGACTAGCATACCCCCAACAATCTTTTAATGACCAATGAGCAAGTGGAAAGGACCAAATCACCCTAATATGATTCAAATAAAGTCAGATTTGGATATTGATGTAAAATTTTCTATTGTCCAATTTTACGTCATCGAGCATAACTTTCAACGCAACCATTGAATTGAGTTGATATTTTTACAGAAGTTTATAGATATGCTATTATACATTACATTAAGATTTCAAGTCAATTGGAGTTCAAAAGGAGATTATTTCATAGGGTCAAATTTAACTGACAAAACTTATCAAATTTGTATGTCTGAACTTTCGTCTTCTATTTGGACTAGATCTAAAGAAGTAATTATACTAAGATTATAATTGTGTTGGAAAGTAGATATTCATAACTTTTCCAGTGATATATGGTAGGCATATTAATTCATCCGGACAAGAGATAATAACGTGTTTGAAATGGGGACTGAAATCTGTCACGAATGTGTGAAAATTAGAGAAACATTGTTTCCTTGTGTATTATGGATTCTAGTAAATACAAATATTCCTTAATTCTCTTGGAAGTATAAGTAGAAGCTATCGATTTATCTATTCTACACGGATTCTATGTTAAACAATAAAACATTTATGACAACAATTATTATCAATCGTTTGTAAGGATTTCATATCCATTATTGAATGTATATTGTGGCAAGGAGGCTTGCGATTCTTTTGTTGTTATTTTTTTTATAGGACTTTTTTATTCAAAAGGAAGATAATAAAAGGTTATTTAAAGAAGTCCGTGCTTGAAGAGGAAACAAAGTGGCAACAACTTCTCCTCCAAAATAAGAAAGTAAGAGGTGACAAGTTTTTCTTGTTTTCAATGACAATAATGGTAGCAATAAGGATTTATATAAAGCTTTGTTTCAGATTTATTTTGTTTTATTTTCTTCTTCTCTAACAACAATAAAAATAATTTATTCTCATAAGTTTTATTTTTGTTATAACTTCTATTTGGGCCATCTAATGGGGCTAACAACCTTGTCATTGTTTCTAATGGGCTTAATTCATACTTAGGCTTGGGTTAGATTAATTAGTTAAGGCCAAAGGTTTGTTTGAGTTTAATTAATAAGTAGTTCTCAACTGCGGCCTAAAGCTTGTTTGGGTCCATATATTTAGGTTTATCAGTAAAGACTTGTTTGGGTTTAATTAATAAGTAGTTCTCAAATGCGGTCTAAGACTTGTTTGGATCCATATATTTAGGTTTATTAGTATCGGCCTAAGGCTTGTTTGGGTCCATATATTTGGGTTTATTAGTATAGGTTTTGGGTTAGCTTTGTAAGTGGGTCAATTTAGTCCATAAGAATAGATCCATTAGAGTTTTTATTTTCAAGAGTATAAATATTCTTTTCAATGATAAAATGTTAAGACTTTATAATACTATTTCTGCTGAATTTATTTAGCTTGTATGAGAGAGATTCTTGTTTTTGGTTCTCTAACAAACTAAATTGACTTATTGAAGATTAACTAGCTTTGTGGTATCTTCCTTATACTTCCCTTTTGCGAATTGGTATTCATAGGGTGATAATTTTTATTCCAATAGTGATGGTGTCTTGGGACAGGTTTCTATTGTGTCACACTCTTATTAGACTTATTTTGGCTTTCCGGGATTCATTGTCAATCTTATTGTAGGTTGCATGACCACATGATCACGAGGTTAGCATCACACCCCGCCCTCAAGGCTTTCTTTTGTTTCACTCAAGGGAAAAAAAATTTAATTTAACTATATCAATCCACAATAAACCATGTCTAGTGCTATAGTAAAAAACTAATGCCCTATATTTCTTGTTAATATAGTTTCCCAAATACGCTTTTTCTCCTCTCTCTTCCCTTCTTCTCACCATAGTTTTAAAACTCGACTCAATGGTTAATCTAAAATAAGGTTTTAGTTATGAGTTGAGAGAGTTAACTTAAGCCAAAAATAAATTTTAAAACAAAAAAAAATCAAAACTACATTATTTTGTTAAAAAAAATCAACATGTTGATGGTTGGGTTTTAGACCGAATTAAACCCGGGTTGATCAGGTCATTGAGTCTATCCAGGTTTTTTTATCGTGTTAACCAAGTTTTTTCCCTTTTTTTAATTTCTCTTTAAACTAGACCATTCCAGGTTTAGGGATGGCCAAGTTCTGAGTACTTGTCGAGTCGATCCAGATTTTAAAACAATGCTTCTCATAGTTTTTTTTTATGAATCAATTTTTATTTAATAATATGATAAAAGAAAATAGGTACTCAAAACATCGAGCATGAACCCAATATTAATATGTTTTTCTAAGATTGCAATAACCCATCAAAAAAATAAATCAAAATAAATAATGAAGTCCAATTCATAATAATTGTGTTTCTTGTCATAATTATTTTTTATTTAATAATACGATAGAAAAAAGTAAATGATCGTAAAACGGAGCATCTTGTTTTTTCAAGATCATGATAACCTTGTATAAAAGAAAACAAAATAAATAACAAAATCTAATTTCTAATAAATCAAATAAAAAAAAACCAAAGAAAAATAATATAAAAAAAACATGTTATTGTTTCAATCAACAAGAGATGAGGAGGGGAACAATGATTTCCCCCTCAACTAGTTCTTGTTAATTCAATAATTTTATAAATTACATTTTTAACACCATTAAACTATTCTTTATATCAATTAGTAAGATATTTATATGACATTGTTTTTATCATAAAATTATAGATATTTTAAATGAAATATTTAATATTTAAGTAGGTACCACTTAATTAAAAAGATTTTAATTTTCCAAGAAAAAATTGAGTTTGAAATTATTTATTTAATGTTAACATTAAATGAGCTATTCATTTAATATCAAAATAATTTTGTTCGCCTGCATCCACACATTATTTGTACAATTTTGTATAAACTTTAGTAAATGTTATATTTTGATATTAAGCCAAGGATTAAGTTGTAAGTTAGTAGAGAAGTCATTGCATCTTTTTAACGAACTTCCAAAAATATAAGTGTTTGGTAAAAGATTTGTTTTTATTATTTTATATATTCAATAGAAGCAAATAGAATTTTATTACTTATAATCAATTTAAGGAAGTGTTTTACTTGGGGTAAATTAAAATAATTGTTTTTGAGGTATTCGGAAATTATAAAAACCATTCAAAAGTTTGTAAATTAGACAAAAATCTCCTCTATGTTCAAGAAAATATTATAAAACCTTATTTCGAGCTCTGTTGTATCCAAAATACGCTTAATTGTCATTCAAGAAGAAATAATTAAATTAAAAATTATGTTTTCATAAAATAAAATATAAAAATCACAAAACTTATGATTTTTGTATGATTTTTGCATTATCATGGAAAAAGCATTTTGTGAGTACCTGAAAAGTGTTTAAAGTTGGCGTGTAGGATTTTTGAAGTACAAAATTGCCAAAAAACAAATTCCATAAAATTCATGGTTTTCACATAAAATTGCCTAGTAGGCTTTTTAAAGCAGTAAAATGTGAAAAACTCAATTTCACAAAAATTATAATTTTCACGTTAGCATACAAAAACATGTTGTGAGGTTATAAAATGTGCCTAATTTTGGCAAAAGATAAAATAAATAAATAAATAAATAATAACTCCATTCTACAAAACTTATGGTTTTTGCATGACATGCAAAAACATACCACCTTAAAAAATACCTAAAGTTGGCGCTATGATTTATAAAGCATAAAATTGTAAAAAACTCAATTCCACAAAACTTACAATTTTCACATTGGCATGCAAAAACATATTTTGAGGCTCTAAAATATGCCCAAAGTTTCCCGATAAGTTTTTTAAAGTACAAAAATGTGAAAAATACAATTCCACAAAAAAATATGGTTTTCACAACGGTGTGTAAAAACATGTCAAAATGATATGAATCAATAAATATCACTAAAAGATCCATTAGAGATAACAATTGAACCTATTACAAAGTCTCCAACTAAAAGACCCCAAAGGAATTAATTGAGTTGATTTACAATAAACTTCTTTTAGATATTATATGAATTATAAAATTTTAAAGATTTGAAAAAAAAACTTCATGATAAAAAAAATATCACATAAAACCTTTTTTTATGCAAAATGCCTATTAGAAAAAAACTAAGTATGCATTTTTCTATTCATTGTAATAGTTTAATTACTATTTTACCATTGAAAAAAAAAAAGCAACGAACGAAGCTTTTGGGGTTATATTATCTTTTCACCATGAAATAAATATTTTTAACATATTGCATGAGGTTATATTTGTCATTTTCTTTTTTAATGCATAGTGCAATTACAAGTTTAGCCTTGGAATAAATAATTTTAAAGCTTTTAACTTAGGGATGTTTTTGTCATTTTTTTTTAATAATGCAATTACTTTGACACCCTTGTAAACAAAAACAATACAACTCTCTTATAAGGGTTTTTTGGTCATTTTACATTGGTTTTGTTGTAGATTTGGAGGTTACTTGAGGGTATTATTGTAATAGTGATATATTAAATATTATTTAAAAAAAACCTCTTGGTGCATGCTTTGCACACGCCATCGTGTGGATGGCCCCTGCGTCGTTCAAGCGGCACATGTGGAGCTATCTGGCCACCACATGCTGCCTTCCAAAACAATATTTGGCACGTGTACCTAACGCGCTGCTGGTTTGGCGTCAAAGACTATTTTCTTCCCTTATTATTCTCTCTATCCTCTTCCAAGTTTGCGCCAACTCGTGAAAAATTTCAAAATAACCCTTGTAGTTATTTTCTCCTTCTCATTTGGTCTATATGCTTTTGATCACTATTTTGTTTTTGAATAAGTTATAAAATTATAAATGCTTTTCAATTTCACCCACTATTATTTTTCAATCTATATATAATTTTCCAAATTACAAATGTTTTTCAATTTCATCCCCTATGATTTTTTTAGTCTTTCAAATTCGGTTCTTATTCTTTTAATTGTTACTTATTTTGTTTAACATCATTTTTTTTTCAAATTTCATCCTTCTTATGTTTTTTTTTTTAATCAAATTTCATCCTTATTTTTTTTGTTGCTATTTGTTTTGGCTTTTGCAAGTTTTTATTGATATTTTTTCACTAGTTTCTTTCTTCAACATTTTATTGGTTGAGAATTGAACTTATTTATTTAACCCGGATCCAAGATTTCACGGGTTGTGATTTTTAGAGGTTAGATCAGGCTTAAAAGGTTTGCCTGAACTCGTTTGTTTTTTTTCTTTTTCTTAAGGTGATGTTTTTTTATTTTTTTTTGTTATTTTTTACGGTCTGCCTATCATTATTTTTCAATTTCACCTCGTGTCATTTGTTAGTCCCTGAATGATCCATGAAATTATAAATGTTTTTCAATTTCACCCTAATAATTTTTGTATCTTTAAAATTTGGTCATTCTTTTAATTGCTATTTATTTTATTTGTGTTCATTTTTAAAATTGTTTTTTTTTCCATATTCCATTCTCCTTGGGTTTTTTTTTCTATTAAGTTTTATCCCCATTTTATCTTTTCTCTTTTGTTTTTGCAAGTTTTATTTTTAATCATATTTTTTCACCGATTTCATAATTTAAAATTAAATTTTTTGATAATTGAGTTATTTAATTTAATCCAGGTCCACGATTCCATGGGTTGCGACTTTTAGAAATTAGATAAGGTTTATAGGTTTGTCTAGGTTTTTTTAAAGATGATATTTTCTTATTTTTATCCTTTTTTTTTGTTTGTTTTGTAGTTTTTTTTTTGTTTTTCTTCTGTTGAATTGGGCCTCTATAATTTTTTTTTAAAATTTACCCCTTGTCATTTTTTAATCTATAAATAATCTATAAAATTATAAATGTTTTTCAATTTCACCTCCTTTGATGTTTTAATCTTTCAAATTTGGTTCATATTTTGTTAATTGCTATTTATTTTGTCTATGACCATTTCAATTCTTTTTTCAAATTTCATCATCACTGGGTTTTTTCTTTTGCAAGTTTTTTTTATTGATATTCTCCACCAATTTTATTCTTAAAAATTAAATTAGTTGAGAACTGAGCTTCTTGATTGAACCCAAATCTAGAATTTCATGGGTTGTGAGTTTTAGAGATTAGATCAGGTTTAAGAGGTTCACGGTTTTTATTTTCATTTTTTTTAAGCTAGTGTTCTCTAAATTTTTTTATCCTTTTTTTGGCATTTTGTTTTCTTATTTTTTGTGATTTCACTCAATTGGGTTAGCTCTCTATAATTTTTTTTTTAATTTCACCCCTACCATTTTTTAATCCATAAATAATCTATCAAATTATATATATTTTTTAATTTCATCCCCTATGATTTTTAAATCTTTCAAATTTGGTATTCATTCTTTTAATTGTTATTTATTAATTTATTTGTGATTAATTTATTTATTTGTTTCAAATTTCATTATCCTTTCCTTTTTTCTGTTAAATTTTATCCCCATTCCTTTTGTTGCTATTTTTTTTTCTTTTGCAAGTTTTTTTATTAATGTTTTTTTACAATTTCATCATTTAAAATTAAATTTGTTAATAATTGAGCTTCTTGATGAAACTTGAGTCCAAGATTTCACGGGTCGTAAGTTTTAGAAATTAGACTAGGTTTAAGGGGTTCGTCCGATTCTGCTTGGTTTTCTTTTTTCTTTTTTTAACCTAATATCTTCTTATTTTATATCCTATTTTTCTTGGGTTTTGTTTTCTTGTTTTTTGTGATTTTATTCTATTGGGTTAGCCCTCTATAATTATTATTTTTAATTTCACCCCTATTATTTTTCGATCGATAAATATCCTATCAAATTAAAAATATTTCTCAATTTCACCCCCTATGATTTTTTAATCTTTCAAGTTTGATACTCATTCTTTTAATTGCTATTTATTTTTTTGGATCATTTTTAATTGTTTTTTCAAATTTCTTTATCCTTAGATTTTTTTTCTTACATATTTTATCCTCATTTTTCTTGTTGCTGTTTTTTTTTTGGCTTTTAAAAGTTTTTTTATTTAATAAATTTTTAATGATTTCATTTTTCAAAATTAAATTGGTTGAGAATTAAAATTTTTCATTAAACTCAAATCTATGATTTAATTAAGTTGCAAGTTTTAGAAATTTGCTTAGGTTTTTTGCTTGGGTTTTTTTCTCTTTTTTAATCTAATTTTTTTTTTGAGTTTTGGTTTTTTTTTTTTTCGGTTTACATTCTATGAGATTTGATAATTTAAATAAACTCATGTCTTATTTTTTTTTCATTGTTCTTTTTTTATTAGTTTATTTATTGTTATTGTATTTTTATTTTTATACTATTTAAATTACCAATTAAACAAATAACTTGTAACTTGAATTTTTTTATTCGGAAAAAAAAAAATCACCGCAGGCAACAAATCTAGTAATAACTATATTACCGAACAAATACAAAATTCTCTCTTTCGCTGACTGCTGATTGCTTAACAATCCCTTGTCCAAAAGACTGGCAGACCCACCAAACATGGTTGGCCTCTATCTGCTATTGACATTGGATCCAGGAAGAGAAAAACCCTCACCATCTATTTCCAAGCACCCTGAGCAAGACATGAATATCCATGCATTATACATTAGTGATGTCCATATCTTAAACTAATCTGATCTCCATGTCATGTCTTGAGCTAATCTGATGTCCATGTCTTAAACTAATCTCATAATCATTTAACAACCTAACACACGGGTCGGACACAATTCTTTCTCAAGTTTCATTTTCTAGCAACACAAACCGGAGCCTAGACATGTGAAGCTATAAACATAGCACATTTAGTGCTGTATAAAATACCAAGATAGTCCTGAATGTACATAGAGTAAAAGCTAATGGCGGGCAGGGTGGAACCACAACAGTAGTGCCAGAGGTGAAGCAAAGCAGCCTTGTGATAAATTCCCACAGCATTTTACACATAAACCCAAGAGGCTAGCACGAACACTCGATGAGCTACAAAACTCTCACACAGAGAGATGTGATGTCAGAAAGAAGTAGAACTTGTTCTTCTAAGCTGATATTTTTGTTCAGCTGATGGTTCAATTGGAAACTTCTTCTCAAATTCCTACAAACAAAGAAACACAAATAGAAAGAGAGAAACATCAGGATGCAAAACTTTTTGGAGAACAAAACCATTTACTTACTCATTCAACTTAGACAGAACTACCCTAGATCAGCCTATGATGCCACAATTCATAAACACAGAAAAGAAAATTTGACTACCTTAATCCACTTCCAGGTTTCCTACACCAACAAAGAAAATGTTTAGTAAAAGAGTCAAAAGCTAATATTTGAGTGATATTAGACTTGTGGAGTAAGATTTGTATATACTCCTCAACTCAAATACTCTGAATCACACTATTTGCTAGAACATTTTATGTACTCTAGTTGGCATTATAAATTACAGCATCTTATAAAGCTAAAACTTGCCACCAACAGAAAACGAGATTCTGCCCCAAAAGTGAATATTCTACACGCATGTAAGAAGTCCCATGAAAGTATTATTTAATTAGTGCCCTACTTGGCTGATTACATTATTCAGCCAAATGAAAAATCTGTAGCAAAGTATAACCACGTCCCTCAACCAGTTGGGAGATCTCAAAAAGACCAGTCAAACTCCAATTCCCACAAAACCAGCACAGCTTGTTGGGGTTGAGTTCAGGGCTGTGGACAGTGACTTAACTGGTATGTAATTGAGGGAAAAGCAGGCTTAAATCAGATCTACTTCTAGGTTTTATGGTAGAAGATTAATCGTGTATAATGAATGAACAGAAGGGCAATCTAAGCATCACACCGAAACCTACAGTTCTCAGGAGTCACACCTAAGATAGATTAGATTGATCAACAATCTTGAGAAGCATATTTTTTGGATTTTTTTTTAATTATCATAGCATTTAACTACCAACAGTGATGTCTCCCTTGATCGAACAAATCTCAAGGAGCATAAGCCAGAATTTTAAAAAATCATCATGTCATTTAACTAGCAAAAGTGACATGACTCTTTCTCTCACTGTGTGTGAAAAACATTGGATGTGCTATGCAATTTTTTTGGTCAAATTGGCCAATATAAGACAACAAGATTTTTTGCCATGATTAACACAACAAGAAACACCGGAAAAATTGTGTAGAATTAGAAGGACCAGCACCCAACAACATGCAGCTTCTCAGGTTACATCTAGTAATGGCTTAAGTATGGTGTTTACTGTCAACTTACTTATGCCTTACTCCTAACAGTTAAGATCAAATATCCTCACTAGCTAGTCCTCTCTACCGAGAGCCTAATCTCCATTAAAATAGTTCAGAATACATATTGATCTGAACTGCCCCGAAACCCAAATTAAAAGTTTGAAACACTAGTTCTAATTTAGTGCAGGCGTCTGGTCATTTGGCCATTTCTTTTCATCTTCCCTCTAGCAGTGGTTGACATGTGTTAATAGAAAAAGAAAAGGCAAACTGATAAAAATGAAATATCCTTCCTACCTTCTCTTTCTTGAGCTTTATATTCTCCTCCCCTAAATGTGAAATCTTGCTCACCAGCTCGTTATGATAGGCCTGCATGTTTGCAAATTGAGTTTTAAGGACACGAGGAAGCAGAAAGATGGCTACAGTAAGGAAAAACCCCAAAGACAAATGGAAGATGTTTAAAAGCCTACCTGTTTTCTAGCTCGTGAACGGGCAGCAGATTCCCTGTTCTTGATTTTTCTCTTGAGCTTCCTCTCAATACTCTTCTCAAATGCATCTGGGGTATCCCTTTTCCGTCCTGATGTCGTAGTATCAGATAATGTGCTTGTTGACGGGGATGAGGAAAGGACCATTTTCTGTGAAAAACTTTGTGGGGTCACTGCATCAACAGTAACTAAATCCAAAGAAGGGCTTATAGTTGCTTTGGCAAAAAGTCCTGCTTGTACCAAGAAATCCTCCAAAGTCATTTCACCAAGAGTCTGCTCTCTTTCCTGAACTTTCATCTCCTCACCAAACCTCTTCTCCTGCCCTTGTTGAATCTCTTTCCAGACTTGATCCACTGTCTTCCCACTCAATGCCCTGGCCAATGTGAGACTAGCCTGATGTTGGAGAGAAGACATTGAGGTACTTTCACTATCCATTCCCACGGATTGATGAGCTTCAGTGCTCCATACATTTTTAAGAAGCTCGTCAAGGTTCATGCTACACAAGGGCTTCCCTAAATTTCCTAATTGGTTTTCAACTTCATTGAGAGTGAGGTTATACCACGAGTTTTGCCTCGTCAACCGATACGGCTGTAGATGAGACTGCTGGCCATTTCTTTGAGATGCCATTGTTTGAACACCCATTCACCACCAAACTCTTAACCCTAACCACGTTTTGCTTTAGAAACGAACAAGATATCAGGGCTCCTCTCCACAATAAAAATAAAAAGGAAGCAAAACCCGATATCACTAAACAACTCCCCAAAACCCTAAAACACTTGTTATCTTAATATCCTCCATTTTTCCATCTAGAAAGTTCTCTCATTTCCCTTCTTCAAAAAATCAACAATACTAATGAATCTACAAAGCTCACCCATAAAACCTAGCAATTCAAAAACCCATTTTGTATTCGTTCTTAAACCTCAACACTTTAAGAGAAACCCAGAATTTATATATATACACAAAATCCACAAAAATATAAAATTCTAGTAGAATTTTCATTTTCATAATTTTTCCCTCCTTTTCTCGCTAACCAAACAAGGGTTTAAAATCCCTCAACAAGACAACCAATCACTCATATCAATTATAAAATCAATCGACAATGTAAGAAATAAAAATTAAGAAAATGAGTAAATAAATTAATTAATGACATTAATGATAATGATACCCGAGTTAAAGGATTTAGAACTTCACAAGATCTGGCTGGCTGGCTGGCACTTTGAATCAGAGAAACAGAGGACCCAGCCAAAAAAGGACAAAAAAAAAAAGAATTTTTTTTCAGTTGTTGTCGCGTCAGACTTTTCGATTTTATACTCAACCTAGACCTGTGGGCGTTTGCCACTTGGGCTCGTAACCATTTTTTCGACATTCGACCTTCCTGCCCGAACCTTATTGGGCTTTATATCGAGGGTCAAATTAATTTTCTGAAACTTAATAAAAATATAAAGATATTGTTACCTTTTTTTCTAAAAGAAAAACACTTAAATCATGAACTCAAAATTTAATTTATATGGAATGACATTTTTTTAAAATATTAAAAATATAATATATTGAATGATATTTTTTTAATATTAAAATATAAGCATATTGGATCGATAAAAGATAACTCTAGTTAATATATTGGATCAACCAGAAATATGATTATGAGACCATGATAACCGTATAAAAATTAAATCGAAACAATTTATGAGGTCTAAATCCTAATCAATTCAATGCTAAATGATAAAAAAAAATCAATTTTTTTTAAAAGACCATGATAATGGTGTAACTTGTCAAATAAAAAAAAATGATATGAGTTAACATGGGTAAAACTATCAAACTAGCTACCCAAATCATAAGAATGGTACAACCCCATATAAACAAATGAAAAAAAGATTACAAATCATGATTCTCAACCAACTTAAAATGAAAGTATAATCTTATAAAAAAATATGAAAAAAAAATTATTCGTATTAAAAGAAGAAATTAAAAAAAAAACAATAAAAAATACTCTAGTCAACTCTGGTTAACCAACCAAACCCATGACCCATATCATGAGATTGAGATAACCCCATATAAAACAAGTAAAAAAAATTACAAAACTCAATTCCTAACAAATCAACGTTAAGGACAATATGGAAAAAAAATCAATTAAAAAAAACTAGTCAATTTGAGTTAACTTGCCAAACCCACAACCTGAATTATGAGGTCGAAAAAATCGTATAGAAAATAGTTAAAAAATTACAAAGCCCACTTCCCAACCAACTAAATATTAAGGAAAAATTTGAAAAAAAAAGAATTTTAAAAAGGACCACAAAAAATGACTCAAGTTAACTATGGTTAAACTTCCAAATCGATTTGGGTTTTGAAATTGAGATTACCCCATAGAAAGAAAAGAAAATCATAAATCAACTCCACATTAAAAGATGAAATTGAAAAAAAAATTCAATTAAAATAACAAATAGCAATTAAAAGAACGAAGACCAAGTTTGATAAAAAAAATAAAATAAAAGACCACTTTGATATTTTTGAAAGGGTTAGATATAAAAATCGAGGAGAGAAGAAAGAGAGAAGCGAGGATAAGAAAAAAAAATATTGCAACACTAGATCCTCACAGTCATCAGGAAGCCCATATCGAGATGATTCCTAATACACCAAGAAAGGGTATCGTAGATTATTGAAGGAAGTCGTATGCGCCACCACTTTGTAGCGGCATCCTTCATATGTTCACACGCGTATTACATATACTAACCAATTCTTCGCTTCAGTTCCTAGCTTGGCTAAAATGGGGATTGAACATCTATTTTAATTTCAAATTGTCTCTAAAGATTTGATTATTTTAAATCAATAAAATTACTTTTTATTTTGTTAAATTAAGCATCAATCAACCTTTAAAAAACTTTCATAGCACTACGAGAATCCAAAATCAAGCTAAATGAAATAGGTCATCAAATCCAATCCCGTATCAACAATATCTAAAAAGATCAAATAAAAAAATAAGTGAAAAAAATAAGGGTTAGACATTTAGTTCCTAATTTGAAAAAAAAAGGGCTAAATATTTGCTTTAGTTTCAAATTTGGTTTTTAAACTTCAGTTCTAAATTAATTTGGTTTATGTTAGAAATGAAGCTTTATAATTTTTTTTTTGTGAAATTATCTCAGTTTCATAACTTAAGTCGCAGGTTTAATATGTTAGTTTGAGTTTAGTTGAGTTTTTTTAATTGATTTGCTTTTTTCGATTTCATCTTTCAACATTGAATTTATTAAAAACTGGGCTTTATAATTTTTTTTATTTACTTTCTATGGAGTTACCCGATCTTATGATTCGGGTCGCGAGATTGAAAAGGTTAACCTAGGTTGACTCAACTAGTTTTTTTTTTTTAATTCATCATCGGGTTCATTATGAATTGACCTTAATAATTTATTTTAATTTATTTTTTATAGTATTATCATAGTTTAATAACCCGACTCATAGATTTGATAGGTTAACAAGGGTCAATTCAATATATCGTCGTCTTAATATTTGGAAAAAAATATCATTAAATATATCACTGCAGAAATATTTTTTTTAAATGTCCAATATGTATTATATTTTAAATTTATATTTAATTTTTTTATTAAAAAATATATTAATAACACAAAAAATTGATTTAACCCCCATCTCAACTTCAATCAATAATCTAGTAACAAAACCAAGAGACGTGTTAGTGTTTTTTTATTTATAATTTTTTAAATGTCATGTGATGGTCCAAATTACTAACACAAATTAAATATTGATAAAAAAATTTAAAAACTAAAGTAGATCCACTGCTTATTGCCACTTCAGATTCAAGAAAGTCTTTTAATCCGTGGTGGCCTTTTACGTCTTGCATGTCTTTTCACTGTCCTGTTTTTAACGTCCTTTTGGTTTCTTTGAGAGCAAAAACAGAGGCAAGAGATGAAAGTACTGCTCTTACCATTGTGTACAATAAAGAAGGTAAAAAAAGCCAGAGATTGTTAAAAGAAAGAGACTGCGAGAACTGGTATTTTGTTTGTAAAGATGGAGGGTTAATTCTATGTGATTTCTGAGTAATATTTTCTTACATATAAATATATTTGTTTATGTTTTTTTTTTTACTTTCAATTCAATCCTAATTGTTCAAAGTAATTGTCTTGCTGGGTTCTTATTTCCTCTTTTACTACTGATAGTTAAGATAGTTTGCATCCCTAGAGATTGTTGTGCTAGTTTATGCCTTTAGGGGTCAAACGTTCATGTCTTTTTGAGTTCCTGTTTAGGTGGACTGATCTTGCCGCATGCTTGTTGTTCACTGTAAAATACCAGAATTGCAGTAACATATGCTTTTGCTTTCCACAAGTTGAAGATTTCTCATCTTGATTTTTAATTATTTTCAAGGCACTGTATTATGTATATATCATTACACTGTGACCCTGGATAGAACAAATTTGTCAGTGCCTTTGCAAGAATGTAGAGTTTTCTGGGATTTTTTTCTTGGATCTTAACATTCACTAAATGGACGTGGAAAGCCAGAAACAACAACATTTCTAGCTTAAACAGAGCATCAATGACCCAGAAGAATGTTTAGAGAAAAAAGCAACAATGAAAACACTGTGAACCAACATAAACACAACTATTAAAAAAAATGAAGAGCCACGCTAAGTCGCATGAACAACCCAACCCCCCTTCAACAGCCAACTCAAAAATTCTTAGTGGGCAGACACAAACCAGCAAGAAAGAAGAAAGAAATTGCAGGCACATATCATAACTTGAGATAAAAGAGAGTTCCTTTTTTCCTAACCTTACAAACACTTGAGACAAAAAAAAAACGGGGGGGGGGGGGAGGGAATCTGCAAGCATGTTAAATTCAAGAAATAAGAAAAAGGTAGAGATATATGTAGAAGAAAAGGATTTTACCTTTTATTCTCCATGCCCGCCCCTATTTCTTCCTCTGTTAATATTGTTACCTATTTTATAACCTCATTTAAACAAAAATAGTGGGGAAAATACAAAATACAAAAAAAAAATGGAAAAATAATATAATTATTTTTCCAACTTATATATATTATTTTCCATTTTCTTGTACTTTTTATTTCCTTTTTGTATTTTGTATTTTTCTAATTTTTTCTGTATATTTATATGGGGTCCTAAAATGGACAACAATATATATATGTATATAAAAGTGGGAAGAACATGAAGAATATTTAGAAAATTGTCAAAAACTGGTTGGAGAGGATTAAAATATCCAAACTTGTAAAAATGACAGTTTAATTTTGACCGATGAAGGCCCAATTGACAAGAAAAATTTAATTTGGGAAGAAAAATTTTAAATTAGATGTTTAAGAATTCAATTGGGATTTTCAGGGTTTGATTGAATTTATTGAGGGTTTCATTGCAAGAAAAATTGGTTTTTGAGTTCAATTTGGGTTTTAATTGAAAGGAACTGAGGTCTGGGTTGAATTGCCAATTTGAAAAGCTAATTTGGTCAAATTAGAGGTTTAATTTCATAAATATTAAAGTTTGATAGGCAATTTAAAATTGAATTGAAGAAATTCAAAACTAAGGATCAAACCGTAAAAGATGCGAGACTTCACGGACTGAAATCAGCAAAATCAAGCCAAATTGAAGAAAATTAAAAGTTTGGTGGTCAATTGAGGGTCAATTTGCATAAATAGAAAACTAAGGACCGTATTGGAAAAGACGTTGAACTTTGGGGCTGTTAATTGAGTTTGACAGTGATAAAATTGCTCTAAATTGAGAGTTGGAAGGGAATTACAAGTGTAATTAAAATAAATCAATGACCAAGGACTAAATTGAAATTAGCCAAATCTCAAATTAAAAACCATAATCTTCATGGTTTAAAATAGACAACGCGTTGTTCAATTCTAATGAAAGGATTGAGTGACATGTCGTTCAACTAATTCATCTTTTTTTGGTAGTTTTGGTTGATCGAGTAAATATCTTTAAACGAGTGAATGTAGCAACTCCGACCACCCTGGTGGCTTTAATCACCACCACTCGACTAAGAAACACCTTCTTTATAAGGATTATTTACCCCATCAAACGTTTACATCCCATGTTCTTCAACGAACTCAACAACATTTTCTTCCTGATTAGCCATCATTGCTTTGATAATTTCTAGGCTATCAAGTTGGCACCTTTAAATAAATGAATGTGAAGTTATAGATCTCCAGATTGATTAAAATTGGATCTAAACAAAAGGTGTGCACATTAACATCAGGTGTTCTCCAACGAGGATGACGTCAGAGTTGCTTTGACTAGACTTTGAAAGTGGTCAACTTAGTGAGTTATAATTGTGATACCCATTATGCCAAAACCACCTATTTCTTTTGTGTGTTCACACTTCAAAGCTTCTTAGTGAGTTCTTATCAAGGACTTAAAACATTTCACTCAAGATCAAAAGGCCAAAAAACAGCGCTTTGCCCTCTAAGTTTAGTAAACATGGTGATGAGGTTTGGAATGCTTAAAAAGTAGGGATGTGTTTATCTCTTTTGCAGTTGTGATTTATTATTTTATGGTTTGATGTTGTTCTTTGAAGCATTTTTAGGATGTGTTTGATTTTTTCAATGTAATAAAAGCTTTCTAGTTAAATTGGTTTTGATAAAACAACGTTTGTTTTTTTAGTTTTGTTAATTTGATTAATGCATTGAGAAACAATAATGTTAATCCTAGGTTTACAAGTCTTTTTCATAACCAAAATATATTTAGAAAACCAATTTTGAATTCAAATTGCTTGAATATATAGGTTGCTTAGACTTGACAGTTTTTTAAGTTGAAACATCTTGCACGAGTTTGATGATTTGATGTTGTTTGTCAGTTCTTTTGATTCAAATATGCTTGGTTATGGTAATGTGGTTTGTTGGAACTAAGATTTTTAGAGGTCGGAAAAGGTTGGTTTTGGGTTTGACAGTGTGCTGGGTATTTTTGGGTTTGATGGGTTTATGTTCTTCATGTTTTTTCCAAGAACATTGTCTTAGCTACGTGATTTTAATTTGTTTTGTTTCATTTCTTAGCAACTACATCTTCGCATGACATCGTTAGACAATAATCTAGGATTCTTTTACATCAATAACTTGTATTTTAGTGTTTTAATCTTAAATTTTCAATTTTGGATCAAAACTTTCTCTGACCGAATTGCGAAGACTCATTGATAATCAAAGTGAATGGATGATATATTATTGATCTTTGCATGATTTCCAACCTCTTTATGCCACTAGATTTGTTATATCTGATCTGGTTTTAAATTCATGCTTCATGGGTTTATGAAGACCATTCATTTTTTTGTGTGTTTGGTATATTTTATTCAAGCTTTTTTGTTTGTGTTTTCTTTAAGTTGAATCCATTTTAGTTTATTTATTTTGTTTTGGATATATTTTTGGGTTAAACCAAATATTTTTGATTCAATTCATAGATGAATGAATGATTTCAGGTTAACCCGATCATTTTGGTTCTGGGTCAGATTAGTAAGGCTTTGTCTAGTTTTCAACCTTTTTTATAAAGGAAATTTTGGCTTAAGGATGTGTTTGACAATCATGCTTTTTAGGCCTGTTTTAACAATTCTGTTTTAAAGGAAAATAAGTTTTTTCCAAACAAGACCTGAAAAAAATATTTTTTTTTTGTATATAGCTAAAAATCCTAAAATATTATTTGAGCATTTTAAAAAAATCTAAAATAATTTGGCATGTTTTGAAAAATATTGCATAGATTTTACAACAAGTTTGTAAAATTTCAAAGGATTTTGGCTTATATTTCAAAAATATTAAAAATTTATTTTTGGCAAAAAAATATATTATTCACTTTTAATAGAAGGATAAAAAACCTACAAAAGAGTTAATATCCAAAATATTATTAGGGATAATAATTTATGATTACTCATCTTTAATATAAGGATAAAAAAAACATTTATGAGGTCAATATCCAAAATATAATTGGGAGTAATACAACTCATTCACTTTTAATGTAAGGATAAAAAAACTACAAAGAATTTTAGGCCTGTTTTGACAGTTCTGTTTTAAAGGAAAATGAGTTTTTGCCAAACAAGACCTGAAAAAAATATTTTTTTTTGCATATGGCTAAAAATCCTAAAACATTATTTGAGCATTTAAAAAAAATCTAAAATAATTTGGCATGTTTTGAAAAATATTGCATAGATTTTACAACAAGTTTGTAAAATTTCAAAGGATTTTGGTTTATATTTCAAAAATATTAAAAATTTATTTTTAGCAAAAAAATATATTATTCATTTTTAATAGAAGGATAAAAAACCTACAAAAGAGTTAACATCTAAAATATTATTAGGGATAATAATTTATGATTACTCATCTTTAATATAAGGATAAAAAAAAACATGTATGAGGTCAATATCCAAAATATAATTGGGAGTAATACAACTCATTCACTTTTAATGTAAGGATAAAAAAACTACAAAGAATTTTATCTAAAATATTACTTGGAATGATGCGGTAGCCAAAATTCTAAGTTTATCTCGAAAAAAACCTCAATGACAATTGAAGACATTTCAACCTTTAAGACCAAGTTCTTGATCTAAAAAACTAGAGTTTATTCATCATAGCAAACCCGTCAGAGTAGGCTAGTACAATTTAAAAATACCATCAGACCATAACAACCACAAGTGAAGAAAAACAATGTAGCTTACCTCATGTAAGGCATACTAGTGGTGCTCATACCTTCCTATAAGCAACAAATCTCTTACCTAGAATATCTAAAGACCGGTTAGGGTTCTTAGTAATCATAATATTAGGTGGCAACTCCTTATCTAACCAAAAACCTCTACAGCCTGCTTGGGAAGGGTCGTCGTGATGTCGTGCTCTCGCAGAGGGTACGACAAAAGAGGTTGAATTTAGTCACTAATATTGTTTTATGTAAGATATTTATTGATCACGATAAGACCAACAAGTTTGCACAAGAGAGTTATGTAAATCCTCTTTATAAGTATATAAGTGCCCCACTTGTTATATAATTATACCCAATAGAGAAAACTTAGGGGGCAAAATTGAACAAGATTGACATTAAATGAAAGGTCAAGCCCCCAAACGCCTATGACAAGGAAATGCATAACATCAATTACAATAAAATTCATTTAAACTCAGTGATAAGAATAATAAATTGGCTAACAAACACTAATATCTCTTAAGATTAAAAATAAGGTGGTAGCAAGGTTAGCAAACCAAAACCAAGTTTAGAAAAATACAATTTCTGAACACATAAGTGAGGAGGGATAAAACAAGACCCTCACACCATAACATGCAATGGCTAAAAACTTTATAGAAATGTTTTCTAATTTATTTTTCTCAATGGTAGAAAACAATATAGAAGTTAATGACTTGACTTAACATGGATTAAGATATAAGATGGTATTTGATAATCGTGATATCGTCCTTGTGATGGTTGTTGACTAATCAAATACAACTAATATAAAATAAAAGTGTAATAATAAGCAAAATAATACAAATCTCATGATAAAAAATCTCATAGCATTTTTATTCTTCGACAAACTATTGCTACATTTTATTGAACCAACTAGTGTAGTTTGTTATACCAATGTTGGGCCAAGTTAGGATGAATTCACTCCATGCATTGTGATTCAAGTAATATTCTTGAAATGATAATCTCTTTTTTTACAACGCTTAAAACAAACAAATTATTTCTTTTTTACATATTTGTTCTTAAAGAATTAAGGATTTCATATAGAAGATCAATAATTAAATACTAATTGAAGAATTAATAAAAGAATTGCAATTTAATTTTGAAGTTTTTTTTGTATCTTTCTAAACACCAATCAATCATTTCTCATCATCCCATCTTTTCCTCTCTCTTTCACTGTAATTTCTTAATATCCCACGTTTTACTCTCTTTTCACTACAATATTGTTTTTTGTATCATATATCTCTACCAAATACAACCAAACTATTATTGATGAAACAAAAACATTATCATTATCGTATTTGTTGTTGTCGTTGTTGTCGTCATCATTATTAAATGTGTCCACTTTTTTGAAAAGGTCAAGGATTTGAGCCTCTCCTCTCTTTTGTGACAAAAAATATCCATTTAAAAAATTATAATTATAAAAATTATTGGTTAATTAATAATCTAAAAGTATAATTTATTAACTATTTTTCTTGTGATTCATGTTATTATTGTTACATAATTTCCTTTTTCTATTACTAAATTTATTAACCTTTTTTGCATAATTTATTTAATATTTTATCCAATTATTTATTTATGCACAATTTCCTCTCCTCTCTTTTGCAACAATTACTTTACAACTCTAAAAGATTTGGGGATATATGCACCTCTTTCATTGTTCATATGAAGTTATGAACAATGAAGAAGGTGCTTGTTTTTTTTTGCTTTTAAGTTTGTCTTCATAAATTTTTTTAAATTGCTTTTTATAAGGTTATCGTAGTCTCAAACATATGTCCCGACATTGGTTTATGATTGATTTTCCAAACATCTATTTTTGTTATAATATAACTAAGTAAAAATTAGTTTGTTTTTTTAAAAAAGATTATTAAAAAAAAGATCATGAATTTGGTAGGTTAAGCTGCGAAGCCTGAGTCGATTCAATATGTTTTCATCTCAAATAAAAAAGTCATTTTGATTTTTTTTTAAAGTCAAACTATGCTTTTTGACAGTCGTTTGAGTTGTTTTGGCCTCTTAAGTCGACTGATTCACGTTAGGACAATTCTCACATAATTAAATATTAAACTCGGGCTGTTAAGGAGTCAGATTGTAAGATTTCAAGATTCATTTATTAGGCCAAGTTTAATAACAATGTCAAATAATTCTTGTGACTTGAATATTTTTTTAGTTATTTTTTTATTCAACCCTTTAAATTAGTATCTTACTAAATATAATTTTTTTTTTACTTCTAATGATATAATTTTTTTATTAATTAGATCAAATTTCCAACTATCTATTCGAATTATTTTTTATGACAAAAATCTATATGCCAGTCATTACCTTTGTTATTAATATAACCAACTATATTATCATCATAATTTATTATCAATATAACCATCATTACAACGGCTACCTCACCGCACATCATCATCCAACACAACAATAGCATTATTATAAACATTATCTCAATGCCATCACAGTATAATTTTAAATGAAAATAAACTATTTTATTTTTATAAAAAAAATATTTTTCTCATTATATAAAAATAATAAAAATTAATTATCTTCTAATTTTTTAGAACAAACACACCTCTAGTTAATATTAAGAAATAATTAATTTAAATAAATTTGAACTAACATGATTTGTTTTTTAATTAATTTCAATCATTGTTATATTAATATCTTTTCTATTGTTATCTTGTTTTTCTATTATTTATTTTTTTAACATATATTAATTTGCTTTTATTATTGTATTTACAAATATTTTTATTTTTTTCATTTATTATATATATGTGTGTGCGCACGCACGTGTATAAAAAACTTGTTCTATTAAAGAGACAAAGATAAATATATAAAATAAATATATTTTTATTATAATCTTGAAATGAATTTCGATCCTTTCAAAATAGAAAGTATAAGACAACATGTTCTTTTTATTTTTATTATCTCTATCTCTTCTATATCAAAATAATAACATTTAATTATTGTATCGGGACAAAAAAAACAAAGATAATAATAACATGTCTTTTATATTTATTATTTTAAAAATATATAAATTAACTTTAAAATTTTACCAAATTCAAATTTATTTTATATTTTCATTTCAATCTATTCAACTAAATATATTTATATTTATAATATTTTTGTCTCATCCAATCTAAAACGCTAATCACACACGGTGAACATAAAAATGCACATTGGTTTTTTTTTTTATTATTTTATAAATGGACGACTCCATAAATGTCCATTTAGAATCCTCGACGAAGTGAACAAAATAATATCCATATCCCAAAATTTCCAATCTAGGGTTTTTCTTATTTTTTGGTCTCCCATATAAACCATCCAAACACTCCTCACGAACCTCCTCTTTCGAACTCACTGCTTTTCTCTCTCTTTTCCGCCGCCTGCTCGTAATAAGAACGAGAGATCTATCTCCTCATCATCATTGTCAAAAATGGCAGTTACTTTTTCAGATCTCCACACAGAATCCGGCCTCAAATCCCTCAACGAGTTTCTCGTCGGCAAATCTTATATTTCCGGTGATCAGATTTCCAAAGATGACATCAAAGTTTACGGTGCTGTTTTGGAGAAACCTGGTCGTGATTTCCCTAATGCTAGCAAGTGGTACGAATCTGTTTCTTCACAGCTCGCTTTAAGGTAACTTCTTTTATATTCTTATCTTTTTAAATTTCAATTTCGCATCTTGGGGTGATTTTGATTGATTTGGTTGTTGATTATTTGTGGGTTTTGTGTGCTTTGATTTATAGCTTCCCAGGTAAAGCTGTTGGTGTAAGCATTTGTGGCAAAACAGCTGCTGCTGCTCCCGTTGAAGCTGCCCCAGCCAAGGAGGTTTGCGTCTTTTACTTTTTTCAAAAGTTTTGCCTTTTAATATCTGAATATTGATTTCTAGTTTTTGTTTTCAATTGGGTATCTCAAAGTTTGAATACTTGTTGTGTAATTTGATTAGCTTTTGCTGCATATAAAACCATTTGCAATTGGGAGTAAAATGATGTTATCGATTTAAAATCCCATTAGCTTATTACCCAGTAAAGGATGAGTCAGTTCTAACTTACCACGTTATGGTTGAAAATTGAAGACTTTGGTTGCAACCAGCAAGAACTGTTGCTGTCGTTAGTTTAAATCTTCACTAGTTTTTTTTATCTGATGTTTCTAGAACTGATATAATGATAGGTACTTACAGTTTTTGACTGTTTTCTTACTTGAATAAGAAAAATATTTCATGGTCACAATGATAGGTCCAACGATAATTTACTATTGATTCACAAATCACATGAATTTGCAGTTTTGTACTGTGCTTTAACTTAGAATTATGAACACCCAATACTTTGGTTGCATTGGTTCAAGTCACGAGCGAAAATATTTAGGGAAGCCTGGTGACTTTCTTGCATTGAACTTGGAAGTTTTCCTTGTTCTGTTTCAGGCTGCTGGTGATGACGATGACGACTTGGATCTCTTTGGTGATGAGACTGAAGAGGACAAGAAGGCAGCGGAGGAGAGGGAGAAAGCTAAAAAGGCATCCTCAAAGAAGAAAGAGAGTGAGCTTCCTCAGTCCTCTCTCTGCTTCTCTGCAAAATCATGTTTATGTTCTAGGATGAGTTCATTTTATACCCTGTTATTTTGACTTTTTTCCATTTTTCAGGTGGGAAATCTTCAGTTCTCATGGATGTGAAGCCATGGGATGATGAGACAGACATGGTGGAGTTGGAGAAGGCAGTCAGGAGTGTTGAGATGCCTGGTCTCTTTTGGGGAGCATGTATGTTTTGAATTGACACAATTTTATATTTTTCTCACACTTTATTTTGAGATTCCATCCGCTTCAATAACGGGTAATGTTAATCCTTGTGTGTTGGTTTTGTTGCAGCAAAATTGGTTCCAGTCGGTTATGGAATCAAGAAGCTACAAATCATGCTTACCATTGTAGACGACCTTGTGTCAGTGGATTCCCTCATTGAGGAGCGTCTCACAGTCGAGCCTTGCAATGAATATATCCAGAGCTGTGACATTGTTGCGTTCAACAAAATATAAAGACGGCTTATATTCCAATGATTCTAGTGTTAGCCATTTTTGGCATTAAGTTTTGTCGGTCTGTCATTTTCTTTTTATTTATTTCGCGTCTTAGTTATCCGATGCCTTTTCTTTTCTCCAGATGAAATGATGAACCGCTTTAAACCTAAAATGTTCCTTCTTTGTGTTTGGCCAAATGCCTCCTTACCATCAGTTTCTGGTTTTATCTGCCTTTGTCATGCTCATCAAGCAGCTGGAACTTGGCGAGGAAGAATTATACTCGAAAGAATTCTGCTCCTCTTTATTGCACTAAAAAATCTGTATCTTTAAACCATGAACGGCAACTTATCCGGTTGAGGCATTTGAGAAAAGAGAAACTCTTCTATCATGCCTCAACTGGAGAGAGTCATTTTATATCCCACTATTCTTCTGGTTATGTTTTTTCAGGTATTTATGAGTGGTAATGATTATTGTTGTTTTTTAAAAATTTTTTTGATATCAATAAATTAAACAGGAAAAAAAATTAATTGAAAATAAAAAAACTAAAAAATTATATGCTATGTGCATATGCTGTGGAGACAACATATAGACATAGACATGGTTGCTTATGATGATTTGCTTTATCAAAATAGTATTTTATTTTTTATATTAATATATAAAAATTATTTAAAAACACTTTAAAATATATGATATCTTTTTAAATAAAAAATATTTTAAAAAATATACAGCAAACTCTTGCACTTATATTTAATATTCATGAGAAAAGACCCTCCAGAATCACGCATGGGTTTGTATCATTTTGACAAATCAACTCATGTAAAACAGATTTGGTTAGAATCTATCATGTATTTGTAAAATTTAGTCAATTAAACTCAATTGGACTAAATTAAATTTAATGGTAAGAAGAATACCAAATATTTTTTTAAAAAAATGTTTAAGAAATGAAAAAACACATAAAAATTTAAGGGAAAAAAATCCAAATGCACATATTAGAATTTTTGAAAATTCTCAAACTAATAAAAAATGTTTAACAAATTAAAAAAATCAGAAATATTATGAAAATTTTTTAATTGCTCGACATTTAAGATTTTCAAAAATTCAAGAAATAAATTTCTTTTACGGAAATTGAAAATTATCGACCATTAATTTTTTGGAAAAAAGTTAATAATTTTAAGAAAACAATTATTACAAATTTTTATTTCTTGAACATTTTAATGGCTAAGTATTCCCTAATATTTATTTAAAGGATATATTTTTTAATTCTTAAAAAATATCAAAACTTATTGTTTTTAAAAATTATTTTTCTTACAAATTTTAAAAAATGTTATTGATTAAGTATTTTTTTTTTAAATATTCCGTGAAAGTTATTTTAACTTAATAATCGTTTTTCTTTTATTCCATAAGCATTTTTTAAAATTCTAATTTTCTTGAATTTCTTTATTTCTTAAAGTTTTTAATTGGTATTCATCTAGCATCTCAATGCAATTATGTCCAATGGGGTTTAATTGACAAAATTTGCAAGCAAATAGTAAATCTTGACCAAATCTTTTTTGCAAGGGCTAATTTGCTAAATTGATAAAAACACAAGGATGATTATGGTGGTTTGTAATAAATTAAACATCAATTATAAAGTAACATTATATTCTTCCTAGATTGATCCTTGCAGAGTTTGCAATATAATACAATAATAATAATTATTATTATATATATTAAAAAGATTAAAAGAAACGAAATTTTCTTTGAACAAAAAGATGGGGCTTTTTTTAGGGTTTCAATTTGTATGACATAGAGGAGAAGAAGCCATCCTGGAGTGCCATTGCTAACCGATTTTTATTTCTTTTCTTTTCTTTTTTAATATAAGTAAAAAATTTTATACATATATTTCTGCAAATTAAACCCAAGATTGATGCACTTGAAGCATTGTTGTGTAGTTTTCAAATTGATTATAGGATGTGCTTGTTTTTAATGAATCTCAATTCATATATAAAGAGCACTGAGCATAGAAATAAATACCAAAACAAAAAAAAAGAATAAAAAAACCCACAGGTGAATAATACTGATACGAATTGATGAAGATAAAAGTTTGACATCAGAACTGCAGTTGATAATGGAAGAAGGGATGTTCCATTCATATGGCATTGGGAGGATAATATTTCATGTCTTGGTCACCTGAGATGAGCCCCAAACGCGCAAGCAAAACACCAGGAAGGTTATAAAGGAGGTTACTGGAGTGTCAAATTTCCCAGCCGCAGTTACAAACTCATAGAACAAGTTTGCTAGTACTCACTGTTCATGGTTGATCTCCACCAAGAACCGCCACCACATCATCAGTCTGAAAAAACTGGTCCTTGTGGCAGTTATTGCTAGGCGCAAACCAGGCTGAGCCAAGCAAAACATCTGGCCTGTTGCAATCTGTCTGATTGGGAGCTTTTCTCGCCTCAACATATGGGATCAAATCCTGATCAACTGGCTCGGGCTCAACATTATATGCTACACGAAACACAAGTAAAAGCTCATTAGTAAAACTGGAAATCCCAAAAAGTTCATGTGATCTTAAATAGTCTCACCTCGTCCATCTGGGGAGCTTCCACTGACAGGAGTACACTCGCTAAATAATGACGAAGCTGAATGACCTGAGGGAGAGTTAAGATCAGCATATACTTCCCATTCTGTTGCAGAGGTATTCAAGGGTGAAACATTTACTCCACCAAACACGACAGAAACATCTGAAGTTGGGTGGCCAGAACATTTCTTTGAGTTTTTCAGAGTTCGATATTCATAAAGTACTGCCTCCAAGAGACCACTACTTCTAGGTGACTGACCATCTGACCGCATCTCCTTGGTTGGAGGAGACTGAATTAAAGTATCAACAGACTCAAGCGAAGGCAGCGGGGAAGTTGGTGTGCCCCAACTATCTTGTTGAGATTCTGAATATTGGAGTGAAGGGAGCTCTAACTTCATGGTCCCACATATGGGCACGTTAGAAGAAGAAGAGTTGTCATTTAATATGGCATGACTGCCAGGAAGAACATCCCATGATGGCTGGTCATAGGTGCTCAAATCAGGATCATAGGGGGAAGATAACCCAGAGTGCTCTATAATCTTTCCACAAGGATAATCTGTCAATTGATCGAACACTGGCATTCCCCTGCCGACACAACCATCAAGACCAGTGAATATGGTCTGTGACTCTCTAAGGCGTTTGGCAGGATGAATTGTTGGGAACACAAGAGCATTACCATAGGAAGAACCTACACCTTGTTTCAGCATGCTGCTTGGAGAAGTATCAAAAAGAACCGATGAATAAGATAGGACATCTTGACTGAGTTCCAGGTTTTTGAATTCCACTTCTGGAATCTTAAAATGGTCAGTCTGCATCAGATCAGGATCACATGTGTCCCCTGTTTGCAATGTGCCCATATTTTGACCATCTTGAATCGTCTTGTATAATTGCAGACAAACATCAGGAGGATAAATTGGCAAGCCAGTACGTTGCAGTCTCTTTATTCTAGTATTCCAGTAGTTCTTTATCTCATTATCTGTCCGTCCAGGCAACTACAAGGGGAAGAAAATCATAAACACATAAAAATGGCAGCATAATACAGAAAATAAAGCTTGGAGCTTGAGATTATGTTTGTTTGTATTGAAGAAAATATTAGAGAAGAAACTTGTATCATGTCTTCCATGGTTGCCTAAATGCTGCCCTGTATAAGAGTTTGCTAAACATGCTATGAAATACGCTACCAGCCTACCACATTCTGAGTGGGCATCATTACCAGAGAAATTAACAGAAACAAAAACTCAAGCATATATTGAATTATCAAATTGTAATTTCGTATGGGAAAAGTTACAAAAAAGAGAGAGACGCCATTATGTGGTATAGTCATAGCATATATTTTCTTTTTTTAATCACTAAGTTTTTTTTGGACTCGGTGTTGATCCTCGACAAACTACGAACTCTACAGATGTCTCCAAAACTAATTAGAGTGAATCATTTAGCCTAATGAAACATGTATTAAATTGGAAAAAAAAAGGAAATCTTTTGACACTGTAACTAATAAAATCACCTGGTGAACAAGGAAAATACAAATGCCAACAAAGAAGAAGAAAGAAACTGCTCAATTAATACAAAGATTCCAAACTATTTCAGACACCAAGGTGTTTTAGCATACCGAGTCTCGAACTCTTGAGTGAATAAATTATAAATTAGTCTCTAGTTTTGTAAGACAAATTAAACAGTTTTTCTAGTGAAGTTACTCTCCCTTTTTTTATCACTAATGTTTTTTGGATTTGGTGTTGATTCTCAACAAACTACGAACTCTGCATATATCTCCAAAACTAATTAGACTGAATCATTTAGCCTAATGAAACAAACATTAAATTGAAGAAAAAAAGGAAATCTTTGGATATTGTAACTCAAATGTCTTAGAAAAAGAAAAGATTGATAGAATATCTGTCTGACTACCAAAATTTGTGTTAAGTCACTATGCCCATATTAACCTGTTCCTCGTATTTGTTGGTACACATTCTCATCTCATTCCAAAGAAGTGATAATGATTGAAGGTTAATTTAGAATTTTATGCTTTTATTTTGTTTCTTATTTAAGTATTTAATTCTATTTCCTATAGAGTAGTTGATTTGATTTTCTTCTATTTCCTAGCTATTCTTTAACATCAGTAATCTCTTTTTATACTCCTTATTTTTTTAAGGATTATGAAGGGTTTCTTGAGGCCTACAAAAGAAAATTTATCACTCCTTTGAGGAAGCCTTTTTATAATTGATAACAAATGAAGAGCTTTTATCAAGTTTTCATACCTCTAGTGTTACTTTCTGATTTTGTACACACCTTTTCTTTTCTTTTCTCCTCTCCTCCCTATTCCTCCTCTCTCTTCCAGTTTCTTCTCATCCTATATCATGTATGCATATGCACTGCGCATGCACGCGGATGCACACACACACACACAGATGGAAAGAGGAAAAAGACAGACAAGGTGTTCCATCAAATCATGCATGCAATCAACTATATTCACAATAAATTTGATAAAAAAAAAACTATATTCACAATAAAAGCCCAGCAAATTTATCAAGTACAAGGGTGTGTTTCGGACTATGAACAAGTGTTTGCATACACAGACACACACACACACACACACACACATGTTTGTAAGTATATCTGTTCCTATCATTTCCATATCCATGTCACTTGATTTTTAGATTTGCTATACAGTGCACATTCAAAAAAATCCAACATCAGACCATTGCTATGTTCCATGAACGAAGTTAGACATACCAATACCATTCACATGACATAATTTTTTTAAAAATTGAAGTGATCACACATTTATTAGAAAAATCTTCAAATTAGGAATATGGTTACCAACCTCTGCAGCCATTCGAGCCCATTTATTTCCCATTGTAGCATGGAGTTCAATGATGCGGTTCTCTTCCTCTGGAGTGAACGCGCCCTTCTTCAGATCCGGTCGTAGATGATTCGCCCATCGCAGACGGCAGCTTTTTCCACATCGGAAGAGCCCTGAGTGCTTCTGGACAGCATTCCAATTCCCCTCTCCATGCTTCTTGACATAGTCTATCAAAATAGCATCTTCTGCAGAGGTCCACGGGCCTTTTTTCAAAGGGATCATTCCACCCATCATCTCCCCACCATTAGCTTCATCAGCTGCAGGTGAATCTCGACAATCCTTGGATCTCTTACTGTCCTCGCTCCCATTCATCATGCTGCTCATCTCATGAATATGTCTGAACAGATGAACAATGACGATTTAAAAAAAGCTCAAAACAGGTCATTTCAAATCAGAAAAAGGTAACTACCACAAAGAGCGAATCAAAGAGGATAATAAATTGCTGTTTTTGGACGCAACGTAGAGGATAAAACATAAGGTGAAGTACAGACAATAATGCACACTAATAAACATTTATTGATAAGCTTAATTCAACACAATTACATGTACATGCAATCCAAGCAACTTTTTGCAGATTACGAAACACTTTCAGTCAAAACCAAAAAGCTTTAATCCGAGCCTATGAGATATTGTTGACTACACTAATAAGACAACTTTGCGAAGATTCTCTACAGAAAACCCTCGTTTGTTGAGGAGTGGAATTAATACATTTGGCCACCCGTTTCACCCTATTCAATTTCCAGAAAATTCCAAGTCCATTATAGCACAAAGCTCACTTATTTAGACTACTTCAACATATCTATCCTTTAATTGGCTATTCACATTATTACCACAAACAAATAAAAAAAAGACTTAAATAGTATTACCACAAACAGATAAAAAAAAAGAAGTAAAATGGCATATGGTTGAGAGCTCTTTTACCTGCACTCAGGTGAAGGTTGAGAAGGTTTAAGGATCAGACACTCATCAATCCTACTAATACCCTATGATCTCGCAAAATCTAACACCGCAAAACCATCTAGTCTAAAACTTAAATGTAACTATGAAAAAAAAAAAAAAACCTTAAAACTGTTAAAAAAAATTTTTGAGGAGAAACAAACCACAATCTGATAACACAAATAAAACTAAGAAAATTCTTTAAGACTCAAAAGATTTCTTGTAAAGTAATTAATGCTGAAATCGTAACAAAAATGATGGGATCACAGTTCAACAACAAAACAAAAGGGTTAGAACTTAAAATCAAAAGGGACAGAAATGGGAGCTAGAAATAACAGGATTTAATCAAACTCAGTAAACCCTGGAATTACAGCTCTACATTTAGAGAAAGAAGCAATCAAAACAGTAAAAACAAAACATGAAAGTACACAATACCCAGATCCATTAAAGCAAAACCCATACCATAAAACTCTACCACACATCTAAACCAAGTCTGGAGGCTGAAAACAGAAGAGGATTTTGTTTCTTTTTCTTGAAATAAAGAACAGAGTGAAGTAGAAAAACGGGTTTAAAGAAAGAAAAGAGTGAAAGAAAAAGAAGCCCAATTTATTTAGACAAATTAGATGGCTTAAAACGAGGAAATATAGGAGAGCTTCAAAATAAATATCTCTCTCTTTTCTTAAAAACAATAAAATAAAATCCAGCTTTTCTTCCTCTTCACTGTTCTTTCAGAGAGAGAGAGGGAGTGTTCGTATTTTTGCTCATAAGGTTTTATATAGAAGGCATGAAAGAGGGAGGACCCACCTAATCTTTACTTATATTAATTATCAATCAATCAATCATTATCAGATTATTAATTAAAATTTTGATAGCTTTCGATATTAATGAACAGTTCATCTATCATTGCATTGCATTGATAGAAGTCAGCCAAGTATGCCCCCATATTTCTTTTCTTTAACAATAAGTAAGTAATAGATAGTTCTATTAGAAATGGAACTCCATTTTTTCCCATTTCAAAATTAAATAAATAAATGAAGATAAGAAAAAGATGAAGACCACTAGTAATGAAACAACTTCTTTTTCTTTTCTTTTCTTTTTATTTCTCACTTGTGATAATGCTTGACTTTCACAATTTTTTCTAGAAATAGTTTGTGTTGTACTTTTTAAAATTTTGATTTTTTTATTTCAGATTAATTATTTTAGTATTTTTGAATTGTTTTGATGTGTCTATATCAAAAATAAATTTAAAACTAAAAAAATATTATTCTGATGTATTTTTAAATAAAAAATATTTTAAAAAACAACTGCTTCTACAATGTCATGTCAAACACTACGTTAATGTGAAATAAAATGATGTTTCAAGGCAATAATATTTTACTATCAAACTACCAAAAACAACTAGTTTTACCGTATACAAAACATAGTTTTAAAACTTGATCCGGTTATGAGTTATATAAATAAATTTTTATTGTTTTGACTAATTTTTTTTAAATCAATAGGTTAAAAGCCAAATTTTGATCAAGTCAGGGCTTGGTCAACGACTTGACTTGGGTTTTTTACCAAGTAAGTCAAGTTTTTCTCTTTTTATATTTTATCTTTAACACGGACCGATCCAGATCCCAAATCGACTAAATCCTAAACCAATTTACTAGGTCAATTTACCAGGGTTAGTGGTTTTTGGCAAACAAATTTGCATGCCTAATGATCTCATGCTTAAGGATGAAGTACTAGAAAAAGCTCATGAGTCCAAGTTGACAATGCACAATGATAGTATTAAAATATACCGAGACCTTAAGGAGTACCATTGGTAGACAAATATATAGAAGAAAATTGTTGAATTTATAACAAAGTATGGGGTGGTGAGGTGAGGTAAGTTTAAGTTTTTTTTTTTTGGAGGTACAACTCTTTTAACCACAACCCATACCTCACTAAAAGTTATAAATACATGTTTTTTGGCTCTTTTGTTTGTGGACCCCACCAAACAAACCCAAACTCATCTCAAACACACATTTAGGGCATGTTTAGGAGTGTGGTAGATGTTGCGTTTCAAAGTGTTTTTTTGCTCAGATTTACATTAAAATAATGATTTTTCATTTTTTAAAATTTATTCTTGATATCAGCACATCAAAACGATCCAAAAACAATAAAAAAAAATTAATTTTAAGAAAAAAAATTTAATTTTTGGGCAAACAATGTTTTGATTGCACTGCCAAATACCCCCTTAATTTTTTAGAGATACTATGCTGATATAGGGGATTGTTTATATATATATGTTGAGAATAGAAAAATTATCAACTCTTTATTTGTGTGGTTTAAGAAGTATTTATACTACTTGAATTTTGTTTTTTTTACTTGAATGAGGGGGTAGAAAATTCATTTCACCCTAGTAACATTAATAAATAAAAATCTCTTACACATGTATTAATAAGAGATAAATATCCCTTAAACAAATATTAATGAAAGATAAATATCTATGACATAAATATTAAAGAGGGATAAGTATCTCTTACAATTGTATTAATAAGATGCAAATATGATAAGCCATGAGAGACTTTTGTACACCTTGGGGTGGAGATAAAATAGGATTTAGGCTAAAAAATCTGAGTCAATAAAAAATCACAAAGGGAAGATGTTGGGTTCAAGCCGGGCTCAAAAGACTAGGCTCAGGCTACTTATCAAGGCCTAAAAGACTGGGTACATAGCTTAGGCCCAAGGGGTGTCAAGTTGTGCACCTAGCATTTGGGCCCATACACATTAATGGGCCCCGAGGGGCCAAGCCACATGAATAGTGCCATTGGGCCCATGTGCGCAACCTAAGCCCAAACCTGTTTTGGGACCCTTCAAGACTGGGACCATCGTTAAAATGGGTTTGGACTAACATAAAATTATTTTAAAAAATATTGATAAATCCTAGTCCATCAATAAGCAAAACAACCGTACCCTAGGAACTATATCAATGAGAATATCTCATTTCCATATGTTTAGTCTTAGAAAGAACTTGATGTTTTCAGCAGCAAGTTTTGAATATGTAATGTAGGGATCATCTAATTTTGTTCTTAATTTCTTTTTTGGTTGCTGCTACTTGTTAATATCTATGTTTTAATTACTATAACAATTATTATAATGTCAAACACACATTAAATTTTAAATTGACTCCTGGAGTTTGAGAGCTAATTTTCTTTTTATTTAATGTTCTTCTTTAATTAACTTTATTCTTTATTTTAAAAATAGAAAAAATGAAAAAGAGATAAAATAAATATGAAAAATTGATTAGAGAAAAAAATAAATTTTAAAATAAAAAAAATAAATTAAACATAGTCAACACAAATAAAAAAAATAATCAATTAATTTTTGAAACTAGAAAGACTATTTATTTTGTTTTGTAAAATTAGATAGACTAATTTATAATTTACTCCAACAAACAACATAACATGCATGGAAGAAAGGATTCTTTCACCATAGCCTTGTGAGAAACACACAAATAAGCATCAAACAATAGTCAAGCTAGCCAACACCCTGGCACGAGAGAAACTAGGTATGGCCATCCAACAACAAAATAAGCTATCTTGGATTATTAGCACATAAAATTTAAAATTTTAACAAAATAACATAAATGTAAAAAATTTTAGTGAAATAACATAGTTTATGCTTATTGCAATTCCAAAACATGACATATATAAGAAATTGTGATTGAGAAACACGATATTAAGTAAATGTTGCATTTACAAAACATGATTTCTTTACAAAACATGATATTAAGAAGGGAGGATGGTGTTTAATTTCATGATAGGGTAAGTTGTCATGATTTAGAATCGGGATAGGCTGAAACTGTGTTATTCTGTCAATATTTTTAACTTATTATGCTATTTTTTAAATAAAAAATTCCAAGAATTGGTAATTTCATTTTTCCATTGGATATAAATGCTAGATTCTTCAAATAAAAGTTAGATTTAGAGCGCATGCTTCATTGAACCTTAAGATGAAGTAATGTCTATTTACTTCCATATAGAATAAGTTATACCTCTTCCAAGATGGGAGCTTAAGCATTGTGTAAGCAAGTTTACAACATGCTTGGAACATCTTAAGTTGAATTCAATTAGGGGGTTTTAATGAAATCTTATATTTAGAATGATATAAAAGTAAATCAGAGATCAACTCCTCTAATCTACTACACTAAAGAGAAAAAAATTAATGTTAAAGGTAACCTCTAAAAGTACTCGTCTATTCATCTCTTTTTTTTAGAGATCGTTTGAAGAAACAAGATGAAGATGACATGGGTAATAAATAAAACAAAATGAATTGAATTCTATTTCTTCTTCCAAACATGTGATTACAATTTATTTATCAATTGAATTCAAAATAAACACTATAATTGAGTTCAGTTACGGTAGAAAATTGGTTACATCTTGTTGATAACTCTCGAGAAGGATTTAAAAGTTGCAGCTGCCTGCTTTATTACCATTTTGGATGCTGTCATGCTCATTCAAACTACAGGTTTGCATTAGGGGTGTTAAAAAAAAAGGGTATTTGTAAAATTTATATTATCCAACCTCAATCAACCCATTAAAGTTGGTTAACGTTGATATTACAAATTATAAGTTGTAAAAAAAATTTAAAAATAGATATCACGGGTTGAGTGACAGGTTAGGATGTTTAAAACCTGCTCAACCCGATCAAACGAGCCCACTACAATTAATAATGTAACCCTAAAAAGTATTTGATATAAATAGTACTCTTTAATTATTTTCTTTTCTCTCCCATAACCCGCCGCCCAGCCTCACCCACCCCAACTAACCAAGCTCTCATTCTTGTCTTTTATCTCTAATTTAGTTATTCCAACAACCTCAATGTTTATAGTTTCCACAAATCTCGCTATTGGTGTTTGGTGTACTACTATATTGTTGTTTTTCTTGGGTTTCATGAAACACATACAAGTAATGAAAATGATAAATTTAATTTTTTTAAAAGTCCTAAAGATCCTACTAGACATATCTAAAGTTGTTTAGGATTTATATGAAGATCACTTGAAAACCATATATTCTTTTTGGCTTTAAATAATTGTTTCAAGGTTGGGTTGTACCTATAAATGTCAAAATATCAGTTTTCCCCTTAAATAATATCACATATATTATTTTAAGCTAATTTTAAAAATTTATTCAATCAAGTCCTAACTTGATTGTTTCTAGGTCTAGAATTGTAATTTACTATATTAACTATATTCTAATCCTCAATTTTTAAAATTTATTTACAATCAAGTCATACTTAATTAATCATTCCATTTTAATTTCCAACCAATGGTTATGATGTGAGTGACTAGGGGTGATTATTTTCGGTTCAGTTCGGTTTTTATAAAAAAAAAGTAACCAAACTGAAATTAAAAAAAAAACCGAAACCGAACCAAAACGGTTCAAACCGATCGGTTTCGCTTCGATTTTTAGGACAAAAACCGGTTCAAAAAGGTTTGGCTCGGTTTGGGTTCGATTCAGTTTTTTCGGTTTCAGGCTTATAAAACCGAAACCGAACCGAACCGGTCGGTTTTTGCAAAATTTTAATCGGTTTTTTTTCATGATTCGGTTTTTTTGGTTTTTTTTTGTTTTCTCGGTTTAATTGGTTTTTTAGTTTTTTTGCTCACCCCTATGTGTGACTCATTAGGTTCCCTAATAAGTTAGTCCAAATATAAATCATCATTTAAATAGAATAAGATTAAAAAAATTATTTTATTATCAATTTAATAATTAATTAATTTATATTTGAAGATTAAGTACAATGTCTAATAATCTGTCATGATCCCCCAAATATTAGAAAAGCCATAAGTGATTTGACTAAACATTCTAGTTACTAATTTCTCAGTGTAATTATTATGCATTTATCAAGAATATTTTGATTTATAATATTATCACAAAATGTAGAAAACTCTCTAGAAAAGTATTCTCCACCTCTATCACTTCTACGAATTTTAATTTTCTTTTCCTTTTGATTTTCTATCATTTTCTTGAATTCTTTAAATTTTTCAAAGACTTCATCTTTAGTTCTTAACAAGTGAACATAGGTAAAACGAGAATAATCACCAATGAAAAGTTATGAAATATCTTCTCCCATCCCTTTTTAACATATCATTTATTTCATATATATTAAGATGGACTAACTCAAGTAATTGAGATTTTCTTTCAACTCTAGGAAAAAGCCTTTTTTGTCATCTTTGCTTGAATACATACTTCATATTTGTCATTATTATCATGCTGATGTGAAATATAACCATTCTTACACATATATTTCAAATATTTATAATTTAGATGTTATAATCAAGCATGCCAAAGAAAAGAAGTAGATTGAACCATATAGGCAAAAATAACATTGATTTCATTAATACTACACTTAAAAAAGTCATTACAAGTGTCATGATGTGCATGATGTCGAATGGAGAAACTGCCTCTTGGAAGTTAAAGGGGCGTTGGGTTTAATCATAAAGTTATGATTATGGGATTCAAGAGTCGCCATCTAGTATTATGGTTACTAAGAAACCAAACGACCTGCGAAAGTTTGGGTATGTGGACTAGTTGTGCAACCCTACTTAAAGTAGGTTGCATTGCTTGTTGATAGTTTTGCAGGACATGTTTCTATCCGTTAATCTTGTCTACGGTTTAAGGCAAATCTTCTTTCATAAGGAAGTTTCTATCTTATTGGATTAAGTTCTAACTATTCTAAGGTCCATATTTAACATTGCATTTATTTCTTAGATATAGTTAATTCCTAACATTCCGAATAATAAACTAATTATTATGGGATTTTTGGTATTTTAGCCAAACACTAATGGATGATCATAAATTGATCACGATATCTATTTCTTATTTACAATATGATTTTATCTTTTTAGGAAATATACATAAAAAAACCTTTAGGATTTGGTCGTATGCACGAAAACAAAATATCTTTTTTTAAAAATAAAGAATTTTTGGGTTTTTTTGGAAAAATAAGATATTTTAATACCGGGTCCGTATCTTACAGTGTTAGTTTACGGCCTAATATTAGACAAAATTGTTAGAAAAACGAGCAATGAACTCATAAATAATTTTAAAATGGTCTTTGAATTTTTTTTTATGGTTGAATCCAACCCAAGGCCCAAGTTTGGCCTGGTCAGATTGGGTTAGGCAACTGCAAGCCCAATAATCCTTTCTTCTCTCTTTTTTTAATGGGTTGGGCTGAAACGGGCCCGACCTATTCATGTTGCATAGTCACTAGCCCAGCCTAGTGACCATGCTAATTATTTCCACTTGTTGCAGAATGTGAATTCACGTTCTGCATGTAATGGATGAGAGAAGGTTTGCAAGGGGTGGAAGAGGGAAGAGACAAGAGACAAGAAGATTAACTGGCATGAAGGGTATATAGCTGTCGTTGTTGGTTCACCGACATGGCTAAGGCATTACTAGAGTTGCTCCCGACACCGCTGTTGAAGATTATTGTCTGAAGCAAGAAGAAGAGTCTTACAGTGGCATGGTTGTTTAGGGAAGAGGTGAAGAGGATGGCAGTAAAAAGAGATACACGGCGATCGATGAAGAAGACTGGTATAGTGGCTGAAACCATGGCGGAGAGAGAGAAAAGCAGGGCTGACAGATAAAAATGCAAGAAGAAAACTGGTTTTTTTGCTCACTTCACACCCGTCTTTCTTGCTCTTCAATGCCTGAAATCCACTCTTTTTTATAAGGGTGGAAGAGGGAGATCCTGTCTTTATTCGGGACCATTCTTAGCCCTTGATTCAACCGGGAAGGATTTCAATTGTTGGCTCAAAGTTGTCATTATGAGCTGTTAAATTCCGTTGCTAAAGGCTGTTGGGTTAGCCTTTTTGGGGCGGCGTCACGACGGTTGTAGGGGAAATCAACAAGCAAGAATTACGTTGGAGTGTAACACAATGTCAGGCCATCATAGTGGTATATGGTTTGTCCGGTTTGATGGAGTGATGAAGCATTAAATGCTTTAAAAAAATAGCCACCTGAGCAACTTTTTTGGTATTAAAGGTTGAAGATGATGAACAATAGTCAGACGACAAGTCGTCTACCATCTCTCTCTATTTTTTTTTGTTCTCGTGCTAGTCAAAACGATATCTTTTTATACCAAAACAAATCGTTTTGGTCAAAACACACCGTCACATTTAAGTGAAACAGTGTCGTTTTGATTTTCTTAGGGTTTTTATTAGGGATTTGACTAAAGTTCAAATTAGTCCTTCGACTTTTGATTTCTTTTAATTGCATCCCTAATTGACCTCGAACTTTTAATTATATGCAATTTTACCGTTGCCGAAGTCCAATACCAACCCTGAATTTCAACGCCTTTTTATTTTGGTCCTTAGTTTTGGGTTTATACAAATTGACCCTTAATTGATCATTAAACTTTCAATATACTTTAATTTCACCCCTTTTTTCAAACAAATTGAGTCTCTGAAGTTTAACGTCTTTTTCAAAAAATTCCTTGGTTATGAATCTCTTCAATTTAACCATTAATTGACCCTAAACTTTGATTTTCTTGCAATTGTATCTCTGATTTCAATCAATTGACTTCATACAAAATTAAATTTAGTCCTCCAAAATTCTAATATCCTCGATTAAGCTCAAATTAGGCTTCCAAACTTCTTTTCATAAAAAAATCCCTAATAAAATTAATTTGACCTATTAAAAGTGTAATTACGTCCTTGCACCTAATTAAATCTTTTAATTTGACTCAAATTATTTCTTAAACATAATTAAACTTTTAATTTGGCCCATGATTAAATCAAATTAGCCTATTAAACATCTAATTAAGTTCATAGAATTAATTTTTATGCAGATCCTTCCAATAATCATTTAATTTGACCTTGAATTTGCATTGTCTCTTTTGTCTCTGTACAGTGGGGTATGATTAGACTCATAATTTCATCCAAAATTTTAGCTTGATTCTTCCATATATCTTAAACTTTCCTCGACCTGTTTTTGCCAAGTTGTTAGTCTTCTTGCTATTATTGCTTTTGTTTTTTATTTTGAAAGGAAAAAGGTAAATTTAAGGGGAAAATCCAAAAACAGGTTATGACAATAAGAATAACCATTTCCCACAAACATCCCAGTCTTTGTTACAATAACCATATCAAACTCTAAAACAATCTTGAACCCTTTCGTGCTCAAAAGACTAGCAAATACAAGGTTTTTTCTAATCTCAAGAACATGAAACATATTGACCAAAGACAATTTTTCTTCAAAAGTAAAGTATAATTCAATAGTTCATTTTCCCAAAACTTTGGCAAAATTATGGTTGCCTATCAAGACCTTTTCAGGTTTCTTTAATTCTTCATAAGTCTTGAATTATGCTTTGTTTTTGCAAATATGAATTGTTGCACCAGAATTCAACCACCAATTTGAAGTCTTCACAGCACTAGTTGCCATATTTAACTTAGTAATCACTCCAATTTGAATGTTCAAAATCATGACAACTAACTCATTGACTTTGTCTTTTTCATTCATATTCACTTTGAAAAACTACCTTTTTTGTTGAAATTCTTGAATATGCACTCTTTTATATAGTGCCATTTATGTCTACAATAGAAACAAACCATATGCCTCTTGTTAGTATCATGTTGCTTCTTATTAGTGTTGTGTTTCTTCTTGAATTTGTTTCTTTTCTTTAATACTTTCAGATTGTTTTGAGTCATTGTCAAACCAGTTTCACTAACCAAATTCACTTTAGAATTTATTGCTTGCAATTCACGCATATGAGATGGAACCTCAATTTGCAAGTGTGTTTGAAACTATTCAAAGGTGTTTTTATTTGTTGAATGCAACATCTTCTTTCTATATTCATTCTATGATCTATGATTGAATAGGGTAGACTTGATCTATGATTGGCTTGATGTTAGTAATCTCATACTAAAAAAATCTTAAAGCAAGAAAACAATTAGAACCAAATTTTTCCTACTTGTAGTGTGTCTCTAAGGCAGTCTAAATTTCATTTGGTAACTTTAATTTGGAGAAGTTGTCATAAAGTCGACTAGTCAGAGTATTCAAAACATGCCCTCGATAAAATACTTCATCTTCCTCACGTTTCAGTCTTAATAGCAGCAGATTCATCTTTTTATGAATTAGGTTGTGCATGCAGATTTAGGTTAAGAATATAGTATATTTTTAATAAAAATAAGTATGAACATCATCTTGTCCATCCACCTTGTGTATTTTGTACAATTAAAACAATCTAGTTGAATTTTGATATCCTTAGCAACCCTAATGCTTGAATTCAAATTTGTTTCCATTAGATAAACACCTTAAAATTGTAAATAAATTTTTAATATGGGGACAAATAAAGAGTTGGCTTAGAGGCGTGAAAACACTATCTTTAAGGTGTTTATTTGTTCCACACAGAGACAACACCTTCAAGATTCAATTAGACTCTCTAAACCTTTAAAAGAATAAGAAATGAAGACAAATGGAAGAAAATATGTTTTTTTTTATATATATTTGTTCTTTGTGTAGTAACATATTTATTAGACTTAAAACATTATGTCTGTTAATATTATGATTGTTAATGAAACAATTATAATTTAAGTTAAATTGAATAGGGTTTATCCCAACAGTCATAAATAAGTTTCAAGTGTCATCTTTTGATATTATAAATATCCATATAATAGCATTGCGAAGCCCATTAGGAGAGCTCATCCACCATGACTTTCATATAATTTACTACATAATAGAAACCCACAATTATAAACACTTAGGACATAGTGTTTCTTTCCAATATGGGATAAACATATTTTTTCTTTATTTATTTACAAACTACACCAACAAAGAGTCAACCCTAAAACTACGCCCAAACAATGAAAAATAAGAGAATTAGAGACGTTTTCCTAAAAAAAAAACTACCTAAAAGATTTGAAGAGTAAATGCAAAGCAAAAACCCTAAAAAAAAACCCCCCAAGAAGAGAAGAGATGTCATGTACTCACCACTCTAAATTGAATCAAAGCGCTCTCTCTTTAATTACTATAGAGGGAGTCAGTGACTTCAGCCTTCTGTAACTAAAATTTAGTTAGTGATTTAACGTGCACCCAAAATGTTATAGGATATTTTGGATTTTTTATAAATAATTTCATTTTTGAATAGTTAATTATGTTTTGATATTTTACAATGTTATAAAAAAATATATTAGAAAATATTTTTAATATTTGGTTATGCAATAAAAATGAGCTGTAAAATGTCTTTTTTTTTCAAATTTATCTAATATATATAGAACATTAAATGTACATATTTAACTACTTATAAAAAAAGAATGGGATAGAAAAAATATAATGGAAGAAAAAAATTATTATATTATATATTTATATATAGTATATTTTTGAAAATGTAACTATACATATAATATAAATGTTTTAAATATAATATTATAGAAATATAATTATTTTTTGGTGTTTGGAGAATTTTGACTAAATTAAAATATTATATAACTAATTTACTAAATTAATATATTTTTATATTGAATTCCATGAATTGCTTTCTTTCTATTCTCCCGAATTGCTGGAAGACTTTGACTAACCTTCTTATTAGTTGTTTCATTTTGTTTTATTAAAAAAAAAACTATAAATTATATAACAATTTATATTCTCAATGACACTCACCAACCAAAATTAATAAAGAAGCTTGAATTATTTATAAAATTGTTATTATATTTTCTTTTTTGGCCTAGTACCAGTAGTTTTGTCCTTTTTGGCACTTACTTGGGTCTTGTAAGAGCTTGATTTTTCTGCCTTTTGTGATGCTTCAAGTCGCATTGTGCAAAATGTATACATGAACAACTGGGCATGCTTTAAAATACGTTGGAATAGTACAAGATCAATCTCGAGGATGTTAGAGCTTGACTGAATCAAAATCGCAGAATAAGCTGATATTCATTAGGGTGATTATTTTCGGTTCAGTTTTGTTTTTATTAAAAAATAATAATTAAATCAATTTTTTTTTTAAAAAACCGAAACTGGTTCAAACCGACCCGGTTTGACTCGGTTTTTTCCAGTTTTGGTTTGGTTTTTTTCTGTTTTTTTTGTTTGGGTTCGGTTTGGTTTTTTTGATTTCAGGCTTATAAAACCAAAACCAAACCGGTTGGTTTTTTCAAAATTTTAATCGGTTTAATCGGTTTTTTTCACGGTTCGGTTTTTTTGATTATTTTTTTCCAGTTTTCTCGGTTTAATCAGTTTTTCGGTTTTTTTACTCACTCCTAATCTTCATATTCCAATTGTGAGTAAGAGATTTCTAATTTGGCCTTGACTCAATATGAAGAAACAATTTCTCCATCTTCACTTGTGTATCCAATGTAATAACTTAAGATTTTTTTTTTTTGTTATCAAGAGAGGATTTGAATTCAAGATTTTTTAAAGAAGATGGAACAGTTAATTACATTAGACACATTCGGGCAGCTGGACAAACAAGTGAAAGACCAATTGTCTGAGAGGAGACCCAACAACTTTCAACAACAATAGAAACTTGTTGAACAGATAGCTTGAGTGAATAGAAGTTCGATGAATATTGAAAAAGACATTGATGATCCTAATCTATATCAACATGCATACTGTGATATGATAAGGATAGAGATGACAATTTTACTCAAAACCTAACATAAATGAGTAATAAATTTTAGATTTAATCGGGTTCGAGTAAAATTTAAAAATAAAAAGACTAGTTTTTTGCTGGGTATAAATATTAGTTTAGCCGACCTGAAACTGATATAAAATAAATAAGTAACTTTAAAGTTTGAAAATGTTATATGTATACTAAATTATGTACTAAATAGATATAAATTATAGCATTTAAGTTTGAGTTTGGGTTATGAATACTTGAAACTTTTTTTTTATTAGTTTAACGTTGGTGTCCGGGCCAGCTTGCGCGCACTTCGACTAATCCCACGAGCCCTAAAGTTAACGACCATGTAAGCCTCCAGTGGCCATCATATGAGCAACTATAGGGCTCGAACCTGAGACCACAGAGAGAGCAAACCTCTTGATCCCAAGTTTTTACCACTGGGCCACCACCTAGATGGTTTATGAATACTTGAAACTTAATCAGGTTAGTTGAGGTATCAAAAAAATTCATACCTTATTAGATTCAAGTTAAATTTAAATAATTATTTTATATTTATATTTAGATATATCAAGTACAAAATCTGATTTATGAGATATTTATGGCTCTCTCCTAATAGTAAGTTTTACTTGCAAAGTACTAAGATTTTTTTCAGGTAAAATGAGGTAACAAAAAATGTATTTTGAAGAAAAAAACCATTCAGCATATGATTTTTATAAATGAGTATCAAATCTTTTTTTTTTTTAACATGCACTTCAACTTAAACCTTCCAATATTATACTTGGAAGGAGAAGAAAGAAAAATTTATTGAAGACTTGTTTTTGCTCTGTCGTAAACATCATCCAATCACTGGAAAAGAGCTTACGAGATGGTCCTAACACCAACGCAAAAGGCTATACGACGACATTGAAAGAGGTCACATGAGCCATTAGAGTAAAGACTCGAAAAGCAAACCAAACAAAATATCATTAAGTCTGATGCTTATATTTAATCAATTAATTTCATTTAATTAAAAAATAAGGTTTCTTTAAAAAGATAAATTCAACAAAGAACGATAAATAAAAAGACCCGAGATAACTCGAGTCATTTTCAAAATAAATGTTGAAGAATAGAACTGAAAAAAACGTGAGCTTTAAAAAGAAAGAAAGAAAAGAGAAAAACCAGATAAATATGCTAAATTTGGATTATTCTTCCAAACTCGAAACCTGTTCAATTCTAGACCCATACTCAATCAAGAATCTCAATTTTCAACTAATTTAATATTAAATGATGAAACTAGAAAGGAAATATCAATTTAAAAAATTTACTAAAGTAAAAAAAATAGCAATAAAAAAAATGATGATCAAATATGGTAAGAAAAAAAACTCTAAGGGGTTGCTTTGAAAATAAAAAAATGATGATCAAATATAGCAATAAAAAAAAATGATGATCAAATATTGAAAGATGATGAAATTAAAAAATTCTAATTTTACAAATTATTTAATATAAAACAAAAAATAAAAAAAATAAGAGACCAATTCTAAAAGAAAAAAAATTAAAGGGTTGTTTTGAAAATTTAAAGGGCCAAGTGTGAAAATCGAGGTGGAGAGATAAAATAAAAAATAAAAGAAAAAGATCATTGACGGCAAATCAGATATCCATTGACCACATGCATCATTATGGAGGGATCACCAAAACAATTTGAACGTTGCCTTGAAAGTTAGTGTTAGGCTGCCATGGGATGCAACATGCACCGCCTCGAAAAGCACGATTAATACCTATGTGTTGATGCATGCAATGCACATGTCAGCGACTTGTTTTAATAATATTTATGTTTATTAAATTACTAAATAACCCTTAAATAAATATGATTATAAAAGTTTTAATTTCAAGGGTACTTAGTTATTTAACTGTGTTTTAAAAAGCAAAAATACAAAAATATCTTAACGCAAGCTTTAATTTTTTGTGTTTGGAGATAATTTAGTTATTTTACAGCGCTAATAAAATGTTAAAAAAATTAATTTATCTCTAATTAATTTAATAATAATAAATAGATCTCATAATTTTTTTTATTATCTTAATAAAAAAAGTTAATTGATTTTATTTGAAAATGAAGAATAATTATTAAACTGTTTTCATCCAAAATGAAATAATTATAGGTTAAGAGCTTGTTTGTTTTTGAGTTTTAAAAGCGTTTTTGGAAAGAACTGAATTTTTTTTATTTTTTTCTTTAAATTAATATTTTTTTGTGTTTGTAGATTATTTTAATATGCTGATGTGAAAAATAATTTTTTTTAAAATAAAAAAATATTATTTTAATATATTTTTGAGTAAATAATATTTTAAAAAGTAACCATTATCATATTTTTAAATATCTTGTAATTGATATGTAATATTTTTTTTTAATTTTAATTTTGTGAAAATTTAAAACTCATTTTATATATATAAAAAAAAACAGTAAAAGGTGAATTGAAAAAAGAAGAAAAGAGTGAAGTAAGAAACCGATTCCCCATGTTTTGCTCTGTTATTCCCAAAGCCGATCCTCCTTTTTCCACAGACACACACACTCTCTCTCTCCCAACCAAACCCTAAAAACTTGATTCCTCTCTCTCGAAGAGCAGAGGAGCTGAAATCAGAATCACCACTATCTCCTACCATGGCTGCACAGGCATGGCTATGGACAAGTCTAACTGTTGCGTTGACTTTTATTTTGACAGTGGTCAATGGTAACTCAGAAGGAGATGCCTTGTTCACACTAAGAAAGAGCTTATCGGATCCGGATAATGTCCTCCAGAGCTGGGATCCGACTCTTGTTAACCCGTGTACTTGGTTTCACATCACTTGCAACCAGGATAATCGCGTCACTCGCCTGTAACATCTGTTGTGCTCTTTAAGGATTTGTGTTTTCTTTTTTTTTTCTTTTTAGTTTTAGGGTTTGTATTTGTTTTTCTTTTTTGATTCCTGGGAATTTTTTTTAGGGCATTTTGTTTGAAAGTTCTACGTTTTGGTTAAGTTTTTGTGGGATTTTTGTACGGTTTTTTTTTTTATAAAAAAATCAAGAAGATATGTGTCCAAGTTGTTGAGAGTATGTTTACTTCATAGCTTTATAAATTTGCGTGGAATCTTCAGTAGTGTTGAAAATTGAAGAAAATATTCTGTTTTATCGGGTGTGAGGTTATAGTCATGGTTTCCTTTCTTTGCTGTATGATAATTTGATCTTAATTTATAGGATACTTTTGCATAATATGTAGGTAAGATGACTTAGTTCAGGTCTTTGAAGATTGGCTTTGTGAATTTCATTTATGCTTGAGTGACTAATTGCTAAGATGAGGGGAAAAAATGTTAAAAAATTACTGATAATGGCATATGTAAGTTTGAGAGAAGTGTTGGATCCTTCACGCCATGTTTGAAAGCACATGTATCTAATATGCAGAGCATGGGGTTCTCTTATTGTGTATTGTGAAATAATTTTTTTCTTATGCCGTTTTGGTTGAAGGGAGAAATGCAACATTTGGTGCCACTTCACTCAAATATACGTGCTTAAGCAGTCAGAAATTATGGGATTTTTGTGGCTTCTATGCAGCATTTTTTTTTATTTTTTTTTGTGCTTGTCATGTTAGGCTATTAATTTTACTTTCTGGTCTCTTTAATTTCTTAGTTGATCAGCTTTCATGTCCTTTTCTATTGTTTTATTAAAGCAGTCATTCATGTCGTTTAACAGTTATTGACTTATTGATTGTTTCCTTTATAAAAATAGCAAGAAATATTTTACACTTCAGTAATTGTTTTATTAAAGCACCTCTCTTTTAATGTTTACAATTACAATAAAAATGATCTCATTGTCTATATAAAGCATCACTGTTTTGGGAGAACACCTTGTTCTATCCTGTCATATGTTTGTCATGTGTCAAATTCTGATTAGGATGCCTTGTTTTCTGATTTACAGCCTTTGATGTATTCTGTTCTTTTGCTTTTTAGTGTTTTTTGGGCAATGATTGCTCCATTATATAGAATTTCCTTAATTAGCATAAAATATGCTGTCTTTTTTCCTCATGTTTATTAATTATTTCAACCAGTCTTTAGAATTATTGTGTAACATTCCTTTCATATCTCATGTTGCTACAGGGACTTGGGAAACTCAAATCTATCTGGACATCTAGTACCTGAACTTGGAAAGCTAGAGCATTTGCAATACCTGTATGTTTTCCCACCTTTATCTTCTCCTTGATAGTATTTGCAAGTTATCAGAATGGGTTCTACTTTTGGTTTCTCTTTAATTTGGGACCAGTGGCCTCTGTTGGTCTACATGTGCATATTGTTCAAGGATGTGGAGTCACTTGCAGTTGTTGTATGGGTTTTGCCTACTTATGTGAAACCTCTCTCATCATTCCTGGTGTAGGGAACTTTATAAAAACAACATTCAAGGAACTATCCCCAGTGAGCTAGGTAGCTTGAAGAGCCTTATTAGCTTGGACTTGTATAACAACAACATTTCAGGAACCATTCCTCCTTCCCTGGGGAGGTTGAAGTCTCTTGTCTTTCTGTGAGTATAAGGAACTCTAACATTATTTATGATTGAAATGCTTCAAGGATTTTCTTTTTCTCTATCTCCCTCTTGGTTTGAAAGTTTGGTACATTTGCTTTCCAAATTCACTAGTTTGTCCTGGATACTCTCTCTCTCTCTCTCTCTACACACACACACACACACACACACACACACACACACACAAACACAGAGTTTCACACATGTATACTTGCTCTGGTTCATAGTTTGTGGAATTGTAAGATACATTGTCCCTCATTTCTCTCATCATGGTTTTTGTTTGGCAGACGACTTAATGACAACCGATTAACTGGATCAATCCCCAGGGAACTTTCCAATGTTTCAAGCCTCAAAGTTGTGTAAGGACTTCCCTCTTGTTTTGTTTTGGATAAAAGACGGATTTCTTAGCATGAAGAGAAGATTTACTTTGATAATCAGCTAAGGAAATTAATCTTGAAAGGACTCTGTCTACTACCGTTTATTCCCCTGAGGAAAAATGTTCCTAGAAAACCCTAGCATTCATCTTCGTGCAACCACACCCATTAGTTGAAAAGAAATGAATTGCTTTTGTTAATTTTCTCTACTTACAAAATCCTCAAAAGAAACCAATATCAGGACTGTCCATGATTCACCATACACTTAAGAGGGAAAAAAAAACCCTGAGCCACATGCTCTGAGCTGTTGAACAGAGTAAGAAAAGATGTAATGTGAAAGTCATCACTGTGGTGGAACATAACAAAAATGTTAGGTGAAAAAGCTGAGTGGCTTCCTTATATTGAACAAGACCCATCCTATGTTATTTCGTGAAAGAGAAATTTTAACTAATTCCTAGATTTTTCTAGGATTTGTTTCGTGGATATGTTTATTTATTTGCTTCTGGTAGTTAGGTTAAATGGTCAGAAGCTTAAAGCAGTTAACTATCTTTCCTGTATCTCCAGGGATGTCTCAAACAATGATTTATGTGGAACAATTCCTACCAGTGGACCTTTTGAACACATCCCTTTGAACAAGTAGGCTTTCTTACTTTTATTTGCTGTATTGATGCTTTCTTATTTGGTCATTATTGCCCTTTTCTAAAGATGTAAATCTTGCTTTTCGTTTCTGGGTTCCTCTACTTCATGATGCTTGATGTGTGTGTACTGGATATTCACTTGCATTTTCTGTTGTTTTCTGCTTAGGCACCGCCTTTTCTTTTTTCTCTGAAATAATAGAGTTTGATTTAGTAGAAAGCCCTGTGTTAAAATCTTGCTGGGCATCTCATTCTCTCTTGGTTGTAATGGTCCCTATGTGGTACTTATGGACCTTAGTGTGATGCTAGGTTCTTTCGTTCCTTATCTTTTCCTCAGGGTTTTAGATCTTATGAAAATAGTGCTTGATATTCAAAATCCAACAACAAAAACCAAGCCTTAATCCCAAACTAGTTGTGGTCAGCCATATGGAAGCAAGATAAGCACGATTCTCATATTCTGTTTTCTGCCTATATCTGTATTAGCACATGTCAGTTATAAGATTGAAGGGTGACTTGCATAAATTAACTGCTTTTAGCCTTGGATGTAATATTTATGTGAACAAGTGTGCATGCCTTTGAACCCTGTATATTATATATGTCTGAACAAGTGAAGAAGCATGTATAAAGGAAGGAATTACAATTATTTTTCCTGTGGGTAAACGAAGTTATCCTTAATTTTGCTCGTAGCTTTGAGAATAATCCTCGACTGGAAGGTCCCGAGTTGCTTGGACTTGCGAGTTATGACACAAACTGCTCATGAAGAGAGAGACCAATGCTGCAGAATGCCAACTGTCTTGAATCAAAACTTAACAAAAATTGTAAGCGCATTATCTCACGCTCTCACAGTGTAAAGGGATTGGCAAAATGCAATCCCTCGTATAATTATCTGTAAATCTTATGTTACTGCTTAATATCTTAGCATTTGTAACTGCATTGTTGTGTGTTTTAAGGTCTTCAAAACAGGAATTTGTACTAATATAGTGGTAGTAAAGAGTACCTAATCTGTGTTAACTTATTTTTTATTTTGTTATAAAGGGGGTACTAATATTAGTTGGAGTATACACTCTTCATTTTTCAGCATGTGTGACTGCTTTATTTCGCCGCTTCTAAGATCCAATCCAAGCACGCAAATACTTAGCTAAGGCTTCTCGGTTTTTATTTTCTTTCCTTTTCTGTTTACATATGCCTCGTATGCAAATTCATACTATTTTACATAGAATTTTCTTCTTAATAGATTTAAAGGGTTCAAATTATTATAGTATTAGCAATTTTGACTTGGTTTTGACCTCTTTTCTTCTTATTCTATTACAGAAAGAATGAGAGAATCCACCATTCTATACTCAATTCACTTAAATCAAGTCATGTAAATTATTGACCTTCAAATTAATAAAATTGATATGATAGCTTAAAATAATATATAAAAATAGCATTGAAAATCATATCAAATTTAATATATGATTATCAATTAATAATATAGCCGAGTACGAAGCATGGAAGCTATTTTTGAACAATAACGGCATTTCAGTGGGCAAAATACCTTAATATGTGTCATCATGTACTGGTTCTTAAACGAGTAATCAAGTCGTTTCAGTATAGGCTAATCGTACTATAGTTAATCTTCTGTGTGCGTGTGATCACAATTTACAAGTTAAATAAACTGTAGCAGGATCCATAGCTAATTAATTAATTCCAAATTAAAAAAAAAAAAAGAGGAGAGAACAACGTCAACAATACAAATAAAAGGTACATAAACATACAACAATAAGGCTCTTTGATGCCAATCAATGCAGTAAAAGCACTAATCAAAACACACCAAAAACCATAATTGTAGTTTTATTTCTAAGAACAAAATATGATATATTCATACTTACAACTTCTTAAATAAACTAAAAAATCTAGGAAACTCAAAAATAAAGAAAAACAATAAAAGTCTTGAACAAACCAGAAAAAATAAAATTATTAAGCATATTATTTAATTTTCTAAACAAATTATGAATAAAAATAACTAAGAAAAAAACAGCATGCTTATTAATGCATGACCCTTATCAGTTCTCTTACTTAATTATAATATATGATATGATCAATGTAAGTATATATTTATTAAATTATAAAAAAGATAATGTTATATGAGTTAGGTGAATTAATGTAAGATGCGACTCACTCAAGTGAATGAAATAATGAACTCTTAAAAGTTTAATAAATATTAATATTAAAATCTTATTGATTATAAGTAGTTTTTTATTTAAGAGTCCCTCAATCATCAGACCCTACCTATCAATGGAAGAGGGCAACATGGGTGTTCCCTAGCGGCTCATTACAGCAACTCCTCTCTCAGCTCAGGCAGTGCGCAGTGTAACAGGACATGAGCAATTGGGCTCCCTACAGAATCAGAATTGCCAGTGCCACTGCTGCTCTGGCTTCTCTCAACTTGGCCATTGGGGTAAGTATGGCAGCAAAAACTAAAAAGATTTTGATTCCCTTTCACTTGCACAGCACCATAACACCTTCAGCTGCTTGATGGTAAAGGAATTTTGAAATCTTAAACAATGCTACTTTTGTTTTATCATGCTTCGCAGAGATATTTTGACTTGTTCACGTTTGAAAAGTAGAAAGGGAATGGCAAGTATTAAAAAGACAGTGGGAAGCTGCGGATGTTGAGTTATTCCACTTTTTTTTCTTTGTTTTTTTTCCTTCTCTCTTGAGGAACTGTGATGATTCTTTTTAATCTGAACCCTCCAAGAAAATTAGAAGGCCAAGTACACGATTATAGTTTTTAATTTTTTTTAGATAAGCTAAGCTTGTTTGCCTATCCAGGTCAAACAATCTGGCTTTTTTGTTTTGTTTAATTTAGATCTAAATTAATTTAAATAGATTAATTAAAAATATGTTTGGGATGCCCGCTTTGCTAGCCTTTAATTTCAATTGAAATTCATTATTTAAAATATATTAGCTAAAAATATTTTAGGATATTATTTAATAAAATATCATTTAATTTTTACTTTTTTTTGTTTTTTAATAAGATGGCTTATATCTTTTCACCTTAATGATTTTTTCTCTCATTTCCAAAAAAAATCAATCACTTTAGCTAGACTAAGGGGTTTTAATTCAAGAGATGCTTTTTTTTTTATATATCTGATTTTGAATCATTCAAATTTTTTATATGTTCTATTGCTTTTGATTTTTATTAAATGAATAACATGGAGATAAATTATATTTTTTTGTTAGAATTAAAAATATTAATACACTATCAGAAAATTAACAAATACAAACATACACATCGACAGAAATATTTTGTCGGTGAATTTTTCTACTTGAATATGCCATCGCAGTAGCCGTTGGTAAATATTGACAAAAATATTCTTTCGATATATACTGGAAAAATTACAGTGAGAAAAAATAAATATAAAAGGCCAAAAAATATAATGATGTGTTATTTTTACGGACAAAATTACCAACATATTTAAATCCATCATTAAATCTGTCTATAATATTTAATTTATAATCCGATGAGCAATCCTCCTCTCTCACTCTCCCATCTCTTCCTCTTCCTTCATTTTTCTCTATAACAAACACCACACCCTCCCTCAATTTTATCACAAATCAACATTTCACTGTAAATCCAGCTACCTCAATGCTTAATTTATTAACATCCTTGTTCTGATTCAAATTTTATTGAGGATTCTTTATTTTAAGTAGGGAAAACAACTCATTTTTTATTATTTGAACTCAATTTTAAAATGTTATTTTTTATTGTATAGGGTGTTTACTTGTTTTATAACTTTTTTTCATAGAAATTTGTTGTATAAATGTACGATATGTACATGTTAGGGCTTATATGAGATTTTATAAAATTGTATTTGTTTGTAAATTGATGAAATTTAATTTGAATTTATGACTTAGATGTTTTGTGATGAAATAAATAATAACTTATTTAACGAGTCCATTTATATTTCGTCAATTTTATTGTTGAGTTGAAATTTTTGATAAATGTATAAAAATTTAAATTTATATAAATAATTGATAATGAATTAGTTGTACTATTAAAATAGTTTGAATAAATTTGAGTTAAATCAATGTTTTGTTATTTATTTTATTTTATTTAGTTTATAAAAACTTTAGGGATCCAATTTAAAACTAAAACAATATATTTAATTTTTTTTTAAAATAACATTTTTATCTCAGCTTCTCAAACTTAATCTTTGATTAGAATTAATATATTTATTATTATTTATTAGAACATATAATTTTTAATTTATTTAATACATAAATTTTTTAGTTTGCAGTTAAGATTTTTCTTGATGATAAAATAACCTCAACAACACCCATATATATTTTTTTTGATGTTGAAAACAAAATGCTCTATCATGCGGCGTTGCTTAAAGAATCAAACTAATTTTTTTTTATAAAATACTTTAAGCAAAAGAAACACATTCTTAAACCCAACTTGATACTGGATTTCACATTCTCCCATTGTGCACTTGCTGAAGATAAAGGAACAACAGGAGCTAGTGACGTCATCCATACAACACGGTTTCAATCCTACTAGTTACATGACCCGCGCGATATCGCGGGTCAATTTTTTTACATAAAAAATATTAAAAAAGCTAAGATCTAAAAGTATTAGGTTTTTTTGCAAAGCTATATTCAAGAATCTTAGGTTTGACTGCAACGCCTGACCCAAGAATAATATTTATAATAACATTAAATTTGAAAGACTCAAGTTTAAGTGGGTCTGGCTGCAATACCAAACCCAATAGTCTTGGATATGAGTCTGGCTGTAAGGTTGTGTCATAAAAATGTGATACTTAAATAGATTAATTAAAAAGAAAAAAACAAAGGAAAAAAAAACCAACATTAAGAAAAAAAATCTGAATTAACTGGGTTAACCCGTCAAATCTGAGATCTGTGTCATGAAAGTCTGATAACTAAATAGAAAAAAAAATTAATATCAACAAACTAAATAAAAAAAAGTTAATTAAAAAAAAAGCATAAACCTTTTCGCCGTGGATTGGACTGTGCAGTTCACAGTGAAAGGCATAAAAAGGAAAAAAAGGCAAAAAAAAAAAACTAAAGGCATCAGCCTTTTCATCGTGGACTGCATACAATATTAAAAGATGAAATCGGAAGAACAAAACTAATGAGAAAAAAGAAAAACAATCTGAATCAACTGGGTTAACCCGTCAAACCTGGGATCCGTGTCATGAAAGTCTAATAATTAAACAGAAAAAATTTAATATTAAGAAACTAAATTAAAAGAATAATTACAAAAGAAGAAAAAAAGACAAAAAAAACTAAAGATATCAACTTTTTCACTGTGGACTCCACAGTAAAAGGCTTAAAAAAGAAAAGAAAAGAAAAAACAAAACAAAGGCATACGCCACGGGTTATTTTTTTTTCTTGCATAAAAAATATCAAAAAAGGCTAAGATCTAAGAGTGTTATGTCTTTCTGCAAACATATACCCAAGAGCCTTTGGTCTAGTTGCAACACTTGATCCAAGAGTAATATTTATAATGTTTATAATAATATTAAACTTACATGACTCAAGTTTAAGTGAGTCTGGTTGCAACACCGGACCCAAGAGCCTTGGATGTGGGTCTGGCTGCAAGGTCGTGTCATAAAAGTATGATAATTAAATATATTAATAAAAAAAAAACAAAGAAAAAAAATCAACGGAAAGAAAAAAACTAATGAAGAAAACGAAAAAAAATATATGAATTAATTGGGTTAACCCTTCAAACCAGGTTAACCCGTCAAACCTTAGATTCGCGTCATGAAAGTTTGATAACTAAATAGAAAAAAAAAATTGACGGGTTAACCCATAATTAACTGGGTTAACCTGTAAAGCTCGAGATACATGTCATGAAAGTCTGATAATTAAATAGAAAGAAATTTAACATTAACAAACTAAACTAAATGAAAAAAATTAATTAAAAAGAAAAAAAGCAAAAAAAATAAAATTCTGGGACTCATCAAACCAGGTTAACCCGTCAAATTCGGGATCCGTATCATGAATGTCTGATAACTAAATAAAAAAAATTACCATTAACAAACTAAATTAAACAAAAAAATTCATTAAAAGAAAAAAACACAGAAAAAAGCAAAAAAAAAACCCATAAAGGCATAAAAAACAAAAAAATAATAATAAATAAAAACAGAAAAAAATGAAAATGAAAACGAAAAAAAATATATTATAATATAATTATATAATTCTAATAATAATAATAATAATTATATATAAGTATAATTAAAAGGCGCGGGGAAGCAACAGTGCTTTCCCCACGCCTTTTAGTATATTGTTAATTGTTAATTATCATTATCCTTATTATTATTATTATTTGATTAATATGGGTATCCAGGTCAGCTTGTGCGCACCTCGACTAATCCCACGAGCCCTAAAGTTAACGACCATGTAAGCCTCCAGTGACCATCATATGAGAAACCACAGGGCTCGAACCAGAGACCACAGAGGGAGCAAACCCCTTAGTCCCAAGCTCTTACCACTGGGCCACCTCCTAGATGGTTCTTATCATTATTATTATTATTATGGGCTATGGTTTTATGTTGCTTATATTACCATATGAAATTAATAGTATCTACCACGAATTTTGCAACTCTTGCTTGTTGGACAATAAGACTGAGCAGCATTTAAAACCCCGTTTATTTGCTGGAAAGTAGTTTCTTTTTGAAAAGTAAATTCCGGAAAAGTATTTTTCGATGTTTGGTAGTGTAATGAAAAATAAGTTAGAAAACATTTTTCAGTGTTTGGTTATGTTATGGAAAATGAGCTGGAAAATAATTTATTAATGTTTTATTTTTTTCAAGTTTATTAAAATAATGAGAAACAAATCTTACAAATTAAAAAGTTGAATGGAAATGAAATTGAAAAAAAATATAATTTCATAAATTATCTCAGATAAAATAAATAATAATCAAAATAATAAAGATCAAATAAAAAATAAAAAAAAATTCAAAGATGAAGAAATTAAAATAATAATAATTAACATTTCATAAATTATTTCAAATAAAATAAGTAACAATCAAAAGAATGAGGACCAAATTTGATACATAAAAAATTTCAATAAAAAAATGATAAGAAAAAAACAAATAGCAATTATAAAAATAAGGACCAAAATTAATACAAAAATTAAATTTTAAGAGATGAAATCAAAAAATAAATATTCAAAACAAAATATATATAGCAATTAAAAGTTTGAGGATCAAATTTGATATAATCAGCAAATAATGACATTTCTAAATTTTTCATAACTTCTGGAAAGTGTTTTCCATCCAAATTGAAAACCAAGCCAAATTTTCCTTTGACTGGAAAGTGTTTTCCATTAACCAACTTTCCTAATGGCAAACAAACACATGAAAGTTTGGAAAGTGGTTTCCTGGAAACCACTTTTCGAAAAACAAACACAGCCAAAAGGGAAAACACTTCCTGGAAACCAAGTCAAATTTTCCTTTGACTGGAAAGTGTTTTCCGTTGACCGGAAAGTGTTTTTCTTTGACTGTAAAGTATTTTCCGTTGACCGGAAAGTGTTTTCCTTTGACCACCTTTTCTAATGGCAAACAAACATAGGAAAGTTTGGAAAATGATTTTTCGGAAACTATTTTCCGGAAAACAAACATGGCCTAAGTGAAAAGGTAATGAACAGCAAAAGCTTCAATGCACTGCTCTAGAAAAGTTTGAAAAGAGGATGCTTGAATAGAAACGACGGGTTCAAATTGCTTGCATGTATACACCAACTCGAAGTTCTCCCAAAAATTTTAAGAACAAGACAGCTACTTTGGCCCAGCTGAAGTATATAAGCAAAAGCTGCATCAGCTCGATCATGAAACTATGCATGTAAAATAATGTCATAAAATGGAATGAGGAAGAAAATGAGTCAAAGACAAAGTTTACAGACTGAAAAATGAAGACTACATAGATATTACAGCTCTTTGTTTTTGTGGTGCAACTTTGGGTGATCTGTATTTTATCCTAATCATATATTTAAAAGTGTTTAGTTGATTAACACACAGCATGATTCTCACTAAAAACTCTCTTGAAACATTGGTTAAAAAAACCCACCACAACCATAAAAGCTATTAGAATAACGGATGATGTTTCAAAAGATGAACATGAAACGCAGCTATAAATAACACAATAACAAGAATAAAGGAATTTACAATGTACACAAATGACTAGTAACAACAAGAAGCATGACATCGGGCCTTTCTGTAATAAATATAACATACACCACATGCAATAACAGCATGGGAATCTACAGTGCTATTTCTGGCACCCGAGGTGATTTCGATTCCGCAAACATATCAAAATTTCATAGTCCATTGGGGTTCCCCTTGAATGAAAGACACGTGTATGGATGTTGCAGAACCATACCTCAGAGGGTAAATTCAGCACCAGCGAAACAGCATCTCAAGATCTGCATGAAGGTAGAGTGATGCCGCCACAACAAGCAGCAATTATTATGTACAGCAACAAGACAATCACGCATGTCAGCAGGGCCCTGTCATGTAAACACAAAATTTCTGTCACTTTATGTACCAGTCAATTGCTAGTAATTTAAGCCATTTCTACAGCGCCATAAGAATTGATACTTGAAGATTTGGGTTTTATGCCCAATTCTACTTAAAAATGAAGAAATAGGAAGATCACCTGCTTAAAAATCCATGCCAACCTTTACAATACGTACCACATATAGAATAAGCAAATATAGTAACCATCTATTACTATTGATATGCAAGATGTTACTAAATCTACTTTGCATCCACCAACCAAGTTCTGACATTGTTCCCAGAAAAACTCTATCCAAAGGTTTTTGTTGGATGCTCTAACAGTTCTAATCAAGTTAATTTAGACATCATGGCAACATCATCGAGATTGAAGTATTTAAATGTCAGCATCTTTCTTAGTAGACAAGCCTGGAGTGGCATAACGGACATTGTATATGAAAAATATACGAGTGCCTTATTTGAGTTTCTAAAATCTTGTATACCCATTAAAAAAGGTCCTTTTTTTTTAAAATCTTCATCTTTAAAAGCATATGGATTTTCTGCATCTGGTGATGGAAACGAGCTAATGTTATCCCCAACTGAGGGGTCCTTCTACCATTTTCTACTTCTCACTTTTTCTAGCCTAAAACTGCCCTTTTCCCTAGAAAACTCCAGGGTACTCCTATTTAGAAATTTAAATATGATCTATGCAATTTCGAATCAAAGAAAAATCTTTTAGCATATGGCATGAGCTAATGTTTTACCCCATTGAGAGGTCCTTCCTTTTTCTACTTCTCACATTTTCTAGCCTAAAACTGCCCTTTTCCCTAGCAAATTCCAGATTACTCCTATTTAGAAATTTAAATATGCTCTATGCATTTCAAATCAAAATAAGAAATAACTTTAGCATCAATGAACCAAAAATTAAAAATTAAGTGGTGATAGAAAATCATAAGGTCTTACAAGAGCTTGGCATTTTTCATCCAAAGAGCTCTTCGTAGGCGCTTGGACTGTTTCTTGAAATGAAAAGCACCATCTTGCATTGTAGCAGTTTTGTCAACGAGAAGCTCAATTCGGTCACCTCTTTCGAGTATTTTTTCAATGTTTTCTACCATGATAGTACGGATCTGCACACACTTTTCCAGCACTTGTGAGTATAAAATGAATGAGGAAAAAAATATCCAAACCACCACCACTTCCCACTCACCCCCGAGAAAAAAGTAAAAAGCAATTCTAACATTGCACAAGCCCAAGAAGCAAATGACATGGTCATTACCTTCAAGAGCCCTAAATAACCTTCTTTAATTTTTTTTTTCCTGAACAATCTCTAGATAAACTAAAAGGCTACCATCATCTGGAACAAAATATTGTGTGATGCATGAGCAAATTAGGAAAACCAAATGACAGCAAGTTTGCAATTAAGGCTGTTCATTTAAATATTTTTAAAACTATAAAATTAACTTCTATTTCTTAGCACATTTATTTGAAAAGAGAATACAACTCATAATTTGAAAGGTCAAATAAATCGAGGATAAAGGATGTTAATGAGAAGCAGTCCTGTAAGCAAAGTGGTTCAGGAAAAAATAACATGCAGCAGTGGAAGAGAATTCTTTATGTCAATCTCTTCTGAGAAATCATATGTATGTGATTGTTTTCATTTACTTTTTTTATTTATCAGGATTAAGATAAGTTTAGCATCATTCCATAGAAAATAGACCATCCTATGCCAGAGGCACAAGGCTGGAGAAAAAAAACTCTTGCTTTGTTGTATTTGGTTTGGTTCTAACTCTACTTGACGAATCTTAGAATTTCTTTTTAGACAGCTGAAAGCCTTTGACCTGGATCAAGTGCTCAAAGGCACAAACTTTAGCTTAACTTAAGCACATTGACTAGTGATAAACAGTGCAATATTAAGAAAAAAATGATATTTCCATGATTTCTAAGTGTTTTATAGATAGATTGAATTTATTGCAAAAACAAACTGAATGGTGTGACGCTATTAAGTAACTACCAGTCTTTCAAATGAGTGTCCACAAACAGTCATTCTTTATTAGCCACTGTAACAACTATCCATCATTTAGCACTAGAAACTTCGTAAATAACCTGAGAAGGTGATTGACTTCAAAGTGAAATAGGTGATCATTTTTGTGCACTTGAAGAGTCAGCAATAGGTAGAGGGATATAAAAAAAGGCCAGCTTAATCATGCTGCCTTGCTGAACACGAGTTAAAAAGGTAATGCTCAACAAATGAGCAAGGAACGACTGTATTCTCCTCCTCTTCTGGGTTCAAAACAGTTTCTTGGAGGATTGTTGTGCTTGATGTATTCTCTTTAGATGCAATCACGAGAATGACATACTCTTTGCGGCAGTATTTCGTTAAAATGAATTGTTTGCCATGATATTTGGTAAAGAAGTTGAACAAGAAAAATAATAAAAGGGTGAATTTGCGAAAGAATAGAAGATACTTGCCTCGCCAACTTCACCTCTTACACGACTCAGAGTATCAGCACTAGGGTTGCTGGAGAAAAACTCCATTTGCTGATGCAAAACCCTAGAAAACTCATCATTCACTGCATAAGCAGGTGCATGGTGGGCAACTCGTCCATAATTTTTCATGAACCTCATCTGAATGTCCTCCAAGTAGGAAAATGGAATTCTCCCTGTGTCAACCCACAAACTAACACATTATAACATAGCAAGATAATAATAATTTTGAATCAATCAATCAAATTCCCGCCTAAAGATAAAATCGGATTGCTTTCTTTACAACTAAAGCCAGCACAAAATTATTTCGTCTCCCTTCGCGATTCAGTAATTGGAACTAATATCGCCAGTAAATAACAAATAAAATACGTACTGCCGAAGGTGTCGTTGGCCATACAGAGATAAGTGAGGCCGTCGGATCTAAGTATGTGGAATATGTAACGATCTTGCGAGAAGCAAAGTCTTGAATCAGCTTCCGATGGAAGCTTCTCCAGGATCCGTCTCGCCACCGCCCCTGAGTTTCCGGTCACAGCGCTGAACTCTGACAGCACCACCGTCCCCCGCGCCACAACCGCATAAATAATCGCCATCTCTCCGTCTGGGTATTTTCAATTCGATGGTGGTGGCATGGAAATTAGGTTTTATGATTTTTGGGGGGCTCGACTTTTAGAAGGGAGTTGGAGGATCAAAGGGCTGAGCCGGCAAGGCATGTAGTTATCATCACCGGCAAGTCTACGCGGGGATTTCTTTTGATTGGTGGGGTTTTATTTGGTCACAGACAGAGCATACAGTGCCTCTGCTACTCCTTATAGTGGTTTGGTAACCAACAGCTTCTCATTCTCCGCACTTTATTTATTTATTTTTGGATTAAATGAAGAATAATTAGACTAAACATATTATTACTTTTTTAATCTCTTATTTTACTTTTGAGATCCGAACCCTTGATAGGCTGGTGGGCTTCCTTGATCATGCTGGGTGGCTCAATGGTTCATCCACCGATTGACCCAAGAGAGGAAAACTTAATGACAAAAGAGAGAAATGTATTTTTCTTAGCATTAGTGATTACTTAAAAGCTTATAAAGTGTATAATTTTACCACCAAGAAATTTTTTATTAACAGTGATGTTATTTTTATGAAGCTAAATTAAACAAAATATTTTAGTAAATTTAAATGGTGATAATGATGAGAAGATTAAAAATCCTATGAATGATGCACTACAACTAGTAGATAGTCAAAGTATACTTAATAATCAACGATCACAGATCACAACACGTTAAAAAAAAAACCTATATAGATGAGTGATTATGAGATAATTGGAATTGATCAATCTGCTGATTCACTTATTTATTTTGCTTTATTTTCATATTTTGTTCATGTGACTTTTAAAGATGTCATTAAATAAATAAAGTGGCAAAAGGATACGGATGACAAAATTTATGTCATTGAGAAAAATAACACTTGAGAGTTAACAAAGCTTTCAAAAAGACAAAAGATCAATGGTGTGAAATTAGTGTATAAGACAAAGTTGAAGGAACATGGTGAAATTGACAAATATAAAACATGCCTAATAGTTATAGGTTGTAAACACGAGGATGACATCAATTACAAAAAAGTTTTTAAATCATGATACAATTATATTGATTATTATTTTAACAACTCAAAGTTCATGGCCTATCTTCTAATTGGATGTGAAGTTAACTTTTCTACATAGAGACCTTTAAAAACAAGTATTTTTTGATCAACCTCCTAGTTATGTAAAATTTGGTAATGATCAGAAGGTATATAGTTGAGAAAAACTCTATATAGGCTAAAACAAGATCCAAAAAATTGATATTGTAATATAAATACTTGTTTTTTGAAGAAATGATTTAAAAGATGTTCATACACGCATACACTTTTTAGTAAAACTAAAGATAATAGAGGAAATATGCTTTTTATATGATTACATGTAAATGATTTGATTTATGATATAACCATATTATTTGATAGTTTTACCTATATTTACCTAATATTTTGTTTATGTTTTATATATAAAATGCCTTGATAATATTTGTTTTATGTTTTGAAGGTATTTTTGGATGTAAGATTTGAAAAGGAGTAATTTGAAGATAAAATTTAGATTATGTTCCAACCCGTGTTGAATATTACAGATTTGATCTCTGATCGATGTTTTATGTAGAACTTGAGTTGTAAAGGTCGAAATGAAGTGATTTCAGTGGCATTAGAAATCTAACATCCATACCTTTCTATACATATATGGCAAGAAAAATAAAAAAGAAAGGCATGAAAATCACCGCCTTCAAAGACAAGTCTTGCATTATGTCAATTTTAATATTCGATCATTCAAACTTGAATATCTTGAGTTATAGAAGTTCATTGGATACAAACTCAATTTTGTTGGATTTTGGACTCAAATATCTATCAACCTATCAAATTTCAGCTGAAAAGGAGCTCATATGAGATAAATATGAGTTTTCTAAGACAATATATAAATTCTGCCAGTAGACAGGTCTTGTGAAGAAACAAGTCCAACTTACTTAAATGTAAATTCTCTACTTTGAAAAGGACTATTTTTATTTTTTTGGGGAGGATACAAATGGATTTGAGGGATGTGGGGATTGGGATTAATTTTTCCTATTAAATAAAGAGAAAGAGAGAAAAAAAGAGAGGAGACGGCCAGAAAGAAGAAGAAAACTCCATCATTTTCTCCTATACCCGAAATTATGTTCTCATTTGTTCTCTTCATTAGTTTTGTGATAGACATGCAAGGCTAAGTTATTTTTCTTGGTTGAAAGGATACAGAAACTTTCGAATTTCAAAAACCGTGAAATCTATTCTATCTTTTCTTTTTAGTTTATATGATGAATATGAATGTTTTTCTATGCTTATTTCCTATGCTTGTTTAGAGCTGACTCTAAATTATTATTCTAAACCAATCTAATGCTAAGTTTACTATCAAAACTAGAGTTGTGATATTTAAACTTGTGAAATGACTAAGTTTAATAATTATAATGGATCTATGTTGTTAATCGTAGGGAAAACATTCAACTAAATCGAATATAGATTACAAACAGTTATGTTGTCTAGATTTATCAACTTATCTAGTTCTTAAGGTTGCCATTGAATTAAATTACTAATGTGGATACTGTAGTTGTTTAATGGTTAAGGTTAGTTACACTGCAGATCGATTAACGAACTAATGTTAAGGAAATATAGATATTCAGAATATAAATTGATGTATCGTTTCAATGATCAGTTTTGATTTTTGTAGGTTGACGTTTACTTAAGACCAAGTTTTTCTCTTGATAAGTTTCAGATTTATTTAATTTAGCTTGATTATTTTATTCTATTTACCATAGCATAGCCTATATAACCTTAAAACCCCCTAACTTTGAATCATCTAACATAAAGACTTGAACTAGATCTTTCTCGTGGGATTAACTCATTGCTTGCTCTATACTATCTTGTTTGTTTAAGTTAGGGTAATTAATTTGTGTGATCGTGACATCGCAATAATTTACATTGGTAATGATAAGGCCATGTTTGCAAAATTTAAAAGATCTATGATGATTGAGTTTGATATGTTTGAACTTGAAAAGTTACATTACTTTCTTAAATTTAAAGTGGTTCAATCAAATGCCAAAATATTTATTTCTTAAAATAAATATGTTTGAGAAACATTAACAAAGTCTCAAACGAAGAATTGTAATTTTTGGTGAATACATCAACTGAGTTTGGTTTGAAACTAAATAAAGATCATAAATGAAAGAAGGTTGATGACATTCTCTGCAAGTAGAATATAGGAAGTTTGATGTATTTGACATCAACAAGGTTAGATATAATGTATTTAGTAATTCTTGTTAGTAGATACATGGAGAATCCAACATAATTTTATCTTCTGATTGCTAAAATGATACTTCGGTATTTGAAAGGTACTATAAAGTATGGATTGTTCTACAAGAAAGAAGAAAAGTCTAATTTGATTGACTTTAATGATAACATTTATACATGATATCAAGATGACAGAAGAAGCACTAATGTGTATGTTTTTATGCTTGGTTCAAAAGCTATTTCATGGTATTCAAAGAAGCAATCAATTGTAATTTTATCAATTATGAAAACTAAATTTATTGTCGTGACTTTATATACATGTCAAGCAATATGGTTGAAGAAAAATCTTGAAAAACTTAATTTCAAGAGACAATGGCTAGATAATTGTTTGTGACAATAACTTAACAATAAAATTATTCAAAAATCTAGTTTTACATGGTAGAAGCAAACATAACGTTGTAAAATCTCATTTCTTAAGAGATCATAAAGGATGAAACAATTAATATCATCAATAGCAACAATGAAGAAAAAATGCTAATATTTTCATAAGTTTTTTAGATGGAGCCGTTTGCGAAGCTAAAAGATTATTTGATGTTTGTACTCAAGAAGAGTTTGTTTAAAGCAGAGTCCATTATTGCTAAATTGTGTATTTAAGAACATCACAAGGATTGAGGTAGAAGAAGAATTACTAATTGATTTAATCTTTTTTTCTAGATTAAAAAAAAAGATTTGGATTTAAAATCTTTGTTTAACTAGTATTCCGAAACCTTGTTGGAATAAAATAATTTGAGTTTATTTTTATTCCATAATCTCTATGTAAAAAGTTTATGTTTTTTGAATTTTGTGTGTTAAATATTAATGAACAAACGGTTTGAAGATTAAAAGTGTTTTGGAGTTTTCAACAATTTTATTCCCTCAAGATTTTTCAAGAGTTATTATTTTCAAAAGCTTTTATGATACCATACAATTTTATGTTCAAAATTTATTTTATGTTTATTTTTTTGGTATCCAGACAGCGACAACGGTGGCCAAGCCAGAGCGCGAGCCAAAAAGAAAATGACTGGGGTGGACTCTTACCTGTCTTTGCATGACAATGACCGAGCTCTCTTCTAATGGTGGCAAATCAAAACCCAATAGCCAGCCAGGCCACCAAGCCCGCCTGTATATACTGAATAGTCAATCACAGAAAGGGCAGCTCTCCTTCATTGTCCCCTGCCTAACTCAGTCCTCTCTCTCGTGGTTGGTTTGATTTGGTTGCAAGTCTCGTGACTCTCTTCTTCTTTCTTTATTTTTTTCTTTTGCAAAAGAAATGGCAAAACAATCTGTAAGGTATGTCTTCTCTTGTTCGTGTTGATTTTGAATTGTCAATGCCTTTTGGATCCTCCTGCTCCCCTCTTGCTGGCAATAAAGAAAGGTTGGATTATCATGTTTGTGATTCAACATTTTATTGATGTACCAAATCAATCTTAAGAGTGTTAGTGTAATGCATGTGGGGTTTGGTTTGGTTGCTAGTTATATTACATTGAAGAGTTTTTAGATATAATAAGTAGGTTCGTTACTCGTTATACTACATGATTGATTGTTTTTGTGTTTGTGATTTTTCGCTGGCTTTCTGGTTTAGCTTTCTGTTTCCTTCTTGAATTTTGGAGGAAGGAAAATGCTTATTTTTGGTGAAGAGAAGTTGTCACAGAGCACTTTTTTTTTCTTTTAATTATTCTATATGGGCAACCAAAAAGTTGGGAAAAATCAGAGAAATCATTGACAATTTCAATTCTTTCATACCAAAATGGAAACAAAAAGGCAGTTCTTGAATTCTATTGGATTTTGTTTTAAAGTTGAAAGGGGTTAGAAAGTTGATCATGAGATTCTATAATATGGGGGTTGGTACTCAGTTATTGTCGATGGAAGTGGTGTATGAACAAAAGTCAGCGACGGGAATATTGGGCTGACATAAAATTCAAATCTGGTTGAGTTTTAGTTTTCGAAAAGTTGAGTTTTTAATGGGGTTGACATTAAATCCATATTCCTCTTGTGAGTTTCTAATTGGTGAATGTTTTTTTTTTTTTTTTTAACATTTTGATGTTACATGACTGGCTCACTAGGCAAACAGGTTGATTTGGGTGCAAATGCTAATCCTTGCTTATGATTTTAGAATGATGACTCCATTGTAAATTTTAGGAAAGTTATGGTCATGGTTGTTATGCCATATCTGATGCAGGAAAGGGTTAGATGGTGGGATAAATTACCTTTAATATGATACAATTCTCATTAAAATTAATGCTCCCATTTGAGTGCTTCTAAATATGAAGTTAATTGGCAGAAAAATGTTTCCATTATACCTGGCCAATAAGCAATACGGAGTAACCTAAAAAACTGCTAAGAGTGTTTGTGTTGTGGGATTTCCAATGCGTGACTGTATCATTGACCTTTCTTCACTCACACGAATGGAATGCAACCTAGGAATTTCTGGAAGCTCTCTCAAATATCCATGGTTTTTCTTTTCCCTTGGGTTCGCCTTTAATTTCTGCCAATGTGTTTATTTCTAGTGGACTGGCATCAAATGTCCTAGAAAAGGCTTTGCCTTCACCAATATTTCCACTTTCACCAAGCCGTTGTATTGTGTTAAAGATCAACTACAAGATCAAGGCAAGTCTATTGTTAGATGATACCTTTTGTTGCATGATAATCTATCCCTATATCTCTGCAGTCTTGGTAGAAAAATAATTAGATGGTACATTAAATGGTTTAATGCATAAATATAAGCATGAGTTGCAAAATGTTGGCAAATAGTTTTCCTGGTAGTGAGAATCCACATGATTGGTGTAAAGCAAGTTCGGAGGTGCAAATAGTCTTCAGGAGGAAGCTGACGGCATGCTTCTTTGTGCTCTGATCTAAGAAATCACAAATATCCAAAATAGTCAGATTTAATGGTAATTGTCATTTGCAATGAACCAGCTAGAAGGTGTCGATTGTGCACAACTCAGATACGATGTAGAGGTGATTCAGTTAGGCAAGAGTGTGCAGAAATTGAACTTATTGCAGGTCATTTGTTTGAGCTAGGAATTCATATGACGACAATATTATTAGCAGAGGTTAGTTGATTGTGAGTTTTGCAAATCGGAGGTCCTCAACATGTCAATATGTTTCCAAGAAATTTTTAGAAGGCTTACATTGGGTGACTCGTATTTCCTTAGAAAGATGGGAATGGTGATATGTTAAGAACACATGTAAATTCAGTTAGGTGCATCAAACAGCTATCATATAGTGCATAGGCACATCACAAATATAGCTTAAGATCATGGGGCTGAATCGTGTGAGCTATTGTATTGAATGCCCTGAGCCTATTGGAAAGAAAATTGTGTAGCTCCTGTTGCTGGAAAGCTCCACCCAATCAGCTGCTCTGCTTTCCAATTGGTCATGGATGAGAATTTAGCACCTTCAGACATACAAGCTACTACTTCACAAGCATACACATTCAAGCTGTACAGGGTTCGAGGGAAGAATGAAATCATGATCAAATAGCTTGAGATTACACCACTGCCAAAGTTGCCCACAGCTATGCCAAACCAAATGTCCGGTGAAATACCATTAGCAGCTACTTTTGTGCAATTAAGATTACACACAATCGATGTTTATTTGAGGTTCTTTTGATAAACAACATAAGCCTTGTTTGATTGGTTGGAATTCTCTTTGTCAACCAAAAGCTTGTGGAGGCGTAGGATTTCAGAATGTTGGAGATAATAATGAGGCTTTTCTTCTAAAACTTGTCTGGACTTTTTTCCCCAATAGTTCAGCTCTATGGGTTCGAGTTTTGCATGGAAATATAATCAAAAGTTGACCTCTCTTCCTTACACTCTCAATGGGACGAACGATTCAGAAATATGGAGAGGTATTGCTAGAGTTTGGCCTCAATTATTGCATGGGTTCTCTTGGTTGATTGATAATGCTGGTCCTCTTTATCTTTACTTGTGTACTCCAATTCCAGGTGTGTTTGAGAGAATCTACTATTGACAGCTATGTTACTCCTTTAGGTCAATGGTGATGGGAGGATTCTCCTCTTTTCTTCCTCTATTTATTTAAAGATAGCTAGTATTCAACTACCTTGAAGAGATTTGGATGGGGATGTCATATTAGGGAGTGTCAAAAAACTATCTCAATCTAAAAATCTAAGCTTTTAGGTGAGGTTTTAACAATAGTTTTATATTACTCTGTAACATAATCCCTAATCCCTTAAGTGAGCCTTTTGGACTTGAAACTTTTATAAGACCACCACTATCTTATACTTGATTTTTATAATTTAATTAGATAGAATAGAGTGATGAGATTCAAATTCTTGACTGTCTGGTCATTAAGAATCTGATACCATGTTAAATAATCATCTTTCCGTAAAAGCTTAAGTTATAAGATAAGGCTCCAAGAATAATTTTGTATTACTCTCTAATAGGGTGCTACTAGCAATGGAAAATTCACAACTAAATTAGCCTACTGTCTTCTTCAGGAAGGTACTTGGAATCCAACTAGTAAGGTTTGGGATTTAGCTTGGAGTTGGAATGGTCCCCAACACATTCATAGTTTTCTTTGGCTGATTCTTTGTGGTAAAATTTTAACAATGAGCAGCATGTTAGGCGTCATTTGACAAATGATGCTTCCTGTTTTCACTGTGGTTTTTGTCTTGAATCTATTATCCATGTTTTGAGGGATTGCACTCTTGCTGATTTTGTGTGGAACGGCTGCAATGCTCCTGATTTTGTGTCAGATTTCTTGATGTCAGATTACTGCTCAGCTGCATAGCACAGGGCTCCAACAGTGCATATGGTGAAGTTAGGAGATGTCTAAATGCAGGTCTCCAAACATCAATCATGGATGGTTAGTCAAACAAGAAAAGGGTTAACCATGGAGAGTATAGGTTATTTCCTGATAGAATCTATATGATTAAAACACACACTTGTGTGGAATCTCATTGGAGTGCAATTTGTGGCAGGAAGTCATTTCTCTCACTTGTGCAACTCTATGCTTTAGACTTGGTGATATCTATTTCATGACTGCTAATTATTACACTTACTTCTGCAAGCCCTTTATCATGAATAATACAAAACAATGGAGATATTGAAGTTGGTCTATTAGGCTTGACTAATTCAATGCTAGCGACTTGAGTCTTCTGCTTCAATCATGCCCGCCTTGAAGGTAGAGCATTTTACAAACATTCAAGTAGCTAGATATCACAAACTTCTTGATTAATGACTTGTTATAAGTAGGAAGATTTTTGTGACCAGAACTGATCACTGTATGAATGTAAAATAATGGAAGTGAATTTTCTACCATGTTGCATTAACTATTAGGAAGTAAATCATCCTTTTTGTTGAACTTTAAATGTGAACCTGCTTATGATTTTTCAATGTGGCAAGAACACTATCATTCTTGATAGTATCAATAAAATGTCTTAGATACTGGTCTATATGTAGTTATCATTATGTTATAACTATTTATACTTGGTCGTGATTCTCTTGAAGTCATATTGGTTGATAAGTCAGACTTGCCAATTGCCAAATGCCAATGCCTTGACTTCTTGGTTCTCTATTTCTTTTCCATTTTAGAATTTTCAAGTTACATATGTATGCCATTCCTTTTCTTATCTTTTTTTTCTCGTCAAACTCCTTGGCAACTGTATCATATTATACATTTCTCTTTCCTATTACTGTAGTTTCCTTGATTCCCAGCCTCCCAAGCTATGCTTTTGGATTTAAAAATGCGGGGAATATTGGAGGCAATTAAGATGGTAACATCTTCAAACTGTACAAAGATAAATGACGCTATCATTCTAGGTTGAAAGCTGAAACTGGTTAGAGCCAGTGAATGATATTTTCTCCTACACTTGGTAATTCTCTTGGTTACTTTGAACATTTACATGCCTCAACTTAATTGTCATACTGAATGCTCTCCTATTTCACATATCATGAACATTTCCCTCTTTCTTTTTTTCCCTTTTTTTTTTTTCATTCCTTTTAACTTTCCTCCTATTAAATGAACAAAAAAGAATTTACTACTTTTAAAGGTAAGGCTGGCTCATGCATGCCTATTCTGTCTTGGGACAACTACCTAGTCTTATCGGACTAGGTTACAAATCTATCTGTGCTGGGCCAATCCAGTTGTTCCGGTCATTCCCATGCAGGATCAGCCCCCAGTTGGCACTTGCTGCAGTCCCTGGGTAATCAACATGGTCTCCTCCCGAGTATGAAGTTTCAGGTGAGCTTGTCATCTCCACAGTTATAGGGTCCTGAGCAGGTGTAGTTGCTGCATCACCAACATGTGTCCCCCTAAGAAGATGTTGTGTCCCTCTTGTTACAGCTTCTAGAGGCCGTCTATCAAATGCCCGAAAGCTTCCTGATACCACATAGACACGGCACAAACTGAATTCATGCCTCAACTGCATTCAAGTGGACAGCCAAATAATGGTTAGTAATGTAAAATGATTGCACGTTGCATTATTAGTACATCTTTTTTAATTGCAAAAGCTAAAAGATCATGAACATGCACACCTTTGAAGTAGCATTTCTAGACGATTCATGAACTTCAATGGCTCTATACTCATTCATCTTCCATTTGGTTTTTCTTCCAGTCGGAGCTTTTCCTATATAGAACACCATGGTTTTCTTCAATCCAATCACTCGATTATCCGATGAGTAAACATAACCAGGAGAGCCTGTGGCCTTCCAGTACCCGGTTGCTGTAGTCCGATTAGGTCGCCCTCCCCTAGCTTCTCTCGCTTGCCTGGGTGTAAAGAAGAACCACTGCTCCGTGTTGCCTCGACATAATTCTCCTGAAAGCTCTGCAACATATTGCGAGAGACAAACTAAAGTTACTTGAAGCATTTTTAACAGTCCTGTGTCATGCTTATCAGTAGTTAAAAAAGAAAAGAAGTGGATGAAAAAGATTTTTACGTGGAAGATCCCCCGGCTCGATGTCGTATATGCTGATCTCTGGAATCACACGTTGCAGTTCTTGTCTCGTCCCTTCCAGCTTATTATGCAAGTAGAAGGAGACTAGCTCTTCTTCCGTTGGGTAGAAGCGGTAACCTAGAGGGAGTTCTTCCATTCTTGCACTTGTTGTTCTTGTGTTTTGATACTCCTTTTGTTTGCCGGAGCTGTGTATGCTTATATACACACACAGAGAGACACTTTGTCGATGGAAAAAAGAAGAAGATGGATTTGCCGAGTGAAATGAGAAAAAAATGCAAAGTCTGTGATTGGTGGAAACTTCCACGCGGTTGCAAGGAGATGAAGTTTTTTATCCTATGATGCTGATACACTTGTCTAAACATTATTTCTCGTCCAATGAAATCTCTTTTGAACAAGTCAGTGCACCTTCCCTCTTCTCTATTGCCTCCCTGTCAGACACAGTTTTCAAGGGGTGTGGGGCTTATTTTTGCTGTGAGGAGCAGACAAACTGGTCCTTGTCCTTGAGGGCTGTATTCGCTGTATTTGTGCACCAATGCCCCTTTCCTTGTTCAATAATCAATACACGTGTTAAGGGCACTACTGTTTCAATTTGATCACTGTATTAACATAGTCTGCGGTGTCTTTCGATCTTACCTTGAATGCCAGGTGAGGTGACGCTAACGTGAGCTTTGCTGCTAATTAAGTGCATTTTGCTGATTTTTTAAAGCTCTTTGGAGGACTTGATCATGGTCTAGTGGTTGAAGGGCGTTTATGAAGTGCGTTTATGATATTTGAGGGATAAAGTGCTTTTCTTTAAGTGCTTCTTTCTAAACAGTCGTCTTTTGAGGTGCGGTAATGTTTTTTTTTTTAAAAAAAAAATTTATTTTTGATATCAGTATATTAAAATAATTTTAAAAACACAAAAAAATAAAATTAAAGTAAAGAAAAAAATAAAAAATAATTAATTTTAATTTTAATTTTTTTAAAAAATATTTTTAAAATATAAAAACAAATGGAATCTAAATTAAAAAAAAATGTCAAAAGTTCCAATCCAATAATAATTATTCTACAACAATAAGAAACAAACATAGAGAATAAATTATTCTTTTAAAAAGGAAGGATATAGAGCTCATTAATTATTGCTTCCTCGAAAAACAGATAACGAACCACTACGGCGTGCTGAAGGGAATCAAGTGAGAGACAAGGGGAAGAGTTCAAATGACTTTTTTGAGATTATCTAGTTATCTACTTTTTTGAAAGACAAATCAAGTTAGATAATTGCTGGTACCCATACAAATTAGGGCAAACATGCGCAAGATGGAAGGCAAGTGAGTAAAAAAAAAAAAAATGAAAAATCGATTAAATCGAGAAAACTAGAAAAAAATAATTGAAAAAACTGAACCGTGAAAAAAAACCGATTAAAATTTAAAAAAAACCATCCGGTTCGGTTTGGTTTCGGTTTTATAAGCCTGAAACCGAAAAAACCGAACCCAAACAAAAAAAACCAAGCCAAACCGGTTTGAACCGGTTTTTATCTTAAAAAACCGAACCGAACCGAAACCGGTCAATTTGAACCGGTTTCGGTTTTTTTAAAAAGAATTTAGTTTAGTTACTTTTTTTTTTCTATAAAAACTAAACCGAACTGAAAATGATGCTTGCTAACATAAATTATAAATTATAAATTATAGCTTTTTTCATATCGAAGTTTTCATCGACGTGGAGGACTTGCTTATGATTAAGATGGGAGATATTTAATGTTTTACCTCTTCATATCTGCGTTAACAATACAAAAGCTCAACTTTTATTTTTCTTCCATAACCTAAGACTCTATGCTCTCTTATGTCAACTTCGTGTTCTAGCCACGAGGTCACCTCATGTGTTAACTTCAAATTATAGACTTTCTAACTAGCTTGCTTCGACAACATTAACAAAGGGCAACATGGGTGTTCATGTGAGTCTTTAAATTAATCGAGGTACACGCAAGTTGACTCGAAGATCCACGTTAAATTAAAAAAAAAAAACATGGGTGTTCATGTGAAATATAAACATATCTGTTTATAATAGATTTAAATTTTTTTTATTAAATCTAAAATAACCAACAAAGTAAATTTATTATATGATTTGTAACAAAATTTAGAATTTTTTTGTTACTATTATTAGATAGGTTTGATTAATTTTCTAATTTGTTTTGGTTGAAAACAAATGTGTCATTTACATGAAGCATGCATAGGAGGAACTACATGGATTTAAAAGTGTTGTGAGCCTTTTATACAAACTATTTAAAAATCAAATATGTACTTGCAAGATAATATAAAAATATGAATAATTTATTAAACTAGAGATAAATACAAATATACAAAGTACTTATATATAGAATTAATTTTTCTATTTGTTTTCATCTTTTTCTCAGAATAAAGCCCCTTCACCCAGAGGCTATGAATGTAGAATTAATTTAAAATTAATTAGAATTTTTCATAGCAATCCATTAAATTTGTAAAATCAATGAATATGAGAATATTAATTGGAACTGAATTAATTCCTAACAATTCATTGAATTTGTAGAATCAATGAATCTAACAAGATATAAAGAAACTGATTAATTAATTTTACATTTACTCCTAATGGTTTTAGAAAATATATTAATACAATGAAAAAAACCTTTTTATCAATAACCCCTCCCACAAATGAAAATTGGCTTGACCAATATATGAAAATACAAGGAATCGTAGAGACAAAGGAATTAGAAGATCACTATATCAGAATAGGTAGCTTTTGACTTTGAAACTTTTCTAGTGAAGTACTATCAAATTTACAGATCACTATATCAGAATAGGTAGCTTTTGACTTTGAAACTTTTCTAGTGAAGTACTATCAAATTTACTTGGTTAATTAGTGAACGTAATGTCTCAAACTATTTAATCTTTTGTGTAAACTAGGACAATAGTACACATATAGTTTCCTTTCTAGAGTTTTTTTTTTAGTTATCATAGTTGTATTCATTTTGGTCCTAAATAATATTTGGTTTCATGAGTACTTTAGAAATACAGTCTTTTGAATTTTTTTTATAAAAATAATCACGTATCTCACTCATATAAGTGATCTCTCATTTAAACTATTCTACTATTCTCCGCATGATAACCTAATATATGAGAATCATTAGGAGTACAATTTACCCTTATTACCTTTTTTCATCTAGGAATAATAATAAATTATTATTTTTTAGTGCTATTGAGAGTGTTATATGACTTAGTGTTTTTCTTTGAACCAACATTATAGGATCTATTGTCAGCTAGGTAGGGTTATTATCGCAACATTATTTCATCTTTAAAGGCTTTAAGTATATTCTTTTCAATGAAGTATATACAAGCTCTTTTGTAAAGCATTTAGTAAATGGATTCGTAATATTTTTCTATGACTTTACATTGTTAACAAAATTATTTAACAATTTTATATCTATAATAAATATATCTAGATTTACCATTATATATACTATATTGTGCCTTTCCGATTGCTAACTAGGAGGCACATTGGACACAAAATACTAGCACTAGCTTTGACTAACATGAAATATCATCTAAGAAATTTCAAAGCCATCCAACTTCCTCTCTAACGTTATCAAAAGTAATAAACTTTAATTCCATCAAAGATTTTGCGATGCATATTTTTTTACAGGACTTTCAAGACATAATTGCCTCTCTGAGCTTGAAAATATATTCACTAGTGGATTTTGAATCCTTAGTGTCATATATCCAATTTGCATTATTTTAACCCTCAAGTACCACCAAGTACCTAATATAGTGTAGCCTATAATTCAAGATGTATTTAAATATTTAAGTACCTTATTTATTGCTTTCCAATTATCCATACATAGATTATTGGTAAATATACTTAATTTGCTAATCGAGTATGCAATATATAATCTTGTGCAGTTCATAACAAACATTAAGATTTCCATCATTCAAGATTATTTATTTTATAATAAAACCCAAATATTGATAACCGACAAGACAAGACCAACCTATTAGTGGGAAACACAAAAAAGCCTAGAGAATGATGTGTTTCAAGTTTGTTAATAGTTGCAATGACCATTAACATTTGTATTGAAGTTATTCTCGACACATGTGAGCATGTGTCAAAATATTTCACACCCTTAAATCATATAATAATAAATCTTGCTTTATATATTTTTTAAATGGTTTCATTAGCTTTTATCTTCCTCTTATGACCTAATGGTTTATTTTTAGGTAGAAGATCCACTAGTTCGCATGGATGATTTTGGATAATAGACTCAATCTCATTATTGACTACCTCTTTTCAATAGAAAGTTTGGGAATAGGAAATTGTCTTGAAGTAACTTTAAACTTATTTTTTTAACAAGTTAGAAAATAAGGATCATATGTTTATTTATATAATTTTTGCCCTCTGACTCCTTCTCGACTTAATTTCATCATCTTCTATTTGATGATGACCATTTAATCTTGTTTAATTTTTCCTTTTAAGTAAAAGAGTTTCTTGTGTTTTATTCAAAGAAAACACATCTTTAAAGAATATAAATCTCTTGATTCCACTATTGCATTGGGATTAATATTCTTAATACTTGACTTGTATACAAGAAACTGACATGCATTACTATGGTAAGTATATCTAATGACGATATAATCTATAGTTTTATGTCATATCTTGATATTTTTTGAGACAAGTATCATCATTTTTGCAATACACTCCCACACTTTAAAGTATTTGTAAAAGGTCTCATTTAGTTTGACAATTTATATGGTGTCCTTTCTAACTTATTGTGAGTTACCTTATTAAGTATATAATTGGTTGTTATAATTTTCTTTCTTCACAAGTTCTAAAGTTCTTCCAAACTTATCAACATGACATTCATTATTTTTTAAAATTTGGTTTTTATATTCAATAATATCATTTTATTGAGGTGAATAAAGAGTCATAGTTTTAAGGATAATAATATTTTAAAAATAAAAGTCACCAAAAGGTGCCTTTTATTCTCCACCTTTATCACTTCTTATTACCTTTATCTTTTTATTGCGTGGATTTTCAACTCCATTCTTATAATGTTTAAATATTTCAAGAGCCTAATCTTAGTTTATTAGCAAATAAATATAACAAAACCTTATACAATTATTTATAAAAGTAATGTAATCTTTTTTCTCACCTCTAGTTTGCATAAATTTGAAATCACTAATACCAAGTAAATTAATTTAGAGGTTAACTACTTTTAATTGTTTTAAAAGAAATTGTTATGAATTTTGATTCTACATAAACTTCATATATGATTTATTTTTTCTAAAAAACCATAGTTAATTACAATTTAAGATTCATTAATATTTGTATAGAATTATAATTCACATTTCTACCATGTCGTATGTTATAAGACTTAAAGCAAGTAAGTTGAGGAGGTGTTTTTATTCTTATTGTTATCATATTTAATTACAAAGGTCATTACATTCATTTTGAAAAGGCCATCATAGAGATACTCATTTTTTAACAAACATACCCCTCTTTATGGGTATAAACTTATCACTTTTAAAAACAATTTTGAACTTATTTTTTTTTCTTAATAATGAGCTATACACTAAGGTTTTCCTAATGTTTGCAATATGGAGCATATTATTAAGGGTGATAAGCTTTTTAGAATCCATCTTCAAAATGGCATTTCTAATGCCTAGTACTTTTAAGGTTAGCAAATTCCCCCTATATAGATGGTCATCATCTACTTCTTTATAAGTGGTGAGCATTCTTTTCTTGGTGTAGACATATATTGTATTAACCCACAACTGCTTAATATTATTGATCAGGTTAATCTCTGAGATAATTGTAGCAAGCTTATATTTGATACTTCATTCGAGAGGTTATCAACTTTAATGATATAGGCTTGAGCAATCCTTCCTCTCTTAGGGTTGCCTTACTGAGACCTATTTATATATTCTTAGACTTTATGTCCAATCTTGTTATAAATAAAGCATTTGATAATGAATTTCTTAAAAATGCCTTTGTTATTCAAAACAAACATCTTTTTTTATTTTTTTATTATGGGACTTCACCACTTGTTTAATCATACTTTCTCTACAGGTCATTAAAGAAGAGTTGACTCTTTTCTTAGACAACTTATTGTCTTCTTCTATCCTCAACCTCATAATAAGATTTTTAACACTCATCTCCTTTCACTTATGTTTAAAGTAGTTCTTGAAGTATTTTCAAGATGATAGTACTTTTCAATAATAGTAGCTACTTGAAAAGATTCACTTAGAACCATCTATTTAACATGAATTTCATGCAAGATGAGTTTAAACTATTAAACTTGACTCATTATAGTTTTTTTAATTGATCACTTTGAAGTTAAGAAATTTGCCAAAAAAGAATTTGTTTTCATGTCGACATCTTTAGCCGTGTACTTTTGATCCAAAACTTGTCATAATGCCTTTCTTGATGGAACTATACACATCATAGAGTATATTGTCCAATTTATTCAGGATGCAGTTTTTACGTACAAAATCATCGTGCATCCATAACGGTCATAATAGTTGGATCAAATTCTCGTTTGATAGTTGTGATGCATTTTTAGTTAAGAACTGCACCAAGTTCCATAAAAAATGATGGTGGAATCCTCCTTACTAAAGTAATGTTTGTCGTAGCAACATTTGCAAAATCAACATCAATATTCTCTTGAGTAGAGTTAATACTTTTCTATCACAATAATAAAAATTTCATTATTTTAAACAATCTAATTATTCAATTAACAAAACATCATGCAAGAACACATTTCTAATCAAGGCCACTGAAATAGAAAACTTATTAATTTTCTCTCTCAATAATTAGCAGAACCTAAAGTTAGAGGAAGTAAATCACATGAGCAAAGTAGATAAAGAGAGCAAAAATCTTCTATTTAATTTTTTCTTTTCTTCTCTTCTTATTCTTATAATGAACCTTCCATCCTTATTTAGATAGGAGGCTAGGGATGTAAGATTAATTAGAATTATTCATTAAATTTACAATATATATATATATATAAAGGATTGACACTTAAAGTCTATATGGCCCTGACTATGTTGTCGTGCTGTCATATTAAGTACATTAAATTGTTCAATAATAAAATGATATGTTGTGTCGTGAGTAAAATCACCTAACCGTTAGATAATCTATCACTTTGTCTTTTAAACTAAAATTACTCTTTAGGACATAATTATATATAGATATAAAACATGCAATTTTTGTGATTTAAGATTCTTTAATGTTATTTTTTTTCTTTTGCATGACATCTCAAAAAAAAAAAAAAAACATCACTTCTCATGCTTTTATAAAACTCACATTGCACTCTCTAAAGTTAAGCTGCTGATTTTAAAATTCATATCTAATGCTTTTTTTTATCCTTTTAATTACTTTGTTTAAAAAAAAATAGCTAAAAAATAGCTATTAAAATAAACTTATATTAGTAATGATATGTAATGTCAGGTAACTATTGATAAATATGGTATTAATTTCTGAGATAAATGCTTTATTAATTATAATATAACTTCATTTTACCTCAATAAGTTTATTAGTTGTCCATTTTTATCTCTATAATTTATAATTTTTTAATATTAACCCTATAGCGTTAAAAAAGCTTTAATGTTACCCCTAACAATCGAAAAATATGTTTATAATTTGTTTTTTTGGTTTCAAAGTGTTTTTGAGTGATATTAACAGGATATGAGATGATAGAGGTGAGCAAAAAACTCAATAAACTGACAAAACCAAAAAAAATTAATTGAAAAAACAGAACCGAGAAGAAAAATTAAATTAACCGATTAAAAAACCCAAAATAATTTTCGGTTCGGTTCGGTTTTGGTTTTCAATGCTTGAAATTGATTGAACCCAACCGGTTCAACCATAACTCTGAAAAAATAAAAGAGACTATAAATAATCTCTAACCTAAACCAACGCCCGCAACCCTCCCTTTCTCTCTGCCTCTCCTCTCTCCCTACAACCCCTCTTTTTCTCTCTATCTCTTATCTCATCAAGTCCATCCCTGCATCTTATCTTTTTCCTGGCAACAAATTTATGAACTTCACCATTTACTTCAATCAAACTACATCACTATGAACATATCTGTTTTCCTTCCAATCTTTAGCTCTCATTTGGATCCAACTCATTTACTATGGGCGAATCTGTTTTTCTTCCAATCTTGATTGATCTCCAATTTCTATTTTCCTTGATATTTTATGGGTTTGAACCGGTTTCGGTTTTAAATTTATAAAAATAATAATGTTGATTTGGTTAATTTTTTCATGTGAAAACCGAACTGAATCGAAAATAATCACCCCTATGAGATGATATATAAAAAGAGAGAAATATTAGAAAAAAATAAAAATATGAGAAAAGTCATTTATATTAGTTATTTAGTAGTGAAGGGTAAAGCTGAATTTTTCAAAAAACTATAAGGATAACTTTAGAAAACCCTAAACTACGAGGGTAGAAGTGAAACATCAATGAACTTCTTAGTATCATTTTAATGTGGCAAGATTTTTGCACTTCCTTTAAGCAATTTGTTCAAGACTTCGGGTGCGTGTGTAGAGATTGAAACACGAAAAGCAATCTTGAAAACGAGGATTCATGAGGACTGGTGAAATCGTAGAGCCAGCTAGTGCTTGGGTGCATAGTGCATAGTTATTAAACCCAGCCCGGAGATTGACCCGGTCAAAAGACCAGGTCCTAGGTTTTATAGGTCAATCCGGGTCAACTTGGGTCAACACGGAAAAATTAAAAAAATATAAAGTTTTAATCTTTTATATAAAAAAATTAAGAAAAAATCCATGTAAATATAGGCTATACATATTGTAAATAATGAAGTTTAAAAAAATATTTTAAAAAGTTTTTTATCCCACATTAAAAAGATATTATGTTAAGCTTTTAAGTTGAACTATTTAAACCAAAAATATTTTTTTATCCCACATTGAAAAAATATAGTTTTTTTCTTGTGAACATAGAGTATATATAATACTAATGGATTTCAAATTCCACATTGAAAAAACATAGCTTTTTTATTGGAAACATAGAGTATATATACTAATGGGTTTTAAATCCCACATTAAAAAAAGATAACTTTTTTCTTTGGAACATAGTGTATATATACTAATGGGTTTCAAATTTCACATCGAAAAAACATAGCTTTTTTCTTGTGGACATAGAGTATATATACTAATGAGTTTCAAATCCCACATTAAAAAGATATTATGTTATCCTTGTAAGTTGAAGTATTTAAACCAAAAGGTTTTTTTATCCCACATTGAAAAAACATAATTTTTTTTCTTGAGAACATAGAGTATATATACTAATGGATTTCAAATTCCACATTTGAAAAACAAAACCGAGTCTATTCTAGGTCTTGCCCGGGTCGATCGGGTTTGGTCGGGTCATTGCACTTGCAGGTTTTTTGACAAACCCAGACCGGTCAACCGGGTCCTGAGTTGACCCACTAAGCCGGTCCGAGTTTAATAACTATGCTTAGATGTCGTATTGACCAGGAGATTAAACCTGTAATGATTTATACGATGAAAAGCTGTAGAAAAGATGGTCAGATTGCAAGTATCAACCTGACTTGCAAATTATGCTATAAAGACTAAGGAGATTATGATTGATTGAACTTGGGTGACTTTTTGTAGAGGGTGTTTAGGATTATTACAACGGATGTTTTTTAAAGTATTTTTTGTTTAGAAATGTATTAAAATAATATATTTTTTATTTTTTTAAATTATTTTTACATTAAAACATCAAAATTATCTGAAAACACAAAAAAAAATAATTTAAAGTAAAGAAAAAATAAAAAAAATTAATTTTTATAAAAATATTTTTAAAACATAAAAATAAATAGGTTGTGAAAGACCAATAAATTAAGTGGACATTTACAAGGTTGCGATGACTCTAATACAAGTCTTTGAAGTTGGATAGACAATGACAAGGAGGCCAAGAAGCAACAATAAGACCAAAATAGTGATGATTTTTCTATGTTGACCAAAAAGAATCCGTCAAAATACTAGATGATAATAGGGATGTCACTGGTTATTATACAGACAATTGTCAAGGAGTAGTTGGGAAAGATTCCATGCACGCGCTTGCTAGGATTTTACTAAAATGGATTAAAATTATGCACGTGTACTATATATATATATATGATTTTACTAAAATGGATTAAAATTATGCACGTGTACTATATATATATATATATATATATATGATTTTACTAAAATGGATTAAAATTATTGATTTTATTATATATATATATATATATAAAAGGACTCCTTTCTCATCATTAGCCATATAACTGCCTTTCCATCCATGTGTAAGTTTGCAAAATATCATTGGTTAACTTAACATGAACCAATGCATGGATGATATGTTGTGATACAGTAGTCCATTAACTTGAAAAATCAAGAATTGTTTTTTTTTAAATAGAAATAATAATTAAGCAAATATAATAAAAAATATTCTTTCAATAATATATATAATATTTGTTTAATTATTTTTCTATTTTATAAAAAAAATATTTTAAGTTAGTGGACTAGGATGTCACGTGTGGTCATCCATTCTTTGATTCATATCAGATCTACTAACAATATTTGGTTGAACTAAAAACCCAATAGAGATGCACGAATGGAGCAATTAGGTGGCATCTTGCTAATTAATCATATATTTTTATGATTAATATACTACTAGTTAATTGTTTCTACCTATTAAAAAAAGAAATTACTCAATAAAAACTTAATTATGAGAAGAGGTAGTAAGCAACCTCGTAAAATCAAGCGTTGTGTGGGGATCTAAGACTTTGAACCCTAAAAAAAGATCACATACTCCAAGTTATGCCATACAAGGAAAATGAAATGTTACAAATAAGGAGAGAAAGATTACAAGAATTAAAGTGTTGAAAAATAAAGAAAAGTTGTAAAGAAAATAGTAAGAACCTACGAGGAAGAAGATAAATAAAATTGTATTGAAATTGCATGCGTAAGATTAACCATTGTTCACAATAACTATGTGACCCTTTATATAATGGTACAAAGTTTGAATTATATCAAAACATGCAAACCGTAATCCTATATAGATATTGGTATCAACTAAGAAGAATTCCAATACAAACTAAACTCCATGTGTATTAATATCACATGAATTATAAGCTCATCTTGTGACTTTTTATTAGTTATTATGTTGAGGAATCCCGCTTTAAATAGAATTAAGCTTTCTTCTTCTTGGTGCATGTTCAAACCCTTATGTTCGATCGCCTTTCCTTGGTTGATTATGATTCTTGTTTGCTTGGTCAACTAGTTGATCGCTTCTTCAAAAATCTTAATTGAGTAGGACTCTTTTAGCATGGTCAATTCGATCGCTTAATTGATGTCATCTCTCTTCCCTTGATTTTTATAAACAATCATTATTCCCCTACATTTGACACATGGATGCTTATTTTTTTTTATGTAAACAATGCCCTCATATTCCTTTAGTTTCTAAATGAAAAAATATTTCCGCATCATATTTATACTTAAAATAGATCGATCGAATATGATGTGATAAGTGATATTGTTTAGCTAAAATCATTGATCATGTTTTAAAACATGTTTGACATGCCAAACATTTCAACCAATCAATTTAACTAAAAAATAGCACATGCTCTGGCTTTTAGGTGAAATGTTTAGGTTTCTCAAATTTCTCTCAATTCTTCATTCTCTACATGAAAAATCCTTAATCCCTCTTTCATAGTTTTAGAAATTTCTTTTGTTGAGATTCAATAAAAAAACCCTAAACACTTTTCTTCCTCTATAAGACTAAAATGATAGCTTTAGGCTTTATTCCACCTAAATCTATAATCATCCACCATTACCAAAACTTCATATACTACTTGCCCTGTATAAACAAAACTACCATCAATGTTTACAAGAACTGCAACCATTCTATAAAAAAGTTATCTAAAGATGAAAAAGGCCAATACTTTGCCCTAGACATCAAGAAAGAACTTCCTTTCATGATGATCATGTAAATTTGAATGCCCAGAAGAAAACCATTCCTTAATGATATCCAATGGTATTATCATTGAACATCTCAACGCAACACTATTTTGGCAACCAATTGAGGGTTTAAGAGATTTATAATATAATCCATTTATCTAGACTCTTTTCCAAACCCAACAATGAGCTTTTAGCCACCCTTTCTCTATTTTGGTTAAAGTCCAGCAACGCTTTTGTATTTTGGTATAGACTGCAAACCATTACCACATATGATTTAGTCATAATGAGTGGCATTTACCCAACTAGTGAGGGACTTTATGCCTCCACAAAGATTGATAACAATTTATTCAAAGATTTGGTAATAGGCACATTTGAATTTAGCATGCTTATTAAAATAATGAGAGAAAGAACCAAGCTTTTCACCTTTAAAGTGCATATACCTTTATGATATATTAGGTATGTGATACTGATATAAAGGATGGTGAGAATCAACAAGCATTACTACATGATCATTTAAAGTTACCAATTGGGTCAATTATAAGGTCAAGGGTCAAAAAGATTAAAAAAACATTAATTGGGTTGATTCAAGATATTTGGGTCAAGACAAGTGTTCAGTCTTCAACAAATGATGAACATACTTTAATCAATGTAATTAAAAAAGAAGATGGTAATAGGGCTTAAATAAAATTCATAGTAAAAAGGGGGAGACAACAAACACTATATTTTCTTGAGTTGTGGAGTCTTTATAGAGCCAAACACAAAGCTGACAACTTTTTTTTCAATGACACTTTTGGTTTCATGCTTACATTGAGTTTTGGGCTTTGTTATTTTAATTGTTATAAAATTTAATTTAATTTAATTTATTTGTGGTCTTATGTTTAGACCATTAAATTTTAAGTCATTAGCATTATAAATACCCTTTTGAAAGGGAGTGTAAGGGTTCCAGACTTTGATGAATGAAATTTATGATAATATTTTCTTGCTTTGGCTCTCTAAAGAATTGAATCAAATTATCAAAGAACAACAGTCTTCTTGGTGTCATCCTATACTTCTCATTCACGAATTGTTATTTGTTGGCTGTGGTTTTTAGATTCCAATAGTGTTAGTGTTTAGATTCAAGGTAATCCTTATGTCACACTTTCAAACTTGATTTCTTGGCTTTCTAGGAGTTGTATCATTTGCGTGTGGGTTACGTGATCACGTGATCATGGGTGTAAACCCCAGGATAAATAAAATAAAAATAATAATGATAAATAAATAAATAATAAAATCATTGGAATCATAGTATAATGGTATGAAAAAAAATGAAAATAATAAATTAGGAAAATAAGTGTTAAGAAGATGGAAGAAGAAAAGTTTTTTTTGGCAAAAAATAGCAAAAACGATCCAGCCATTTTGAGAAATGGCTTGATCGATTTGTTGAATCAGTCAGACCATTTACCAAAATGGTCAGATCATTTTGATTTTTGTCTTTGTAAAACTGATGTGGTGCTGTTCTGGGAGAAGAGATCATTTTTCATTTTCTTCTACTATTACACCTTTAAATGCTAAAGAGTGAAATTAAGAGTGAAAGGAAGTGTTTTAAAATATGAAAACACATCCACTCTTGGAATTAAGAAAGATCAAAGAGAAAAAAGATTTGAGTTAGAGAGAGAAGGTGATGAAAAAAAGGGGGAAAAAGGAAAAACATGGAATATTTTGAATGGTTAGGGTTTGAAGACTTGACAATCATTTAGGCCGTGTTTGTTTCCAGGAAAATACTTTCCTGGAAACTATTTTCCTCACTTTCCCATGTTTGATAAACACATGGAAAGTTAGTCAAAGGAAATTAAATTCTGGTCAAAAGAAAAGCTAACTTTAATAGCTGGAAAGTGTTTTCCTCTTTTTATTCTTGGAAAACACTTTCCTTTTTTACTTACGAACAATGAAACAAATCTCTCCCTCTTTTTCTCTCTTATTAATTAGTTTACTGGAACTGATCTCTTCAAAAAATCACTTTGCGTGGCTGTTGTAAATCTCCCTTTCTCAAATCTCTTTATTGGAACAAAAGATCATCTTATTTTAGATAATCATTTTCCTCAAATATTTCTTATTATCTGTCTTTTTTTTCTTGTTCTTGATTTGGATTTTTAATTATGATTGTGGCATAAATCTTGTGAGCTTGTTAATTTTTGAGGAAAAATCAGAACAATTTCATGCTCTGTTTTGTATAGGATTAGAACAATCAGAATAACTTAGGACATCATTCTTTCTTGGGTTTTGCTCTGAGAAGAGAGAGTATGGCTTCTATCTCTGTTCCATGCCCCAAGACTGTCTTGGTTACTGCTGGTGCGGGATTTAACGCTCAAAATCCACAACCAAAGCATAGGATCTCTTTTCCTCGACCACCCAATTCCAATCAGAACCCATCTCTCTCTTTCAGATACACGGTGTCTGGTCTTGAGGTCAGTTCATCTTGTAGTAATTTGGTGGTTCTCTCTATATCTTCATCATTTGGTTGCCCATTATAAAGTTTTTGAGTAAGACATGAATTATTCGTTGTCTCATTTCTTTTCTTTATCTGTGTGTTAAGCATGAATCTTTGATATTTTATATTGATGCAGTGAAAAATACATATGGCCCTAACAATTTATTTTGGGGTTAATGTATTCTTAAGGAAGGTTGTCTATTTTTTTTTCTTTGCCTTCTATATAGTTTGATAGCTGACTGTGATCATAGCGAAAGACAACAATGTTTCAGATTTTTGAATTAAAATTTCAATTATAGATTCATCGTTTGTGTTTTTAATATGAGTAATACCTGGAAACAAACAAGGCTTAGATGCTTATTGTTCACATTCCCAGTACTGATCATATTCCCAGTGCTTATTGTTCATATTCCTAGTGCTGATCATAGTTCACACACCTTCAACTCTTCTGTTTGTGCTGGGTTTTTTTTTCCCTCATTATATATATAATAAAAAAATTTATTCTTTTTATTATTAATCTAGTTGATTTTAAAGATTATTTGTTTTGCCATTTATTTTGAGCCATATGTATTTTTAATAAGTTATTTTTATGAACAATATGTAAATATATACAGCTAATAAGAAGCATGGATTTAGACAAAAAAAAGAGTGATGATATTAATTTATCTTTATCCTAAACCCAAATACTGTTGGATTTCCTCATGATGAACAAGAAAGTAGTCAACAATTTCTCTAATATTAATTTATCTTCAGCCCCCTGAACGTTTAAAAGTGAAGCTCTTTCACTAGTATACATCAGTGGCTTGATACCACAGATTGAACTGAACATGACATGTAGAATTACAAGTATTTCTAACTATCCAAATATATTGATTGTGTCAGTTTGATCATAATTTCTTATATTGATTGTGTAAGTATTTGATATGCTTTTTGAATGTTTATTTCTCCAAACTTTTTAGGTTTCATTATCAGAAAACTTTAATTTCTTATTATGGATAGTAAGATTATTCATGCAACATGTATGAGAGCAGCTGTAACTGTCATAGCTGCAGGAGTAGCTATTATTGAACGAGAAAAAAATAGAATTTATATACCAAGAGAACCATGTATAAATGCAATTGCTCAACGAGAATTCTATATTGATAGCATTTTGAATCGAGGTGATAGAACTTGCGTCGAACAAATTCGTATGAAACTAGTTGTGTTATATAATTTGTGTGATGTTCTCACAAGTCGTGACCTATTACGATCAACTCAAAATGTGTCTATTAGGGAGCAAGTAATTGTGTTATTACAAATTATAGGTCGAAACCAAAGATTTCGTTTTATTAGTGGTATATACTATAGATCTGTTAAAACTATCCATCGTTACTTTAGAATTGCTTATAAGCAGTTCTTAAGTTATACAAACACCTTATCAAAGACCTAGGGGATACAGTTCCCGCGGAGATAATGAATAATCGCAGATTCTATCCTTATTTTAAGGTATGAGGGCAATATCAATATTTTTATACATTAATTAATTACATCTAGAAAAAGAGGTTATAAATTATTTTTTTCATGTTTATATAGGATTGTGTGAGAGTAATTGATGGTACCCATGTTCCTGCAAATGTTCCTGTTGAAATTCAAGGAAATTTTCGAGGTCGAAAAGAGGGAACAACACAAAATGTTTTAGCAGCCATAACTTTTGATTTGAAGTTTATATATGTTTTAGCTAGATGGGAAGGAAGTGCACACGATTCCTGGGTTTTAGGTGATGCACTATCAAGACTTAGTGGACTAAAAATTCCAGAATGTATAAATTAAATATTTATAATATGCAATAAACATGTAAATTGTCTAATTAGATAAAGATAATAATAGGTTTTATTTTTTATTTGTAGGGAAATATTATCTTGGTGATGCTGGTTATGGTATTCGAAAAGGAATCATTACTCCTTTTCGTGAAGTTCGATACCACTTGAATGAGTTTACAGAACATTCACCAGAAAATAAAAAGGAGTTATTTAATCTTTTACCATTTTCATTACAAACCGCTATTGAGCGAGGGTTTGGTATTTTGAAGAGTCATTTTAGATCAATTGATGGAAAACCTTTTTGGTCTTATGAAACACAAGTGAGTGTTGTGCTTGCATGTTGTATTATTCATAATCACATAATAGGAGTTGATCCTTATGACTTTCTTATGGAAGAAATATGTTTGGAAAGTGAACCAATTAGAAGAACAATCAGCTTAAGCGAACAGGAGGAGAGGGAAGAGAATAGGGAGTGGATAACAAAAAGAGAAATGATTGCATCAACCATGTGGAATGATTATAACACTCAAAGAAACTAGTAATTGAGTGTTAATTATATGTGTTTGTTTTTATTATGTCTTTCTTAAGTTTGTATTGTTTTTGTTATATATTTGGATTGTTTGTTGACTTTATTATAATTTATTACATATTTCATGTGTTCTTTTTAAAATATTAGTTGTATTTTTTTTTTTGTATAAAATTAGTTCAATCTAAATATTATATGATTTTATTTTGTATAAATTTGTGATTTTTTTTGTAGAAATAAGTACCGTGAAGAATGAAAAATGCAAAGGTAAGCACTTCACATGGTCTAAACCTATGTCTCACATGCTACTTGAGATATTAGTCGAGGAGACACTTAAAGGAAACAACATTCTTTCACCTTTAAAGCAGAATCTTTTGTAAAGGTGGCTACAGAAATTAGTCAAAAGTTCAACGTGCAATGCGAGCTTAAGCATGTGGACAATCATCTCAAAACTGTGAAAAAAAATGGAAAATAATAACCCAACTTAAAAATAAAAGTGGTTTTGGTTGGGATGATTGTTTAAAGATGATTACGGTTTCGAAAGATGTATATGATGAAGAAGTAAAGGTATGATAAATACTATATTATATGTAATTTTTACATTTACTTTTGTTTCCAAAACTTTATACAAGGAACTGAAAATTGTATATTTTAATATTTATGAACAGACACATCCCAATCATGACAAGTATGTTAACAAAAAACTTGATATGTATGAAGCAATGACAATTGTTGTTGGAAAAGATATGGCAACCGTAAATTATGCCAAATCATATGCTGATATCAACCTGGAAGAGAACACTGAAGAGCAATTTATTTCAATTGAAAATGAAGGGAAATATGAAGAAACTTCAAAAGGTAAAGAGACATCTTCCTCTAGTGCACAAAAGAGGCAACATAAAAAGAGAAATCGAATGTATGAAGATGATAGTGTTGAAAAGTTGTCTAAAAAGATTAGAGATGTAGCGTTTGCAATTCAAAGCCTAAGCAAAAATCAACTTGATGTTAATGAGCTATATACAGAAGTGATGAAAATTGAAGGCTTTGAGGAGATCGCTCTTGGTGATGCTTTTAATCACTTGGTCCAAAATGAAATGTTGGCAAAAGCATTTATGGAAAAAAATGTTAATTTGAGGAAAATTTGGGTTCAGAATTTTATGAACCAACACTACTACATGCCTGATTGCTAAAATGATTTTACTATGATAAGAAAGTATATGTTTGTTATTTGACAAGTATGTTTACTTGTTTAATTCGGTCTAGCATGTTTATGTTTGTTAATTTGAACTAATATGTATGTGTATGACATCAAAACTTAATATTTATGCATGACTATGTTTGATGTTACATATTTATATTTATTTCTTGATGCTTATTTGATATATATTAAAGGGATAATTGCCCATACCCGGAAAAAAAAAAAAAAACAATCTTTATCCAAAAAACCCATCAAAATATTTTTGTATTTATTTATCTTTTAAAAAAATCTTCATACCAAAAAAACTCAAATATCTAACTCTTACTTAATACCATAAACTAATTTGGCTTTCTTCATATGAAAAAAAAAACATATTTTAAGCTTTTAAAATTGAAAAAAAAATATTAATAGGTTTTACTTAAGAAATATTTCATAAGGTTATATCTCTATAATATGATATGACATATATATTTATATTTTATAAAATAAGCTATATATGAATATAGGATATAATAAAAAAAAGTTCATCATTATACTTTTTAAATTTCATTCTTTTATTGTAAGTGATTAAATATTTATATTAAATATTTTATATATATTAGATAAACTTGAAAAAAAATTAATTCATTAATAAATTATTTTTCAATTTATTTTTCAAAACATAACCAAATACTGGAAAGTGTTTTCCAGTTTATTTTTCATAACAATACCAAACATCGAAAAATAATTTATTTTTCAAGAATTCACTTTTCAAGAAAACCACTTTTTAAAAGGAAATAACTTTCTAGCAAACAAACGGGGACTTAACGTGGAATAGTTATGGCTTACATGTACACCTAATTCTCCCCCCATATATTAGAACATAACAACTCCATTCAGCAAAAATATTTAACAATATGAATGTGGTATCTAGAGCATTGATGCATGGGCCTCCAGTTTGGGCTTGAATGCATGAGGGCTACACACAAGAAACATCATCGTTTTCAACAAATAGTTACTACTAACATAAGCACCTAATATATGTTGGTAGAGAAGCTTACAGATAATAATATCACCACAAGATGAGCAAGTGCATGCTCATGTTATTGAGAGGAATCAACGTCTCTAGCTTACGGCTGAAGACGTTGATCGAAGTTCAAGTAGGCTACTAGTGTGTCTCTCTGTGTTTGAGAGATCAAATCAATATATACTCTAATTAAAAACAATTAGGTTTGAATTATTGGATATTTTCAATGTTGAAGCTCTTAATAACATATATATAGAGAAAATAAAATACAAAAGTGGCATAATTTAAAATGCTCCAACATCGTCCGAAGCATCAGCTCATGATACACACTTCTAGGAGAAATAATAAAAGCACACCTACAGTAGAAATATATAATAAAAGTACACCTATAGTAGAAATACATAATAAAAGCACACCTGCATAAATGATCGATCTCCACACTTGTAGCCATAGGTAGCACACCTATAATTCCTTGTACATCACATTAAAGACGGAACTAAACAGCTAGAACAAAAATCAAGGGATGCCGATGATGGGAATGAAAGGAACATAGTAACTTGATGGTGCAAGGCCCCATTCCCTTGGCAGAGGCAGGTCAACTGTTTTGGATGAGCCAAACTGGTTTGAGACTCCACATTTTCCACCTCCTGCAGAACATGTAGAGGAGAAGGCAAGAGGAGTGGAGATGGTGTACGAGTTAGAATCATGGGTTTGAACAATCTTGGACACCATGTTTTGTCTTGAGACATAGAGCTGACTTGGACCACCGAGAAGCTTAGCTAGGCAAATCAGAGGAGTTGCTGCCGTTGAGGTGCCTGGAGGAAGCTTAACTTCAAAGGAACCATCGCTTTGTGTGGTTGTTGTGGCCAACTTTCTTACTTTGTCACACTTCACTCCAACCTTAATCTCTGAAAATTAATACAAGTAGGAAATCAAATCAGAAACATGGACTTAAAGAACATGAAAATGTTAGGGTTGGGACAGACCTGAGTAGTCATAATGGCCACCGCAGTCAAGGCAAGACACTTTGCCTTTAAGAACTTGACATGTTGAAAGCTGAATCCCTGAGAGAGCCAATGCAAGAAGCAATACTATAGTGAGTGGATGAAACGCCATTGAAGAAAAATTATATGAGAAGATAGTGTGAATATTGCAGCCTATAAATAAACCGAGGGACAGGCAGCGGAAACCATATTCAATGAAGGGCCCCCAAGTCACAGTAAGTAGTTGGTGTTGATAAATTGTGCAATTTATTTCACTTCCCTACTTCCCGTGAAAAACTTACCACGAAAGGTCAAAAGATTCTTTTTATCTTACAATATCTGGTGGAAACAAGTTCTGACATTAATTTAAAGAACCAAAGACTACATTGTTAGTTTAATAATTGATGATGTTATAAAGTTAAGATTTATGTTGTTGGATTGTCACACCCGACATCGCGACAACCGATTAAAAATTAATCTTGAGTGGAAAAAGAACAGATATCTGGCATCTTGTTTTTTTTGGTGAAAAAAGTCATGTTCAAAGAGCCGCCACCTAGTATTATGGTCACTAGTAACCCTAACTGGTCAATAGAGATTCTATGGTACGAGACTGGTTACGCAAAAAAGAAGATGCTATCACCCCTTAAGCGTCCTACCTAAGGCAAGCTGCATTGCTGGTTTTGTCTAAAATTACTAAGAATTTTATTTTCTTTTTGCTTTTCTATTATTCTTTTCATGTTCCTAACTCTGACATCAGTGAACAATTCCTACGAATATTTCCAACTTTAGCATTGGAAAATATCGCGCAAATCCAAAAATACGATACTCCTGACTCTAGCGTCAGTGAATATTTTTGCAAAAAATGATTTTGAAGAAGAAATTTGCTGTGTCATTTTTCTTGTTTATCCTTTATTATTATTGGCCCTTTTTAGACGGAAATAAATAAAAAAAAAAACATTGCACGACATATTTGCATTTAACAGTGATAGTCCACAGATTGAGCACATAGCTAAAAAATAAAAACAAAACTCAAAGAAAAAAAATCAAAGTGCGAGGGGCCCACAAATAAATCAACGAAGATCCCCAAATATTTTTGGAATTTTCTGATATCAAAACGGGGATCGTTTGGCCAAATATCAAATTAGAATGGGCATAAAAATTATGGTCAAGGCATAAGGGTGTGTTTTGCCAAACACACCCTTAGTAAACACAATTTGGGCCGGATGGGCCTAAAGCCCAGACCCGGCCCATTATTTTTTTACTCCTTTTGTTTTGGGCTAGGTCTAGCCCAACCGTATAGGTTGGACTAAACCCAGCTACCGGCCCGGTTATTGGTTCAAACCAGTAACCCAACCGGTTTCATACAATCCACACAATATATATATATATATATATAAGTTCAATATGAACATAACCCCCATATCATATCATAAAATTTAAAAGAAAAAGGAATACTAACATGCAAAGAAAGCATTACAACATAATAAGTGTTTTTAAATATTTCAAAAGGGTTAATTACAAGATAACTAAAGTACTACATGCTAAACTGAACTTTTATAAATACATCAAGGTTTACACAAAAGCATACTACATAAACACGTTAATTCCCTTTTGTTTAAGTTAAATATTTTACATAAACTTGACAAAGTAGAGTCCTAAACTAATGATCTCCCTGGATATTTGATGAACTTGTTACATAAATAAACATACCATTATATTGATAAAAGAAATATACATATGCTCATGTAATGTAGATGAAAGAAGTATTACTTTTCTATCGGATCCATAAGAATTCTAACAAACAACTTATATTTTGCTTGTAAATCTTTTAAACCCAATTAACAAACATTTGTATATTCTTAATTTGAATACTCTTATTTACTTGCATGAACCGGGTGACCTTGCAAAGACAAATCTTGTGATTCATTTCTCGGCAATCCTATCACGGATGCCATTAGTCGAAGCTAATCTTGTAATTCGTCTCCCGGCAATTCTTTCACGGATGCCATTAGCCGAAGCTAATCTTGTAATTCATTTCCCAGCATTCCTATCACGAATATCATTAGCTGAAGTTTCCCGGCAATCGTATCACGGATGCCATTAGCCGAAGCTAATCTTGTAATTCATCTCCCGGCAATCCTTTAACGGATACCATTAGCCGAAGCTAATCTTGTAAATACGCTAGATTTTATTTACATTGAACACAATATTTATTGTAATTGCATTCACCAGAAGAATTTTAAATTGTATAAGTGCAAAAAGGAGGGAAAATCACACACCTGCTCCGCTTGTCTCGTGACCTCCCCTAACAGAAGATCCAATCCTGGTTGCTCCTACTGAATCACAAGGAAGTTTTTGGTTATTGTTCCTTCAAGCCGATATTAGAGAGAATTCATATTCATTCATTACTCATATGTTACTTCCTATGCATGTTCATTTCCTCAAAATAACAAGCATACATATATCATGTATATTTTCAAAGTTAGTATCTCAATGTGCAAGTGTTCGTATGACTCAATTCTTTTATATTCTTAGATATAATATTCACGTAAAAGTCTACTGTTACTATCTAACTTTGAACTGTTACTGTCCAACTATTGTTGTCCAACCGTTGTTGTCTAGACATTGAACCATTACTGTCCAATTATTGTTGTCCAACCGTTACTGTCCAATCATTGTTATTTAGACATTGAACTGTTATTGTCCAACTGTTGCTGTCTAGACATTGAACTGTTATTGTCCAACTGTTGCTGTCCAACTGTTACTGTCTGAACACTGATCAGATTTTTAACTATATCTCGAGTTCTAGAACTCCATTTTAAGTGAGATTGATCTCGTTGAAAAGCTAAGACACGAGGCTACAAGTTCTCTAAAGGAAGGAGAACCCAGTTCTGCCTCCAAGATAGTCAAAATTTCTCATCAACTAATCAGTCCTACTACCCTACAGAATCAGTCACGACTCAATCTCGGTTGGTAACCCATAACTGGAGTTCTGCATCTCTAAATTGAGCAAGACCAATTTTTTTGGTTAGTTAACATCCAAATCTACAATTTCTATGAAGGAACCCGACCCTAATTCCCTCATCCTCCTACCCGAAATTTCACCGAAAGTCAGGAGACAAGTTTGTTCAGATTCGTCACCCCCTTCCCTTCACACAATACTTTCATAAACGACATACCACACATGAATTAACATAATTTTAACAATAAGTACTTTTTTCCCAATTCATGTCTAGGAACCCTAACCTATAATTCAAAATCAAGGCATGAATTCATTATCGAATTAAAAATGAATTTTTAAGATCATGTTTAGAACACCTTACCCGGTACGAATTAAGATTTTGATCTTCAACCAGTTGAAGATTTTCAACTCCCTCCTTTCTTTTCTTCTTGTTCAATTTCTTGTTAATCCCTTTGCTCACAAGTGTTTATCCCATCTATAAACCCTTAATCTTGGATGGGTTCTTGAAATTTTAGTGTTTCTCTCTTGATTTTGCAAGAATGGGTATAAAACTCCCTATTTTTTCTCCTTATGGTTCCTACAGATTTTTGGTGAGGAGAGAGTATTTATACTCTATATTTTTCCTTATTTGCATTTAGGCTCCATTTCCTTTAAATTTTTGAATTCCTATCTTTTATTTAACCATAAGTATGAATTTCTTCACTTTTATTTCTCATGTATTTAGTTTTCAATTTAAGTAACTTTTATTTATTTTTATTTTTCCAGGGTTTACAAAAAATCTCGAGAGGGCTGCATGGGGTCCGATGTTCCCAAAATAGGCCTCTAAAAGTTGCATGGGCCCATGGGCATTGGGCCTAGACACGTTGCATATGCTCTTAATTTTTTAGGTCTTCGGGGGTTTTTATCGTTAAATTAGGCTCAGAACAATAAAGAATTTTGTTTTGAAAACTACTGATAAATCTTGATCCATTACTAATAAAAGAAAATTTAACCCAATTTTTAAAAAGAAATAAAACTAAATTTATTTAATTAAAATTTAATTGTTAAATCTAAGTTTTAGATCAAATAACAAATTATAAACTATAAAAAGTAAAATGAGCATTGATAAAAAGTAACATATAAAAAAACTAAACTAGTATGCCAACAAAAAATTTTAAAACTTCAATTATTAACAAATTAAATCATATTTACCTATTGAAGTGCATATTATACGATACAATAAAAAGATGTTATTGTTGCTAGATAAAACTTTCTAACCAAGGTAGTAAATGCATATTTTCTCTAGGGATTCAATAATTATACTACTTAAAATCGATGCACTTCAACACTAAGACTAAGTATCTCAAATAAAAAACAATAAGGCTAGGTAAATTTAAGAAAACTGACTGCTTTTATCTCAACATATATAAGAACTAGAATAACCATAAAATATAAAAGTAGAGAAAGATAATTTAGAAAGAATAATTTCTTTTTGTTGATTTTTCAGAAACCAACAACAACCTCTATATATAAGCCTTGAAAGAGAATAAGAGTTTCTTTTTTTATGTGGGAGAAAGGCTACACACACATAGGTCTTGGAAGAAAGGAAGAATATTTGTTTTTCTAATGTGGGATAAAGATAATATACACGTACATGTAGGCCTTGAAAGAGAAGAAGAATTTCTAATTTTTCTAATGTGGGAAAATTATATTATTGGATTTTGGTATTTTTCAAACTCCACCAATGATTATTTAAAATCAATTTTTTATTCACCTAAAATTGGTTTTAGACGTTATAGTATTTATGTTGAAGAACATTTTTCAAACAAAGTTTTAATAAAAAAAGGAAAGAAAGATGGATTTCACTTGTAATTAGGCCTTAAATGTGCCTAAACCATGTCTAAAAGATAACTTTTTCAACAATCCCCCATATGAATGGATATTGATTGACCAATATATGAAGAAATATAGAATTATAAGGAGAAAGTGAATTGGTAGGTCATTATATCATAAATAGATAACTTTTGGCTTTGAACATTCTTTATGAAGTACTATTGAATTTATTCAGCGAATTAGGAAACATGATATCTTTAACTATTAAGCCTTTCATGTAAACTAACATAATAGACTCGTATTCTTCTATACATCGAGTTTTCTTTAGTTCTCATGGTTGTGCTCATTTTAACCTTGAACAACTCCTGATTTTCTAAGTGCTCTAAAGAATTCCATCTTTTTGAAATTATAAAAAAAAACCGACAAATTTCTCACTCATATATATATATATATATATATATATATATATATATATATAATTAAATTTATTTTGTTATACTTCATTTAATATACAAAGATATGAAAATCATTGAGAATATAACTCATATTATCATGTTGCAACTAAATCCTTTTTTCTTTATTATAACTCACATTATTATGTTGCAACTGACTCCTTTTTTCATCGTAGGAAGAAGCAAGAAATAATTATTTTTGAGTGCTATTAAAAATGTTACATGACTTAGTTTTTTCTTTGAACCTAGATATTGGGATATTCAGTCAAATAGATAGTGTTACCATCATGAAACTCTTTCATATTTAAAGGCTTTAAGCTTATTTCCCTCAATGAATTATAAACAAGCTTTTAGTAAGCAAATCAATAATATTTTTCTTTAACTTTACATAGTCAATGTAAACGATCCAATTTAAGTACAAGTTTTTAACAATATTATGTTTATGACATATATATCTACACTTACCATTATATTATTTTGTGTCATTCTAATTATTGACAGACTATTGCAATAAACATAAATTGCTAGTATTGTTTTTAGCCAATATAGAGTACCCTCTAGGAAATTCCAAATCTATTTGACTTTCTCTTAAGCTTTTATCAAGAACAATAAACTTTGATTTGATCATAGATTGTGTGATATATATTTATTTAGAAGATTTTCACGACATAGTTGCTCCATTAAATGTGAAAACATATCCACTAGTGGATTTTAAATCCTTAATAAAAAGATATCCAATTTGTATCATTATATCCTTCTAATACCACTAGATATCGAGTATAGTATAACCCATATTCTAAAGTGTGCATCAAATATTTGAGTACCCTATATACTTTGATTGCTTGTAAATCTACTTAGTTTGCCAATTGAGTATGCAATATCTTATCTTATACATTTCATAACATACATCAAACTCTCAATTATTTAAGAATATTTCAATTAGTGTTATTACCATGCTATTATCAGCTTTAAAAAACAAATTCAAGATTTCTCTCAATATAAAGAGATTAGGACAATAATAATTCATCAAATGACCTAGATTTTTTTTATTCCTATAATGACATCTACAACACCTATAATGACCTAGATTAGGACAATAATATTTCAAGTCAAACTTGTTAGTTAATATTTTCTTGATAGACTTGATTATGTAATTATTGTTGTCAAAAATTAACATGTCATCCATTTAAAGATATACAATAACATAACCTTTATTTATGTTTTTCATATAAAAACTTATATCAACTTTGTTGATTTTAAACTCATTTGACAACAAAACATTGTCAATTTTTTCATGTCATTGTTCATTTGCTTGTTTTAAATTATGTAATGACTTAACAAATTTACATGCTTTCTTTTCTTACCATTTAACAATAAACCCTTCAGCTTATACAAAGTAGACCTTTTTGTCAACGTCACCATTTAGGAAAGCTCTTTTTACATCCATTTAATGCATTTCAAGCTTGTTAATAGTTGAGATGACTATTTATATTTGTGTTGAAGTAATTCTTGAGAGAGATGAATATATGTCAAAATAATCCACTTCTATTTATTATTTGAATCCTTTAAGAAGAAGTCTTGCTTTATTTAATAGTCCGATTAGCTTTCATCCTCTTCTTGAAGATCCGTGTATGATATAATGGCTTACTTCTTGGTGAAAGATTCAATAATTCTCATGTATGATTATGTATAATGGATTTAATTTTACTATTGACTACCTCTTTCCAATATAAAGCTTCAAGATAGAATATTGTCTCGAGTAGTTTTAAGGTTCATTTTCTAATAAATATGATAGAAAATCAAGACCAGATATTTTATCACTTTCCCCCTCTTACTCATTCTTGGCTTAACTTTATCATCTTCTAACTGATGATGGCTATTTGAGCTAACTTTATTTGTCCTTTTAAGTGAATGAATTTCATGTGTTTTCTTAAATAAAAATATATTTTCAAATAATATAGCATTTCTCGATTCCATTATTATATTAAAATAAATATTTTCAATGCTTGACTTGTGTGTAAATAATCAATATCTTCAATGCTTAACATTGTATTCAAATCTATCAAATACATAATTTATAATTTTAGGTCCTATCTTGACCTTTTTTGGATTAGGTAATCTCAATTTTTACAAGACACCTTCACATTTTGAAGTATTTGTGAGAAAATCTTCTATCTTTTCACATAAGGTATTTTTTCTAACTTTTTATGAGGTACTTTATTAAGTATATAGTTGACATTTAAAATTTCCCTATACAAGCTCTAAGGTGCTCCTAAACTTACTAAAATAATATTCATAATTTATTTTAGAGTCCAGTTCTTAAGATCTGCAGTGTTATTTTATTAAAGTGAGTTTGAAGCAGTAGTTTAGTGGATAATATCATTTTGAGAGCCAAATTTATCAAAAGGTATCTTATATTCACCACCTATATTATTTTTTATTTCTTTTATATTTTTATTGAGTTAATTATCAACTTCATTTTTATAAGCTTAAACATTTCAAAAACCTCATCTTTACTTTTAGCAAATAGATATAACAATATCTTGTGCAATCATCTATATTTTTCCCGATCTTTAGTTTACACAAATTATAAATCACCAATATTAAAGTGAATTAAATCTAGAAACTCACTACTTCTTTTAATTATCTAAAATATACCCTTTGTAAATGTTTTATTCTATATAAATTTCAACTTATGATTTTTCTAAAAAGCATATTTGGTAATAACTCAAGTTTTATATTTTTATTGAGTTAATTATCAATTTTATTCTTATAATGCTTAAACATCTCAAGAGTCTTATCTTTGCTTCTTAGCAAAAAGATATAATAATATCTTGTGCAATCATTTAGACTATTTTCTATCTTTAGTTTAAACAAATTATAAATCATCAATATTAGAGTGAATTAAATCTAAAGATTCACTACTTGTTTTAATTGTTTGAAATAAAGACTTTGTAATTTTTTTATTCTATATAAATTTCACACTTTTGATTTTTTAAAAAAACATAGTTGGTGGTAAATCAAGTTTTACCAATCTTTATATATAATTATAATTCACATGTTCTAATTTTTCATGCCACATTTCATTGACTCAAGCAAATAAAAGGAAGCAACAATTTTATTATAATTCTGACATCTAATTTATCATCACATTCATCTTAAAAAAACCACCACACATATACCCCTTATCTATAAATATCTCACTCTTTATGAGTACAAATTTTATCAAAGACCATTTTTAAACCATGTTTGCTTAATAATAAGTAAAACACTAAATTCTTGACAATGTCATAAACATGAAATATATTGTTGAGGATAAGAAATTTCCTAGAAGTCATCTTTAAAATGACCTTTTTAATGTCCATCACTTTTTAGGTTGATGAATTTCTTATATACAAATATTCATCATCCACTTCTTTATAAGTTGATAAAATCCTTTTATTGACGCAAACATATCATGTAGCACCAATATCAATCAACTACCACTAAAGATTATTGATCAATTTGACTTTGAAGACAATAATAGACAAGCTCATTTACAAAACTTTATTTGACAGGTTTTGAACCTCTATGACATTGTATTGAGTAGCCATTCCTCTCTCAAGGTTGTTTGTTGAGTTCTATTTCTATAATCATTGGCTTGATGTCTAGTTTTATTGTAGATGAAACACTTACTATCGAATGTTTTTGGTAATACTTTGTCCCTTCACAACTAGCTTTTTCTTTTGGTTTTTATTATGGTTTCTCACCACTTTTCAACAATATTACTTTGAGGACCATAGAGGAAGTATTGGCTACTCTTTCAAACAACTTATTATTCTTTTTTATCATCAATCTTAGAATGATGTCTTCACTTCTCATGTCCTTATACTTATGATTAAGATAGTTCTTAAAGTCTTTTTAAAATGGTGGCACTTTCTCAATAATTGCAACCATTTAAAATGATTCACTTAGAACCATCCCTTTCTAGCTTTTTCTTTTGGTTTTTATTATGGTTTCTCACCACTTTTCAACAATATTACTTTGAGGACCATAGTGGAAGTATTGGCTACTCTTTCAAACAACTTATTATTCTTTTTTATCATCAATCTTAGAATGATGTCTTCACTTCTCATGTCCTTATACTTATGATTAAGATAGTTCTTAAAGTCTTTTTAAAATGGTGGCACTTTCTCAATAATTGCAACCATTTAAAATGATTCACTTAGAACCATCCCTTTTATATGAATGTTATGCAAGATGAATTGAAACTCTTGTATTAGCTTATTATTATCTTTGAATTTACCATCTTAAAATCCAAAACTTTATCGACTATGAGCTTTTTCATGAAAACATATTTAGTCTTGTATATTTTCGATCCAAAGCTTCTCATAGGGCCTTTGCAATATTGATTGAACTATGCATATCATGTAATATGTTTTCTAAACCATTTAAAATGTTGTTCTTACATGTGAAATTATTATGTATCCATGCATCCATAACTGCCACAATGGTAAGATTAGATTCATCATCTGACAGTTATGGTGCATCTTCAATAAAGATCTTCACCTAATTCAAGGTTGTGAGATAGAAGAGCATCTTCTGTTTCCACCTTTTAGAATTCACATCATTGAACTTCTCAAGTTTCTCATCATGCACCACATAAAGTGAAGGACAAATCCTCCTTACCAACATGATATTCTCAAGTTTCTCACTGTGCACCATAAAATATGATGGTAGAATCCTCTATGCCAAAGCAATACTTTCTAAAACAACATTACAACATTTAATATTACTAAAGTAATATTTCAAAAAAAAAAACTAGAAGCTACTCAGGCCGATTGACTAGTCTTGCTTTAACCAATTTTTTAATTTCCCATTTTATTTTATTTTTTCAAGTGAGAAAGTAACATGTCACAAACTTTTTTTCATTTGATTATAAAAAAATAATAAACTCATCTTATATAGTTTTATAACATATAACCAATAAATAATTTTATACTAAATTAAAATCTTGGAGCAATATAAGCAATAAGTGTAGTAGTTTTTTTCTTTTTCTCAATCAAATAATTTAAGAATTATTTGATTAATAAACAAACAATAATAAAAGCAATATATATAAAATAATAATTACACAAATAAAATATTCTTTAATTAATTTTTTCATAAATTATTAACTTAACTAGCTTTTAAAATAATTAAACGTAAAATTTGTCTTAAGTTTGTTGGATTTAATAAATAAAAAGTTTAATCTATTTTCACAAAGATAAATAAAAGTAAATTTATTTAACTAAAGTTGATCTATTATTAAATCTAAATATTAGATCATATAACAAATTAAAAACTATAAAGAATAAAATGGGAAAGCATACAAAGCAATATATAAAAAAATTAAACTAGCATGCCAACAAAAAAAATAAAAACTTAAATTATTAACCAATTAAATCACACTTGTTTAAGCGCATATTATACAATACAACAAATGAAGGTGATTGTTGCAAAAGTTATACCCTTTGTCCTTAAGATAAATTTTGTTTGTCAATTGGTGCAAGCAGTAGATGCAAATTGCCTACCAAGATCCAAGAATCATATACTTAGTGTTGATGCGCATCAACATTAAGACTAAGAAAACTTTTTTTAAAAAGATCAATCTGTTTTTTGTCTACATGAAAACTAGAATAACCATAGAAGACATAAGTAAATAAAGATATTTAAAAAATAATACTTTTTTTGTTGATTTTTCATATAAGATCAATTTCACACACACACGAAAACTATAATAGCCATGGCTTTTTGGAAGAGAGGAAGAGTTTTTATTTTTAGTTTTATTTATCCAATTTGGGATAATGTTTTATGGTTAAGATCAATTTAAAATCAATTTCTTATTTATCTAAATATGATTTTAGGTTTTATAATATTTCATATTATAGTATTCATGTTGGTTAATGTTTTCCAACAAAGTTTTAACCAAAATAATTCCTAAACACCATATATAAAAGTCATAAATAGAAGTTCTGAAAATTAATATAATGAATAATTTTTATTAAATAGGCATGATTTATTATTAAAAATTAATCATAGTGGATTTCGAGAGTATAGTCTATCATATATTAGTTTTTTGTATTTAACCCAATAATTTTCAAAGACTTTAATTGATTAATCTGGTTGTTTGCATTTTTAAACATGATGGAGTTCGTGGAGAATATTTCTTCAATTCAAAACCTTTTGATGGATATTTTAGTTATTGTTCCTAGTTTATAGTTTAATTTAGATAATCATGCAATTTTTTGCATTCAAGTTAATCTAGTAAAAGATATCAAAGTCAAAAACCCAACATGCATACTAAGCTTATAATTGAACACTTTAACCATAAAAAATTATACCACATACATACCATCACATACAAATTCAATATTATAATTAAGTTAAAACTAGTGTAATATACTTACTTGCTAGAGACCTTAGAATCAAAATCAAAAAGTAGTTTATTGTTGTCAATGATTAATCATTTGTTTTTAAAATTTTATTGCTTCTCACATTGTGCAAACAGAATGTATACAATTAGTCTCTTATGATTCTAACAACTTCTTCATATTTATGTATACTTATAATTAAGATCCACAAACTCAAGGAAATATAACTCGGTATCTCTCTACAATAATAGAACATAAGCTCTAGAGTTTGAGAAAAACTCAAAAAGGAACAAAGCTTAAAACAGAGGAAGATAATATGAAAATTGAGGTGGAAAGGTGTCTAGAATCTATGTAAAACAAATATTTTTCAACTTTTTTTATAGTGAATTTTAAAACAAAAATGATGCAGAATTAATTTTGATAATTACCATAATTAACTCACACCCACCATAAAAAGAATAAAAACCTGATAGTTTTTTTTTTAAAATCTTGAAAACCAAATGTTTTTCTTTGAAAAGGTTGTTAAAAAAGAAGAAGAAAATTGTTTAGACTCTTTATTCTTAAGCTAGATATATAAAAGGGTTAGTAAAAAAGTCTTTATTGGTCAAATAATTATTTTATAATAAACTCAAATCTAAATTCAAAATAGATTAAGCAAAACTCAAACCTGAGTCTAAGGCCCGTGGCTAGTAACTCATGGCCTAAGCTCGTGTTCATGCTCATGCTTGAGCCAAGTGAAGCATGCACACGTGAGTGAGACTCAAACTATTTTGCTAAGATTCATTCATGACTCTTTAATTTTTTAATATAAAAACTATAAAATAATCTTGTATTTTTTCAATATAGGATAAAAAAAATTTAAATTTTATAAAAACATGCCTATCAATGATTTTTTAAGACAAGTTTCTTATTTATCAATTTATTTTAATCATACTAATGTCAAATATTAAATTTTTTTTTTGTTAAATTTTAATTTTCAACAAAATTTTAAAAATAAAATAAGTGGATTCCATTTTAAATTTGACTTAATATATATCTATTAACTATGTTTTTTACAACAAAGTCCATTGTCGGTAATTTGTTTCTCATAACAAATGCAATTTCTTGGAGTAATGGAAGCTTATATGAAACTCTCTAGAGCTATCACTTGAAAAGGATGTGTTGCTTTATTTGGATACATGTGATGAAAAGGTGAAAGCAAATGTTCATATAAATATAGTACAATATTTTTTTTTTTAGTTTAACGTGGGTGTCCGGGCCAGCTTGCGCGCACCTCGACTAATCCCACGGGTCCTGAAGTTAACGACCATGTAAACCTCCAGTGGCCATCATATGAGCAACCACTTGAAAAGGATGTGTTGCTTTATTTGGATACATGTGACGAAAAGGTGAAAGCAAATGTTCATATAAATATAGTACAATATTTTTTTTTTAGTTTAACGTGGGTGTCCGGGCCAGCTTGCGCTCACCTCGACTAATCTCACGGGTCCTGAAGTTAACGACCATGTAAGCCTCCAGTGACCATCATATGAGCAACTACAGGGCTCGAACCTGAGACCACAGAGGAAGCAAACCTCTTGGTCAATATAGTACAACATTTAATAAGACGTGAGGTGTGACAAATGTAAATCATGAAAATATGCGTACATCACTTAAAGATACAATTTCTTTTCACGGGCTCAATTGTTGGTGCAGATGATAAGTATAAAACTTATGCGAGAAAAAAACTGAAAAATTGATTAAATCAAGAAAACTAGAAAAAAAAATAATTGAAAAAATTGAACTGTTAAAAAAAACTGATTAAATCGATTAAAATTTTGAAAAAACCAACCGGTTCAGTTCCGGTTTGATAAGCCTGAAACCGAAAAAACCGAGTCGAATCCAAACAAAAAAAACCGGAAAAAAACCGAACCAAACAGGAAAAAAACCGAGCCAAACCAAAAAAACCAAGCCAAACCGGTTTTTGTCCTAAAAAACCAAACCAAACCGAAACCGGTCGGTTTGAACCGGTTTCGGTTCGATTTCGATTTTTTTTATTAAAAAAATTCGGTTTAGCTATTTATTTTTAATAAAAATCAAACCGAACAAAAAATAATTGCTTTTAAAACTTACTATCATTACAATTAAAATATTTGAGATGAAAAACACTGTTTATATAAACAATCAACCACCTTCATGTTTTTTTTATTCAAGCTCTTTTTTATAGGATATTTTTTTCTTTTAAGTCTTTTTTTGTTTTTTATCTTTTGCTTCCCAGTTAACAAACCTCTACCCTTTTCTTTTTTTTCATTCACGTACTTTTATTTTATTAGTTCCTTTTACTTTTTATTTAATAAATATAGTGCGGTTTAAACCATAAAATAGTATTTAAAATTATGAACACACGAGACAATATAAGATAAAAAAATATTAAAAAAACAGTGAAAATGCTACATAGGAGAAAGACATAGTCAACTATAAGTTGCAATTATTCTTTTTTTTTTAATGATTTTTTGTCGCTTGACTTTTTTTTATTCTCAATTTAATCTTTTTACATTAAGTTGATTTGTGATTGAATTTGATATTTTGTATTGATTGATTTTATATAAGGCTCTCACAATGTTTAGAATAAATTTTGACGTTGTGTTCATGCTTAATTTAACAAAATAAAATTTAAGTTTATTTATTCAAACCAATTAAAACTTTTGGATCCAATTTCAAACTAAAATAAATATTCATTTTTTTCTCAAAAAAATAACATCTTTATCTCAGCTTCCCAGTTTAATCTTTAGTTATAATCAATAAATTTTTTATTATTTTTTAGCATATATAATTCTTAATTTATTTTATTAAATAACATATAAAATTTTTTGTTTATAGTAAACTTTTTCATAATAATAAAAAACATTTACCACAAAAAATGCTCAATCTCGCAGCGTAGCATGGGGGATCGAACTAGTTCAATATTTAGAGTTTTTAGGGTTTTTTTTTTAAGAATATTATAATTTATCTATATTTAAGGATTTGATTCATATAATAAAGAAAATATTTATTACATAAAGAAAAATCGAAATATCTATATCCAACTTGCAAAAGTACTATAAACTTCATTCTCAAGTGTAGGTGTCGTGACAACTAGTGCCTGCCATGCATTGATGCAGGACTGTGAGGCATGTGGGGTGCTATTGCCGTAGGATACAAGATTTTCGAATAAGGAAATTTATCCACTTGCCACAGTGTTCCGAAATGTTTTTAAAAAAATTTAAATTTTTTTATTTTACTTTAAATTAATATATTTTTAATGTTTTTAAATCATTTTGATACGTGAATGTTAAAAATAATTTTTAAAAATAAAAAATTATTATTTTAATGTGTTTTGGAATTAAAAACACTTTGAAAAGTAACCGCTACCGCACTTCCTAACACTACCAGACGTGTTTGGAAACGTATTTGAAACCGTATTCCCTTAAATTTTAAAAAAAAATTGCTAAAAATTATATTTTTTTATGTTTTTAGATCGTTTTGATGTATTGATCTGAAAAATACTTTTAAAAAAAATAAAAAATATTATTTTAATATATTTTTAAATAAAAAACATTTTAAATTACAACCGCTGTCATGATCCCAAATAAACCGGTGCAGTAAACCAGTGAGATGTGGTAGGTAGAGATTCATTAGTTGGCTGAGCCCCAGCTTCGAACCATAAAGTAAGACTCATGGAAGCTTTTAAAGCACAGGGAGCCACACCACGACCACGGCCAGTAGTCATCCCTCTCTCCTTAGTGCACCAGTTCATCAACACACACACATAGACATGATTTCCTCTTGGTCTCAGAATGAACTGACATGAATTACAGGAGGATTCGCTCCTTAATTATGAGCTGTATATTTTCGTGCATGATTTCCTGGAAAAATTAACTGGTGAACCTCCAGCAATTTGAGCAAGATGATTCTTCAATGAGTGATCAATATTGTAATGTCATGTTCGTTGGCAAGTAATCAAGCGGTTAGTTAAAACAACGCTAATGTTTCAAGCAGTATTCTCCTTCAACATTACATTAATACAACTATCCTCGATTAATAGGGTCTTCTAGAGAATGATAGCAATAGCAATTTAAAGTGTTTTTTTACTCGAAAATATATTAAAATAATATATATTTTTATTTTTATAAGTTATTTTTGACATCAGCACATCAAAACGAACTAAAAATACATAAAAAATTAATTTTAAACAAAAAATTTAATTTTTTTGAAAAATACAATTTTAACTGTTTTTTTCAAACACTGCCTAAGTGTTCAAGTAACTAAGAATTTAAGGGGAATAATTTTTTTATTAACATGGGTGTCCGGGTCAGTTTGCGCATACCTCGACTAATCCCACGGGCCCTGAAGTTAACGACCATGTAAGCCTCCAATGGCCTTGAGGTTAACGACCATATAAGTCTTCAATGGCCTTGAGGTTTGTGGGACTCGAATTGGTGACCTCTAGTGAGCAAATATATAGCCTAATCAGTTAAACTACACCCAAGGACGGAGCCAGGAATTTTCCTCCCCTAGGCTATTAAATAAATATATAATTTTTTTAAAGATTAATTATTAACTCATGTACATGAATTTTTGAAGTTAACAGTAAAGTTTTAATTCAAATACACTACCCAAAATATTAAAAAATAAATTTGAAAGTACATAAAATTTAAGTGAAAGTAAAAATAAACTCACTATTGAAGTTATATCTTTCGATGTTTTGTGGAATATATAATTCATTTATAATCGAATCTGAATCGATATTGTAACAACCCCTCAACCGGGATAAAATAGTAATCTCATATCAACTGAAAAAAAAATTAATTAAATTTTTTTCTCTCTCTCAATTCCTCTTTCCTTCACTTGATTCTTTCTTAGATTAGTGCTTTATAAGTTGGACTTTGCAAGTTTACAAGGTTATTCTCTCATTTTTTTTAATTTTTTCCTTGGATTTTTTTTTTATGTTTTTCCCTTACTTTTCTCTCTTTCTCTCTCGACTTTTTTTTTTCTATTCTACTTCTGCCCAGTCGGCAACATATAAAAAGAAGGAAGAGCTTATTTGTTTTATTTTTTAATGGCAAATAACCATTTTACCCTCAATGAGTCGTTTTGCTTTTATTTGACGGTCTTTTTTTTGTTAGCACTACCAAGCTCCATTCATTCTAAAATTTTAACCAGATTTTATTCAATATATTTTAAGATCTCTCATAAAATTTCAGTTTAATCTGATGGTCGAATTGAAAATTATGACCAATAACGTAAAACTGGTCAAATTGTGATTTTTCATCATATTTCTGAATTTCTTCAAAAATTCTAAAATTTTAACCCAAGCTAAAGCATCATATTAGAAGGCTCCACGTAAATTTTTAGAATTTTTTAATAACTCAATCAAGAATTATAATTTTTTTATATAAAACTAGTAAAAAATATTAATAAAATCTTAACCTGGATTATAGACCACCCAAGCCTTTAACATGCCTCCGCCCTTGACTACACCTCTCGGAATTAGAATTTAAGGGGAATATTGAACAGCTGAGTTATTACCCTATTTTATTGACAATTTTGAATTGATTTTTCTTCTCTAATTTACACTCTTGACATCTATACATTTATAGATAGCATGTGAGCTTTTCTTATCAAATGTCAAGAAATCTTCAAAATTGATTGAAACATCATTAATAAACCCATCAAAATTATATATATATATATATATATATATATATATATATATATATAGAGAGAGAGAGAGAGAGAGAGAGAGAGAGAGAGAGACACACACACACACACAAAGTTTCAATCTTCATTCCATACGATCCACCTGTGTGGTCTACCTATTTAATATTGAGATTCTAAAAATAGTAAGAGAAATACACTGCTTTTATTCAAGATTTCAATATATAGCTTATAAAATATAATTTAGGAAAAAGAGGAGGTGCGAGACATGAACCTAACTTAGAGGCCCATAAACACACCCTTTGCCCACAGTCCTTGCCCCTTCGTCTTCAGTAGGGACACATGCCTGTAGTCCCCAGAAGACGAATTAATCATTAGAATCTGCTAGCTTTTGTTCTTGTTTACAGCAACACAATATATAGCGAGCGCTTTCTCGTATTCGGATCTTTAATGTCCTTGATAATTAGGTAATGTCTATTTGATGTCCTTGATAATTAGGTTATGGCCACCTTATCTAGTAATGCACAAACGAGTCCTCACCTGCATATACATGTTTTGCCAGTTTTGGAAAGATCAAAATCCTTGATTGAGGTGTTGATTTCAGGCATGCAGCCTTTTCTTGTTGTAAGAGAGATTGAGTTATTTTTTAAAATGTTTTTGAAACGTAAATATAAATGGGTTTTTAATTTATTCTTAATTTAGTTCTATGATGGTGTTTTACAAGATTTAGGACTTGTTATTTAGTATTGCAATCTTGTTTTACGTACGATTTTTCTGATCATTTGTTTTGAGTTCATCAGTTTGAATTTACTAGTAGTACTTATACAAAAACATCTTGAAAAAAACACTAATGTTTTTGTGTACAAATTAGCTTCACAATCACTACGTGGATGGATGGTAGACTAGTTTTTTTTATATTTGGTGTTGTCAAATGCTCATTCATATCATGGTTGGAGTAGGCATTTAATTTTCTTGGTGGTGGGTTCATTTACAGAGTAGGTACTGAGATTTATCTTTATGGTTTGATCCTTGGCTGCAAGATGGCATATTAAGGTCGGATACACATTATTGATTTAGATTTCAAAGTTTCTTGTGGTGCTTTTGTGTACTAGCTACACATATTCAAGAATTAGTAAAACAGCTTATTCTGGCTTTTGTTCGAAGCTAGAAATCTTCTTCCAGATGCGAGGTGGACTTGGATTTGGAAATTGAAGGCTAAAAAAAAAAATCAAAATGTTCATTTAGCAATTATTTCATAATATCTTTCCCACTAATTTATTGAGGTTTAAACGCAATATTTCTTCATCTTCAATATGTGGTGGACGAGGATATTTTACATTGTATTAGAGATTGTGTGTTTGCTAGGAGTATTTGGCTTGGACTAAGTCTCACAAACCGGCAAGGGTTCTACTGTTCTGATGTGGTAGACTAAGTTCAAAGATTCGCCTCATCGGACATTTCCTTGTTATTCTTATCTGGTATCTGGTGGATTTGGAGGAGGGGGAATATTTTAGCTTTTAGGGAGGTGTATTTGGGGGATAACTGGTTGTTACGTCAAATTTACTTTTTAAAAAATATGTATTGCGATGCTAAGAATAATCCAAATATGGTGCGTAGGCACCCCATTATTGTCTTATGGCTTAGACCTGAAGAAAGATTTATTAAACTGGATGTGGGTTGCAGCTCTCTTAGGAACCCAGGGAGGATTGGATTTGGGGGGTCTCTTAAGAAATTCTGAAGAGAGATGGTTGATGGGTTTTACGGGTTATGGAGGTTTTGGTTCTAATATACTTCTAGAACTACTAGGAATTAAATATGGTTTATTGGTGTCATGGGATAGAGGTTTCAGAAAGGTCATATGCAACTCTGATTATACAGATGTTATTCGATTGATTCATGATGATTTTAACAAGTATCATTTATTTGAAATTGTTATTTTTTTACATCAAAGAACTCCTGACATGAAATTAGAAAATTCATTTGCTTCATACCTTGCACAAAACTAATTCATGTGCTGACTATATGGCTAAGCTTGCAGCTAAAATAACTCTGATTTATGTATTTGAGATAACCGTTCTTCAGGAGTTTGTCATTTGTTGTTATATGATTCTATAGTTTCTATTTACCTTAGAGTATCATAGTTTTCTTTTTTCTTTTCATTGTACCAAAAAAAATTATCATGGTTGGAGCATTCATCATAATAATAATCATAACTTATCAATTTAAAATTTAATCTTAAATAACTAACAAGCTAGACTCCCTGTTTAATTAGCAATGAAACCAAATTCTTTATATTATTCAATAATCTAGTAACGTGGGGTATATGTTCGTTATTCTTGAAATGATTATTTTTATTATGTTACTCCCTTAATTATTAAGATTTTCTATGTTTTTAGAAGTTTTCGATCGAGTCCAACATTGTTCGATAAAAATAAATATAATTTTTTATTTTTTATTAAATTAAACTAATATTTTGTCAAATCATTTTAAAAACCCAATTCTATATAGGAGCAATTGGTTTACCAATTGTTTTTGTTTATAGATCCAAATTAAACTCGGAAGCTATTTGTTTAATAAATTTTTTATTTTCCTGGTTATTTTTGTATTTTTTCTATTTAGATTATAACCTACAATTTAATTATAATTTTACTAATTAAAATGTTTTTCTTGTATTTAATTAATAGTCTTGCAAGCTATCTATACAATAAATTAAAAAAATTTCCTATTCAAAAAAGAATTTTATAAATTATAAACTTTTCAGAACATATCAAAGTTTTTTTCTAAAACCTAAGCTAAGACCATGGAAATTTCTATCTTTTTAATAGCCACATGAGCTCAAATTCGTGAAAAAAATTGTTAATATCCTCATAGATTTCATAGTGATTTAAGCAAATGGGTGATAATGGTAGAATTCATATCCTTCGAGGGGAAAAGGTAAAATTCAAACTTGCTGGAAACAAAACTCTCTCATGGTGTCTGATATCTTTTCTTTCGACGAGGGAAAAGGCAACAGAACCCGACGGAGTTCTCAATGTGTTGATTAAGGGCGGACAGTTTCAGGCGATTATAATATTCTTGGTCCCTCCCTACTCTCTAGTCTTTTGCTGGGAATACGAGAATAAAATGCTGGTTATGCGCTGAAATTTCTTGCATTTTTAATCATAAAATGAAGCAAAGATGGAAAGTGACTGTTAAGTAACGTTTGCAATAAATAAAAATATTAAAAATAAAAATATATTTAGTTAAAAAAAATATAAAAATAAATCTTGTCTCTAAAATATTTTTAGAGTAAATTTATGTATTTTTAAAATAAAAGGTATAGAAAGGATATGTTTATAAAGATTACTTTTTATTTTTTATTCCTAAAATATCATTGTGAAAAACTCTCAATTCCAGAATTATCCAGCTAAGAAATATTAGGATAAAAATTATTATTATCATAGTTTTAAAATTTAATTTGGGGGTCAATCTGAGGCAAAGCTCAGGTCATGGATCGGGTTGATCCAAGTCAGGGTAAGAATAAAAGTGGTTGTTATCATAGTTTTAAAATCTGATTCAGAGATCGATTTGGCGTAAGGCCCGGTCACGAGTAGGGTTGACCGTTAACTGAGGTCAATGTAAGGACAAAAATAGTTGTTATCATAGTTTTAAAACTTAACTCGGGGATTGACTTGACGTAAGACCCAGGTGTCAGGAGGGTCAACCCGGTCAACATAAAATAAAAGTTGTTATTATCATAATTTTAGAACTCGATTCAAGAGTGAACTCGAGGGAAGACCCGGGTCAATGTATAAATAAAAGTAGTTATTATCATAGTTTTAAAACTCGATTCAGGATTCAATCCAAGACAACGTTTAGGTCATGGGTTAGAAGGGTCAACCCGGCTGACCCAAATGTTTTTTTTTAAATAACTGAAGCAACCTTGTTTTCATCAAAAAAAATTTATAAAAAAATCAACGAGATTTTTATCCATATTTTATCTCAGGTTGACTTATTTTCTTGATTGGGTCAGGTTAAATTAATCATTCACTTATTTTTTCCTAAACTCGAACTAGTTTAGGTCCTTGATCAACCCGTCAAGTTAGTCCTGATTTTATAATTAAGATTATTATGATATTATTAACTTCAACACTCAATATAAACTAAAATAAAAATAATAATATTTAATTAATTTTAAAAACATGTAAGTTTGAAAATAATATATATTAAAGGTAAAATAAATTTTTTTATACTTTATTTAGTTTTATTTACCATAATCAAATATGATATTAAGATTTTAACTTTATATCTTGATATCATTATTAAATATAATTTTATCTCAATTTTTTTTTACTTTGTTTTCTTTTTCTCTGTTTTTTTATGATGATTACCAAAAGGTACTAAAATTTCTTGAGTTATGTGGATCAAATTCCACTTGGCCCTACCATATTCTCCTTTTCGTAATGGAAAACCAACTATTCTTGTTGTATAGTCCAAGAATTAGTTTCTCTCTTAATGTGTTGAAAATTTCATGTATTTCTTTTTAAAAAATAAATCATAAATGGATTTTAGACCCAGGCTAGTAAAGTCACAATCGACGCATTTTTAAAAAAATCAAAGGTATTATATATCATTAGCTCCGAAAATTGCCAAATTATAAACAACTACGACCCTTATTTTAGCTAACTACGACCCTTATTTTAGCTAATTTACTGGTTACATCCAATGGCTTGGGTCATGTGATTCAAATTCTTTTATTGATTATATATATGCGCGCGGGGGTGAAGTATTTGTACATAAAAAGAGAGGAGAGAGCGGGAGGCTCGCTCTGGCATTACCCTTTTTAAGAAGGCGAGCACAATAATAATAGACCAACTCCAAATATTTATTAAAATTTCTTTTGGTAGGTTTTGTTGGTATATTATTTACATGGTATAATTTTCATTAAATTTATTAGTAAACTTGAAAAACATTACAATTTTAATGTATTTTTGAAAAAAAAATATACATATAACTTTGGAAAATAATGAAATGGGAACAACGTCACCAATAATTTTTCAGTCAAAATGATATATTTTATTTTTTGATTTTTTAGGTTTAAATTTTAAGATCATATTAAGGGGATTAGTGTGTGTTTTTAGAATTTTTAAAAACAAAATTTAATATTGATTGACATCCTAATTAACTCAATAATATTTTTATCATCAAATAAAAAAAAAACTCCATTTTAATTTGAATACTTACTAAAATCAATGTATTTAGTTTGCCAATTTTAAAAATCAAACCAAATGAAACTGAATTCTCGCTAAAAAAAAAACCAAATATTGTTTAAATTAAATTCTATCTCAAATCTATAAATTAATAAATCTTTATGAAAATTGTTTCTAATCACTTTTTTTTTTAATTTGAATCGGCTCGGTCCGATTAAAAAAAAATCAAATAATTCCATCAAAAAATTTAATTGATCCGGAAAAAAACCCAACTATTAACTAGTTAATATTTGTTTTATATAAAAATATGATCTTTTTCTAAATCAAGTTCAGTTTTTAAAACTATGTTTAAATCACATTCAAGAAGTCATGTTGGGTCAGCTTTTTCACAAAGCATGGTAAGACTCTATAGCCCATATAAATAACCCAAGACTACAAATCAGATTTGGAGCAAAGAGAAAAGCCCAGCTCAATATGCAGTCCCAATATGAATAAAAGGAAAATCCAAGGACCTTCAAGCAAATACATATGATATTGCTGCGCTCCTAAAACCCTAGCCACTTTCCCTCATATAAAGTCCCCTATTTTAGCCAACCTCCGTCGTCTGTTGCAACTTACAAGCTCGGCCATCAACCCTGTTAGCATCCTTCGGCTTCTAGACCTACTCAGCTTTTAGCCATGGTAAGTGAAATCTCTATCACGTCCTTAAATCTCTTCGTTATACTCTTAGCCCCCACTTTTTTTTTTTGCTGTTTTTGTTAATGTTGTTGTATCTGATTTGGAGGACTGAAGAAATGGAAATTTGTTTCTTTTGTCTGTTTTTTTTCCAAGAAAATAAACAAGAAAGACAAAGGGAAGTGGGTTTTTGCTGTTGTTTCGGATTTTGAACTTGCATATGTTTTAGGCTGAGAATGTTTGGAAATCGTAGGAAAAATATATTGTGCTTTGTTTTAATCGTTCACCACTGTGCTAGGGTATAGAGTAGTGGGGTTTTATTTTAATCATGCCTCGGAGGTGATATTTGTTTATCAGATTTAGATTTTGTTTCTTTTTAGTGGATTTTTGTTCTGATACAGTTTTGTTTGTGATTTTATAGTCGAGGAGAAAGACAAGAGAGCCAAAGGAAGAGAATGTTACACTTGGCCCAACTGTAAGGGAGGGAGAGCATGTTTTCGGGGTGGCTCACATTTTTGCTTCCTTTAATGATACCTTTATTGTGAGTATTCGTTCATATTAGCTAGAATGGAGTATAAATATTTTCATTATTGTCTGATTTGATTTCATCTGTAAGTGATTTTGCTTGGTTGAAATAATTGCAGCATGTGACTGATTTATCTGGGAGGGAAACCCTGGTTCGTATTACTGGTATGTGTTTTATAATTGCTTATTTTTCTTAATAATTGGTTTGAATCTGAGTAAGACATGAAAAATATATACGCTTTGCTTACTGCTCTATTTGCCTTTTCCATTTCAATTCCCTGTTTTGACTAGCATGATTGAGTATTCTTCTTTGTAGCCCGGACTTCTGTCTGTATTATATATACATGGGTGTGTTCGGACTCAATTAGGTCATTACCCTGATTTCAGGGGTAGTGTTTACCTGTGTCTGTGTATTCGCATTTGACATGTTTTCTTAGGTGTGCAGTGGAAATCTTTTAATTATCTGAAAACACAATTTCTTAGTGAATTCAGCATTTAGTTACCATATATTGTTCAAGTATTCACTGTAGTGCCACCTTTGATGGTTTCAATGTTTTGAGCTGTCATATAATTGGGTAGTTTGCTTTATTTTGGTTCTGCACTCATTCATTGAACTGTTGCTCTGGCATATGGCTTCAGGCCAGGCATCAGGCCATCGTCTCTGCAATAACTATGTATCTCCTTGAACCTAACATGTACAGGTGGAATGAAGGTTAAAGCTGACAGGGATGAATCTTCACCATATGCTGCTATGCTTGCTGCACAGGATGTTTCACAGAGATGCAAGGTTTTTGTTCTACTCTACATAATACAATGATTTTAGAAAATTCTTTTTCTAATTTATAAGCTGTTTATTCACCAGTCCTTTCATCAAGACTAACCTGGTTTCGAAACTAACAGGAACTTGGCATTACTGCTCTTCACATCAAGCTGCGTGCTACAGGAGGTAACAAAACTAAGACCCCTGGTCCAGGTGCTCAGTCTGCTCTGAGGGCATTGGCTCGTTCTGGAATGAAAATTGGTCGTATTGGTAAGATATTGATTAGAAATAAAGTTCTAAAACCATTGATTGAAATTAGGAGTTTAAGATGCGGGTGTTACTTGATTTGAACTGTTGTTGGGGATGATTGAGGATTAAGCTTCAAGCTTTGGTGCACTATTTTGTGTTTTCTGTTGAACACAGTAAGCACTTGGTTGCCCTTAGTTTCTTAAGTTTTCCGGAGCTTGACATTTTAAATTTGTTACATGACATTTAACAAATGTGAATTGTTTATGTTCTGTGTTTTGAGTGATAAGTATTTAGCTCATTCAGTAATTTAGCTCACATTTAACAAATGTGAATTGAACTAGAGAAGCATCTGTCTGAATCTTCATCCACTGGCAGTAAATTTCATTTTTATTTTATTTTGTTGATGTCTTGTTTGTTTTCAGAGGACGTCACACCAATTCCTACTGACAGCACCCGCAGAAAGGGTGGAAGAAGGGGTAGAAGGCTGTAAGCTGTCTCTCATCATAGCAGTTCCATTATGGCTGGTGGTGCTTTGATTGCTTGGTGACGGTTCTTTTCAATCCGGGATGTTTTTGTAGTTTTTATTATCCTATCAGGAGTTGTTGACTTTGAATTTATATTTAAGCATTGTAGAAACATAAAGATATGATGGAGTTTTGCTTGTGACTTTGATGTTCTAAATGAGGTCATTACTTGTATTGAAGTAATATTTTTTTTTGACATGCCATTGCAAAGATAGTCATTTGCTCGAAATTATCTATAAGTTATCCCTTGTTGCATTATTTTTGAATCTGGTGTTTCATTCTCTGACTGTAAGTAGCCTTCGCACCAAGCATTCCACCTGAATCTCACAGGCACTGGTTATTCCCTTTCGGTTAACCATTCAGAAAGTGTCCTTTCATGATCGATCTTGGGGTGATGTTATTTTGTTCTCGCTCTAGCCGTCTGTACGTTTGTTTGTAGCAAATGGTAAAACCTAGGAAACATTAGACGGCCTCTTTCATGATTTCATCAGAGCAAGAGCTTCTAGCCCGCAAGTTATCTCACATTTTTCATGCAGTCTGACGAGATTACTAGAAAACAATGCAACTACTATCTTAGGTTCAGAAATAATCATCAACCTTTTAGAACTCTATTCCCTTCTCTTGATTTAGCATGAGTAACTTTAGACAACATAAATGCTCTGGTTAATTTTGTATATCATTAACTGCATCATGATATCTTTCGGTTGATTCGGAATATACATACATCAAACCTTTCCCTGAAGGTTCAATGATGGATTATGGAGAGAATAATTATTACCAATATAAAACAAGTTAAGATAAATGGTATACGATTAAGCAAGAGTAAATATGCCCCATAGAGGCGATTATTTAATAAAACTCATTAAAAGGAAATAAAAATAGGAGACAAGTTAGAGATGGCAGAAGATCACCAAGGAACAAGAAGAAATGGTGGTAACTATTAATGAAGTCTATCCTTACGGTGTGCAAGACCAGAACTTAGACCTAGAATGGTGGCAACACCAGCCTTGAAGTTCTTAGCCAGGATGTTATCATCAATGCCAGCGGCGAAAAGGGCGGTGGGAAGTTATACGGTCCCCGCACTAGTACTCACGAAGGCAGGAATTGCTAAAGCTGGCTCTTGAGCATCAACCCTGTATTGGAAGTGAACATGTCACCACCCTCTAGTGTGTCAACGAATCCTACTTGAAGAGATTCATCAACAATGGTCTCATCTTTGCTAAACAAAAATAAAATCATGCCCTTTCTTTTAGTTGCTTTGTCCACTTCTTGGAAGGTTCAAGCAAGCGATCTTGACATTGTATCAGACTACGTTGTCCCTGAAAACTCAATTCCTGATGCAGACCTTTTCACTTTTACTGGAATCCGCGGTATCACCCCCAATCCATTGAGCTTCTTTTTCTTGTTGATTCTTGAGTTTGGTTTTATTGACACCACAAACAGACTTTTAACTCAAACGCTTTGAATTGGCCACACTTTCATGTTCCCGGAGGGTCTTGTTCATTTTCCATACAATGCTGATATCAAGAACCCTGCCATCTCTATCTCTTCATTTCGTAGTGCAAATGCTTGAACCGTCTCGGTTTCTACCTCAGTCTTTGCCAATGGAATTGATGGTGTGGTCCTTGCCAAGGCCTTCAAAACTGATGTTCCCACTACCCATAAGATCAAGGCAGGCCTTGCAGCCAAGGCTTAAACTGAAGTTCCCCTTTACCTTCTGTTGACACTATTCATCTTTTCCAATGGGACGCCAAGATTCATTGCCTACAAGCCATGTAGAAGTAGATTTGATATCTTAATGTTTCATTTCATCTTGGTTTTTGGCTAATAAAGCAGATGTGTTTTTATTAAATGCAATTTTAGTTGTAATCATATGATTGGAACTGAATTATAATCATCAATTATATGACAATATTTAGTTTCAGAAGCTGAAAGCAATTCTACTTAAAATGATTCATCACATATTGAACAAAACTGAGCCAGTCTACGAAAATAGTTTTGCTGCCTGGTTCCTTCAATTAGCACAAGAGCACAGAAATTTCCACCAGAATTTCAATTGGGAAGGATTAACAGCTCCCCATTTTTTCCTGATCTCCCCTTGGTTGCCAGTCTTGACTTCAACAGCTCCCAACTTAACTGATCAACTTTGAATGGTATTTGGGTCCAGTGCCAGTAGCTGATCAACTCTGAGAAGCCCATTACCTTACCGTATTTGCTCGTAAGTAAGATTTGTGAACTACAGAAGAACCACGAGGATTCTGGAGGAGATTAGCTGAGTTGCTACCGCCAGAATTTCGTGGACAAAGAGTTTTTTTAGGGTTTTCAGTAATGTTGTATTCATGGTTGGGTCAGGTTTGCCAGTGTTCTGGAAATCATAAAGACGATTTTCGAATGCAACACAAGGTGCTATCCCAACACTGTGACCACCTCCTATACATCATCAAAAGATCTAAAGGATGAAATTAGAAACGGAAGGAACCAAAATTTAGGAAATGGAAGCATTGATCACATACCAGGAAGATAAACCATGCCTGTAGCATTCAGTCCTTTATTTTTAAATGCTTGAACAGCCTTATCAATTGGGATATCTGGAGATGGAAGATATAATTTCATCATCACAATCATCTTCGGTCTTATTAATATTAATGGTTTAATGGCGTGATTTCTCTAGATCAAGCCCGGGTCAACTAGATCCATAGTTATTAAACCCGATCCGGGTGTTGACCCGGCTAAGGGACCGGGTCCCGGGTTTCATAGGTCAACCTGGAAAAATTAAAAAAAATATATTTAAAATTTTAATATTTCATATGAAAAAATTAAGAAAAAAATCCATGTAAATATAGGCTATATATATTGTAAATGATAAAGTTTAAAAGAATATTTTTTTAAAAAAATTATCCCACATTGAAAAAATAACTTTTTTCTTGAAAACATAAACTATATATACTAAAGGATTTCAAATCCCACATTGAAAAAACATAACTTTTTTTTTGGAAACATATAGTATATATACGAAAGGGTTTCAAATCCCACATTAAAAAGATACTATGTTATCTTTTTAAGTTGAAATATTTAAACCTAAAGGTTTTTTATCCCACATTGAAAAAACATAATTTTTTTCTTGGGAACATAGAGTATATATTATAATAGGCTTCAAATCCCACAATGAAAAAACATAACTTTTTTCTTGAAAACATAGAGTATATATACAAAGGGCTTCAAATCCCACATTGAAAAGATATCATGTTATCTTTTTAAGTTGAAGTATTTAAACCAAAAAGTTTTTTATCCCACATTGAAAAAACATAACTTTTTTTCTTAGGAACATAAAATATATATAATAATGGGTTTCAAATCCCACATTTGAAAAAAAAAACACAAGGTCTCACCCGGGTCACGGGTTGACCCGCCGGGTCGACTGGGTTGGGCGGGTCATTGCACAGGCTGGTTTTTTGACAAACCCGGACTAGTCCAGCTCCCGGGTTGACCCACTAGGCCAGTCCGGGTTTAATAACTATGACTAGATCACTAGTTAATCAAAGTTTTACTTTTTTTTTTTTTTTAATTTTATCTTTAGCATAAATAATCTAGATTATTAGGGGCTCAGTCCAAATATCTATAGAATTATAGATAGATTCCGCTCATTGTAAAGTACCCCCAAACAAATATGAAATCCCAAATAATTATGTTACAAGTAAGCCTAATAAATATATAGTACTAGAATTACAAAAATGAAATTGTGCTAATTGAAAAGAATTAAGCTTAAAAGCAGACTAAAGGAATAAAAAATTAATTTACAAGTAAACCAAAATAAAATAAAAATGATACATTAATATTTTTTTCAACACAAAAAATATTTTAAAATAGCTATAATCACAGTCCAATCATCACTAAAATAGATTATATAATACACATGTGTATGTTAAAAAAAAAACATATACATATATAGAAAAATCCTTCACGTAAAACATAGACCAATTTTTGTTAGTTTTCCTACAAATACTAATAATAATTGAACCTAAAATTAAAATCTACAATTATTAAAAGAAATTCTACATCTGATATAAAACATTGAATTCTGTTTTTTTTGGGTCATTAAAGGGGGCCCAAGGCCCAAACTACAAAAGAAAACATTGTATTCTGATTCATAAACCTGGTTTTTTTTTTTTTTTTTAACCATTGAAATTTTTTATTATCTCCCGTAAAAAGTTGATCAAACTCTATCGGTAGTTGTCGCTGCAGCTAGCTTTTGGCAAAACCAACCTTTTGCATGTTCTTTTTTTTAATTAAAATAAATCAGGTAGAAAATAAAACTTGAGTTAATTACTTAATTATAATTAATTGTATAAAAATTCCACACATCCCTTGCCTTCAATACTAAAAAAAGAAGAAGATTATACCAAGTTTGTTATCCAGAGATCACCAGTTTGAGTGTCACAAACCTCAGGGTTATTAGAAACTTATATAATTATTAACTTCAGGATCTCGAGAGATTAGTTGAGATACATGTAAATTGACTCGGATACCCATATTTATATATATATATATATAAAAAGTTATGATGTTGTTACATATTAATTAAGCAAGTAAAAGCTATTAGTTGGAATGAAAAGATCCATCAATTGGGGTATAATGCAACACACAACAAATCTTGCCGACAAAAATGTTACCACTTGGAAAATGAAAGCATAGTTACAAATCCCTGGCCGATAATTAATTTGGAGTAAGATCTGATTCTTGGATCAGGAATGTTAATATAAAAAATATTTTAAAAAATTAATAAATGGATGATCGGTAATTTACTGAGTTAAACGACTCAGATTAACGAGAACACCAAGTTAATTTGAGATTTTAATTATATCAGTTGAGTTTTTTAACCCGGACCAGTCCAGATTATAAATAATCCTGATTTACTTGCTAAGGATTTTAACACAATGAATGAAAGTAGGTGAAGAAGGTAACCACCCCAGTTCTGGAAATGTTAAGTAGCTCAACTTTTATAAAAGTAGAAGTAAAGATACATTAACGATTTCCCTTTTTGCAGACTCTTTTTTAATGTTTCATGACCTTACATCTTAACAAGATGAACTTTCATGATTTCATTCATGTGGTCATCAAGCTTTTCATTTTCACCTAACATGATAAATGATAAAAGCCCATTCTCTAGCTCTTTTATTTTTTATTTTATTTTAGATTAACATGGGTGTCCGGATGAGTTTGTACGCATCTTGACTAATCTCACGGATCCTAAAATTAACAATCATGTAAGCCTCCAGTGACTCCGAGATTTGTGAGACTCGAATTAGTAATTTCTATGAAGCAAATTTAAAATCTAACCAGTTGAGCTACATCCGTCAAAGTTAATTTTATTTATTTATTTTTGGGATAAATCTTGTATGTGCATCTATTGAGCAGAAATAAACCGACAGGATTCAAGATTGAGCTTGACCAAGTATGATGATGAAGAAGAAGAAGCAATGTATTTATTATTACGATATCACAAATTACAGCGAGACAAAGCATGGAATTCTGATTGCAATATTAATTAATATGGGAAAAATAATTAGCTTGACTGAGGCGCTGAATGTAATTCTAGAGAACGTAAATTAAGTGACATGGTGTTCTGTTTCTATGTAGCAAGATCCAAAAATTATGCTATTAAAGATATTCTTTTCGATAGCAGTGGCTAAAACTATATAATAAAACTACAATGTTTTATCTCCCAATGTACCCATTGACACCTTAGCTAGAAAGAAATTTTAATGTGTACTGATTAAGGCTGAAAAAAACTAAAATTAACCCAAATCATTATAACATTAATTAGTTAATATTCTGAAATAAATAAAGGTAGTAAAGACAAAAACATAATTAGTTTAAGTGACAGAAATTAAAATATAAGAATAATTTTTGCATAATTCTAAGATGATTTTAAAGTAAATTTATATATTTATAAAACAAAAATATATATAAAAAACATGTTTTTATATATAATTTGTATTTCTATTTGTCTCTGTCGGTACCAAAATGATAATTGTAAATTATAATCCCTCCAAGGATTAGTATAATGGCCGGCATTGTTCTTAATTGATCAAAATAGCAAGATTATTAAAGGATTATTTGATTTTGCGTTTCAAAAATGTTTTTAAAAAAATTTTAATTTTAATTTTTTTTTCTTTGCTTCAAATTAATATTTTTTTGGTGTTTTTAGATCATTTTAATGCGCTGATTTCAAAAATAATTTTTAAAAAATAAAATTAAAAACATTATTTTAATATATTTCTAAATAAAAAACACTTTGAAAAACAACATTAACCACATTTTCAAATAAATAGTTGAATAAGCAAGAATCATATTCACTCAACTTGGTTCTACTTAAATCATTTATCAGTAATGGTAAGATATAAACATGACTGGTTATATTAAAAAAAAACATATGAAAAATAATTAAATTCATTTAAAGTTAAACGGATAATTAATCAATAAAAAAACTCACAATCAAGTACCCTCCCATAAAACACAAGTACAAATTTCATGTTTCATATTTGAAAAATATTTCTAACATTGACTAAACTCAATTAATACCAATAGAATCCATATATATGCAACCATCAAAAAAAAAAAAAAAGCCCTTCATTGGAGGTGGAAAAAAAAAAGAAATAACATATGGATAGTGCTAGCTAGAAGCGCACTCTCCTTCGCTTAAACATCCACATGACAATGCTGTACAATCTGATACTTGATCCCTGTTCCGACATTGATTCCATTACTCCGGCTGCCGAGAGTTATATAAGCTGGACAATTCACAAATATTCTGTACCTGCCAGACAACCAAGAGCCAACCTTCCATTTTAGCTTCCCGTTGATCTTGATATTAAAGAGCAGAACCCCAGCATTCACGTCTTGGTTAATTGAAACAGCAAGATATGGAGACACAGGCACGGCATCACCATACAGAAATGGAGACCATACTGAGACGTCATTGTGGCCTTGGTAGGTCGGAGGCAGTTCAGTTGCCAAGGTTATCTGTTGGTTATGGTAAGAAGCATAGATGTCAAGCTTTTCATAGTATATACCAATCTTGTCGTTGGGGTTTTTGGTGGATATGGTAACTTGCATGTTAGAAGAAAGGAAATTCGGGTCTGAAAGATTCAAGCCATAGATGGTAGTGTCTTGAAGGATGAACCTAGGATTGTGGGGCTGTAAAACTATCCATACAAGGAAGATTACCACCAGAATGGTGATGATGACGGCAAGAATGCCTATGAATATGTGGCGGTGGTGCTTGTTCTCGGCGTCGTGGTGGCCACAGTCTTCCACTTCCTTGGACATGGTTGTCAAATCAAGTTTGGGGGCGTCTAAAGAGAAAGATATTGCAGAGAAGGATTAAATAATATTACAGACAAAGGAAACTCATAAAAATAATGCGAAGAAGGTTTGATCGATGAAGAGACTAGAGAGTGTCAATTATGTGCTATATATAGAGGAATTGAAGTGATTTATGTAACTAGAAACTATATGGTGTCAAGTGATGCATCGTCAGTTCAATATATTATATATATGGCGTACGTGACTTTAAGCTAAAATCAAATGCAGATTGGTGTAATTTTTTTTTTCTCTCTCTTTATAAGTGTGTTTTATTAGAGTTAAACCCACAAATATGGGACTTGAATTTAAAATCATACATATCATGAATATCATTAAATTATAAATTAATTCATTAGTTTCTTAGGTCAATTTTTATATTTAAAGATTGAAGTTTCATTTGTTTACACCATAGTTTTGAAACCTAACCCGGCCTGATGGGTCAACCCGGGGCTGGAACCGGATCGGGTTGAAGAAAAAATAGAGGAAGGAAAAACCGGTGTGACCCAACAAGACCTGATAAAAAACTCGGTTGCAACCCGTTGACTTTTGTTTTTTTTTTTACTAAAACGACATCGTTTTGATTTAAAAAAAAAAATTAACCCGGGCGACCCGGTAATCCGGTCAAAACCTGGAACCTAGGCCTTGAACCGGGCCGAGTCTGAAAATTATGGTTTACACAATTAACCGCATTTTAAATTACGGTTAATCATATAAAACATATTAAAAAATAATTTTTTTTTTTTAGATAAACACAGTTTAACACTTAGTATTGTTAATGTTAAAAGAAGAAAAAATGAATTCCATCATAAAACGAAAGGTCTTTTGCATATATAAAAAAAGGTGTTATTAAGTTACAATTTTATAACATCTACGATCAGTCTTTGAATATGAAGATTAAGTCCATATATATATATATATATATATATATATATATATATATATATATATATATATATATTACTTTTGAGGGCCATAGAGTTTATTTGAGAATAGAGTTATATATATATATATATATATATATATAACTCTATTATTTTTGAGGGCCATAGAGTTTATTTGAGAATAGAGTCTTGATCAGCAAGATCTGGTGACTCATGAGGCCAACCACCAGCAAGTGTAGAAGGGGAGTGAAGCATAATACGTGTCTCTCTTTTGAGGGATACAACTTATCTTATACCATCATCCATATGCGCATCAATGGCGAAGAACGTACGGAGACAGTAGGAATTGTGGGTCTGGTTAAGTTCTTCTAGTCATATATATGGAGACAAATTGAAACAGGCCGCAAAAACGATCATATATATGGAGAACCAATCACGTAGGCTATCAAACTCCTTTTGTTTTTTTCTATGTGATTTGCAAATATATATATATATATATATATATAAAGGATAAATAATTTTAAAATGATTTCATTTCTAATCAATTTATAATTTTTCAAATTGGCCGGTAATTAATTAATATTACTAGCAGCATTTATAAGCTCTCATGTTGGAGTGGATTGATCATGTTGACCTAGCTAGTTTCTTGGAGTTGTGGACATTAATATGATCTTATTATGTACAGCCAGCATTTCTATGCACAACTAAGTAAATGGGAGAAACATTCATGGTTCTAGCTACAGGCCAATTAAACAAACATATAGTATTTTTTTTTCTATTTTAAAAAACAAACCATTAAGTCTCCATTTCTTGTAAGGTTTCAGTACCTGCTTCCCTAGGTTTTGTTGTCTTCGTTGTTATTTTAACTTGAAAAATCTAGTGTGGTGCGCGGTTAGAAAATCAACGAATGAAAAAAAAATTGAGTAGGTTTTTTTTTTATTATTAAAAAATATGACGTGTCAATATTACAGACAAAATTACAAATAAAAAATAATTGTCGTTAATATTCATCAGTGAATCCGTTAGTAATATTTAAGTTATAACTTGTCAGACCCCTCTTCCCCTCCCTAATTTCTTCTTCTTCTTCTTCTTCTTTTTTTTCTCCAGAAAACAACACCCTCCCTCCTCTTATTTTGTCATAAATCAAGCTCTTATCATCACAAATTCAACCACCCCACTTAGTCTGTTAGTATCTCTGTTATGATTTAATTTTTTCTGAAAATTTGCTACATCAAGTAAGCAAGCTTATCTATTTTTTTGTTGTAACCCATTTTTTTTATGTTAATTTTTTGGCACTTTTTATGTAGTATATATAGTTTGTTTGTGTATTTACTTATTTTATAGCTCTTTTCAAAAGAAATTTATTGTATGAATATGTAGTTTGTACATGTTAAGGTTTGTTTGAGAATTTAAAAAATTATATTTGTTTGTCATTTGATGAAATTGAGTTTGATTTTGTAACTTATGTGTTTTATAATAAAATAAACAATGAGTTATTTAATGGGTACATTTTATATTTTGTTGACTATATGTTAAATTGAAAATTTAAGTAAATTTAGAGGAATTTGGATTATTTTTTTTTTGGAGAAAATTGATAATCATTAAAGAGTACTGTTAAAATAAATTGAATAGTTTAACTTCACCAATGATAGCTAATTAATTGGGTACCAATAATTTGTTTAGTTTATATTATTAATTAATACATGATGTCATCAATATTTTATACATGTTTCATATAAGTAATGAATGATTATTCTTGGATGTATCAAGTTTCACCTGAAAGGTTGCGTATGATGAATTATTGTAATGAGGATGAGGGTCTTATTAATTACACACTATCTAATCCGAAAAATATTAGTGGAGACAATATTAGATGTCCACGTAAGATGTGTAAAAATAAAAAGATTCTCAATCCAGATGTTGTTACAATGCATCTTTTACAAAAATGGTTCATGGAAAACTGCTAGTGTTGGTTTAAACATGGAGAACCCTATGTTCCTTACGAGACTATGGTAAAAAAGATGGTTGGATCAACTTCTAGTTCTAACAACACGCATATAGTTGTAGATGATAACAATAATCGTTATAAAAGTATGGTTATGGATGCAATAAGAATGAATCATAGTTATGTAGGTGAACGTTCAATTATAGATGAAGAATAAAATATAAACACAATTAGGTTTTTTAAACTTTTAAAAGATTCTGACGAACCATCTTGGGATGAGTGCATAAATCATAGTAAATTATTACTCGTTGCACAAGTGTTCACAATCAAGTCAAATCATGGGCTGAATGAGGTCGATTACGATATTCTTATCGAATGAGCAAGAAGCATTTTACCCGAAGAGGATAGATTAAAAGAGAACTTCTATGTTGCTAAATACACCATGAAACCTCCTAACCTGGAATGCTAGAAAATTGACATGTGTACAAACTTCTACATGTTGTACTAGCGTGAAAATGCAGATTTGACCAAGTATAAAACCTATAGGCATGCTCAATATTGTCAAAGAACCATCGCAACCCAATAGCTTAAGTTGTTAGGTGAAGTCCCAAGATATTATTTATATTATTCTCTAACACATCCCCTCAAGTGAAAGCCCTTTGGGCTTGAAACTTGCAAATGTTCACACTACATTGTGCTTAATTTTTATCAAATAAATGAGGATGGTGAGATTCGAACTCGTGACTGCTTGGTCATCAATGCTTTGATACCATGTTAAAAAATTATCTAAACCCAATAGCTTAAATTGTTAGGTGAAGTCCCAAAATATAATTTATATTATTCTCTAACAAGTATAAACTCAAAACTTGCAAGGGAATGATTCTTTTCGTACATAGAAAATTAAAATACTTTCAATCAGACTTAGACTATAAAGGTTATTCATATCTTCAAAGACTGTTGAGTAGATGATATGATATCATTCACATGATATGGTGGATGAAGCCATGGTGCATTCTTTTCGATGATGTTGCATGGAAGCAGCTTAATAGGGTTAGTTTTCAATATAACCACATAATGTACATGTTGAGTAATCTTGAAATTAGTTCTGACTCATTCAGATTATTTGTTACACCTTATTCTTGTTGGATGATGACACTCACGATTTAAAACTACAAAAATGTTAAACCCAAACCATCGAATCCAACGGCTGCTTAAAATATAGAAATTTATACTTTTCCCTATAGTTTAAATTAAGATGAGTCAACTGTCAAGATCGAAAATAATGTTTGAAGAACATGGCAAGCAATTCTGATGTAGCATCTTCTTTTTTTAACAACTGGATTAAGAAAACAATATTAGTTAAACGACGACAACAGATTTAGACACATCTATCGCTCTCAATCCAGCTGAGATTATTTTAGGTCAAGATTGATTGGATCAGAAGTTTCCACACATCATTCCATGGGACCTCATAAATCTATGTTTATTAATTAATCATACGGAGACAATTGCAGCAAACGGGTGGCCTCATAATTATTAAATCAAGAAATCGATTTCGAATGGTTGTTGCGAGTAGGTGATTGAGGAGCATGCAAGTGATTGACGACAACTACAAATTAATATCATGTTTGCCTTGCTTTGAAGAGAAACATGTATGGAGGACATTAAGCTTTCTCTTATATTTGCAAGAGAATAATTAAAGGGCCCTTGCTATACTTTTCCTCCCATCTTCCCTTCTAGCTATTATTAACAATTAACACCAAAAAAAAAAAACAAAGGTTTTAATGTGCATGAAAACTTGTGCACCATATCATTTTTATTAATTGTGCATTTTTAGTTTTTATATTTTAGTCCATGTTGTTTGCACAGCTTACGATTCGATCACTAAACTTTATTTTTTTTTATTTTATCATTTAAAGTTATATTTTCATGGTTTTGTGTGTTGAAATCTATTTTAAGTTATTTTCTCCTGCTTGCCTAGTGAATTGATAAATATTTTGATATTAAGTTACTGAATAATTTTATGAAATAGAGTTTTAAGTTTTTTGTTAAAAAATCGAGAGATTAAGGATTATTGAAATTAACATAAAGAAAGAAACATAGCCCTTTTCTACAAAAGGTACGTCAAAATTGCATTTGATCCTTTAAGTTTCCATTTTTGTATATTCCATTTCTTTTTTTTAGGTTATTACATGTTAGTCCTAAATTTTATTTTTGTCGTGTTTTAGTTCTTAGAGATTAAAAGAAGATAGAGAAAGTTATCAGAAAATCTAAGAAGAAAGAAAGCTCTTGAATGACCAGATTCCAACCAACGATAACTTTGATTTTGGTGTCTATAGATTCAACTATATAAGGAAACTTAATAAAGAGATTTCTACCTTCACTTCAATGATGTTGTAAAAAGTAGATTGAATCTAAAAAATAATTATTTAATATGATTTTGAGCTTTTACGCCAATTAAAATATGTTTTAAATGGGTTATTAGAGATCCATAAGATGTTTTTCATAGTCTTAGGTTAAAAAAATAGTTGAAATCCGGGTTTTTGGAGTTTAAAAACTTGGACTCCAAATTTCCAATTATTGTAGCAATATTTGGTGGAAGGAAAACGTTACAAGAAGGCGATGAGATGTTCATTTTTTTAAAAAAATAAGAGTAGACAACATGTAATCTGTTTGTTATATAAAGAAAAAAAGAAAACAAGCACTCTTTGGTTTGTATGTGTGATCATAGTCCTTCAAACTTGTCTTTTTGTTTATTTTTCTTATATTTTATAATAATATTCTTTTTAAGTAAATTTAGTAAAATGATATTCATGTAATTGTTTGATAATGACATTGTTTTAAAATAATATTAGGATGATATTAGCAATTGTGTTCAGAATAATTATATATGAACCTATTACGCATAATATTTTTAAAACATTTACTCATGAATTTTCAATACAAATAACATGTCTATTTTATTGTAATTATTTTATATATTTTTTCTCAAATTTTTCTTATCTTTTGTAATACATAGGCATCAAAATTATCAACACACACACACACACACACACACACACACACACACACACATATATATATATATAGATATATTAAAAGCAATACTTCTAATAAAAAAAAAACATATTTTTATCAAAATTGAGAGAAAAGGAATGCTTTAATAAGGGAATGAGGTTTTGATTAAGAGATTTTTTTTCTCCTTATTTCAAAATATAAAAACAAAAATTTAGACATTTATTTTTATTGCCTTCAGTTTATATGCAATAAACCACATATCTAAAAATATTTTTTTGTTAAAAAAATTAATAGAAAAAAAGAGCATTAAGACTAAAAAATTACATTTTTTTTACAAAATTTAAATCATTACTTTTTCATAGATTTTTATTATTGTTATATAATTAAATTAAGAATACCCCACGGCACGATCCAAATTATATTTTCATCCCTACAATAAAAATCTGCATTCTACTTTAGACTTTAATTAATGTTTCAATTTTTTTATGATCTATTAATTTATATATTTTTAATATATTTTATTAAACATAACTTTCTAATTAAATTACAATGTCTGCATATTATTCTATTATATTAAAAATTAACTTGAAATCACATTCCTTATCCATGCTACAAGGTGAATTGACTGTTTATTGACAGTAGCATTTTTCATCTTATCGATACATCATATTGAACTAAATTATTTATGGTAATTTTTTTTTATAAAAACTAAAAACTAAAAATAAAATACCTCATTGAAGATATAAGAATTATTTTTTATCCAGTATTTTACAGAATAATAAATAAATAAATAATTTCTTTTATGATACATCAGATTGAACTCAATTATTTATCCCATTTGTAAGAATTAATTCTTTTTTAGAACACCACATCTCTCTATAGAGTGAACTAGTCTCGGTATCTGTGCCTGTACTATGTTGGAAGCTGAATTAAAAGCCAACTCTAAGTAAAAAACCAAACAAAAACATCTATACAGTAGCTAGTCGTGGTCGTAAAAGCTTGAGACTAAATTTTTTTTTTTATATATAATTTTAAGTTTGAGTTATATAATTATTAATATGATGGTTATTGGAGGTTTACATGGTTCTTAACTTTAGAGTCTGTAGGATTAGTCGAGATGCGTACAAGTTGGTCCGAATATCTATATTAATAAAAAATAAAAAACAAAAAAAAGCTTGCGAGAGTCGTTATTTTTTCTTTAAATGATGAAAACATTGAAATGCGATTTGAAAAATTCACCTGTCAAATCAATAAAATTAATAAATTATTATATGTGTTAATAAATACTCGAGAGTCTTTAAAGATAAACAAAAACTGAAATGGGAAAATTGACCAATCAAATTAATAAAATTAATGAATTATCATGTTTGTTAATAAATACGTGAGAGTCATTAAAGATAAACAAAAACTGAAATGGGATGATAAGCGATAGACATAAATAAAGAACTTCACTTTTTATTGATATGACTTTGATAGAAAGAACTTTGTATATTCTAAATTTAAAATTAAACTGTGTTAAAATTAATTTGATAGAGTTTATTTAATTTAGTGGTCACATATATGAACCGTCACTATATTCAAAATCCAATGACTTCAATATTTTTAAATCATTGTCATTTTAAATTTTTTTAAAAAAATTAGAAATAATATTTTTTTAATCTAAATTAACCCATCAAAATTGTCACATAAATTATATACCCGAGCAATTCAACAACCTTTTTTTATATATAAATCAAGTTTTTTTTTTTTATCTAATATGATATCAAAAACAAACACGTAAAAGGAATGTCAACCCGTGTTTTTAAAAAAATTAATTTTTTTACTAAAAATTAATTTTTTTAATATGTTTTGAATCGTTTTGATGCGCTAATCTAAAAAATAATTTAAAAAAATAAAAAATTATTTTAATACATTTTAATATAAAAAACACTTTAAAAAATAATCACAACCACACTTCTAAATATATTTTAACTCATTAAAAGTAACATTCCAACCATATGTTTACAAAAAACAATTGTTGGATGCTACTTACTGAGGTGCAATATCAGTTTTGCCTCTTTGACAACTCGATGCAGAAAAAAGAATTGTTGTTTCTTATAGTTACCAAAATACCCCCTCATCTTCCCATCCCCTTTTTGTCACCTTCACCAGCTCTTGTCCTCCCTCCCTCGTTATTTTGCTTTACACGTAAAGGATACACATTTCAACAACATTTCAGGTCTTGAAAATTCATAATCATAGGTTACATATTAAAATGCAGTGAAGCTGTTATTTTTATGCTGAAACGTGAATGCTCAATGGGGTTTTATTAATGATAACAAACTAACTAAAATTCTATTAATGTTAAAAATAAAATAAAAATACTTTGTGTTTTCTTTGGTCATTTAATTTACAACATTAATTTCAATCACAGTTTTAATCAAATATCTTTTAATATGTTCTTGGTTGAATAACAATTTCAACCATAGTTTTAACCGAATTTCTATTTAAATCAAACCAACCAGAACTAAAAGTGATTTTTCTAAACATATTTTTTTAAAATCTTAACCACAAAATCTACTACAAAAACAAACACACTCTAAACATTAAGAACATCATGTTTTGGATTGAAACTAGCCAGCTTAGCTTATGACTTTACTCTTATTTAATAAACCTCTTATTTAATCATAAGAAAAAATAAGAATTCTAAGAAAATGACAAAGTAAAACTAAAAATAAGAAAAAAATTAAATAAATTTAAATCAAAATCTAAAAGGATAAAAAAAAAAAAAAAACAAACACATATGCCTAGGTGAGCTAGCATGCTTGGTCCAAGGAAATAAAAAGCCACACAAGCATAAACAAAGTAGGTTCCTGCAAAAAGTTTTTTCAAGCAACAAAAACCTTATTTTTTTTCATATAAAGAGCATAGACCAAACATTAGAGTGTGTTATCATCACCTCAAGCACCTCATAGTAAGCCAATTAAAATAATTTCTTAGACTAGACTCAAACATGAAAACATGAAATAACAAATTGTACTAGGATAAAATTACAAAAAAAAAAAAAAAACAAAGGCTTAAGGGAAAAAAAATATTATTATGGTCTATAATGTTTTGTGAGTGTGTCTACAATAAAAATATGATGCCTTTTAGTTTTTTCTTAATATCTATCATTTCTTCATCCAATCCTTTTAATTTTAAATAATATAACATCACAATTTTGTTAGATAATTACAAAATATACTAAAAGGGTTAGGCAACAAACCACAATACCATAGTTTTTTAAAAATTTCATCCTCAGATTTGTTTTCCTTTTAATTGCAGCTTTCTATGACCCAATTAATGGCCAATTTCTAAAAATTTATTAAGGAAAGAAAAATTCCAGCAAAAAAGATTCAAAGTGTAAAACAATAAAAAATCACATGTTCAGTTTCAAACACATGCAAAAATAAAGAGAAGAAAAGACCAAGCACTCGAGCTTGACCCGAGCTTGACCTAACAAGCTCGAACGCGTGGCCTTTTCTATTAAGATGAGAGGCGCTGGGCTATCTAGACTTAGCTAATTACTCTTTTTTTAGCTTTGATTTTTCTTTTTTTATTTAAATATAAATTAATTAAAGTATGATGCTAAACCTAGTGCATATTCTGCTTCAATTGAAATTATTTAAAATAAATAAATTAATTAAAATTTTAGGATTTGTTTAATAGAATACAGTTTAGTTTTAATTAGTTTTTGGACAAGATTGCAATATTTGTTTTACATTAGTAGTCCTAGCTCAATTTTTTTATTTTAATTTTATTTACTCATTTTCTTGTGTATGTCTTTTTATCATCTTTTTATTAAATAATTTTTTTTCAAGAAACATAGTTATTAAATATAACTGGTTTTATGGCTCATGTTTCAATACCAAATATCTAGATCCATGAACTATCTTTTAGCTTTTCATTTTAACCCTTGATTAAATAGTGTTTAGTTTTTCTTTGTTTTCATATAAGATAATAACAATTTGTTTTTAATATTTATTTTTTGTTGGGTTTTATTAAATAGCTTTTATTTAGATGTCTATTTTTGTTATTATTTGTTTAAATAAAAAAATAAATTCTAAGAAATAAAGTTGTTAAACACAACCGAGTCTATAGTCTCTGTTGTGAAATTAAATATTTTGATTTGTATATATCTTTTAATTTTCTGATTTAGTTTTTTTTTTTGATCTATATGCATTAACTTTTTAATTTACAATTAGAATTTTTTCATAGGGTAAGAAAATATGTTGGAAAAACCTGCAAATTCGTTTTTTTTTTCATTGAAAAAAGTTTCTATTTTTTATCTGCTGCGAAGCGCTGACTGTTATGCAAAGCCTTAATGCTTCTCTGGATCATTGTGTCAGAAAGTATTAGTAAAAGCCTTATGCAACTTGGAGCTAACGGCTAAACCCATGATCCAATTTTCTCATGGATCAGGCTCTGGATTCTTGCATATAAATTATCTCAACACTAAAAAAAAAACTAATTAATAAAAAATGGATAAATATCTCAATATGTTTTTATACATTTAATTGGATATTTAATGTATTCTTATATTTTTTTAATTATATTTATTATATCATTGTATTTCTTAATATGTCATTCCGTCAATCTTTTTTATGGAAATTGACAAAATTATATTTGTAGAAATATTCTTCAGTTACTTAAATAATTAAAGTATTTTAAGAAATAAAAAATTCCTATATTGCTCAACCAATAAGATTTTAAGAAATATTTTATTTTCCTAAACAATTAAAATCATCTTATAGTTGTTCTAGCCATTAAAAACCTAGCTACAATTTACAAGGCTGGAGGGTTTTTTTTAAACCTTTTTCTTTGATAGATAAATCAAGAAATTCAATTTGTAAAATTAAAATTGGTTTAGTCTAGAATGATTATTCTTATTTAGTTAGAGTTTCATAAATAACATTAATAAAATAAATGTAACCCTCGATTTGGGAGTATATATACATAAACAAATTCAGAAAAAGATCACATCTAATTAATTAGATAAAAACACTTTGTGTTCATTTCACATATAATTTATCAACTTGTTTTATTTACAATATATCGGTACAAGTTGTTTTTTCCCTCGTGTAAAAAAGTTCAGATACCAATAACTTATATTTTTACTTAAATAAGACTGAAGAGATTTCAAATTCAAGCATCATATCATAAATAAATAACTTAATAAATTCAAAACACACGCAACTAGAAAATTGATAAATATAAACAAAAACATTGATGAAATTTTTCTGTTAATATATTATAATGACCTATACCGACATAATTTTTTATTTTTGTATCCATCGGTAAATACCAATGAAAAAAATTCCAATGGTGTATACCAAGAAAATTACAGTGAAAAAAAAAATCAATTAGTACGATGACGTGTAACTTTTACAGACAATATTATCGACATAATTAACTTAACAGTAAAGTATGTCTATAAATATGCCGACAGAAAAATTTTCTCGGTATATATATACTAAGGGAATTACAGATGGTATTACAGTGGGATTAAAAAAACCAAATCATATAGTTAAGTGATATTTTTACCAACAGAATAACCGACGGAGTTACTGAAAAAATAATTTTGTTTGTAATGTCATCGGTAATATTTAATTTATGACCTGACGATCGACCCTTCTCTCCCCCTGTCTCATTTCTCCTTCTTCCTTATACATTTTTTTTCTGCAACAAGCATCTCTCCCAATCTTAATACAATTCAACCTCCAATAACAAATCTGGTCATCACAACAATTAATTTGTCAGCATCTGTATCCTGATTCCAATTATATTGAGGTTTCTCTATTTTAAGTAAGCAAATCTATCCTCTCTTTTTTATTTGAACCTTTTCTTTTGCAATTTTTTGTAGTATATGTATTTTATTTGGGTGTTTACTTGTTTTATAGTTTTTTCTTATACAAATTTGTTATATGGATTTATGATTTATACATGTTAGAGTTTGTTTTAAATTTTGTAAAATTATATTTGTTTATAATCGATGAAATTTGTGTTGAATTTTTGATTTAGGTATTTTATGATGAAATAAATAATGACTTATTTAACGAGTTCATTTTATATTTTATTAATTTTATTATTGAGTTGAAATTTTCGGTAAATATGTAGAAACTTAAATTTATATAGATAATTGATAATGAATTAAGAGTACAATTAAATTTATTTAATTAATGTAATTAATTAATATATTTTATCATTATTATTTTATATAGGTTTGATAGAAGTAATAGATTATATTTCATTATTTTATTTACATGTATATAAGAACACGAAAGGATGAAAAAAGAAAAAAGAAATTCAGATCAATTGTTATTGTTGTTACATGCATCTTCTTTCTGGGGAGAGATTTTGGATGAAACCAAGGATACTTTCTACATGTTGCGAATCATTTAGTTTGAGTGCTTCAAAATTGGCATAACTTTCCCTCAGCCAGAAAGTCGAGCAATTCTTTAGCTTTATTGCCTACCTTTGCAGCTCTAGTGTTCTCCACTAACAATCTGGTCTTGGTTTAAGACAAGACCATCGACAAATAGAGAATTGAAAATCTCCATTTCATGCTTTAATAAAACTAAGCCAATTTCAATTCCTCCCCTTCCATCTGCGTTCTCCTGCATGGATATTGATCCTGTCTTGTCAATGGAAGGAGTCTCCACCTTCCTAGGCACACCCCAGCCAAAATCAGCTTTATAAATCTGGAATTGAGGCGACCCAGAAACCGTAACCATTAGCGTGCCAGGCCTGATAGTCATAAATTCTGCGAACTTTTCTTTGGCTCCATCAAGAACTCCTTTATTTAGCCTGACGATAATCTCACTCAGTCTTTCTATAACATTAAGGAAACCATTTTCTTGAACAACAGTTTCTGGACCTATGTGTACAAAAAAGGGCATCACACAACACCCAAAATAGTTCTCAGGTATGCCTAAACGGGCTCTACAATCTGCTGTGAGTCCAAGAACAACCTTGTCATCGCGTTCTAGCTTTTTTGCCTTGAATACACAAACGAATACGTATGCATAAGCTAGCACGAAACTGGATAAATGCATTGGTCTTGTTTCCGTATCTAGGTGGAGTTTCTCAATCTGACAGAGAACCCTTTCCCTCAGATTCTTTATGTCTTCGCGAGACAACCTGACCAAGGCCCGAACTTTGCTGTAAGGATCTGTTATAGCTTGCTTAAAAGGCTTCAAGCTTCTATGATTGGTGTCCAAACCTGGCAGGTTGAGTCCCAACCAGCTGTTCAAGTACAGCATGTCAATCCCATCTGGATCTTCGATAATTGTTCGAGCAAGAAAAGGGGTTAGTTCGGGTGGCAAAGTGATTTGATCGGCATTTTCGTTTTCGCTAAATTGTTTGTGCACATGAGCCCATGCTCTAACAAACATGGCTACGTTTCTAGCATCAAGAACTCCATGGTGTACAGTGGCACCAATGGAAACGCCTTGATTAGGAAATAATGTTATTTGCAGAGCTAAAACTGATGTTTTTGAGTCAGTTATTATAGGTAATTGGGGTACGTAAGGATGTGACCCAGTTATTTCACAGACATCAGTTCCCGAAAGATGATCAAAGTCAGCATTGGACTGTGCAATTGTGAGTGAGACACCATCATTAGGAGTGTAAAGGATGATGGGTTTGGTGCTTTGTGCAGGCCAGATGAGGTTGCCCGCAACAGGGAGGAAGCGGAGGAGAGTATGAGAAAGAGAGAGTTTGAGTTTTGGAAGGATCACTGAGTTAAAATAATCCGGTGTTGCCTCGGTGAGTCTGTAGAAGAACAAGCGTTCAGCTGGAGTGACTTTCAAGAACAGGATATCAAATAAGGAGAGCGGAAAAGATAACTCGGTGGGTGGGTCAAGTGAGTTCAAGAACGGGGTGACTTGACAGACCTCAAGTATCTTTACCTGTACTTGATGAGCTGATGCCATGACAAAAGCAGAGGAAGAAGAGAGAAGCTGTAATGGTTAGGTTGTACAAGTTTGATTTAACGTTGAAAACAATATTTGCTTATAATTTTTGTTCCTCTTTTATTTGCTCCTGCATTAATCATAACTCATCACAAAATTTATATCTCTTTAATTATTTGCAAACGTTAAAGATTAGTTTCTATAATTAATTTATTCGGTTTCATGTATCCTATTATTTTAGAAACATTTTTTTTATTTGACAATAAATATATTTTTGATTAAGTATTATTTTTTTTTTAATTATGTAAAAGGTACTATACAAATTTTTGAAAACAATTTTCAGTAATAAGTTATATTTTTTTTTAATCATGTTACAGGCACTATACAAAATTTGGAAAACAATTTTCACTAATAAGTTAGATATCATTTATTTATTTTTAAATTTTCTGCACCCTCACTGTTCATAGATGTCGGCATGCGGTTTTTTTTCTAGTTCCAACCTAATGTCTTACCATCTCAATAGTTTCTTTGATTTATTGGCAAATTCGACATGCAGAGGATTTTGTCTTTTTGACATAAATGATAACCATATTTAAACCTTGAAGAACACATAACAAAACAAGCTAGAAGACTTCCATGGCCTCTTGATTGCTTGGATTTTCTGGGTTTGCAGGTTATGATCCTAACTTACTTCTAGAGCTCCTCGCCTTGAAGTATGGCCTCTTGATTGCTTGGAACCAGGGTTATAAACACATCCTTTGTAACTCAGACTCTATAAAAAAAATTCGGCTGATTAAAATTATGACATTAATTTTCATCATTATGGATATTTGTTCTCTCCTCTCTAGGGAATGAGAAGTTCAGCTTAGTTATACTCTATAAGAGAAGACAATTGTTGTGTGGATTTTCTTGCCAAATTAGGAGTTAAATATCGGAGGGAGCCATATTTAGGGTTATCCTCTCTTCTGCTTGCTGACTCCATGTTTATGCAAAGATTTTTAGTTTCTACTTTTTATTTCCTTTGTACCAAAAAAAAAAAAAAAGAAGCTTTTTGATGAACAAAAGAACATGGTTTCTTCATTTACATGCTAGAGAAATAGATTTAGATATTCACACGAGCAGTAATATAGTTCTATTACATTAGATTAGAATTAAAGAAAAAAAAACCCAAAGGTTTTGAAAAACAAATTCAATATACACAAGGTCTATGACCCATTTAATTAGTTTGGCATATTAATCCATCTAAAACAATGTCGGCTCAATTTGTTTTTTTAAAAAATCAAAGTTAAAACAACAATGTGTTTTAAAAAATATTAATCTAATCAGATTTTAACTTGGTTATATAATGAATTTATGCCTAATTTTCTTTAGAAAAATAATCAGCTCAAAAGAGTGTCACTAACACTTTGGAATCTGTCTGTACCGGCAGCAGAGCACGGCGACGGAGCTGGTGAGTTTGTAAATAGAAAAGCCTTCTTTACAGCAAAAAAGAGGGTAGTTTTATAGGTATTCCAACTTTGATTTCTTGTAATCGAAGAAATCAAAGTTGGATACCAATCTTGCCACCATTGAGAGAAACAGACAAATTTTCGACAACGATTCATGAGTATCAAACCCTAAAACTGCCCAACTAGGCCTCAACAAAGCCATAAAAAACGACATTCTTGTGATGGAAATGGCCTAATACAAGCAATGCATGTGATCAAAGGAAGATGAAAGACAAAATAATTCTTCACTCAACCCTCACCAACCCTCCCAAAAAGAAAAAGGAAACTTAAAAACATCTGATTGCAAGAAAAAAATGCAGATTTTGAAAAAAACTGTGGTTTCATCAGAATTTAACCAATAATATGAGCTTTGAAAGTGACTATTCCAGCTAAACAAAGACTTGTGTATTTGATCCAGGGAACAGACTACTTCAAGAGAACAAGCACTGATGGAACACTACCAAACATATACGACAGAGGAGCTAAAACAACGAATCAAAGGAAACAAAACCAAGAGCTGTGCATCCATGTCAGTTTTGCAGAATTATCTGCTATATAATTTAAATCCACACCAACCTTACCTTCACCTATAGCAATTTAGCATGGCAAGAATCAATACGAAAGCAACGGATAAACCAGCACTTAGCAACCAAACAAAGACTTCACCAATAACATTCACCTCTACATTCCATTGATTTCAAGAATCATTTCCTTCCTCTACTTATATTTCAATTTCACAGCAAAAGAAAAGGAAAAAAAAACTCTAAATCCTCGTATCAAAAAACTAAAAAAGAAATAGCAAAATTAACCGTGCATCAAATTAGTATGTATTTCAAAGCACTATACAAATCCACAAAAACCTACCTCAGTGTACCCTGCTAACGACACCATAAAAAAAAATACCATGCTCTCCTTTCTCCGAATCTCAATACAAATTACTGCTCATCATCAAGAACCCACAATCCCTCCGCTCAGGAATAAACTTTACATCGCCTAGCACCACCAGTCAAGTTCCCAGATCCACCATTCCCGGAAATCCCAACCGCCAAATCATCACAAAAAACCCTAAGCAACCTTCTTCTTGCCCTAAACCCACCAACCCTATACACCGCATCAGCAACAATCTTCAAATTAAAACTCACCGATCCACGCCCTTTATCCCCATTAATCTGATTCACCGCCCGCCCCGCAATATAAGAACCCATCGCCCCATATTCCGCATTGATATCAGTAACATTCTTTTTGGCCTGTTTGAACGGAGGAATCCTCGTCTGGGACAAGAACTCAGACTTATAGTAAATCGAACTCTGTATATCACCGTACGAGATTTTCAACTTGTTCGGATTATAAACCTGAAACCTGGCGTTCCAGTTACCAGACACACTGGAGGAAGAAGAGGATGCATTGAAGCTGGAGACAGAGAGGGAAGTGACGCGGAATTCGGGGAGGTGGGGTCGGATAACAAGCCAGACAATGAAGAGAATAGTGAAGAAAATGACTGTGACGATGATTAGAGCAGCGATTAAGCGGCGGAGGAGGGTGGCGCGTTGGTTAGGGTAGGGTTGGTTGGTGTTGTAGTAGTAAGGGTTAGCGGGTTGTGGTGGTGGGGCTTGGTAAGGATAGGCGGTGCCGGGTGGCGGTGGTGGGTAGTGGATGCCGTTTGGGACAAAAGGGTAGCCGGTCGCGGGTCTAGAAGGATCAGATGATGCCATCTCGTTCAGATTTTTTTAGATTTTTGGAGTCTGAAGAGAGACTTTCTGTTTCTAAGCTAGATTTTTAGATTTTTGAGATCCTTCTGAAGAGAGTCTGAAGTTATCGAGAGAGAGATTTTTTTATGTATTTGTGTTTTGGGGGAAGATGGCGGCGGGCTGCGCTGATATTTATATCAGGAGGATTCGAGGAGTAGTTTTAGCCTTTAGGTGCTTAATAACTTCTTACAATAAACAAATTATTTGTTTAACATTATTGAAAAAAAATCACTTATGGCTTTGCTTGTCCATCCTAACGTCTCTTCAATGCTGCCTGTCATCAACCACGACTTCCAACCAAATTCTATAAAATGATAAATTCAACATGTCAAATTGATTGTGTCATGAAATTTCAGAATATAAAATAAAGAATTTGTTAATTTATAAGATTAATCATCTACTTCAAGCTTTTTATAGTTTTTAACAGTATTCATCAAGGCTCGAGATCAATTGAAATTAGTGGAGAACACAATCAATTTTGATGATAAAATAGCACTTGCATTGTTGCTTAGATATTGTTTTTTTTTTATACAAAAAAAAAACCTTCAAAATATATTGAGTATTTATTTCATGCTAAAAACTAATTTGAAACCAACAATAAAAATAAAAATAGCTAGTTCTAGTCGTGTCACCTTGGAATAAACCTTATATTTTAAAGCATTACGCCTCAGCCAACCCAAAATATATAAACTATAATTATTAGGACCCTCTCAATCATTTATCAAATACCACTCAATCTCGTTTTTGCTCTCCATGCTATTTTTCTCTTGTAAATGTTTTTTTGAATTAGAAAGTCAAGATATTTGACATATCATCTACTATTATGCCATCAACACTCATATCTTATTGAGATCGACTAACATTAACAAATCCTCCTTATCTCATCAACTTTCCAATAATGTTCATACATCCTTGTCAAAGTATCTTTCACCTTTCTTATCAGCTCATTTATTTTGTCAACATCATACATATGGTTAAAATAGAATTTCACATATTTCGGATCTAAGACAGTAGCTATATATAATAATAAAAAAATTGATTATCTTGATTTCTCTAATATTTGTAGCAAATGATATCTTGGCAAACTATAAAAATGATAAAAATAAAAAAAAATAAGTCATCATCTAGTTTTATGGTAACTAAGAAACATAATTGGTCTTCAAAGGTTCTAAATAAGGGGCTGATAATGCTAAGAAAAGATTAAAATCATCATAAAACATCTTACCTAAAATAAAATGGGTTGTATTTGTTTTTAGTAATAAATTTACCTATTGTGCATGCATGTGAAGATTTTATTTAAACTTGTATATAGATTTTGGTTATTGAAGGTATGAGACTACTAAAGCTCAGGGCAATGATTTGAGAACTAAGTCTAGTAATAAGGTTTGATCCTCACTTTATGAATATAGGCCTTGGACCCGAGCTCTTGTATCTCCTTTAATTATGTTCAAAATAGACCCGTAGACAATTATTCACCCTTAGTGTGCCTATAAAGGATCTTGTTGATCCAGCCTAAACTCACTAGACATGTCAAAAGAACAAGATCATAAAACAAGATTCACGCACATCAATTTGCTTACCCTTAATGCGACATTCGAGAAAAACACTTTATTAAGATTTACAATTACTTGGTTGGTTTTGAGTTAAAAAATACAAAACAATGAAAACGCATGAATACAAAAACAAAAATAGCGACAATGATATTTACATGCTGATGATAAATGAAAAAATTACATAGATGTTTTATATAATGTAAACACCTTCATAAATATTTTTATAAATATCCTAGATATTTATAAGATATTTATATTAAATATCTTATAACTTAGATATTTATATAAAATATCTTAGATATTTCTTAAGATATTTATCTTAAAAAAATCTATATAAATAGAGCTTCATCTTTATAGATAAAAGGTTTGTCAGAGCTCATATCTAGACTTTATCTCTCTAGACAACATATGTCTACAAAAACATAAGTTTGATACAAGATTTAAACAAGGTTTAAGGAACATTCAAGTCTAAAGAATATTTATTCTCTACAACACCTAAACAAACACTATACTAACTTAAGCTTCAGAGTGTTTTTCTTGTAGGTGTCGTCGAGCCCACCAAGTCCTCCGAGTCTAGTTTTATCAGCCCTTGGAAAGCGTCCCCAATCTTTTCACTGAGGATTTTTCCAGCCTTTCCAATTGGTGTCATCTATAAGAACTAATCAAAAAGTCAATTTATTCTTGTTTCTAAAAGCTCTTTCCATGGCTCACGAAACCTGATGTAACGGTAGCTATGCTAGCTTCTATGCCTATTGTTATGCCAACGGCTAAGCCATCAGTTATGCCTAGGCTATGCTAGAGGTTACGCCCAAGGCTACTCCAGCAGCTCTACGCTGCTACACCCACGGCTATGCCTATGATTATGCCCACAATACTTAGGTCACTCGTGTGGCTCACTCCAATCATCGTTAATGATCTTTCTTGGTGTCGTTTGATTTGTCTTGTCAAGATTTTTTCAACATTACTGATGATGTCATCATCTGAGTTTCAATGTGTTTTCAGAGTGTTTATTTTCTTTATTTTTCTCTCTCCTCTTTTTTTATGTTTAGCAATTTTACAATTTGAGAGAATTCGCATATAATACTTGCAACTAACGAATCATAAATATCATTAGTGATTTTTAAAATTGTTTTACTTTTCTAAATATTTTTAAAATTATTCTAAATAACATGTTTAAAATTATTCATCAAAGTTGAACAACCACTAACATGTTTGAAATTATTCGAAATAAATGATTAAGCGCGTTAGGGGTTTGAAAAAACCTTCAAAAAGCTACCGGAAGTGACCAGAACACTATTGGAAACAGATTGGGCAGGGATGACGCGTGGCTATCACGCGGCTATGTGTCTAGTTGGATCGGAGAGTAGCAGCAACGCCTGTATCTCGCGCGCGGTAGATTGAACCTGCAGAAGAAGAAACAGAACCAATTGGTGAAGAAGGGTTGTGATTTCTGTGGATCTTATGAATGACAGAAAGTATCGCCCTACAAATTGTATTTGATTTCTGTGGATCTTATGAATGACAGAAAGACTTTTAATGAATATTTAAAAGTTGATAAATATCTAAATATTTTATCTAATAAATAAAAGGTAAAATATGAATATAATAAAAACTCGATCCGTGGTGAACCATTGTCATTCCTAAACTAAACATTATTAAGGATTGCATTTGTTTGTCATAATTGGGAAGATGTTTCCTTTGCAAACCAAGTATTATGATAAATATTATTAAACTCAATCTGACTTGATAACTAAACCCATTAACCCTGAACATGGTCAAGGTAAGGTTTCAAGTTAAACTATGTGGAAGTTGATATGGTAAAATTTGATAGATCTAGCGGGTCAACTCGTAACTTGTTCAGCCCATTAAAATTCTGTTTGACTTAAAAAAAATTATATACAAAACAATGTTTTTATTTTTTTTCAAAAAGTTCTTAAAAAACATTATTCTAAACTTACTCAAGTTAACTCATCTATCCCATGAAGCTAGCCGGATTAATAGAGTCCTTTTGGTTTCTAGCACAATAACAAAAAATAATAAAATAACATAATGCAAAAAATATTTAGAAAAATAACACAATTTAGACAGTCGCAGATGACATCTGTGATTCGTGAGTCGCAAGGTCATATGTAAACTCTCTCAAATTGTAAAATTGATAAACACAAGATTCGATAAAGAGAGAGAGGAGAGAGAAAAAGGAAAGAAAGAAAAAGATTTTGGAGTCACATCGAAACTTCAATAATGACACCACCAATACCATTAAAAAGATCTCGACGAGACAAATTCAATAACACCAAGGAAGGTCACCAACGGTGACCGAAGTGGGCCACACGAGCGGTCGAAAGACAAATCATCATTGGAGTTTCATTGTCTCCAAGATCTATTTTTTTCTTTCTTTGTTCTCTCTCTCTCTCTCTCTCTCTCCTTGTAATTTGTGAAGAGAGAGGGGAGAGAGAAAGAAAAAACAAAGAAAAAAGATGACCTTAGAAGCACATCGAAACTTCGATGACGACACCACCGATACCGTTGAAAAGATCTTGACAAGACGAGTTAAACGACACTAAATAAAGTTACAAACGCTGAATAGAGTGGGCCACACGAGTCATCCAAAGATGTTTGGGCTCAATATTTGCCTTTGAGTAGCTTGTGTGACCCACTTCAGTCACTGTTGATGACCTTTCTTGGTGTCGTTGGGTTTGTCTTGTTGAGATCTTTTCAACAGTACCTGTGGTGTCATCATCGGAGTTTCGATGTGTCTCCAAGTTTTTTTTTTTAATTTCTTTTTTCTTTCTCTCTCCTCTCTCTCTTTTATCAAATTTTATGTCTAGCAATTTTACAATTTGAAAGAGTTCACGTATGACACTTGCAACTCACTAATTATAAATATTATATGTGATTCTCTAAATTGTGTTATTTTTTTAAATATCTTTTTATATTGTGTTATTTTATAATATATTTTTACTGTGTTAAAAACCAAAAAGACTGGTATTAATAACTTAATTTGATTATGATTAGCTTTGTACATTGTAGCAGGCTGTCAGGCTCATGTAATACTCCTTCGAAGTCGGATGATGAGCTCACCAGACCAGATCTTTGGTACTATGCAACAGTGCAACTGGCTAGTGGTTAATTTGAAAGGCAATCTATCCAGAATAAACAAAAGAGGAAAGAAATGCTGGGGGAGCTCATGAGATTCAGAATGCTAGGAGTCTTGGATAATTAGAGAATGCAATTAATGATTGGATGTGTTTGAGAGGGAAATAATGAAGGCATATCAGCAGCTGCTGCTCATTGCTCAATTCATTGCACTAATAAATAAGATTACCAATCGACATGCATATCCTTGGAAGAGAAATTCACATTTCCATGTTAATATCCCTTACCATATGCTTGTAATGATCAACCCAGAAAATGGACTATTGAGATTCTTCACAGAACTAGAATGGCTAAAAAGAGGAAAATATACAAGTAATTGCAGGGAATTAATAAGCATGCAAATGGCTCTTCTAAAAACTAACGAAAAGATCAATCAGCGAAAGCCCTGTACACTATCAAGAACGCGTAGAAGCTTGCTATTGATGAAATCAAACGATAGAAAAGACTAATTACAGGGCTAATCTTGATCAAATCAGCAAATACAGACAGACCCTAAAGTGAAACAAACAAAATGAACAAAACAATGGCAACAACATAAATGTAATTCCAAAATAATCTGCTGCATTTAGTCACAATTCTTTTCCACTGCCCATTGACATCACATTCACTAGAACCAAACACCAACGTTGTCACCTTTGAAGGAAACTCTACCTTCACATTCTCATCACACGTTGCCTTCATCAAATCCATGTTTGCAGGCCACGTCCACCTTCCATACTTTGCCATAGCATGCAACTTCACTGTCAAATTCACTCTACCACCACTAGAATAATTGTCATTAACCTGGAAAAAGAAGCTAGGAAACACAGTTAGTAATGTTTTTTGGGTTTTCCCAGGTTGGTGAAAGGGTGGAAGAGTAATGCTAGAGAGACTTTCCTTCCCATCGAGCACCAACGCAGTGATTTTGTCATAGGACATGGTTTTGCTATTTGGGTTTTTCATGGAGAAGGTAACGTTAAGGTTTGCGGTTACGGTGTTAGAGGAGACATTAAGGACTGTTAGCGAGGATGAACTGACATTGAACTGAGGGATTTGAGGTTGAAGAGAGATTATGCAAAGAGTTATCACAGGAACAGAAACAATTAGTATGGTTGCTACTGTGATGAAGAGAAGGAACACGAAGCAGTCATGTGCTTTGGCTTTTGCTGCGTCAGATTTGGTGGTGGTGGTGGTGGTGGGGAGATAGCTTAGTTGAGACATGGGAGGTTTTTGGTGGGGAGTGGGGGGTTGATTTTCTTGGAGTAGTGAATTTATCACGTTATTGGGTTCCTTTTGTTTCGAGGAGAATTCACAACGTGATGCGGAGAAATTTTCTGCAAGCAAAAAAAAAAATGAAGTTTTTATGAGCCCACATTATCAATGGAATGGGCCAAGTATGGGCTCATATTTGCTTCTTCTTTTTTTCCATTTTTTTTTTTTGAAGAACAGAAAAAGAATTCATCAAATTATGCATTCCATCCACTAAGTTGCGCGACTGATAGAATGTCAATGTCTATTTTGCCATTGCATTGGAATATAGTGATTAATTTTTTATACTCTCTATTTTAACATGATTCTAATATCACTAATAGGTTTTTGGTTTACCATCAATGAATTCATTGCATTTACAATATGTTAGATTTAATCTGTTTATAATAATAATAATAATAACTAACCTTTAACCATTAATATTAATATGAATACTTTTATTCATAATTTGTAAGCTATATTAATTACCAAAAAACAGGAGAAATAGCTACAATAAATTTTATTACACTGTAAATTAATGATGGTTGATTCACGCTTAATCTTTTTAAACAAGATTTTGAATTCAAGTTTTGTGTATAGAGCATATCATCACTAAAAAACCTTTATTTTTTAATGGACAGACCTAACTCGACCAGATTAATCTGGATCTAGTAAACTTTTAAATACAAAAATTTAGATTAAAAAAAAAAAGACCCCTGCCCTTTCCTAGTGGTATTGTTTCTATTATCCTAATATAAATTCAGCCAGCCCATTGCTCGACGACTACAGGAAACCTTCCTCTTGTTCTTCTTTTTCTTATTCAATGGCTTCTCATACTCAGATTCTCCTCACTTCGCTCATTATCATCTTCATGGCTTCAGGCATAAACTAATTAAACTTGCCTTTGCTTTACTTCATATTATATTTTAGATTTTACATGGTACAGGACAACGTTTATCGCGTTACTACTTTTGATAATTTTATTCCTATATAGGTGTCCTGTGCCAGTTCCATTCTCCTGGAACTCTCGTCCCCAAGACTGCCTGTTCATGCTCATCTACTGTACTGCCTGTTCATGCTCTGTTCAGTATATTATTATTGAAAAATAATATAACTCTCCATTCCAATCCATTAGATTGAATTTACGAACTGTTTTTCTTTAAAATAAATAAATAAAACCTCGAGATTAACCAAATAAAATCAAGATGATTCCTCTGGTTTGTCTTCTAGGTGGAGGAACCATCTGGGTAACGAGGAGGAACCATCTGGGTAACGAGAAGGACCCTTCTCTACTTTGTCTTCTAGGCGGAGGAACCATCTGGGCATCACCGTCACTCATTTACAGGAAGGGAAAACAAGAGCACATTTTCCTTCCCTTGTCATCTGACTCGTCAACATTATTATTCATAAACGAATCTCGACAACCAAATTTCTTAAATCCCCCATTTTTTCTCCCTCAAAAGTAGGAGTCATCCTGGAAAGGGAGATAGGCCCCATGTAATCGTTTCAGACAACATTTTTGACCAACTCAAAAGATTTGAGTTTTTTCATTTGAATAATTGGTTTCTAATTTTATTTTTTTTAAAAGCCAGAGGTTTAAGCTAAGAGATTCTGATGTGCCATAATTTATTAGAATTTTTTTAAAATAATTTTTTGGATGGTCCAAAGTCTGTTTTAACGACAATCCAAGTCCTCAAGGATCTCCCAAAAAATAAATCCAGGCTTCGACAGTGAATCTGTACTTGAACTCCAATCATGCCTCAGCGTTCTTGATGCCTGGCATCTTTATGCCCGGGCACCATGTCCGGGCTCAAAGACTAAGCATGTGCTTGATATTTCTCGGGTTCAAGCTATGCGTTTAGCCCAATACAAATACTAGTACCTCATTGGATTAAGATTGGATTGAAAGAAAGAAGAGGAAGGCAGGCATCGTGGATACCGCATTGAACCGAGCAATCCCTTTCCTGCACTCATGACCTTCCCTGTAAACTAGAAATTCAAAAGCTACCGTCGATTCTTTTTTTCTTCAAACTTAAGGAATCATCCTAGAAAGGGAGATAGGCCCCATGCAGTTGTTTCACACAAATTTCCGTTGAGTATCTTCGTCGACGCAGGCAAAGCATGAGGCCGGCACCCATTCAAAAGATTTGACAGTCATCAATGTAAACAGTGAGTTATTAAGTCCATGTGGTTTTATGATTTTACAATTCAGTCTTTTTGTTTTTTTTTTTTTAGTTTAACGTGGGTGTCCAGACCAGCTTGCACGCACCTCGACTAATCCCACGGACCCTAAAGTTAACGACCATGTAAGTCTCCAGTGGCCATCATATGAGCAACCACAGGGCTCTAACCTGAAATCACAGAGGGAGCAAACCTCTTGATCTCAAGTTCTTACCACTGGACCACCACCTAGATGGTTAAAATCAAAAGATTTAAGGCCAGCACCCATTCAAAAGATTTGACAGTCATCAATGTAAATAGTGAGTTATTAAGTCCCTATGATTTTATGATTTTACAATTCAGTTTTTTTGTTTTTTAAAATCATAATAAGTTAGTATTTTGACCAATGTTGACTTTGAACATTGTTCAAAATGTCCCAAGTATACTCTTAAAAGGTCCTCTTGGTTTTCTTTTGGTAGGCAAGGTTGTAAATTTTGATTGAACAAAAAAAAAAAACAAAAAATGGAGAGAAATTTTATGAGAACAAATAATTAAATTGTAATGGATATTAATATAATATTATTATTTATTATTATTAATAAAAACTAAATGAGGAAAGCACTTTTAATTGGAACAATGCTCTCTTTTTTAATTTAGTTTTTTATCTTTTAATTTTATCATTTAATATTTGGTTTACTGGGGATTTAATTTCATAATTTGTTTTTTCTTTTCTTTTTATATGGTTATCTCGGTCTAATGAATTACTTTGCAAGTTTGGTAGGTTGACTCAAGTCGTTTTATGTGTTTTTTTTTAAATTAATTTTTTTTTCAATTTCATCCTTGAACATTAGATTAGTTGGAAATCAAGATTTATAATTTGTTTTGATTTTCTTTCTATGGAGTTATCATCGTCTTTTGTTCTAAATCGTGAATTTGATAAGTTAACTCTCAATTCAATATATTGTTGTTTTATTTTTTTAGAAAACGTCATCTTGAATTTTTTTAGTCAAACTATATTTTTATCAATCAACCAGGTTGACTTTGAACCCGTCAAGTCAACCAGTTCATATCAGATCAATTTTTATCAATCAACCAGGTTGACTTTGAACCCGTCAAGTCAACCAGTTCATATCAGATCAACCCCCACATTAACATTGCATGGATATTTTTTTACATTAATAAAATAAAATAATTCACCCTCCAACATAACGCGAGCCAATGATCTATTACTGTAAACTAAAAGATATGATAATTTTACAATAGCGAGCATTATTTACCAAGACACAAAACATTATGGATTGCATTCTTCCCCTCCAATGCAATCTTTAAAAGCTCAATTTAATCCTTGATGTTTTCATAAAAGTTCAATTTGTTCCCTAAAGTATTTTTATTTTTATATTTTTGGTCCCTATAATTTTATGTGTTTAATTATGTTTTAGTACTAAAATTTTAATTTTTTTACATTTCGGTTCTTGAGTATTAAAGGATGAGAGAGAAAGTCACCGGAAAAAGAAATAGGACATACAAAGACTTTGACCAACTATATAAAAAAAAAAGGGGTGATTTTTTGTGTTAGTGAGTTCCTCTTGAATATGGAATTTTAATGAAAGTGGTATTGCTTTTTAACCATGTCTGAAAAAGTAGATGAGGGTACATTAAAGTTTTTTATTTTATTTTATTTTATTTTTTTAGACTAAAATTGAGAGTATTTTAAAGTTCATAAAAATATTTCTAAATTTTTTACACTAATTTAACAATTCCATTGCTTCATATATCTTTATTAGTTTTTTCTTAGAAAAAAAAAGATTAATATCTTGCACATCTATATATTGAACATTGGATTTCTCAATTATATACATAGTGAAAAATAAAAATAAAACAGCATGATTTGCCTCCAAGAAAAAAATAAAATAAAAAGACTAATGACTCCGCCCGTCCTCATAATAAAATAATTATTTAATATGTTTTTATATGAGCTAATTTTATTTTTGAATATAAGGTATGTAAGTTAATTATTATAAGATTTTCCAGTCAAACCATCAAAAATAGTAATGTAAATCACGTGACTACTTTCAATGGTTTAATCTAAAAACCTTATCATAAAAATAAATTAAAATTTAACTTATATTCAAAGATAAATCAGCTCAATAATAAAGTGAAAAATCACATTATTATGTAAAGAACAGGCGGCGCTACTAATTGGATCGGAAGGAATAGGTAGGAAGACATCAGGCATGAACCAAGCAATCCTTCCCTCCGCTCATGAGCTTCCCTGTCCCCTTTGTAGAGAAGAATTCAACAGTTAAATTCATGCACTGAAACTCCATGATTCTTTGCTTGGTTGGCAGAACACCAATTTCAAATCCTGCAGTGATAGACAATTTGACATTGAAATTTACTATCTTTGTGCTCCACTCATCACTTATATCCTTAAAAACCCTATCCTTCAACGAACAAACCGCGTCCCTTCCCAACTCAACCTTCAACCTTGCCTCACTCATCTTTCCAAGATACTTACCTTTTCCAAGAATCTGAGTACTGGAAAGGAGGCCCTTTCTATAATTCACGATGACTTCGACTTGGTCGACGAACAAGTTGACCTTCTTGTTAGTGTTATTCACAGTGAATTCGATGTCGTAATTTGCAGCAAATTGAGGGTTAGAGACTGTGATGTTGGAGACAGATAGGGAATTGAGTCGAATAGCAGGATCAAGAGGGTGTATGACAAGCCATGCAATGAAGATGATCAAGCATAGTATGAAGAAAAACATCACCACAATCAACGTTAACCGGGGAACAAAGGAAGAACGTCTCTTCGTTGACCCAACAGGCTGATCGGAAGTTGTACGATTGTTGTAGTTATTAGTATGCTCCATGAGGATATTCTGGCTTGGCTTTGTGTTTGGGAAGAGTCACAGAGAAGCTGTGGTTAGAGAGAAATATTCAACTGTTAGGTAAGTTTATAGGAAAAAAAAAAAAAAAAGTACCAAGACGCGTGATTCTTTTTAAGGAAAATTCCTAGTAATATTATAGGAGTATAGTATTTAGCGTCCCTGTCCGAAGAGAGGAAACTTCATGAAGTCGACTTCAGATTCTTCCAAGCTGCTTCTTGCCTCCGCTGCGTCACCAAACGGAACAGAATTCCTAGTAATTCAAAAACATAATCATGATCAGTGTCTTGCAATGTAAAGTATGGAGATTCAAAATTAAAAGCATGACAACAGTAGTGAAAGCTTCTATCCATCCATAGAAATAAAGGAGCACCACTACGAGACAACAGTAGTGAAAGACTCATATTATATACTTTTTCTTTCTTTCTTTCTTTTACTTGTTTGTTTTGGAGTGCAACAGATATCATGAACCACACATGTGGAGAGGGAGTGTGATGATAGTTTGGTATATTTTCATGTTGAGTTGATCATTTTGGTACCCACCAACATATTTTTGCAATATATCCTACTACACCACAATACTGGCAGGTTTCTTCTCGGTATAATTCTCGTTCTGCAAGTGTTATGTGATGTTCACCAGGTGAGGGGGGCGTTTCTGTATCTTCGGATTGTTGAGCATGGAGGCCTCTCCCAATAGATATAAACTTGTGTTTGTTGCCATAGTTTCTTGAAGGAAACTATTGAGGACGCTGTTGTTTTTGCCCATAAAATACTAGTTGCGGGGTGAATGAGTTTTGAGCTATTCAAATGATTAGTAAACCAATTTAAATCTTTGATCAAGACTTTGTAGTTATGAGACTTGTATTGAGGGTCAAGACTAGTGAGGAAAGAAAAACAAAAAGAAACTCTTTCTTTGTCAAAGACAGGTTTCTCTATAGCTGCAAGATTGTCAAAGGTACAAATGTGTCCACCAATGGTTTTGTCATCTTCTTTGTGGAGATACGTAACCTGTTGTCTGAGAGTGAATTCATGTTCTTGTAAATCTTATGCATATTCATTATTGAGAGCATTCTTGACAGCATAGGTTTTATCTAAATCCACATCAAGGAAGAGTGTTTCTTCTAAATGCGTCGACGATCTGCCTTCCGCTAAACGATGTATTCTTCGGTTAGTTTTGGTGCAGAGATCTACGTCTATAGTGTTGTTTGAGTATAGTATGATGTACTCAATGGGGGAAAAAGTTTGACATTTTTTTCAATCTATTCTGAAAATGAATTGTCACCGTTGACAGAAAAAACCAAGAGCAGCATAGCCAAATGAAAAAGCTTCAATGCCAAAACTTATATTTAACAATTACCACAGCATATCCATGCGTTTGTCTTGGAGACAAAGGTAATCAATTGTATGGTTACCACGGACAATGACAAAGTGGATAGAAAGAATTAAAAATAAAATAAAATAAAAGACAAGACAAGACCTGGCTGTTCTCTGTATAAATTCAATTGAACTTGAATGTGTGGAAATCATAACAGAAGGCTAAAATCACTAGACAAATGTCAAATGCGCATTGAAATAGAGCAACTTACCACGGATATCATGATTCATGAACTCCGTCCGCTGTCCTCGGCCATCATTCCTTTCAGACTCTTAGCTAACCAGATAGCTGTCTCCCTTGGAGAGACTTTATCTTTCCCGAAAGGTTTTAAAACAACCGCAAGCTCTTCTAACCTGCTTTGCTGAAGCAAATCAGCAGACAATTCTAGAAGTCCTTCAAGTGCCTCTGCCCTCTGCCTGAAAGATTTAACATCCAAAGTTTCCCTTGCTGCTGCTTCCTCTTCAGTGACAGGGGAGTTGGATTTTGGTAGCTCCGATAAATCAAATTGTGGAACCAGAGGGCTGATGTTTCTCAAATCAATTTCTTTAATGCTGAAATGATCTGAAAGACTTGATTTCAAACTCACAGCTTCAGAGCAATTTGATGATTTTAGAGCCATCGGCGTACTCACATTTCTCATTTCGAGTTCATCTCCTACTACATTTAATAGCTTTCCCACATCCACATTTTGAATCCCCATCTCCACAGTTTCCATAGCTGGCTGCTCGGTCCCAACACGGAAACTACTGTGCCGTATAACATGTATTACATCATCAAAAGCAGGAGACAGATGGGCAGCAGTGGGTTTTTCAACAGTTGAATTTTGTAAAATGGCAGCTTTTTCTGACTGCAAATTCTTTTGGCTCGTTGACATTGGTGAGGTAATGGAAGGAGTGGTTTCTGAAACTGGTGATAGAAGTTCTCTTACTGTGAACTTGTCGTCACCACCAGATGCAGATATAAGATTTGATTGGGGCACCATATCAGGGCCAGTACTTGGCCTGCTTAATTGGGTATTAGTATCTTTACAAATAAATCTCTCTTCAAAACTTGAGACTATCAGATTCAGAGCACTGCTTACACCCTCTCTCCCATCACCAACAGTTTTCTTGTGAAGATCTGTGACAACATCCGAGGTTTCCTCTGAGCATAGTATGGATTTATGAGCACATCCAGCACATGCACTGTTTTCCCAAGACAAATTTTCAGACATGCCAGAATGCAAAGTGGTAGCAGGAGAACAACCAGGTGGATGATTTTCTAAGCTTTCCGTGCAGATGACTGCCTCATGATTAGGAAGTGTCTGTTCAGGCATGGCAACAAATGGAGTTGTTGCATCATCACAAAGCTCAAAAGATTGAATTGACATTGAAGATGAGACAGAATTACTGCTTTCTGCCTGCTTTCCTTTGCAGGCTCTGAATAGAGCTTTTTGAGACTCTTGCGATACCTCCTTGGAAAAATAAGGGCGACCATCAGGAACTTGATAAGTATTTTCAGGTTCTTGGTTTTTCTCAGTTGGACTCAACTTCATGTTTCCATTTGGAACATCAGCTCCTGTTTGTCTTGTCCTTCCAGGAAATGAAGATCGCCTAAATAGATTAGGTGTTCTTTGCCTTGGCTTCATGGCAAGTCCATCATCAACATGTTTAATTGGACCAGGTGGAGGAGTCCCATCATGTCTGAGTTTAGTCTTCGGTGAGGACTCAATTATAGGTAACTGCAAAAGTAATTTGGAAAGTAAATGATTATTTCAGCACATCTATCAAACTAGGGAAAAAGTATGGTCAGTTCTGATTATACCTGGTGTTTCAAAGGATGTGATCCCTGGACCTGCTTTGCAGAATCCAAGGCTGCTTTTGCTGGGGCAACAGTTGGTGTATCTGCATTAGACTTTAAACCAGATGCAAGGGCATTAGGTATAAGAGGTTTTGGTGATGCTTCTATGTTACTTCTTTGTGTTGGTGCACTTCCAGACTTTGTATGATTTCCTCTCGACGAGGAACTATTTTCTCTAGGTTTTCCTTCTTTTAAGGCCATCATAATACCTTTGATAGTTTTTGGTTGCTTTGGTTCGACATTGCATCCATGTTCATTATGAGAAGGTTTCATCACCCTCTGCTCATTCATTTTGACAATGCAAACATTGGGACCTCTTTCTTCTTCGCTTGGCATGGGCTCCTTGGTCCCATCTTCATCACCAACAGAAGCTAAATCTGTATCAGTGGCTTTAGTGTCACAATTTGAGACCACTGCTGGGATATTCCGATCACTTGAAGGCAAACTATCCTTATCACTACTAGAACTATTACTGGTCTGGCTTTCATCCATACTTCTTCGAGATTCACGACTTCTAGGAATAGGTTTCTCAGGAGAGCAGGATGTGGGAGGACTGAAGGATGGACGGTACTGATCGACATATGTCTGCAAGTATGGGTGCTTCAAAATCTCGGATGCCTGACCAAAGGAAATGCAGATTGCTAAGATGAAGTCCTGTAATGACAAACTGTTGAAGTTGGCACATAAATTTTAAGAGTCTTACATTTGGACGATGCTCAGGATTCTTTCTCAGCATGCCTTTAATGAGTGTTTTCCTGCAGGCACAGACATTTAATATTAGAGCTAAGCAGTGACTCAAAGGTGGATCGCCATCAACATAGCACAGGACAGAAACAAAACAAAAACAGCAAAGCTATCCATTTTCGTAGAGGTAAGGTGGTTAAATTGCCAGGACTCAAATGAGATCCATTATATGATCTTCAAAAATCTAGTCTTCTGTTCATCATCAAGCCTTGAGGAGAAGTAGTAAGAAGGAAAAAATGACACATAGAAAAGATGAAGCTGCTTCTCAGTGCAAATTTATTCAATACAAAAATTTAGAATGAAGGTGTTCTCAGCTTGCCCGTGATGCATGTGAAATCAATCATCAGGTGTCCCCATTTAAACCTAACAACAAAAGGTATAAACATGAGAGAAAAGTAACAGTTGCTTGATGCCAGGGACACTGTGTAATAAAATCTTAATCTATTATATAATTGAATATATTGTGTCCATTAATGTTCTCTAATGAAATTTGGGGTAAGTGAATTTTAATCCTCTTTAACTTTTTCAAAACTTCTAATTCAATCTTTCAACTCCAACTTTTCTTGTTTGAATATCTTAACTATTTAACAATCCCTAATCAGGTACATTGTTTCACAAATACCCTTATGTAGATATTTAAACTAATTGTCATGTTATTGATAAAGAGGGTATTTGTTCAAAATGAACTTTATTGGAAGTCTGTACACAGTTTAGGTATTCAAACAGGAAGAGTTAAATTTCAGAGACATAGATAGATATCACACTAAAGTTGCAAGTAAAAATGCTATTATCCCACCAAGATAGAGACTGCATGTCCACACTGTTGTTTCAAGCAATGATTGAAGAGCATATTAGATCATTAACGTAATTTATAAAGAGGAATGTCACAATTCATCTTTAATACTCGTATCAACAAAAAAACCAACAAGATAATTAACATGCAGAAATCAATTTGAATAATCACACTTGCAGCAATAAATGATAGGAACCTTGTCTATCAATTAAAATTTCATATGGTTCCAGTTTTCTGCCATAACTGCATAGATTGTTTTGGTAGCCTGTATGGCTACAAATAGTAATTGCCTAGTCAACTCCTAAGTACAGTACCATAGTAGGCAATGTGAGATGGATGTTGTTTATTGTCAAATACACAAGCAATAAGCTTTACGACAGTCCATGGAGACTTACAAAGACGGAGAATAGCAGGAAGGCAACGGGCCAATAGAAGAACGATTTATCTTGCTAATCAATCCTGCCATGTCCTGCAAATTTGACATCTTGATGCAATTAGGGAGTGAAAATAAAGAAACTTGTACAATTAGATGTAGATGAAGTCAATCAAGTAAACAATGCCTTAATGAGAAGCTTGACATTAAACCCTACATATTTAGCATGCCAAATTGAACTCTGAAATTTTGGTGCAGGAATAAAGGCAAATAGAACATAAGTTGGTTCCTGATTTCTGAAAATATATTATGCTGAAATTACATAGCATCCATGCTCTGTCAAATTGTTGGCAGGTCATGGGTGCTAGTTAGCTTAGCAGGTAAAGTCACTTGGCATCACATCAAGCAATCTGGATCAAATCCCGCTCACACCTAGGATAGAAACAATTTACGGAGGTCTGGGGCTACCCCCTATTGTGAAGCTCAAAGAACATCCTACTGATGAACCAAAAAACAGGTACAGTAAGTCAGCTGGTACTGGTATTACACTTATTTCATCTCCGCAACATAACAATCAAGCAAAAGCCATGAATGGGTCATTACAGTATTCCAAATGCTTTAGAATTTCCAGTGACTATCAAACTCCAGGAACTACTTACAAATGTCAATGTTGTGTCGTTCTGTTGCTTTACATAAAAAAATAAAAAATAAAAAAACAGATTGATAATAAAGATACAAGAGAATTTCGAGTTCTCATTTTACAGTGTCATGAAAGATATTATTATACAGACAAGCGATTCAAGTAATAAATTACACAACTTGTCATAAAACATTAAGTGAGATATCACAATCTATGTATTAAGCAAGTTGTAGGGGCCAAAGAGCTTCAACAAATTTCCAACGATAAGATATGTAATGTGAAAAGAACCATGGGAAATCTTACAAAAGCTTTAAAGGCAGGACGACGAGCAGCCATCTCATACATACAGCACCCTATTCAACAGAGGGACGTTTTAGAAAGGCACTACAAGTAATAAAAATCTCAGATATGACCTAGAAAGCACATACCCAAGGACCAAATATCTGATTTGAAACCATAAGGAATATCTGCAAGTAGTTCAGGGCACATGTAATTAGGAGTTCCAACCACCTGCACAAAAGATAAAAAACAACTTTTAGTTTCAAGGTTGATAATTGGAAATGCCAGTAGTTATTATGTCTCTTCAATTATAGTATACTGTACTCGGTAATTTCCTTGGTGTCTAGGGAAATTAACTTCATCATAAAGGAACAATCATGTTTACAAGTTTCATTTAATCTTGCAGTTTGGGTTTAGATCTATCTCCAACTAAGTACTCAGACTAGTTTGCTCGACTTTACAACTACAGATGATTTTAGTTTGACAGGATACATACAAGTGAGAAATAATTAACCCTGGACATCCTACATACTATTTAGTAGTAAAGTTTAGATGATATACAATTATTCTTTTTTGGTATTTAAGGAAACTACATAGTAGTAGGAAAAGGAATTTGACGATATAAATTTAGAAATATTAAAGCCTGGACATCCTACATATTATTTTGTACCAAATTTTAGCTGTTCTGAAGTTTTTTGTTTTTGGTAGATAAAGAAACTACATTAGTTGGAAAAGCAATTTGATGATTTAAATTTAGATTTACAAAAAAGAAAAAAAAATAGTGTTATTAAAATATACAATCCAGCATCTTCTCATAAACATGATGGATTTCAATCAACGTAAGATTTGTCGATGAGAATACAAATGAATCCCAATGGAGTTCGACTATAAAGTTTAATACCATAGTAAAAAATTAATATAACAAACTTTAGCCATCAGATATTATATGCACTTAGTAAATAAAAAAATGCAGCATTTCTACTAGCAAAATTCATAGATACACATATCACAGTACATTACATCCATCTGGCTTGATAGCAAAGATTTTAAAATGAGTCCTGGATTCAAAATGAGATGGTTTCACAAGCTCATGCTTCACATATATTCTATTTCTGAGAAAAAATATACCAGTAAAAAAAAGAAACATCTTGAAGGGGAAGCAAATGCAGAACAAACTCTTCTCTGTGCTCAATAAACAAATGACAGCAAACGACCCAAAAACAATAAAAAATTAAAGAAAAAGCAAAGCACATACTGAGGAAGCCAAGTCATCTGCTTTCAGAGTCTTAGCAAGTCCAAAATCCCCTAAATATTACCAAGAAAAAGAAAAGCAAAATCAAGACATAAACATAAAAAAAAATCCAATGATACAACAACTAAATGTTGATAAAAAGAGCAACTCACCAAGGCGAACATCCTGTTCTTTGGTAAGAAAGATGTTGGAACACTGCAAAGAGAGTGCTTCATAGGTTCAATCCATTACACCTCCAAAAGCAATAGAGAAATTCAAATTCCTAATCCAAATACTGATAATTCTTCTTACTTTCAGGTCCCGATGTAGAACAAAATTGCCATGCAGATATTCCACCGCTAACAGTAGTTGAGTGAACCACTTGCAGAGTTTCTGAACAATTTTCAATATCATCAACAAAACGACAAGTCAAAACAAAACACAAAAAAAAAAAAAAAAAAAAAAAACACAACAACCAAGCAATTGTGTTTGCTTACCTCTTCAGGAAAATACACCCCATTTGATTTTTTCATCAATTCAGCCCTGTTACCAAATCCCAAAACCAAAAAACACAATCGAGTCTCGTAAATTACCAAAACCTTGTAAGCCAAAACTTGATTACTTAAAAAACAACACTCACATGTCTCCACCTTCACAATATCCGGTAACAATACAAACATAGCAACCCTACAACGCCAATGCACACAACAAATTAGCTCAATTCCATAAATATAAATCGTAAATCAAAGGAAAGTCTCACCTTCTCAACCCATGCTTCTTTAAATTCCACAATGTACGGATGCTGAATTCGCGCAATCAGCGCCATCTACATTAAATATAATTCTCAATATCTCCATATAAAACAAAACCTAAATATTCGTTGAAGAATATGAAAAATACTGAGACTTACTTCTTGATGAGCAGATCTCCGGCATCTCTCAGTTTGTCTCGCAAGCCTGATCTTCTTCAACACATACCTAACCATTTCTCAAAATAAAATAAAATAATCAATACATTGCAAAAAAAAAAAACTGTTACTAAAATACATAAACAGTAGAATAGAAGAGAGAGATTACTTCTTCCTCTCCGATTTATGATGAACAAGAATAGCAGCACCAAAAGCACCACGACCGATCTGCTCCATGATTTCATACTGATCCATTCGTGACTCCATTTCTCTCTCGATCTCCTCTTCTCTTCTCTTATGTCTGTTAAAATCACAATCACATTTTCTTCAATTCAAAATGCATTATCTGAATCTCCACCACCGACGAGTCTTCTTCTTCATGCATCTCAAACCGCAATTCCTTTGAACTGTTTTCAATTAAGATTTCATTAAACTTGAATCCAATCCACTTCCTTCCTTTCTCTCGCTTACTTCACTCTCTTTCAACTTCCAACTACTACTTTTGAGTAAAACTTAGATTAAAAAAAATTGTATGGTCTTCTTTTTAATGAGTTAATTAGCTAATGAACATTTAATACACACACTTACACTTCTATTAATACTTGCTTTAATTAATTTTCAAGTATACGCTTCCTCCTCACTTTCTTTGAGTGGAAACCAGAGGAGTTATGGGTATTAGTGAGCTTCAGTCTACGCCGACATTAACAGCTACCTTCTCTGTGAGTCAATTACATTCTTTCAATATAAACTTAATTAACGAATAAGATCACATTAAATTTATATTACCTTCGTCATCTTTATTTTAAAATTTCTAGATAAAAAATGGGTTACTAAATATTTTTAAAAATGTTAATATTAATTTAATTCATAGTTTCAAATATAAGATTTTATTAAAATTCTCCAGGTTAATAGTTAGAAAAATAAAATAATTTTATAGGATTCATTATATATAACTAATGACATCTTATTATTTATTTTCTAGATTTATTTTAAAAAAATAAATAGATAAAATATCAACATATTACTTACTCTCTATCACTCACTTTGGAAAAATAGATATATAAAGAAGAAATAGGTAATGAATTTTATTTTTTCTACTTTTTTTTCCCTTGAAAATAAAATTAATAAATAACTAATATAATACTACCAATCACCCCATATATACTATTAGTTTGGACAGCATCAAACAAGATTAGACTGGATAAATAATTATCTTGTCGTTTGTTTTGTATTGGACCGAACAATTTGCCTTATTTTTTATTTAATAGACACTAGAAAAGACTCGATCGACCCGAGATCTAGACCGGAATGGGTTTAACAAAAAATAAAAGAATGATTAATTCGACCTGACCTGGTCAAAAACTCAAGTCAACCTACGACCGAGTCGACCCAAGATAAAACATATGTAAAATATCCATTGACTTATATATATATGGGTCGACTTGAGGCAAGGCTCAAGTCATGGGTCGAGATAGTCAATCCGATTGACCCAAATTAAGAAAAAAAAATCAAAGTAGCCTCATTTTGACCATTATATATAATAATTATTATTTTTATCTTTATGTGGATCCGGGTCAGTAGTTAACCCAACCTGTGATCTGGATCTGGCTCCAGGTTAACCCTCAAACCGGATTTTAAAGTATGATAATTTTTATTTTTATATTTTTGTTGACCTGGGTCAACGGTTAACCCGGCCTTTGACTTAAGCTTGTCCCCAGATTAACCTTTAAATTAGATTTTAAAATTATAATAATAATTATTTTTATTCTCACATTGATCCAGATTAACTAGATTAATATTTATGCAGAGAATTTGATAAATTTATCATACCCTTTTTAATAAGAAGAAATTTTATCCACTAAAACAAACTTGGGCAAGACACAAATTAATTTTATACTGTCTAAAAACAACTCCACAACAAAATTATCTTATCTAATCCATCATTATCCAATATACCTAACACTACCCGAAATCTTCCATGCAGACTATTGGCCAAGGATGAAATGCCATTACTCTCATTTATATTTTAACTAAAATTAATTAATGATATAAAATGACGTGATTTTGTTTGAGATATTTAGACTTAAAAAATATATAAATTATATTTTAAAATTTTATTGACGAGTTAAGTTTTATTTAGCTGGAATGATTTTTATCTGAAAGCATGTGAAAAGAGCATAAGCTTTTTAGGTTTTAATTGATTAAATTAATATAGATAATCATGACTGATGGCAACACATTATTATAACACTGAAGCTCACATGAGCAAAAGAAATCATTTTCTTTAGACGGAGCGAGTGGGTGAGAATTGTTTAATGGGTTAATTATACTAGCATCACGAGGTTTACTTCTTCTTTTTTTTTCTTTTTTTTACTTTGCTTTTATTTTTTAAAAATCATAGTTTATATCTTATAATTTATAAATAATGCAATACTCTATGTTCTCACCTATGTATATATATAAAATAAAATAAAAATTTAATTATTTACAAAAATATCATTGTTTTTTAATTAATGACTAAAAAGTTTTTAAATAAAATATTATAATTTTATTATCAAATTAAAAAAAAACCCTCTAACCACCGTCTCACTTTTTTTTTTTGGAAGGCTGATTTGTTTTTGTTTTTTAAAAGAGTTTTTGAAATTTTTTTATTTTTTTGCTTCAAATTAATATTTTTTGATATTTTTAGATCATTTTAATGTACTGATGTTAAAAATAATTTTAAAAAAAATATATATTATTTTAATATATTTCAAAATAAAAAATATTTTAAAAATTAACTGTAATTACACTCGAACTGCGCCACCTAAATCCATCAAACCAAAATAACAATTTGCTGGAACTCAAATCCGCTACAAAAGATAGTATTTGCTATTATTTTTCATTTCTAAAGATTTGCATCTCTTTTATTTATCAATTTTGAAAATCTATTTGAACTGTGTAACCTAAGGTCTTTTCTCCAAAACACAGTAAATTAGGGAAATTTTTCAGAGCACTTCAAGTCTACTGAAGAGTACGAAAATACAATGGATGCAAAAAGTTTTGTCTAAATCATATAGGTATTAAACTCGACTCAGAGTTTAATCAAGTTAAAAAATTAAAGATCAAGTTTTGGATCAACTTTAAAAAATTATAAAAAATATATATATTTAAGATTTTAATATCTCACATGAAAAAATTAAAAAATAATTCATATAAATATAAATTAAATATATTATAAATAATAAAATTTAACATATTATTTTAAAATATTATTTTATCCCATATTAAAAACATATTATTTTCTTCTTTTAAGTTAAAATATTTAAACCAAAAACATTTTTTATCCTACATTAAAAAAAACATAATTTTATTATTGTGAACATAAAATATATATACTATGGTTTTCAATTTCATATTAAAACATAAATTTTTTTTTAGTATTTATATAGTAAATTTTAAAATAAATTAGTAACTAATAAAAAAAATAATAAGCTTGTGTGTATAAAATTAGATGGAATAAAAACAAAACCTCTAATTGTCCCCCTCCATATGCACAAGGGAATGCCCATGCTTTATTGACCTTCCCTTTTACCTTTATTTATAATTTGTTCTTGTCCCTCTTTTAACTCTTTTAACTGAAGCCATTATTTTTTTTTGTCCCTTCTTTTGGTTCCATGTCATGTTCATGGACATGCTTTCAAAAAATATTAATTAGATCAAAGATTAAATTTTTTAGTTTGTCGCACAAATGTCAGGTTTTGTTGGATCATGGGTTAACCTAGCGGGTCAGACAGAATTTACTGAATCATTACATATTTGTTTTTTACTTTTTCAAATTTAACTAGAATTCTAAATTAACCTGTTAGATGAGACTGAATGTTCTAACTGTTGTGTAAACTAGCATGATTCCTCTTTCCTTACTTCTCTTCTGTCTTACCAAGAAACCATCATAAAAGTGACCGCAGGTGCCAGATTGGTTATAATAATGGTTATTTTTTAAATATATTAAAATAATATTATTTTTATATTGGTATGTCATTCAAAAATATATAAAAAAGTTTTAAACAAAAAAAATCAAAATTTAATAAAAAACCGTTTAGAATATAGCTCCAAACAACCTTTGAATTGTATGTCTTCCAAACATTTTTTTATATATATAACTCAATCAACTTGGGTATATCACTTCATCCTTAGCTTCTGTTTTAAGCCAGATGACTTTTCAACTCTTGCTCTACCACCGCCTCTAAATTTTTTTATGACGCTTAAAGAATAATTAGTGGTATCATATTAGTTATTTTATATCTCTACTGTGAAGAAAAATTAGACACTAAAAGAAGAGAAAAAATAAAATCCATGACCCATAAAAAATAATAAGAATATCTCTACCTCCAATTCTCTGTTTTACCTATCCAGGGTAACTAATAAAATACTACTAGTTACTTACTAAGCATCGTAAAATTTCTCACATACCTCCTTAGCCAAACAAGTCAGAAAGGACCTGTTTGAGAGTGTGATTGCAGTTGCTTTTCAAAGTGCTTTTCATTCTAAAATAAATCAAAATAATATTTTTTTTATTTTTTAAAAATTATTTTTGAAATCAGCATATCAAAACATAAAAATAAATTAATTTTTAATAAAAAATAAATTTAATTTTTTAAAAAACACGAGTTGACTCGCATTTCTAAACGCAATGAAAGCCATCTCCACCAACCTCCAAAGATGCTACTACTCACATTTTAAAAACGTCATCTCTTGATTTGCGAGGATGTATGGTATAAACTCTTTAGTCGATAAACATGACTAATTTATCACCGCTGGCAAAAAAAAACTTAGACTTGTTTAGGCAAAGATCTTGTGAATTTTACTGGTAAACAAATAATTGTTTTATCAATGGTGAATTTGCATGCAACTTTTGTTTTTTGGTTGAAATAAACTACCTTTTTTTTATTGAGACAAAGAAGAGATAAAGAGAGAAAAATGAAGAAGGGAGAGAAAGAAAATGGAAAAGGAAACTCATATGCGGTTTGTGTGTTTATGTTATATTATATATAAGAATAAATTCATATTGTTATCTTTCTTTAAATTTTATTGACAAAAAAATAAATTAGACAGTGAAAAAAAAATACTAAACTATAGAAAATTATCCATTGTTTATTTAAGATTTTGAGAATGGATAAATCTGATTTATCTCCGATGAATAATTAATATTGCCCACAAGCTGTCTTAAAGTTTAGTCACTCAACATTTCCATTTGTTTTAACTAAATTATTATCCATTTTGTTTAAAAAAGAAATGATAAATTATACACAGTACCCATTACAAACGAACCAACCCCCCCCAAAATAAATAAATAAATACATAAATAAAATACATACCGCCAACTGTTAAAATGTAATCTCTCTACTCCATTATTATATATTTCGGCTAATTAATTTACTCTTGTATGCTCTAACTACAATCATCTATTATTTTTTATGTACTGATACTATGCAAGAGAATTGTTTTTTTTTATTAATGTGGGTGTTCGGGTTAGCTTGCGCGCTCCTCGACTAATTCTACAGGCTCTGAAGTTAACGACCATGTAAGCTTCCAATGATCATTATATTAACAACCATAATGGCTCAAATCTAACGTTCACATGGGAATATTGAATTTATGTCAAAGAATTTACATGTATTTCATTAAAATAAAAAAGAATTTACATACTTATTTTTAGCATAATATATAAATACAAAAAGAAGTTATATATATATAAATACTCAAAATTAAGCAATAATATAAAAGTGACGTCGAACTCATTCTGAGTATATTATTAGCATATATATGACAATAATATCAATCAATTGATACGAATTCCATGGACTCTTGACCGGTGGATATAATTGTTTCTTTTTTAATCATAGTTTTGTGATGTTGGCAAAATTATTTTTCAAGAAAAAACAAAATGCGGACAAATTAGACGATGCCATGCCTCGACTTGCATATGCTACCTTCACTTGAGCTGCTCCTACCACCAAATCCAACGCAAGAACTCGAATATAAAAGGGAGAAGAGTTAGAAAGAAGATTAGGTAGGAGAATCTTACCATAGCAGCCACAAGAAAAAATTCACCTGGGATTGGTCATGGAGAGTTGAATGTTGGTGAAGAAAAGAAAAGGGTAGAATCTCAATATTTTCAGTAACAATTCTTTGACTGTGTTTAATGCGTGATTATGCTGTAATTTGTCATTTTCATGAAGATATCCAACTAATTGCTAAACAGTAGTATAATAATTAGTCCATTTTCAGTGTCTTGAGAGGCTTTCTAATTGATTTAACAGAAGATTAAGCTATATGATCTTATATTAAATGGTGCAACAACTCTCCATTGCATTTAAATGTAAAGGGATACAATATATACAGGAGGAGTCATGAAGGTTACCTAATTTGCCATCCTATCCTATAGTAGTTGATAAGATCAATGCCTTAATTTAATTAAGGGGTAGTTGGCATGGTTTGCATTTGAATATGCCTTCCTTCCTTTCCCTCCCACCAAAGGGAGAAAGGGTGGGGAAAAACCTAGGAAATGAATAATAATTGAATTTTATGTCTATATTTGTTTGTTGAAACCTACCAATATTATTGTTTCAATCTAACTGGAAATTAAAGCTTTGGTAGGAGGAAAGTAAAGACTCCAAACTATAAATTGTAAAGAATAGGAGACCTTCTAATAGCTAATTAACTAAGAGAAAAATAGTTCAAATTGAACTTCAAATGGCTTAGATCTTAACAAAAAAAAAAAAAATGACCTGGTTAATAGTTTAGATTTAGATTTAGCAATAACACTTGTTGCATGTACACCTAAGTGCTTTGAAATATCACATGAAAAGAGATGATTGGTATACATATGGAAAATGACTAGACATGAACTAACATGGCTGCCTAGGTGGTTACACACATGTCAGATGATGCGGCAAATAGTTGGGTCGTGTATCAACGATGCGGCTGTTAACATGACTGATAACGTGGTTGCCAAGTCGGGCAGGTCGGTTTCAGGTTATTGAGTCTTATTAAGTGAAGAAGAAGAGTTGGCTTGTGAACAAAATTAAAGGAGGCACATGAGGGCATGTGTATGAAGCTCCGATATGAGTTTTGAACGTGATTTTCACCTTTGTACTCATCCTGGTATCCTCCTTACAATGGTATGTTCAACACTTTCAATTCTAGGCAAAGATCAAGACACACTATTTTCCTCACAGATTCTTTGCACACCCTTTTCAGTTTAGGCCAACAAAAATGTTCATACAATACACCTAAAATCTTTGTGCCACTAAAATATCCCATTAAATCACCCATATGTGCTTCACAAACAAACAATTCACGCATAGGACTCATAGGCACACACAATGTATTCTCTTTAAATAGATATCCATCAAGTCTGTAGAATTTATCAAAAGTTAAATTCTCTCACACATGATATACATTATTGAAATCGCTATCATTCACATACTTAAATCCCAACATTTTAGCATTCAAAGAAGATAAAAGAACATACCTTCACGATAACACATCAGTCATATTTTTTTTTTACCAAGGTTTCAATGAATTCCATCCACTTGGCATGTTGTTGATTTAGCTTACCTTGTCTTTTCAAATGCTTTAATGATTTATTATTCGAATGAATCATGAATTTATTTGAACATAGGTAATGTTACCACACCTTCAAAGCCCTCACCAATACATAAAGCTCTTTATCATATATTAGCTTTTCATTGAAATAAGTAAGATGTATTTTATCCTGCATTAAAACAACTACAATAACTATTCCTAATGCGTCACAATCAATCTCAAAAACTTTTGTAAAGTCATGTAAAGAACATAAAATTGAGTATAGAACATAGTTTTTCTTTCAACAAACTAAATACATTATCCTGTTCAATTTTGCATTTAAAACCAATTGACTTTTTCATAATTTCTGTTAAAGACATGATTAATGTACTAAAACCCTTAACAAAGCACATATAGAAACTAGACAAACCATGAAAACTTCTTATCTTAGTGAACGATTTAGGTGTAGGCCATTCTCGGATAACCTATCTATTTTAATACCCTAAGCACTTATAACATAACCAAGAAACATAATTTTCTTCATGTAAAAGATAAACTTTCTCAAATTAGCTTACAATTATCTTTTACAGAACATATCAAGTACATTATAGAAATATTCAACATGCTCAATCAAGTTCTTGCTATAGATTAGAATATCATCAAAGTACACAAATATGAATCTTCCTATGAATACATGCAACACATGATTCATTAATTTCATAAATGTACTAGGTGTATTTGTAAGTCTAAAAAGCATGACTAACTATTTATACAAATCATACTTAGTTTTAAACATAGTTTTTCATTCATCATTTTCTTTCATCTTAATCCGATGACATCCATTTTTAAATCAAATTTTGAAAATACACATGATCCGTACAACTCATTTGACATACATCAAGCTTAGGGATAAGATGTATATACTTTACTGTTATGTTGTTAATGACACAACAATCAACACGCATCTTTCAAGTTCTATCCTTTTTAAACATAATTAAGACCAAAATAACATGTTGACTCATACTCTTATGTTTATACCATTTTGACATCAATTATTCCACTTGCTTTTGAAATTCTTTTGTTTTTTTTTTTGGGATTACTTCGGTACGCTGGTCGATTAGAAATTATAGCTTTAGGTATAAGGTGGTCGATTAGAAATTATAGCTTTAGGTACAAGGTTTATTCGATGTTCAATTTTTTTTTTTGTGGTAAACCACTTGGAATATTTTCAGGAAACACATCTTTAAATTCCTACAATAAAGAAACAACCATATTAGGAACACAATAGTCGAGATCGTTATCATTAAAATAAACCTCTTTGCACATAAGTATAATCATCAACCTATTAACTTAAAAAACAGATTTAATCTCATCCTCTTTTGCATAAAAATTAGGTTATTTCTTTAACTTTTCCACATTTTTCTCACTTCACACACTTATTTTCTTCTCTCTTCTTATTTTACCGCCATTCTTGGCTGAATTCAATTTTAATTCATTAGTGCCTAAATTTGACTTTCTTTTCTCACCATGTTCCTCACTTGAATTTAATATGATCAACATACATTTGTTTGGGTGATAATGGTATAAGGGTGATGATTTAACATATTTTACAATAGTATACTTATTCCTAAACCCATCATACATTGTCTTTTTATCGAATTGCCAAGGACGACTCAATAATAAGTGACTCGCATGTATAAGAACCATATTACATAATTCCTCATTAGAATATCTCCCAATCAAAAACAAAATCAGGACCTTTTTAGTCATTTTAACTTCACCACATTCATTCAACCATGACAATCTATAAGGTTTATGATGTTTTACAGTACTTAAATTCAACTTCCTAACAAGAGCTATACTAGCTACATTTGCACAACTATCTTCGTTAATGATCATACTACATATCTTATTTTGGATATGACTTTACTTATGACAGATGTTCTCTATTCACTGCTCCACACCATCTTCCTTAACCTAAACATGTCATATATGCCTTATAACTAAGGCCTCCCTCTCAACCAGGTATGCAACCCTTTCATAACTACAATCCTCAAGTGGTTGTATCTTATCATCTTGAGATCCGTCACTTTCAGACTCAACCTCACTATGATCCTTTAAAATCATCACCCTATTATTTAGACACTAAAAAACAATATATTTAATCCTCAAACACCTGAAACATTTGATATTATGGTTACAAATAGGTTGGGTTTCTAATTTACCTTTGGAATTTGTAGTAATCTTTTTCTTAGCTTTAGTTGGTTTAGATTTAGCATTTACAACACAACTTGGATTGGGCAATCTCCTATATCCATAAATTTGGCCTCCATTGTGACAAAGAACCAAAATTAAATACATGATGTTTACTGCCCTTCCTCTTAAGTCTTCTCTCTACTTTTGTAGCCATATGTATCATGTTCTCTAACTCCATATATTTGCTATATCTCTATTCATTCCATTAAGAAATCTCGCCATGGTGGTCGCTCTATCATCCACTATATTAGCCCAAATCATAGCAATCTTGATACGATTCAAATAAGGTTAGATTCAAATTTTGGTGTAAAATTTTATATTATCCACTTTTATGTTATTGAGCATAACTCCAAATCCAACCTTTGGATCGAGCTGAAATTTGACATAAATATTTCTGAGGTATTGATTTATGTTGGGGTAAAGTTTCAGATGAATCGGAGTTCAGGAAGAACATGCAATATAAGTCAGAACAGGTTGTACGAATTTTGTTATTTACTTCCTTTTGACTTATGGACTTTCTATTTGGCAATGATTCCTTTTCCTACAAGGATGTGATAACTTGTTTTGGGAATCTCTTAGCTCTGCAAAGATCTCTAATGGGTTGCAACATAGTTTTCAAGTGTGACAAGGTTTCATAAATGTTTCAAAATCCTTTTCTTACAAGGATTCCTTATTCATCCTAGCTACAACAAGGAAAGAAGCCTTCAGAATTAATTCTACCTTCATATCAAATTTCCTAGTCTATTTGAGACTTCTTGATGGTGACAAATATGATTTTAGTATAATTAGGATAATAATTTTTAGATTTTTATTATTTTTTTCTTAGTCTTTTGGTTATTATTACTTATTTGGGTCAATTATAAGTGGGCCTCATATAAGTCCACCTAAGGGGGGGTCTAATAGGGTTTATTTAAGTCTAGAGTCAGTACAAATAAAGGCAAAACTAAGCATGTAAGTTAGACAATTCAGATTAATAAAACTTCTTATTTGCCGCACTTATTGTGTGTTGGTGGGATAATCTCCCTTTCTTGGTTCTCTAAAGAACTAAAAAATAACTTATCGAAGAACAACTGACTTTGTGGTGTCATTCTTATACTTCTTATTCACGAATCAATATTCATTGGGTGGGGGGATCTGTTTCCAATAGTGCTGGCGTCTAGGTACAAGTTATCTTTGTGTCACAATCTTATCAAACCTGATTTAATTAGCTTTTCGGGAATTTGGTGTCTTTGCGTGTGGGTTGCGTGACCACGTGATCACGAGATTCACATCAAATCTTCATCTATTTGTGGTAATCCTTTACACTCTTATACCCCTAATTCAAACCTTGTAGTTTTTGAAATAACTCCTTATAATGGTGGCTGAGAACAAACTGTTTTTTTTTTATTATTATTATGGCCTTTATCTCATCTCAAGTATTAATAGGCCTCTCTTAGTTCCTCTTATTTAACAAAAGTTGATCCCATTATATTATTGTATAATCTGTAAACTCATTGATTGCAAGTTTCATCATTTTCTATTCCAAGTAGTTATGATAATAAAAAAACCCATTCTATCTTTTTTTTTTCCCACTCTAAATATGCTTCAAGATTTTTTTCCTTAAAAAGTAGAGATTTTTTTAATCTTAAATGGTGCCCAAATCTCCATCAATGTCATCACGATTCCTACCCTTTTGGTTGAATTGACTATGACGCCTAAACTCATCATCTCTTCGACCTCTATATAGTTGAAATATATCTCTATACCCTGCAAACACATCATCAAATTCATCATCTTCCATATTTACATTATCATCAACAAAGTCATCAAAGTTGTTGTTAACACATCTTTTTGACCTATTAACATGGTTTCCCCTTCGATCAACCTTATATCTCAGTCCATCACTTTCATTATCATATTCCCCCCTTCTTTTTTTTATCATATCTTGGAAGTCTATCATCACTATCTCCATCTTATCCATTTGTTGTGCCAAGGCTTATATTTGAAAATTCTGATTGTTACCCTCCATTAGAGGTGTTATATTGCTCTTTTCATACATCTTTAAATATGTAAAGTTTTGTTAGTGTCAAGAAAAAATATATCCTCATACTTCTCATGCAATCCAAATATGTATAATGACTCGAGAAATAATAACCATGTGAAAATAAACAAATACAAAACTATAATTATGTTTTCGCGAATAGTAAACGAATTCATACGAAATATGGATGTTTCAAAGATACGAAATAAATCAGATGCAAAATTAATAAAAATAACTTTGTTAACACCTAAATATCCAAATATAACTTTAGTATATTGAATAGGTTGATTTCAATAGTGGAAAAACATGTTTCATAAGTTGACGCAAATCAAATCTCTTTACGCAATCTAATACCTAAATTTGAAACGCAAACCAAACAAAGTCTAAATGATCTCAAATTTAATATTCAATGTTATTGCACCCAAAAACCCTAGAATATCAATTTTTAAGTGATTATGATGTGGTTTGATTCAATCTCCTTTGTATTAGTGTTTTCATGACAAAACTGAATCTTTAGGTTTTTAGAGTGTTTCTTTTTCTTTTTCTTTTGAATTTAGTGTAAGTGATATGTATGGATAGTTAAAAAAACAAGAACCACTTTTTTTTTTTTAAATGAAAGATGTTATAAGTAAGAGACATAATAGAAGATTGAAATCAAAGAGAAATTTAAATGCATAATATAAAAAATGAAAATTTCAGAAAGGTATACCTGAACACGGGAAGCACAAAGACAATCACAACAAAAAAAAAACAGATTTGTTGAGCAAAAATAGCTGCTGATTAGTACTTAAAAGTGTATTTTTATCAAGGTTTTATATCATCATTTTGCACTTGAAGTATCAATAAATCCTTAACTAAAGCATGTTAAATGCAAGCCTATCACATAAATAAAAGGATTGATTGATGAGTTTAAGTACAGAAATTGAAAGGACAAAGAAAGGGCCAAACTTAGAAAAGAGATGCTGGTTTAGTCCAAATTGGAACACTGTTCGGTAATTGGGTCATATCTGGAGTTGTAGATCTTGGATTTAGGTTTGCCTTATATGGATAGAAAGCTAAGACATAGGCCTAAAACGTTCATGGGAGTTCAAGATTTAAAAATGTTGTTTTCAAGTCCAAATTATAGCAACAACGGAGATGTCCGAATTTATCCTACAGCCCAAACATTGTTCAGTGTTCAACCCATATCTCGAGTTCTAGAAGTCCAAATGACCTCAACTTTTTCCTGGAAATCTGAGACAATTTCCTAGAACTTTCATGATTTAAGTCTATTCAAATTATGACGTTATCAATGATGTTTTTGGCAGACAAGAAGATAAGGATTGTTACCAAGTCAAGATGTGGCCACCCACTCAACAATTAGTCAACAAATCAATAGTTCTGAATTTTGGCCTATAAAAAGAGGCATTTGCCATGTATTTAGGCATCTTGGTTTGCAGATCAAGATCATGCTCTTGCTCTCTCTCTTTGTAATGCTTAAGTTTTGTTTATATTAATTTCTTGTTTATGCTTTTCATTTCCTTTCCTTGTTTATTTATGTTTCTCTCTTTCATTATGTTTAGCTAAGTTTATCATGTCAAGGTGAAAATGTTACACTAATGGTGTAAGAATAAGTATAATATAAACTCAACATGGACCTTAATGTTTGATACTAACATGTTTTATATTTGTTATCTTGTTCATTTTTAATACTTTGCTTGTTAAATGATTAATCTAGATTTATGTTGTATAACCCTTGGTACAACAAATACTTGGCACTTTCATAGCCCAACCGTATGGTATAACCGACACCTGTGCTATGAAAGGAACTTGATTTGTTGTTAACATAAGTTATAATCATGAATGTCTGACAACATTTACAAGTATTAGCATTATTTAAATAAGATAACTAATGTAATCATGTTAACAATTTATAATCCGATTGGAACCACCTTTGTGTGTAGTTTCCAGTTGAGTAATAAAAAGAGTTTATACTATACTTGTTTGAAATACCATTAGTGGATCCTTTAACCTTGACAATTATTTTATCCTTGTTTAATCCTTACATCAATATCACATCTCAAAGCTCTCTTTAACTTCTTCTTGTTGTTGTTGTTGTTGTTGTTATTTATAATTTATATAGTTAACCTCCCTGTGGTTCGATCCCGATCTTGTCGGGTTATTTATTATTTCGACACTCCTGCACTTGGAAGAAGACATCAATCTTTTGGTCGTGTCAGCTGCAAGCTTGAACTCTAAAATCACAATTTTATTTATCTAAAAATAAGTCTAATAATTAAAGTCTGCCTTTCAAAGAGGTTTACAATGTCCTTAAATAAGCTAGAAAACCAGCCTATACTAGGTAATAGAATCAAAATCCTAAAATATAAAGGAAAATAACATAAAAACATGAAATAAAACAAGAAATTAAGGAAAAATAAGGAAAATTAGCAAAACAAGATCTTTCTAGCTAAATTTGAGGAAATCCATGTAGCGAATGGACTGATGAACTAAGGCCTCCATGAAACCGGGCCTCAGGAATCTCTTGTAAAAACTTGAGCCTAATCTAATAGTCAGATCAAAAGTTATGACCCTTTTAAGCTAATATATTGGTATGACATGATCAGACTTCTTATTGGACCCGACTCTATCTTATTGGTCCATAAAAACATATATTAGGTCATTTATGTAATTTGTTTGCGGTAAGTTCACAACTTAGTTATGACATATCCTCATTTGACTACTCAGAATCTCTAGTTTCGAGTGACACTGCTACATCATTCATCCAACAAGAATTATTATTTGCAGATACAATTAACAACATGATAAATAACCTTGCTTGCTACAAAAACTCTCATGCTACTATTTGTTATCAACATCCATGTGAATCTGAGAAAAATATGGAAAAGAAAATCATGGTACCTATCTAAAAAGATGTGATTTCATGGTGATAAATCTAGAGATCGTGGGGTGATTTGAAGGGTAGTGCAACCATAGAGATGCAAATGTATAGAATGGACTCGCTACAAAGTTCATGTTTTCTTTATTTGTGTGTTGATGTCATGTTATTTACTGGTCCAATATATTGCTTCTATTGAGATCCATTAATGATTATTATGACTTGTTCTTGAAAGAAACCACATATTTGAATTTAATTATGACCTTTATATTTTAGATTGCTACTCTTAGATTTGTGCATTCAAGTGCATAGAAACAATGAAATAATTTAAGCTAGGTGCCAACAGCAGCAACAACCAGCTGTCTAGTGTAATTTGTGCTTCGTTATGATTATAAATTTAAAGCTGTTTGGTTAATCACGATGGAGTTCTATTCTAAATATTTTTTTTTTAAAATCTTGGTTAAGAAAAAAAATATAGTTTATCACTTTTTTAAAATTTATTTTTTTAATTGACAACCATAAAAACTAGCATCGGAAGGTAAACACACACAAAATAAAAAAGAAAAGCTAATAAACAAAATAAACAGAAACATAAAAGAGGTTGTTGCTCGGCAGGGATCCAAATTTGACCTTCTTCTTTCCTGGTATGCCACGAACGAGTTAGTCGTCCCAGCTACTAAAAAACTAGAACCTGGTGGCATGATAGTTTTGGTTTCGGCCACGTTCGAGTGCTGTCAGTACCGTTATGATCTTGATGACAGACCATTTCCAAACTGTGACTAGGTCATGAGATGAGGTTATAATTAATAGCGTGTTTCAGTGCAAACCATGTTCTTTTAAATTTTAATTTTTTTTAGTAAAAGTTATTTTTTTTTATATGTTTAGATCGTTTTGATGTACTGATATCAAAAATAATTTTAAAAAAATTATTTCGATGTATTTTTGAGTGAAAGACACTTTAAACTACAACCATTATTATAATCCCAAACAGGAACAAAGTGTGATCACATGCTAGTTTTCCATTCAACTAGTAGATGGCCTCTTGAATTTTAAAGAAAAAATCAGACTAACATCATGTTGTATTTGATTTAAATTCAAAGAACGAAGAATTATTCCGTTTCAACGGGAAGGATGCCTAATTATATCTCATAGACAACCATGTGAGAATAAATCTACCAGGAAAAAAAAATGCTAAGTGTAAATAAATTCTAGATTTCTATATAAACAAAAAAAATATTCTAGATTTCTAATTCAGGAAACCCATGAAGAATTTCCTACCAACATGTGATTTGCCTTTATTCATAAACTACTTAATGAATCGCGCGTTATAGACAGTTTCTTAAATATAATTATTCATTTTCTCTAATGCATCTATAAATATCATACCTTCTTAGATTTAATAATGAAGACGTAAAGATGAAATGATATATATAAAATTTTTTTTTAGTAAAATTATTAACTTACGTTTACTATGTTATATTTAATTATATTATCTTCTTAGCAACAAATTATCTTTTTTACAATCCTTTTTAATATGATTTTGATAATTAAAGAAATTATCATTTTAAGTTAGTTAAAAAAATTAATGCTCATCATAAGCTCAAGTGAAATATTAATCTCTATTTATTGTTCCAGACATTGGAAATTTAATGGTAGTATAAGTTTAAGATAAAACAATTTTTTTTTTCATTTTGTTCCGTCATGTTACTTATAATATATAGATATTCGCCATATCTTGTATACTACTACTAAACACAACTTCATCTTCGTGGGTAACACTTACAATAAAATCAAAGCTCTAGAACTTGAAGCAGACTCCCTAAATTATCAACGAGAGAACAGAGACTTATTAGCTGATGAATTAATCCAAAGCAACACCATTTCCTCTAGTCTTAGAACCTTGTACAGAATGCAAGAGTCTACCTGGCATCAAAAGTCAAGAGTCCAGTGGTGTAAACTTAGAGATAGAAACACTCGTTTCTTCCATTTATCAGCCACAACAAGACCAAAAAAGAATCAAATTTTCTCTTTGGATGTTGATGGAACAATTTTGACGAAACCTTCTGATGTGAAGATAGTTGTATTCAATTTCTTTAGTAAACTATACTCTTATCATGATAGACCTAAAGCCTCATGCTGTAATCTGGACTTTCTAAAGCTTCAGCCCTCATCCTTGGCTACTTTAGAAATTCCATTCTCTGCAGATGAGATCAGAATTGCTGTATGGGATTGTGAAAGAAACAAAGCTCCAGGCCCTGATGGTATTAATTTCTTCATCATCAAGAAAGCATGGAACATTATAGGCGGGGATATTGTCCGAATGGTGGATGAATTCCATCGGACAAACCTTCTTCCTCCAGGAATTAATAACTTTTTTGTTACCCTTATCTCGAAGATAAAAGGTGTCAATAGGTTGAAGGATTTTAGGCCTATTAGCTTGGTGGGAAGCCTTTACAAGATCATTTTGAAGCTGCTAGCAACCAGAGTGAAACAAGTTATGTCAGAAGTCATCAGTGATCACCAAAATGCTTTCATTCAAAGGAAGACAAATTCTAGATAGCATTTTGATTGCTAATGAGGCCATTAACTTCATAAAGAAGAGAAAGGGCAAATGATATCTCTTCAAACTAGACTTTCACAAAGCTTTTGATTCTGTTTTATGGGAATATATCAATGAAGTCATGGCTAGTATGGGCTTTGGTAATAGATGGCGAGGCTGGATCATGCAATGCATCTTAATAGCAAAGATGTATGTGCTTGTAAATGGATCCACCATAGAGGAATTTAACTTGGAAAGAGGTTTACGTCAAGGAGAACCTTTCTCTCCTTTTCTTTTCAACATCGCAGTTCAGGGGCTGAGTTGTATGTTGCAGCGAGGTTGTGACCCCTTGTGACCTGGTGTTTATTGAGGGTATCGACATTGGCCAGGGCGGTTTTACTTTATCACATCTTCAGTTTGCGGACGACACAATTATCTTCAGCTCAGCCTTCTTATTCAGCATGCAGAATATTACGTGCATCCTCTTGTGCTTCGAACTAATGTTGGGTCTAAAAGTGCACTTTTCTAAAAGCAGTATCTTTGGTGTGGGTATAGAAGATCACGTTTGTGACTACACTTCCCAGATTCTTCGATGTAAGCAGGAGCACCTCCCTTTCAAATATCTTGGCCTCCCTGTTGGTGCAAACTCGTGTAGATCTTTGATGTGGAATCCTATTATTCATAATATCAGCTATAGGTTGGCTTCGTGAAAAGGTAAGCTCTTATCGATAGGGGGCATATTGTGCTTAATTAAATCTGCCTAAGTAATTTTCCCATCTACTTTCTCTCTCTGTTCCCTATGCCTGCGATGGTAGCAACATCAATTAAAAAGAAGTTCATATCCTTCTTGTGGTCTGGAAAAGAGGAAGGCAAGAAATTATGCAATGTTAGCTGGTCAACTATTTCTCTACCAAAAAGTGCTGGTGGTCTTGGGATTGGATCTCTAAGGAATAAAAACAAAGCTCTGCTCTTCAAATGGCTATGGAGGTTTGGCTCGGAGGAGTCGAGCATGTGGAAGGATGTGATTAAAAGCATATACAATACTAAATACTCCAAAATAATTCTGCAAGATCATCTCTCAGGCATTGGAAATACATGGTCTTGTATTGTTAATCAATATGTTAAAGATAATAGGCTGCAGGATATTGTGAATCATCAATCTGTGATGTTAGTTGGCAATGGAAAGAGAATTAAGTTTTGGCTTGATGACTGGACAAATAATGGCAGTTTGGTAGAACAATTTCCTGCACTATGTCGGTTATCCAATGATAAAGAAGCAAGCCTTGAAAAAATGGGAAAGTGGGATGGTCATGCATGGTGTTGGTTATTCTCCTGGACTAGACCTTTGTGAGGAAGAAATACTGGTCTACTAGAACAAATGAATACTATTCTCTCGAGAGTGTAATTGGACAAAGAAGCAGAGGATAGACTTGTCTGGAAAGACAACACTACAGGCAAATTCTCAGTTAAGTCTCTCTACGGCTCTTAAATCACAATCCCTCAATGAACATTATTTTCTCCTTTACTGGGATTTAAAGAGGAATCGTCCCCCCTAAAGTCGAGGTCTTTTGCTGGATGGTTATCATCAACAAAATCAACACCCGTAGCATGTTGGTCAGAAGAGGCATTTTGATACTTCAACTGCTAACTGCCCTATATACTTAGCTAAGGAAGAATCGGTTGATCATATCCTTATCCATTGCCACAAGCATTAGATCATTTGGTCCACAATCATCAACTGGTGGGGTTTAGCGTGGTGTTGCCCAAAGAACTTGGCAGCCCTTTTCTCATAGTGGGACTCTTTGGTCTCTGGCAAATTTAAGAAAAAAACATGGTTGATGTTGTTCTTCTCAGTGGCTTGGTCTCTTTGGCTTCTCCATAATGATGTGATCTTTAAGAATAAGATCCCAGACTATGATACTCTGTTCTTCCTTATTATTACTCGGCTTTGTTTATGGATAAAGGCTATAGACCTTGATTTTCCTTACTCGGCTTTGTTTATGGATAAAGGCTATAGACCTTGATTTTGCAGAAGGACTGATTCAATGGGACTAATATGCAAAAACTGACTTGTGTTATGTGGCCTGCTCCTATGGCTAATAGCTTCAAATGGAATGTGGACAGATCCTCTCTCGGAAAGCCTGGCCCCTCAAGATAGGTGGTGTTTTGCGGAATCACAATGGAATTTTTCTTGGTATTTTCTCTCTGCCGGTTGGGATTTTAGATTCCAATGTAGCAGAGCTGAGAGCAGTTGTCAAAATTATTAAACTATCGGCCTCTAATTGCCTCATGCATCATAAGTATATTATTATTGAATCTCACTCTGTCAATGTCATTAGCCGGATGAATAACCCTCATAATAGGCCTTGGCTTTATCATAAACTATTCTCCTCAGCTAAGAGACTAGCTTCATGTTTTGGTTCAATCACCTTCTCTCACTCTTTTCGTGAGAGTAACCACATGGCAGACCACCTAGCTAAACAGGGAGTGCATAGAAATCTGATTTTGCTGCTTGGCTCTGAATCAGTCAGATGATCTGCGGGTGCTCTGTAGTCTACTGCAGTTTTGCGGTTCTTGGGGCAGTGGTAAGTTTCTCAGGCAGGGATCCGGCTCAGTTAGTTTTTGCTTGCAAAATTCAAGTTACTGTTTCTGTGTGTAGTCATCTGGCTTCTGGAGGGAAGGATCAGAAATGTAATCGCTACAGCCTACAGAATTTATGCCATGAATAGTATCTTATCATGATCCTTCGCGCGAGTTGCCCTGCAAAATGCTTGTTCACGTCCAGAAGATGAAGGGTGGTAAGAAACGACCCTGATTGGTGTGATAGAATAATCTGTTTTTTGGGGAGGATCATCTCAGCAGAGGCGATCCGAATTTTCATAGCAGACTCTGATGTTTCATAGCATTTCATGGAGTTTGGGAATCTCCGGTTCAGACAGCTTATTGTTTCATCTTATCTCCCTGTGTGCTTTTATGTTAAGATCTCATGTGATGACAGGGCAAGCTTATGCTTGATTAATTATATCAGCTTCTTTCAAAAAAAAAAAAAAAAAAAAAAAACACAACTTCATCTTCCTCGTCTCATTCTCTCTCTATCTCATATGTTTCTATCATTTCTATCTTAAAACAATAACCAAATACTATTAATTTATGGATGGATTTCAATTCCAAAAAAAAAACATTATGACCTCATGAATTTCTTGTAATCTTTAACCATTAATGTTTACTTCCAAGAATCTTTATCATTTTGACCTCAAGAAAAAAAAAGAGAGCATAAGCACTAGTTCTACTACTTGGTTTCGCTATTGTTGGATCCATGAGTTCAATTTTAAGTTTGCTTGTCCATTCAATGCTAATAGTTAAAATTTTGAGATGAGCTTAATCTCGAGATAATTGATCCCAAGCCAACAATAATAAGCAAGGAGCCCATGCCAACTTTTTTTGCTTCTAACCACCTGCTACAATTAACAACAATGCTCAATTACTCAGATTTATTAAACAATCAGGCTTGTCTTACAATATTATTTGTCGATCAACAAATTGGTGCATCACCTTACCCAAGGATGCATCGAACAACAAGAAAGCTAGAGCCATACGGCTTGCTTTTCACATATGAATTGAAACGAGCAACAAGATGTAAGAGCTCACTACCGTGACCAAACATGATGACTCTCTCTCTGGACTTGACACTGAAATGGTCTGAATGAAGCTGCAAGCAAGAACCTTACATGGATATTCCAAATAACAAGTGCTTTCAATGCAAGTAGAAGCTAATCCTCCATTGGTTTTTAGTTGCTTGAACATCATAACGTCACTTTCCATCTAATACAGATATTTCTACACAACCCTCCATCAACAGGACACTTCTCCACATAAAAGTGGTGAACGCAAAGTAACCTTCATCATGATAAATTGTGTGGGTGACGGTTAAAACTCTGCCACTATGCAAATGTTATGATTAAATTGGCAAGTAGGCGTACAAAATCCCATAAACCACAATTCTGAAAATCTCCAGGGAAAGAAAAGAACCCTCTTTTGGGCGTACCTGAGTTCAGCTATGGTATCCAGGAGTCCTGTCAACAAAAAGCAATCTAGCATCATGACTAAACAAATGCAAAACATATCATCAGAAACGACTCTATCATACAATTAAGATGAACCTTTGGTTGTATTATCCTCACTGATTTCAATGTCAAAAGCTCTGCAAACTCTACAAACTGTAAGATCATGAAGCAAGGTTCCCTCTTCCTTAAGATCATGAAGCAATTTCTTCAGCTCTGCAAACATGCTATGTCATTCGGTCTGATTGACTAGAATGGCGGCTATCATGAAGAAGGTTCCGATTTTTCTTTTTTTAAAAAAGAAAAAAAGAAAAGGAAAAAACCTTTCCTGTATAAAAAGGTCCAATTTCCTATTCTATTCTTATTAAAGGTAAAATCTTTTATCCTACTTTGTACGTGACTCCTTATATATGAAATCTTTCCAGTATTAAAACTTCCTCTATATATGCATTCATTATTCATTAATTTATTTCCCATTTAATATCGGCCTATGAACCGTGATTAAGTATAAATATAGCTTTGAATGTTAGACTTTTTTGAAAACATTTTACATTATTGATAAAGTTTGAATCATCTACAGAATTGTTAAGGGTAGATTTTATTTGCTCTTTGTTTGCCAAATTTTCGGCTCAACTCAGCCTGCTGTTTTTCTTTAACTCTTAAATCTTTATTCATGAAAGAAACACAACTTTTCTTTTGTCAAGTGTTTTCTCTTTTTCTATAACCTATTTAGCTAACAAGCTCCCCTTTTTTTTATACTTCGCAAGCAGAACCTCCAGCTTGAAGACCGAACAACAAAGATGAACATGATGTTTGGTATGTTAATCTTAGTTGCTATAATCCTAGTTTCCACACTTCTTTTCTGGGTGTGCTAATGCATCGTTAATGAACCTAAGAAAGTAACAAAGAAGATAGCAGAAGGTGTTAAGGATCTCACGGCTCAAGACCCACCAGTGTAACCATTGAAGGGATACCATCATCAGCTTAGTGCCTCTCATCCCATGGATACAAAGCACTAACAGGTCCTAGTTAATTAATATCTTGAATATTTAATTGCAATGGAGTCATTACCTATTTAAGTTGTGACGATGGGGCTTTTCTTTGTTTCCCTAAATTTTCATCAGAATTTTTGCATCGAATCAAGTTAATTTTCATATCAGATTTGTTTAAATATATTATAAAATGTCATTCAATAGCTTTCTTTCGTATCCTACCAACATATAAGTTTAATATCAAATAATGCGCGCGCGCGCGCGCGCGCGCACACACACACACACACACATATATATATATATATATATATATATATATATATATATATATATATATATATCATCTGGCATATCTAGCTCGTGGAATATATATGACAATCCACGAGCTAGATATGCCAGATGAGAAGGCATACCCAGCAACAAGTTTAAGCAGGAAACCTAATACACACTTTGTTAGTAGGTGAAGAAAAAAACACACGTATTGTGCAGATAGGCCATAATATTTACATATACGTAACATATGATTTTCATTAGGATTGCATAATCAACAAATTGTCTAGCAGCATTAAATCAAATTGTAGATAGGCCATTCAAGGAAAGGAAAAAAAAACATTCTGACATAAAGAATTTCTAGTAGTCTTCATTACTCATATTAGAGAATCAGGTTTTTCTTGCAAAATTTGTCTATACACAAAACAAGATCAAATAAGAAGAATAAAGTTAGATCCATACATCTTGCTTTTCACAGTTGAATTAAAACAAGTTAAGAGATATAAGATCTCACTATCGTGACCAAACATAACTACACTCTCGACTTGACACTAAACTGGTTTGAATGAAGTAGCAAACAAGAACCATAAATGAATCCCTTCTGATTGTTTTGAATACAAAATCATCACAATGAACATTCAAATAAGAAGTGATATAAATACAAGTCGCAGCTAATTCTCCATGAGAATTAGTAATAACTAGATTGGTAACATATGCTATGCATAGGTTGTCTAATTTTTTTTAATGTGCAAAATGGACACTCAAGTAATGATAGTGTTTATAAAAAAAAGGAAGAAAAACCCGATACTCATGTCATTAACTTGACTGTATCAAATAAGATCGAGTGATTTAATAATTTGATTTAGACCGTAGGCAACGATAGCAAATGAACTGTAAAAAAATATATTTGGCAATAATTATCTAAAAAAATAAGCCATCGATATCATGCCCGAAAGGAGAAGAAAGAAAAAATCACTTGAGACTCACCATCACTCCACTGTGGACATCGCCCAACACCAAAAGAGTTTGATGAGATGGTTTAAACTGTTAAGTTTAAAGGTCATGATCTTTTCTAAGATTGTACACGCCTCTACGTGATTTATGAGGTTGAGTTTTACTTAGTGTCTCATAAGTGCTTGTAGTGTCCTAATTTTAGGCATTTTAGCTAACAATTCTAGGTACTTTATTGCTTCATTAAGGTCTTTATCTTTAAAAGTTTCATTGCATATCAATTCTACCATTTGCCTATTTTTAGGTGTTAAACATTCATAGAAGTGTGAAGCTAATCTCCATGTTTCAAAACCATGGTGATGACAATTATTAAGCAAGTCTTTATACTTATTCCAATACTAATAAAATGTTTCTCCTGATTTTTTTAGTGAAGCTGGTGGTTTGTCTTTTAAAAGAGTTTGTTCATTGAGAAGAAAAAAACTTCTTTAAAAATTGTTGTTGCATTTTATCCTAGACATGAATAAATCTTGACCTAACTGAATTGAAGAAGAAGAAGAAGAAGAAATGGGAGGAGAAGAGAGAATTGTTAGGTTTTAATTCCTTTTCAAATCATCGACTAACATTCTATCAGTAATTTCGTTGGTAATTTGACACGTTAAAAATACCGATGAAATTTCTGACGAAATGTTTTTATTCTGTTGCAGTTTCCATTGGAAATTTTCTATCAATAAATAGCGACAAGATATTTTTTATCAGTAATTGTGTTTTTTTTTTAATTTTCTGGTAGTGTTTGTATTTTTCTTATATATATACACACACATTACAGTAACAATGATTTTTTCTTCTTTTGTAAAAAGTCAGAACCTTCTTTTATGATCTTTACCATTCTAGTCTATCAGGCCAAACAATATAGCATTACAGCTTCTAGAGTTGAAGAAATTGCTTCATGTTCTGAAAGAAGAGAGAACTTTCTGGTCACAATGATGACGGGGATAGAATTAATTGGAAAAGGTGAAGAATAGGATCCATTAGTTTTTATGCATATTTTAGATACTTGGAAAGCCCTGTATATGAACTAGTAGCTTCCCAGTTTGAAGTCCAAATGTTGCTGCGAAGTGATAATGATTGCATTTGCATATCCCACGGGTCTTTGTAGAACTTAACGAGATATAGCTAATAATTAAACTTTATTTGGAAGAGCTAGCTTCATCCGCATAGATAATCATGGATAAATTATTTTAAAAAAACTCTTGGGTTTTCCATTCAAAGAATCTTTGATTTTTCTAGATTTAATTTTTAATTTATGACTGTTAATCAAATGTTAATAATAGTGGAGATTAATTCTTATTATTTATTCAACCTTTTAGCTTTCAAAATTTACTATAAAAAGAGGGTGAAGAAAGAGTTTCTAACTTGAATTTTTAAGATTTCTACACACTTTTTCTTACTTTATTTTTAGTATTTATTCTTCTTTTTATGCTTTGAGAGCCTAGGTTCATCTTATTTAGATAATTATTTGAGTTACATAATCTTTAGTTTAAAGACCTTGTTTTAGAAGTGCATCTAACTAAGGTGGTGTTGTTGGAATCTTAAGAGGCATATTGCAAATATTCTAATTGCACAAGTGAAGATCAATAAAGTCTTAAAGTACTTTAAGATTCATTACTTTAAAGTGCTTTAAAAAGTAAATCCTTTTATTGTTTTAATTTAAAAATAATTAATTTTTATTATTAATATGCATGCTAGGTTGATATATATATATATATCAACCTATGCTTAGTATACATTCTAGAGTTCTATTATTATTTTTTTGTATTGAAAGCATGCTTGTTATTATTTATGTTTTTGCTGTTTTTGCATACTTATAAATTTATACTTGTATGAACTTTAGGCTTTCCTTGAAAACTTCTTTTATATTTAGTATGTATTGTTATGATAAATTAAACATCATTACTTTCTAGTCTAATATATATCTAGAAACTATTATTTACAAAAGTTACTATGCGTTTAACACTTTTTCATAAAAAAAGCATCATGTTGGATGAAGGGTTAAGCATTTGCATTACATAGATAGTGATGCTATGTAGTCCAAGTAACTACCAATCATTAGAGGATTAGCTGTTAGTTGTATTTAAATCACTTTTTATTTAGATGTTTATTACGAAGAACAGGGAGTAATGCAGAAACCTCATAAGATATGTTAAAATCAGATTTGAATGTTTGCAACTTGACCCAATAAAAACCTGCATTGAAAAACTAAAGTTATACACAATGATCACCCCTATCTTACGTCTATAAATAGACGCGAACAAGTAGTATAAAATCACAACGAAGTGATCAATTCTTCAAAGAGTTTGCAAATTTAATCAGGAATTTAGTATGAGAATCACTCATTCATCCACACAAAAGATAGCAAGAATATTGGTTTTTTTTTTATTAAAAATAATCTAACCTCTAAAAGTATCTATAAAAAAATATTTATACTAGGAAGAATCCTAAATCTAATAGGATATCCCTAATGGATATGGATAAACCTAATAATAATAATAATAATTCAATCAACTTAAATTTAAATAAAAGCCCTAATATTGCTAAAAGACATAATAATACCTAAAAAACAAATAAAATAATAGGCCAATTAATTTAAATAAAACTAAAGTCATTTTTGTAATCTGATGGGAGAATTGAAGCTCAAATTAAAATGCATGGTTATCTCTCATCTTAATAAATTAGAAAACGTGTTATATATCACCAGAAATCTACGGATATCTACTTTTCAATGTAACTGGAATCACATTAAAATTCCTTATGTTTATGACCTAAACAATAGAGAATATCAAAATTGACAGATTTGAATCTTTTAATTTCAATATTTTGTAATGTATGAATGTCTATCAACAAGCTTTTCTTGAACATGAATTAAATTAATTAATACTTGTTCTTCATTATTTAATATCTTCTTGAAGTCTACTTTAACCCATATATCTTGAAGAAGTTCAATAAAAATCTCTTTGAACCTTTTATCTTTAAATCTTGTCACCAGACTAACTAAAATCTCTAATGAATTTTTTAGTGTTGCTTGGATCACATCAAGGAATTTATGTCTTCCTTGCTGCTTCATTCAGACCAGTTTAGTTTCAAGTTGAGAGAGTGGTCATGTTTGGTCAAGTTTATATCTTTTTACTCATTTTAATTCACCTACGGAAAGCAAGATGTATGGCTCTATTATTTGAATTTTTTTTTTTTTTTGTATCGACAAATTTTGTAAGAAAAACCTGATTGTCTAATGTGAGCAATGAAGACTACTAGAAATTCTTTATGTCAGAATTTTTTCCCTCTCCTCGGCCTATCTGCAATTTGATTTAATGCTGGCTGACAATTTATTGATTATGCAATCCTGATGAAAATCATCTGTTACATAGATGTAAATGTCAGGGTTATGATGTTTGATGATAGTTTACAAAGTACGTAGATAGCCAATGGGTACTCTTGGGAGGCAATTCCTTCATTAATGATATATTATTCTGCTACTCATTCATGTTTTTGTATAATCTTTTTGGAGTGGAAATCTTTTTGGATAGTTTACAAAGTACGTATAATCTTTTTGGGGTGGAAATCCAGACTTTATTCTGCTATTCATTCATGTTTTTGTATTAAAATCAGCAGGTTTTAATGATATATTAATTAATTCTTGTCCAACAATTCCTTCATCAGAGTAATTGATTGATATAAAGAAAATATAAAGATTCAAAAAAAATTAGGAACCAAGAAATTTTTCTTTAGCCAAAAAATAATCATTAATGGCTTTCCTTTAGCCACAACCTTATTGTGAATAAATAATTGCAATATAATAATTGAAATAAAACACTCAAACAAAAACAATCATACACTGCACTAAATATTGGAAAAAAAAACATCAAAATCTTGATGAAAATTAACGGAACCAAACAAAAACTCCGTAGTCACAACTTAAACAGTAGTGATATCATTGCAACTAAATATTAAAGATAATAATTAATAAAGACCTATTAGTGCTATGAATCCACGAGATGAGAGGCACTAAACTGGTCATGGTGTCCCTTCAATTATTACACTGGTGAATCTTGAGCCGTGAGATCCTTAACACCTTCTATTAATTTTTTTGTTGTTTCCTTGGGTTCTTCAAGGAAGGGCCGGCACAGCCAAAACAGAAGTATGGTAACCACGATCATAGCTGTTCCAATTACAATACCAATTACAATGTTCATCTTCTTTGTTGTGGTGGTGGAGGGTCCTCCTGGCAAAGCAAGAAAAAAAAAAGTTATTTAGCTGAAGAGGTGATCGAACAATTGGAACATTGAAGAGAGAAAAACATTTTCTCTCTTTTTAGAATAAAAACTAAGTAATTAAAGAACAAGAATCGTTATCAAAGTGGATTCTTAACGTACAAAAGAGATATTAATCATAAATTGCATGCATTCAAGTTTGCTAAATATTAAGAGGAGGAGAGAGTAGCTGAGCCAAAATATTAGCAGAAAAAGATTTGACAATTGAACCTACCCTTACCAATGCAGTAGAGAAATCAACTTGATGAAAGTAACGAGCTTGCAAAAAAACTCTAACCCTCAATTATATATTTATACTTGAGTACCGTAATCATTAGGAATAGGGGTGGAGCCAGTAATATTTAATAGGAAATATCAAAATTAATATAATAAAATAATTAAAAAGCTTATTTATTTAAAATAAAAAAAAATATTATACTATTCCATATTTAAATACTAAATAAAGAAAATTAAATGTTTTGTAGAAGCTAGATCCTGCTTGCCTCCCCCTAGTTGCGCCTCTAATTAGGAAAGTATTATATAAGAAATAAACTATTGAATAATAAATACGTATAAACAGGAAATTCTACTATATATGTATAGGAAAGGCTTCCCGACATATTTTATAAGAATAGAAAAGGAAATTCGATCTTTCTATACAGGAAAGGTGATTTTAGCTTTATGACTATTATTTTTTTATTAATAATGCATTAAATATTCAAATATTTCTCTTTTTTATATAGGGAAAGTGATTTAGATTTTTTCCAGAACTTCTGGGAGGAAAAAGCACTTTAATGCTCCCTCTACGTGAAAAGGGTATTTAAGAGTTTTAGCAATTGTTTTGTAATGTGTTTTTTTTAATTTATTAAAATAATATTTTTTTAAATTTTTTTTAAAGTTTATTTTTGAGATCAACATTATAATCAAAATATAAAAAAATAAATTTAAAATAAAAAAATAAATTTTGACCTCCTTTTGTTTGGGCTGCAATCCCAACGGAGGTAAAATATAATCCTTCTACAGCGGTGATGCTGCTCCTGATTTGAAATCATAGATGGAGCAACCTATATGTGAACAATTAGCTTTCCAATTTTGAAGCTCGTGATTGAATTAGTAAATCATACAAGTCTTTGCATAGCAGAAGGACCCTTGTGATGTTGCTTTGATGGCTTCACCCACCTGGTGAAGGTTGTTGTGGCTTCACCCACGCAGGTTATATGGTTTGATGGAGGACTATGTAGAAGTATTTGTTGTTAGAATTTGTTTCACTAAGACATGGTTAATAGGTATATTTGAAGCTAAATTTAAAGTGGAGTCCACTCATTTTTATAATTAAAATTTTATTGAAAATTATTTTTGACAAAAACTCATTAAGAAATAAAAAGCTATTATCGAGACTGAAACAAAACTAAAGCTAAAGTGTCCAAGGTTAGACAATAAAGATGAATATATTGATGGAGGCTTTGAGTATTGTGTTGCTAATGATATCTGGATGGAGAAGACCATTTCAAGCATACAACAACATAATGGTGTTGCTAAGCGCATGAATGAACCATCAATGAATGATTTAGAAGCATGAGATTTCATTTTGGTTTACCTCAAATCTTGTAGTCTAAAATAGTTAAAACTATAGTCTATTTGATCAATTAAGGACCTTTTGTTCCTTTGAATTTTTGAATTGTAGAAGAGGTCTCGACAGGAAAGGAGGTAAACCTTTCATATTTGAAAGTATTTAGTTGTGTTGTTTATGATCTTCTAGACTTTGAAGCCAAAAGCAAGCTTGATCCAAAGTCTAGAAAATGTATATTTATTGGATATGACACTGATGAGTTTGGATATCAATTTTGAAATGAAGAAAATAAAAAAAATCATTAGAAGTAAAAATATCATTTTCAATTAGAAGGTGATGTACAAGGGCAAGGATGCTGCATATTCTAGTAGGTTTATACTACGAGCAAAGGCAATCAAGGTAGTTGATGTGTATGATATTACGAAGAGGATTGTGCATAACAGTGATCATGACAAAGAAAATATAGATTCACAAGTGAAACCATATACACCAGCAATAATTGTGAGATCATATAGGATTAATAGACGTCAATAGTGTTTCTCACATCACTAAAATACATCCTATTGATAGATAATAGCGAACCAAAGAGTTTTAATGAAGCCTTGCGAGATGAAGAGTCAAGTAAGTGAGAGTTGAATATGAGATATGAGATGAGTTCTTAATTTATTAGGTAATCAAACAAGGGAGCTAACTAAACTACTTACAAGAAAGTAGGATTTGCACAACAAGTGGGTTTCCTGAATATGATGATAGTAAGAGATTCAAGGTTAAACTTGCTAAAAAAGGATTTCGGCAAAAAGAAAGAATCAATTACACATATCTTTTCTTTAATGGTGAAGCTAACAACAATCAAATTTGTATTAGGAATTATAACTATAGAATATTTGCATCTTAAACATTTAGTTATAAAGACTACTTTCCTTCATGGAGATTTGAAGAAAGATATCAATATTAAGCAATCACAAGGATTCTTAGTAAAGGGAAAGGAGAATCTAGTTTGCAAACTGAAAAATGATCTTGTATGGCTTGAAACAAGCTCTTAGATTATGGTATAAGAAGTTTGACAATTTTATGTACAACAATGGATTCATAAGACTACAGGCAAATCATTATTACTATGTGAAGAATGTTGACAACTCTTACATCATCTTATTATTGTATGTAGATGTATGCTCATTGTAGGATCTAAGACAAAGAAAAAATTAAATTAAAGTAGTTGTCAAAACATCTTAAAATGAAGGATTTGGGAGCTTTAAAACACATACTTAGTATGAGAATCATCAGAGATAAAAGGAATAGTTACCTGAAGCTTTCACAAAAAAAGTATGTGAAAAGGGAGCTTCACAAACTCAACATAGATAACGCAAAGCCAATAAACAACTTTTGGCTAGTCATTTCAGACTAACTAAGGAACAATCATGAAAGATAAAAAAAAATGAAAGGATCTATATGGGTAAAGTTCTTTAATGTATCAACAATCATATATACCATGGTTTATATAAAATCAGACATTGTATATACAATGGGAGCTTTAAGCATAAACATGAGTAATTCGAGAAAACAACATTAAGAAATAGTCAAGTGGATTTTGAGATTTTTGAATGATTTAACATGCACATTAAGTCCATGCCTTATAACCAAGACCTCCACCTCAATCGGGTATGCAATCTTAACATCACTACAATCCTTCAAAGGTGGCACCTCATCATCATTATATCTATCACTTTTAGACTCTATCTCTCCATGGTCTTTCAAAATCATAAATCTTTTAAGAGTTTTGAGTTTACCTTTAGCATCCATAGGAGTCTCTTTTCTAGCTTTAGGTGGTTCGACCTTAACAAGCACAAAGGGCTTAGATTGGGTAACCCTTTCTCTCTTCATATTCGACCTTCAATTAGAGGAAGATGAAGCCAAATTGAATTATAGCCATGAGCTACCCTTCTTCTTAATTTGTTTCTCCACCTTCCTTGTTATATGAACCATGTCCTCTAACTCCATATAATATTGTAACTCTACTATATTACTAGATCAGCCTGAATCATCACTATCTTTATCTCTTTATGGTAATCCTTCATAAACTTAGAACCTTAACTCAAACCCTGTAGTTTTTGATAAAGCTCCCTATAATAATTATTAGAAACAAATGAATTTCTCATCAAAACCTTTATATCACCCCATGTATCAATAGGTATCTCTTTATTCCTCCTCCTAGAAGTCACAATTTGATTCTACCAAATAATCATATAATCAACAAATCCAATCACCACAAGTTTCACTTTTTTCTACTCAAAATAACTATAGCAATCAAAAATCCAATTCACCTTCTTTTCCCACTCCAAATAATCCTTAAGATGTTTTTTTACTTAGAAAACTAAGAATTTCCACATCTTCGTGATTTCTATAGTTTTGAAAATCCCTTCTATGGTTACATAGGCCCCTATATCTAAACTCTTCATCCCTTCAGCTTCTAAGCTGCTAAAAATTATCCCCATGACCTACGATCACATGCTCAAAATCATAATCTCCCATAACATCATCCTCATCTTTAAAATCATCCAAGTTATGGTTTACATGTTGTATGGGTCTCTTGTCATGGTTACTCTTTTGATAAACCCCATTTCTTTATCCATCATAATTTTTATATTTTATCTCTTCTCTATCCAACAATTCTTGCATATTACTAAGCACTAAGTCGAAAATCTTCAACAACTATGATAGACTTTGAATATGAAGTTTTAGGTTGATATTCTTCATAGAAAGTGGTGTATCTCTTTTTTCTTAAGACATTTTAAATCTACAAAACAATTTTTAGTAGCAAAAATATCCTCACACCTCTCATGTTTCATATAAATAATAGGTTTTACTTTAATATTCTTGATACGTTTTTTTTCCTCTCGCCTCACCTTCTTTTTTACTTTTGCGGAACTGAAATCAACACAACAAAAAAGAACAACATAGTAGCATAATCCAAATAAAACTAATTGACTCAATAAGCAATAAATATATAAAAACAAGCAAAGATGAGACTATGATTACAATTTCATGACTAACAAGCAAATTCATACGAGATATGGATGTTTTTTAAAACATGAAAAAAAAAATCATAAGAAAATATTTTAAAAATTACTTCATTAACACTCAAATATCCCAAATAATATTTTATTATATTGCCCAAATCTATTTCAATAGTAGCAAAGCAAGTTTCAATGGTTGATGCAAATCAAACATGTTTCGTATAAACTAAACCTATATAGTGTGTATGATTAGACTCCAAATAACCATACAAAACATGTTTGATTTGTGTCAATATATAGTGTGTATGATTAGACTCCAAATAACCAAAATATAAATTTTTAAGTAATTTTTATGTGGTTTGATCCAATTTCACCTTATTTTAGTTTCTGCGGCAAAATCTATAACGTCTTTGTTTAAACAACTTTTTTTTATGTTACTAATAAATGTAGTGACAATAATGAAATAAAATAATACTTTTTTTTTTTGTAAGATGGAGATTGGAAATAATGAGTTTCAACAACAGAACAAGAAAAACAAAAAATACAAAAGAATATAACATGATAAATAGAGTCAAGCTCTAATACTAAATAATACAAATCTTATGGTCACATGGTTATGTAACCCACATGCAAGAACAACAAATCCTAGAAAACCAAACAATCAGGTTTGATAAGAGAGTGACGTAGAGATTACATAAACCAAAGCACCAATGCCATTGGAATGAATCTCAGCCCAATAAATATCAATCCATGAACAAAAGGTATAAGATAGACATTACGAAGATATTTATTCCTTGATAAGTTGAATAAGTTCTTTAGAGAACCAAAGAATGAGAGAATACTTCACTGATGCAACTATATTATTCGATAGTTTCACCCACATTTAACTAATGATTTGCCTATGTTATATCTATAAAATACCTTGAAATTCTTTGTTTTATGTTTTGAAGGTACTTTTGGATGAAAGATGCAAAAAGGAGTAAATTGGAGGTAACTGACAGATTTGACGTTCAGTCGATGTTTTATGCAGAGCGTGAGTTCTAGAGGTCAAAATGATGAAGTGATTCCAGTGGCACTAAAAAGCTAACATCTATACCATTCTGGACATCTAAGGCAAGAAAATAAAATAAGGAAGATCATGGAAATCGCAGCTTTCAAAGTCAAATCTCGCAATCTGCTAGTGTTGACCTTTGTCCATTCCAACTTGAATATCTGGAGCTACAGAAATCCAATTGATACAAACTTAATTGTTTTGGATTCCTGACTAACAGTCCTATAAACGCTCAAAAGTTCAACAAAAAACGATGTCATATGAGGGAGATATGATTTTTCAAAGATGACAGCTGAATTCTTCCAGCAAACAGGTTTCGTGAAGGAACATGTCCAAATTACGTTTCGAAGCATCTAAACCGGCGTCCAAGGTTTTATTTCAGAAATTTAGCTCCTCTAAGTCAAAGCTTGAAGATTTAATGCAAGGCTATTTCTTCTTTTTAGAAAAATAGTTACTGAAGTACTTAAATGTAAACTGTCAACTTAAATGAGGGTTATTTTGTAAAATAAGGACTAGGGTTTCTTAACATATAAAAAGAAAGAGAGAAGAGAAAGGAGGCAGCAGCCAGAAGTGAAGAAACACAAACTCTCCTCTCTACAAACCAGAAATATGCTTTCTTCTATCTTTAAGAGTAGTTGTTCCATAGATATGCAAGGTTAAGCTCGTTTTCTTGGTTGCAAGGACACAACAAACCTTCCGATTTCAAGAACCGTGAGATTTATTCTTCCTTTTATTTTCAGTTTATATTATGAATGAGTATGATTGTTTTCCTATGCATATTTTCTATGATTGTTGTTGATAATTGCTAGAGCGGACTCTAAGTTATTATTGTGAACGATCTATTGCTAAGTTTGATATCAATCAAAACCGGAGTTGTGATATATAAACTTGTGAAGCAACTAAGCTTGATAATTGTGACGGAACTACGTTATTAAACTTAGGGAGAACACTCAAACAAAGGAACACAAGCTACAAACAGCTTGGTTGTCAAGAGATCAATCAATTTATCTAGTTCTTAGGGCTGCCATTGAACTAAATCATTAATGCGGACATTGTGATTGTTTGTTGGTTAGGGTTAGTAATACGGCGGATTCGTTAATTAATCAACGTTAAGAAAAGATAAAAATTCAGAATATAAATTGAAGTTTCGTTTCAAGGATCGGTTCTAATTTCCGTTGGTGGATGTGTGCTTGCGACCAAGGTTTATTTTCTTGATAAATTTCGGTTTCAATTGATTTTGTTTGCTAGTTTAATTTCTTCCATAGTTTAGATCATCACAAATCAAAACCCCCCAATTGCATAACGTATAGCATAAAAATCTGAACTAAATCTTCCTTGTGGGATCGACCCCTTGCTTGCTCTATACTATCTTGTGTGTTGTGTTTGAAGCTAGGGTAATTAATTTGTGCGACCGCGACATCGCAACATTCACACACACAAGCAATATTATTCTGAAATCAAAGCCTATAAAGAAAACCTAATACAAGCTAAATAATCCTATTTATAATATGTAAAAAAATATCCTAAACAAGTTTTAAAAAATAATAAAACAGTACTAGTCCAAATAAGAAAAATAATTTTAAATCAAGTAGGAAAATAATGTGATACCCTCACAATAGCTTATGGACCTCTTACAAGGCCTTTTTTATGTCTGATTGGTCTAAGATTTTATCTTAATATAAAAAATGATCTCCGAAAACTTCAAGTAAATTTTAGATTGATCTAATGGTTAGATTTAAAACTATACTTATTAACGTAAAATTATGCATTAGAAAAAATCAGCCCAAAACCAACTTTAACCTCCTAAATAAGCATGTATATCTTTTCAATAGCACATGCCCATTTGTTTCCTTGTAGAATATGGAAAGTCCTTAAATATTCTGCTAGAATATCTTTGTAATGTTATGATTAATTGTTCAAAACAAGGTTGTCATCATGATGTCAACCCTAAACCCATGTTGTGGAAGAATTGAGTCCTTCTTGCACTTGGATTAAGTTGATTATAAGATGACTCATATGTGTTATAGCCTCTTTGAAGTCATCCTTGGCCCAAATTTGTTGAAAAATCTCATTCAGTGCCTCTTTTAACTTAATATCCCTTAACCTGGTGATTGACCCAATTAGCACATCTAGTGGATCATTTATGTTGGTGGGCTAGTTCGTATCAAAAAGCTTGTGAAAATTTTGGATTGATCTTCAATATTACTAACATGCAAAAAAATGGAGAAGATTTTAGAGATAGAAGGTGCTCTAAAAATACTTGATTGATCTTCAACACTTCACCTTAATCTAGATTTTTTAATTTTTTATCTTCAAATAATTTCCATTTTATCCTTTTTTGGAAAGTTCTTCACCCATTTAACCTTCATGACATCCTCTCAAGTAGGAAAGCATTCCTCACATTTCTCTACCGAAGCTTCCAATACTTGTTGACCACCAGTAAACATAATACAGGTAGGTGGATAATCTTTGCCACCGAACCAAATGTTTTATCAAAATCTAATTTGTGTTGTTGTATGAACTCTTAAACTAATAGAAGAACCTTGTATTTTTCTATCAACTTTTCTAGTTGTTCTTTAACCTTATATTCCTATTTACAAATATCATGAGGTTACTCTTCTAACTTTCTTATCTCGCAATGCTTCAATGTGAGAAATTCTTCTTTTGTCACTTCTTGTCACTCGATACTTCCCGACACCTCCTCACATGTCATTGACTTCATTTCTTGCTTTTCTTTGACAAAGACTTGTGAATTCAATGCATCTTCCATAATAGTTATTATTTCTTCATGAGCTTCGTATTTCTCACCAGTTTGTAAAAGACATTTTTCCTCCAACTCCTTGCTAGTTGGGCATGTGTAGTCCTCCATTATCTTTTAATCAAATGGATTAATTTCCACCCATTTTTTTTACTTCTAATAACTCCTTTTCTTCTTCAATTACCTCTATATTGAACCATTCAATACTTTTTGGTGAACATTATGATAAAAATCCTTTATCAACTAATATCATTAATGCATATGATGTTTTAATGTCCTATTCTTATTCATTATCGATTTCCTAAGTTAGCTTATATGATGATGCTATGTTTACTTCCATATGTCTTTTCTTTACACCACAGTCTCAAGTATAATGACCTTGTCTACCGGAATTGAAACATTTATCATGGCATTGAATCGATCTACCATATCACTCTTTATGTAAGTTGCCTTTATTTTGATGAGCTATTCTTAGCCTTGGACTGCTACCTTGTTGATTTGTTGAATTATCATCTTTTATGTTTTCTTTCAAATTTTTAAAGTATTGACCTCTTGGCAGATCTCTTCTGTAATTACTAAAGATAGTTTTTGCATCTCCTTTTAGTGAAATTCCACACATTTGTTTGACTAGAGTTTCCTAATTGGCTAATAAATTTTCTAAATATTCAATAGAAGGTTGAACTATCTATCCTCTAATTATGGTGGTGAAACCACAAAACTCAGGTCTTAGACCATGAATAATTATTTTTCTCATTCTATCTTCACTTATCTTAGATTGTGGATCTAACTCAAAAATTTCACAACAAATGGATTTTACTTTTGTCAAATATTGATTAATTATCAAGTCATTTTGTTTGACTGACATCAATTCTCTTTAAATATTTTGTAGAGGAATTTCATTTTTCTTAAAGAACAAAGTGACAAAAGTATCCCAATAAGTTTTAGGTGCAATGGATTCTTGATGTGTTCCAACATATCTTCCTCTATTGAAACTTTAATAATAAACATTGTTTTTCTTGTTTGAACCTTTCATTTCTTTAGTGATTGATCATTTGTTTCATGAGGTGGTGTGGTATTGCTACATTGGTGATCTCCCAAAGATCATGGCATTCCAAGTAAGATAGTATCCAAGTTAACCATGTGCTATAATTGTGGTTGTTTAACTTCTTAATGATGCCCATCAAAATGTCCATGACTACTTGATACTTTTATAATATTCTATCAAGCAATTTGATCCCAGACCAAAAACACTTTTGTAGTCCCTAACTTCAAACAAGCAAAGCCTTCTTTAATAACTCTTCAATAATTTTGATCCTTGATCGGAAAAATAAAATGATAGTCCATGACCGCAAGCTTTGATAGGTCCCTGACCTATGAACTTCACGATCTCTAATTATACACTTCAGCTAGCAACTTTAACGTGGTCTGTGACCACCAACTTTAATAGTCCTTGACTTATGAACATCACAATACTTGATTGTGAGTAACCCCACATATCTGCTCAAACTAATTTTTTTTCCATATAAACAACTTATAAACCATCATTTCAACCACTAATTACAACTTTTATTTTCTAGGAGAAACAGTCAACCCACCTCCACCCAAAACAAGCTATCATTTCTGCCTATTTTTTCATGTTTGGTGTTGGAGTGTAAAGCACATGCACCACAATCCTTCAACATAGTCCATGCACTAGGACATGATTCCCACATGCCATCGCTACCCAATCTAGTTCTAGTTGATTCTTTACCAACTCCAGTAACTTTCAAAGATTTTTTTAATCCCTAACACAATTTATTATTTATCTCGGATAAGCTTTAACATGTCAATGATTTTTATATGTATTGTGATAAGATACTTGAAGTGTTAGGGTCTACACCATTGTATGGCAACCCTAGTGTATGAAGTTGCGAGGAATTTATTTTTTAAAGTGGAATAAGGATTGAATCAATATCTCACTATAGGGTTGGGAGGATGATTTGCAATGGATTTATCAAATGCATAATTTTTTGGTTTTATTGAAAATTTTATGGGTTAACTGTGTATATATTTCTCTTTTGCTTGGAGAATGATTTGGTTTTGTTGCATATTAAAGGTTTTATTATCATAAATCAACTCAGGATAAATGAACTGTCATTGGACATTATCCTTAGATGTTGACCGAGTGGATAATGATTTTACTTAGCACATAACTTTATTACGTGCAAAATATTTTCAAACCATCATATTTTCCTAGTAATTTGACCATGTATTTGTTGTTTTTATTATTCATAGACCAACCTATGATCATTGAACAGTCACTAGGCATTATCCTTAGATGTTGTTGAGTAGATAATATAATCATTTAGTGGTTGATCATTTATTTTCTGAGGTGGTGTGGTATCACTACCTTGGTGATCTCTCAAAGATATGGCCTTCCAAGTAAAATTGTATGCAAGTCGACCATGTGTTATAGTTATAGTTGTTCAACTTACTAATGATGCCAATCAAAATGTCCATGAATACTTGATACTTTTATAATATTTTGTCAAGCAATTTTATCCCAGACCAAAAATACTTTTAGAGTCCCTAACTGCAAACAAGCAAAGTCTTCTTTAATAATTATGATCCATGATCGGCAAAATAGAAAGATGATCCCTAACTGCAAACTCTGATAGGCCCCTAACCTATAAACTTCATAATCCCTGATTATGCATTTCCGCTAGCAATTCTAACATGGTCCTTGACCACTAGCTCTGACGCGTGTCCCTTGACTATTAGGCTCTACGACCATCAAGTTATAATACCAATTGTTAGGTGTGAATACTAGATAATAACTCTGATACCAATTGTTGTATCTTTAGGACATTAGGGTAGCTAAACAAAACACACTAGACTTTTATTAATTAGTGATACATGTACAACACACATAATTAACGATGTTTCACAATCACACACAATACAATTTTTTAATAACATTCCTCACACCACTCAATATATCTCTTTTTTTCCCACCCACTCTTATGGAATACACTCTCATTTTCTCTTTTTAATTACACTTAAACACACGCCATTCTTTTCTACACCCATACTTCTTTTTCTCTTGTTGGACACACCCAAAACAAAACTAGCCCCTAGTATTTATTGGCTTGTTATATCGGTGAAACAAGTCTATATTCTTCTTCTTCTATGACCAAATTCTTTTCTAAGAAAACTCTAGAGTTAGCTAGGTAAAATTTAGCATAGACCCTCATGGATATTTCCTAGAACAAGATCGCTTGGAAAGTATGTGAAAATTCTGGATTGATCTTCAATATTAATAACGTGTAGAGTAGTGCAGAAAATTCTAGAAATAGAAGGTGCTCTGAAGAGATCTAGATTAATTTTCAACACAAATTTGATATGGGAAGAAAAGGAAATGAAGCTATTATTGCTGATATTCTAAGTAAGATCACCTTAGAATAAAACAGTTGATAGGAATTAAAATGACCAAAAACCTTGAAGCCAAAGCAAAACAAGGAGGCCTTCATCTTATGCCTTGTTGGAATCCACTCAAGTGTTGGATTGAATTTATAATTCCTGAAGGAAATGCCTCTCAAAACCTTTAAGAAACCACCGATCCATAATTCCTTCAATTGGGTGAGGCCACAAAAGAAATCCTCAAGAAATTAACTCAAAATCGAACACTAGAAGATTTCTTTCTAATTGGACAACAGAATCTTTTATTTAAGCCATTAGGAATAGACATGAGCTTATCATACTAGAAAAATTTAATGATTAAAGATTATAAGATGACAATTTTCTATAATCATCAAAAATGATAGATATGCTCCTCGCACCCTTTGATTTCTAATTTATCCAAAGATGTGTGGCATAATAGTCGTCTAATTGGAAAATAATAAAGGGATAGAATTAATAACAAGATGGGGTTTAGACACATTTTTTCAACTTATTTCAAATGATTAAAGTTTTTTTAAAAATCTTTATTTTAATTATTGTTGTTTTTTATTCAAGAAACATGCTACTAATTATTGCAAGGGACACCTCGACGAACTATAAGGATCGATAGGGATACAAAAAAAAAAAGAGTTGCCAACTTTTTTATGATAAATAAGAAATACTAAGTAGTCTTTCAAAGATTTTAGGTAAATAGGTTCTCAAGAGGTTACGTGATAGAAAAGATAATGACCACACTTTATAGTGTTGTCAGGCTTGTAGAAACTTAAGGTTTTAAGCATTTGAGCAAGGATCTAACACTACTAGATTGGGATATAACCCAAACAGACTATATGGATGGCCTAGCATATGCTTTTATAAATCAATATTACAAGTCTAGGCCTCAGTGATTCTATAAGAAGTTTTCTTAAGGGAAGTCATTGTGTCACTTATCAAATTATTGGATCTTCTAGAATTACGTCCAGAAGTTGTTGTTTGAGCTAATTTTGTTATTTTTCATAGTTTTGTTATCTCATTTTATGTTTTAATTTGGATTTCTATTTTATTTCCCTTATATTTTTGGATTTCTAGTTGTTTTCTAGTAGAGGTAGAGTTTTCTGACCTATATAAAGGTCTTGTAAACCTCTTGAGAAGACAACTATCATATATTTTATTTTCAGAGAATAAAACTGTAAATTTAGAGTTTATATATGTAACACTTTTCTCTTATTACACCTTATATGTTTCTCTGTGTTTCTATATTGTCGATGTCCTATTTAGCCTCCTTCTACATCACTTTACTTCCTACTTATGGTAAGCTTTTTTGTATTTGTTTTTAATGATAAAAGGTATATATTGTGCTTATGTGATAATAATTTGTCTAAACTAGTATATAGACTATTATGATCTAAGATAGTGATTTGAAATAATCCTCACTTTTAAGATATAAATGTTGGACCTGAGAAGATGGTGAATAATTGATAGCGAAAGCTCATTCGTGAGTATATTGATTGAAATGGACCTTAAGATCATCACTAAATGGGCCTATGTGAAATTGCATTAATCAACCCAAATTTGCTTGTCCTATCAAGGAAAGGTATCTCAAAACAAAGAAAAAAATCACACATAAACATGAACATGAAAAATCAAAATTAAAGAACAAGTGAATATTTACAAATAATATTTAGAATTATTTTTTTTAATGTTTTTACAAACATACATTTATACTTTTAAAAACAACATTGTCACCATAGGTCACTCTACTTTTTAAAGCCAATTAATTGGATAGTGAGAATAATAGCTTGATAGAGTATTGTCGAGAGCACTCTCGAACCCACACGTTTAGATTCATAAAAAAAACCTTTATTATTTTTTATTTATAAAATAAAAAGTCACGTGTTAATTGCTTCGTTACCTATTAGGCAGCATCCTAAAACAACGCCCATTGACGATTCATTTATCCTTGGTTGATTTTATAGATAATAAAAATGGTTAATACACAATATACGTTGCAATGAAAAATAGGATAACTTGAAATACTTTGCATACAATGAAAATAAAATCTTGCATAAAGTGATTATATTATATATTCAACAACATCTAAGGATAATGCCCAATGACAGTTCAGTTATCCTAAGTTGATTTACCGATAGTAAAAACAATTAATACATGGCCAAATTACTAGGAAAAATATGATAGTTTGAAAATATTTTGCACACAATAAAGTCATGTGCTAAGCAATTCCATTATCCACTCAGTCAGAGATGGGTTAATTGTTTCTCCTAGAAAATAAAAGTTGTAATCAGTGGTTGAAACGGTGGTTTAAAGGTTGTTTCTATGGAAAAAAATATAGTAGTTTAAGCAGAGATGTGGGGCTAATCATTTTAAATTTGCAACTACTTATAAACTAGAGAATAAGTATCTAGTTCGGTCAGTTAGAAGTGGAAAAAAAAAGGTTATATTGTATTGATCACTATGGGGTTGTTTGGTGTATTAAGTCTTATAGTGGCTAGCTTATTGATGGTAAGGGGAAGGGAGGCTTCGAGTTATTGTGTTTGTTATAGATGTGGTTTTGATTCCAAAAAAAGGAAATCATGATTTTTAGGGTTTTTGTGTTGACGAGGATTGCTAGTGAGGTGTTTAGTTTAGTGGGCTAATCACGGTATAGAGGAGAGAATGTTTATTTTTGTCAATGGTGTTTTTGGTTGGAATTTGACAGGTGAGAGGTCGAGAAAGGTTGGTTTTGGTGTGTTTTTTGTGCCTTTCTTCTTCCAAAATCCAGTAATGAGAGGGAGACAAATAGGTTGTGAATATTGTTTTTCTTTTCTAGATTAATTTTTTTCTCTTCTGTTTTTTCTCTCTGAAAATTATATTTCTGCCACCCTTTCACTGTTTTAGCAGCCTATTTATATACTTTTTTTTATAGTTTATTATTATCTTTTACCATTTTCTTCCTTTTACTTCCTTTTAATGATTTTTATGCTTATCTCCTCTTTTATTCCTTCATATCTTCTCCACTTTTTTACCATTTTCTTCTTTTTACTTTCTTTTAATTATTTTTTATCCTTATCTCCTTATTTATTAGTTGCTTGGAGAGGGGGCAAAGTTTTATATTTATTTTGTTCTCTTTTTTATTTCTTGATTATCATTCCACACACTAATCTTTTTTGTAGTACTTAATTTTTTTATCAATCTTTTAATCTTTGAAAATCATATAAAAAGTTGATTACAATACGTGAAAGGATAAAAAAATATATATATGAAATAACCACAAATCAGCTAAATGGAATTAAAAATACTTTTAAAAAATTTATTTTTTTTGTAAATATATTTGAAAAACAGGGAGAGTCAAAAATAAGTTATGACACTAATAAAAATTTATGTCATTATTTTTTAGAAGATTAAAGTTTTTATGATGATGTTATCGATTTCTTTTATAGATAATTATGTTTTAGCTTCATATATAAAAATTTTAAAATAATTTTCTCATTAATATTGAATGGAAATAAAATATCTATGTTTCTTAATTTTTTATTTAAATCTTTTATATAATTTTCTCAAATTCATTGTTCTTAGATCTTTACATATGGATGCATAAATATGATATTTGAAACTTTCTTTCATGATCATAATAATTTTTTTCTTAAAAAAAGGCTTCTCATTAAAAAAACATGTTTTCATGAAAAAAAAAGTGTGAATAAAAAAAATTAGGTTTTTAATTAAAAATATATTTTTACTTTTTATTACAAATTATTATATATTTCTCGAATATATTTTTAAATTTTCTTATATTTTGATTCAATGAATTATTCTGCTAAAAAAAAATTGTTTTATTGTCATTTAAAAAAAATTACTTGAGTTAAAAACACAATTTTGATGGAAAAAAATATGTCTCTCCATAATAGTTTTATTTGTTGTCTTACTCGTGGGCAAAGTTTTTAAACCCGGCCCGGGTTCTGAGTTTTGACCGGGTCGGCCGAGTCAATCCCTATTTTAAAAAAAATTCAAAACGTGTCGTTTTAGTAAAAAAACAAAAAACAAAAGTCAACGGGTTGCGACCGGGTTTTGCCGGGTCAACCGGGTCGCCGAGTCGGCCGGGTCACACCGGGTCATGGCTTATCCTATGTTTTGATCAACCCAGCCCGGTTCCAGCCCCGGGTCGGTCGGGCCGGGTTTCAAAACTATGCTCGTGGGTGTCAGTTTTTATTATTGTTTAATTAAATAAAAATAGTGTTAAAAAAAAGTTATTAAAGCAGACCACATCTATGTTTCAGATTATAGATTGAACAAATTAACTCGAGTTAACACTGATTAATTTAAAATATTATCATTTTAATATTTAAAATAAATATTAAAAAAATATTATTTTTATAAAAAAATTAAAAAAAAAATCAAACAAGATTTTAAGATCGAGTTACAAGTAAATCGTCAAGTTGATCAGTTAATAATTTAAAACATCAAGGACTTGTTGACTAATCAAGTTGGATTAAATTTAATAATACTGATAAAAAAAAAAAAAAAAAAAAGTGGCGCAATGCAGGCAACAAAACAAATTGATGCAGCAGCCCACATCATCCTAATCAAGGCGAGAAAGACTTTTTCATCGGAACAATATTTAATAGCTTGTTTACGTTTCAATAATATTTTAAAAAAAGTTAATTTTTTTTTAAATTAAAATATTTTTGATGTTTTTAAATTTTTTATATACTGATTTAAAAAATTTATTTTAATATATTTTTAAATAAAAAATACTTTAAAAAACAACAAAATAGAATCCAATAAAAGAAGCATAAAGAAGAACGTACAATCACCATTCCTTGCTTCTTACTTATAATTAATTGACTTACATGGAGATTAATATGGTAGTATAATAATTATTATTATTTTTTAAAATATTTTTTATTTAAAAATATATTAATATAATATTTTTTTAATTTTTTAAAATTTATTTTTGATATTAATATATTAAAATAATAAAAATTAATTTGAAACATAATTACATGTCACCAATCTACACTGTATTTTGAAAAATTCCAAAGACATGGTCTTGAGCACCTTTTTAAAACATCTTCCTTTCTAAATGATTTTAATTCTTTTACAAAATAAATTAATCGAGAGGTTGGATTTAATATTTGAAAAACTAACTTAGAAAATGTCTCGTATTGAATTATAAAACTACTTGTTCGATCAATGAGTTTTTAAAGATATCAAGTTTAAACCTAATAAATTGCGATTTTCTCCTTCTAAAAATAATTGTGTCAATATTAGACGTAACTAGCCCAACTTGTTGTGTTTTATTAATTATATTTTTAAAAATATTTGGATAATCAATACTAATATAATTTTACATAAATCTCACTAAATTAATTTTTTTAAAAATATATTAATTATTAAAAAAATATAAATTATATTTTTTTATAACAACTATAAAAACTACCATCAACCACGTACACTGAAAAGTAAATTTTTTGTTTTTCCGTAAGCAAGTGAATAATAATATAGAAGTAATTAAGAGGAATCAACAAGGACGTCAATATATATTCCTCTAGTTATTTACTCCATTTAATTAATTAACTACAGTACTTTGGCAGGTGTCAAGCAGAATGACGTCAACGCCAACTGAAGACGGCGCCGTCAGACGAATGTCCATCATGGAATATATAGGGAGAGGATCTTAATGTGTCTTCTCTAATAATTTCTCCAAAAATGGCTGCATGAACAATCATTTGCTATCTGTTTCAATTTGGAAACTTCTTGTTTTGCTGCTCTATAAATTGGGTCTCACTCGCCACTCTCCTGCTGCACATCTATCTAAACAGTTGCTCCTGTCCGTCACCCTACCTCCATATACACGCTCTCGGTTTCTCTAAGATATCCTTTCTCCAGATTTTACTTAGGTTTCCACAGAAATGGCTTTGAGTTTTAAGTTTTACTCTCTCATATTCTTACTAGGCTTGCTCTTCATGGTCTTGGAAGAATCTTCTGGTCTGAAACTATTTCTCTCTCTCATTGAATTAATGTTTTGTTGAATATGAAGCATGTTCGGTAGAAGTAATATGAGGCAGCTGAAACCTTTATCTTACCTGTTTTAATAGGATGTAAAACTGGGGAGAAATGCTTTTATGGAGATGCAGCATCTCTCGTGGATTTTAAAAGCAGAAAGGTCAGGTTCACTTCGCCTTATTTTTCCACTATAACTTATAATGTTTTAGTTTTTATCGTGTGTTAGTGTTGTTATTGAGCTAATTAGCTATCGTTTACTCAGGTGTTGGTTGTTTCGAGGGGTGATGTGCGTGGAGAACCAACAAGCAACAGTACTGGGAATGGAGAGGAATTGGAGATTAGAGAGTTGAGGGCAGTTCCTTCTGGCCCAGATCCGTTGCATCATAACGGTGGTAGCCCCAAGAAGCCTAGAACTCCATGACTGCATGCACCAAGCAAAAACTATAGGTTAAGCAGTATTAGTAATTAATTAGGTTTAGACCAATGATAGGAGATGTTTTGCATCTGCTGTATCTTTGACTGATAGATGCAGCAGCAGCCTTTTGTTTATCCTCAAAGAAGAAGATGTTAAACCTGTGCTGTTTTGTTTGGGAGGGAGGGAGGCCAAATGCCCTCTAGCTCGCTATTTATGTGGTTGTGAACTCCTATATATATTCGAACTCCTGCTTTGACGTTCCTTTTCTTTCTTGGTTTTGCTAAGACGAATAGTTGTCTTCTCTTTTATGCATATGGGAAGGTATCTTGTTTAGAGATGCTGGGCAACTTGGTTTTTATGTTCTGAATTTTAAAAAATAAAATAATATTATTTTAATATATTTTAAAATAAAAAATAATTTTTACTCCACTTTTAAATATCTTATAAAAAAGCTTCGGATTGTATAATTTTAATTTGATTACCCATTTTGATCCTTGGGAAAGGATATTCATGATTCTCCTTCTCATGTAGATCGAGAAGTTTGTCCAAGCTTGATCCCATCGATGGCATCAAGTCATTGGGGACTTCACTTTCCAAAGTATATATATGTAACGTTTTTAAGAAAATAAAGTATAAATTAAGTAAAGTGATTATAATTTAATAAAAAAATAAAAAAAGTAATTAAATAGATGGAAAATCATCATGGAAGTAACACCCCCATTTGGTTTTTTCTTTTTTTAAACAGTGTTAGAAAATAATTCTTCATAGCACAGCCAGCTCAACCTTGCTTCCTCCCATTTTTTTCCCGCTGACACTGCTAGTTTACAAAATATTTTAAGAAATAAAAACTCTCCAGAAATCTCATCAGACTGGCATAATTAAGGCTTGACATGCAAGAACAAAATGTTGATGTGATTTGTATGAAAAAAGAAATGGGAGCAGCTGGATATTACGTCAGTACTGTAAGAGATGTGATCGTTTAGGGGCTAAACTGGGAGTGTCAAAGTCAAGCATCCATGACTGAGACTACTTGCAGGTCACAGGGCTAGCAAATCTCCTGACAGTGATAGGAATGGAATAGAATCGACAGGAGTTGTAGGCCTTTATGGTAAGTCCTGCAATAACTAACCTCGAGCTTCCATACCAGATCTATCTCTAATCATGGTGCAGATGTGATAGTAATGGCGATACTGCATGCATGCGAGGCCTGGCGTTTATGACACCAGTGAAATCATTCCTTTCGTTTCAAACCACAGAAGATCAGTTTATTAAAAATTAAATCAAAAACAAAAACTAAAAGAGACACAATTTACTGTAAATTAAAATAGTAAAATAATCATTTAATTATTCTAAAAGTAACTAACAAAGCTTGCTATCGGAGTTAATATCACTTTTTCATATTGTTCATTACTTAATTGATTTGGGGATAAATTAATTTGTGCACAATTTTTTAACATATTAAAATGATTTTAATACATTTAAAAGAAAAAAAAAATTAAAATAGAGTTAGGGGATGTTTCAATTTTTTACGTTTTGTTAGCCCATTGAAATGATCACATTGCGTTTGAAAGAAGAAAAAAATGTCCAAGGGCTTCTTCGTGATATCATCATGGCTTTTAGTTATAAGTTACGTGAATATAAGGGGAATAGCCTTAGTAGATGGTAAATTAGTATTTTTATAAAAATAAAAATACTTATAAAACCAAAATTTATTGGTTCATGCAGCACACGTGCTCATAGATGGGAGACATCTGTACTTTTTTAGCAATGCATGCCACGCCTCCTAGTGATCAAACATTGTTTATTGGCGATCAAATATTGCCTCCACAACAGCGTTGGAAGTGTCGCACCATCCTCTGCATGGTACTGAGGTGTGTGCACATAGAGGAGTAGTAATTGGACTCTGGTGGACTTTTTTTTCTTTTTCTCTATCTTTTCTCTCTTTTCGTCTTGAATTTCACATCAGCCCTTCAAAAACATTAAATGTCATCCATTTTGTATTTGTATCAATTCGGTCCTTATTCTTTTATTGCTATTTGTTTTAGTTTTAGTGCTTATTGAACTTTTAAAAAAACATTCATCCCTAAGTATTTTATTTAATTTATTTATTTTTTCAATTTAGTCCTAATTCATTGCTGTTTTTTTTTTTACATTTTCTTGATTTTATTTTCAATTTTTTCCCATAATATTTTATTTAATTGATTTTTTTTATCAATTGGTTCTTATTTTTTTATTTCTATTTTTTTTTATCATTTTCTTGATTTATTTTATTTTTCAAATTAGTGTCTCATTATTTTTTCATTTAGTTTTTATATTAGATTTGATATTCATTATTTTAAGTGCTATTTATTTTATTTTATTTTAAATGATGATTAGAAATTTTTCTTCGTGATTTTCTCGTGCTTGATTTCCATAAGATAATTTTAGTTTCATGACCCAGATCACTGTTTTGAAGATTAGTCCGATTTAACTTTGGTTTTTTTTTTTCAAATTCATCATTCGACATAAGGTTATTGGACCTTGAGCTTTTTATTTTTGCTACTTTCCTTTATGTGGGTTTTTCTTGATCTCATATCTCAGGTCATAGGTTAGTCGAGTTTACTCTAATTTATTTTTGTATTTTTTTAATTGATTTTTTTTAATTTCACCTTTCATTATTTTGTTTACTTGAGAATTGACATCCATTGTTTTATTTGGCATGTTGACTCCAAGTTTTTTTTTTATTTTAAAAATTGATTTTTATTTTCAGTTTGTCCTTCAACGTTTGATTTGGTGGTAATTGAGCTTTAGATTATTTTTTTGTTTTTTTTTATAAGGTTATCTTATTCTCATTCAGTTTTTATTTTCTAATCAAATAAGATCATTGTGATATTTTCATAATATTTAGAGGGTACTTTTTCATAATGTTGGTAAAAACTCATTTTTTTTTATTGGTCATTGACTCTTTTTTTTAACTATTTTTTTTCTTAATTGTATTATTAAATTAACAGAGATTATTAAACTACTTCGAATTGATAACCCGGATTTTAGATTTTTTTTACTCCTTTAAAAAAAAAATATCACCTAGATATTCTTATTTGTTTTATATTAAAAAACAATTAACCTGATTCATATTGTAGCACATTCCAAGTTTATATCTGAAACTTAAAACCAAAAGTTATTTTTTAAAAAATGTAAAATTACTATAAAAACCCGTGCCTAGGAATATATAATTTTGCATTGATATCACGAACCTCTGATTGGGGTGGACCTTTGAGGCAGATGAACATGGAAATTGCTATGTAAAATTTGTGATAGCTTCTTGTAATTGTGATTTGAAAAGGTATATTTAAAAAAAAAAAAACCACAAATTATAGCTTTTAGCAATAAAGATTTTTAGAGAGAATTTTCACTAAAATCCATACAAAACTATAATATATATTAATAAACTAAATATTTAACTGAGATTAAAATAAAATATAGTTTCAGCTACACTTTACTGCACTATCTTTACTCTACTAAATTAAGAAAATGGTATTAATTAGCAAGGGGAATAATCCCCCCCCCCCTCCCCCGGTCTTAGAGTTGAATTAACTGTGGAATTTTCTACCGTGTTAGTTAGTTTTTTTTTTTTTTAGATTAATGTAAGTGTTCGGGCTAACTTGCGTGCACGTCAACTAATCCTACAGGTCCTAAAATTAATGATCATGTAAACTTCCAGTGGTCTTGAAGTTAGTAAGACTCGAACTGGTGATCTCTAAAGAGCGTGTTATTTATTTTTATTTATGTGGAAAGGAGAGATTGAATTTTTGTTTGAATATCGATTATGATCTGTTTATTAATTTCTTTTTTTTTATTTTAAAGAGCATATGTATTTATCAATCCTATATAATAGCGTGGGAGTAAACCTAACTTCACTAATTTCTTTGACACTCTTAATTCAAATATAATTAATCTAACGATCTACAATCCTTTCATGTCCAAATTTTATTCACTAAATCTAGCTGATTGTATTGAAATGATTTTGTACGCCCGAAATGAATTGCAAATAAATTAAAATATGCAGACTTGTTATAGGTCTATTTTCACCTATTTCCTTGAATATTGAAGTTCGCAGCAGCATTGAGCACGTAAATTACCATTACAAAAATAATAATAACAAAAAATCCTACAAAAAAAGGAGGGTTTTTTCCTGTTCACCCTACCGTACACATATATTTTGCACAGTGCAATTCCAATCGTTTTTTAGGCATGGAAATCTACATTGTTGTCCCAGTAGTTTTTATTTTGTCTTTGGTCCCTATAATTTGAGGCTCTTACATTTTGGTCATAGAACTTTATTTTCTCATGTTTCAATCCCTTAAACTTTAGCAATTAAGGAGAAAGAAAGTCATCTAAAAAGAAGAGAGAGAGAGATTTTGACGAGCCGCATTATGATCATAAAGATACTAATTTTGATATCTATTGGTTCGTATTGAAAAGGGGATTCGATTGAGGCGTTTTGAATCTTTAATGATGCAAAAAAAAATTATCTGAATCCTGCAAATGTTTTTTTTATTCAATTTGATTTTAAATTTTTAGTTTTGCGGTTAATTTGAGGATGTTTTTGTGTTGGAAATGAGATTGTTGAGGTTACTAAAATGTTTTATTTAATTGTTTTACTTTTTATAATATGAAATTCTCTTTAAATAAATTACTAAAATGATATTAAAAAAATCAATTGATCATGCCATGATTTTTAAATTAGATTAGAACATTTTATGGTAATATTAATAATTATTTTATTTATATATATGAGTATAATATGTATAATTTTTTTTAAAAATATTTTTAATGAATATTGAATGAAAATAAAATACCCACCATCAAATTACACGTATCCAAGCCCAGTTTTCGCACGTACGCGTGAAGCAAGGAGCCAAAGCTTTCCCTCCTGAAGGAAAATCTGTACAACTGAAAGAAGAGTTATGACATTGAGATGACTGAGATCGATTTTTAAGAGACGCATTTGAGTGAACCGCGTGGCGGTTTGGTGCAACTGACCACTACGTCAATGGCGGGAAATTGAAGAGGTCCATTAAACAATGGGATCTATTGAGGTTTTATTGGATATTTGATAAAGGGAAAGATTGGGTTCTTTGGAGTCGTGGTTAATGGGTCGGGTTAGGTCTTGATGATGGGTGGTGTACGGTGGTAGGGACGGAGCTAGAATTATTTGTTAGGGGGGTCATAATTAATATAATAAAATATAATATTTGGTTTACTTTATTGTACATGAGTTGTAAAAAAACCCTGTATAATTTAGTTTTATTCAAATAACTTACTATAAACATATAATGATCTTTGTATAAAGTAAAAGGTTCGAAGAAATACCAAATTGAGTCAAAGCAACGAAGTTAATTTCATCTTCATAATATATTCATCACTTTAATGTTGTTGGTCTTTATATCTATCAAATATAAACATACAAAGTATATAAGAAACATTAGTTAAAACAAAGCATTATTTATGTTAGATAAACTTTGAAATAAAGCAAAAAATAATAAAGAACTATTCTCACTAATCAACGCGGGTTCTTTGTAAACTGAGGCGCATTGGAGTTGCTCAACCATAACTTTAACATTACACATTGGAGTTGGTTCACTAGGCTGCGAGTTATCAATATTTTTTTTTGAAAAAAAAAATCAAATTCTTCTTATTTTGTTCATGGTTCAACCTAAAATCAAAACATATATCGTGAGAAAAAATTGATAATTTTGATGATTCTACTAAAAACAAAACATAAAAAAATCAAAGTATAATCAAAACAAACTAATAAAATATATCTAATTAATTAACAAAAAAATACTATAACAAGAATTCAAAAAACAATTGGTAAAATTAGCAGATCTGAGAAAAAAATGAAGCAAAAATAGTAGAATTATAAAAAAAAAACCTCATCAAATTATTAACAATCTCAAAACAAAATAAAAATATATTTTAAATTGAAGTTACCTTGTTTTGTTTGATGAAAAATAAATTAATTGATGGCTCTGCTTCAATCTTTTCGTTGAAAAATTTTACTTATGATTTATATTTATATTTTTTTTTGACCGGCTGTAGAATTTATTGCGCAAAGTAATGATTTTATATTTACAGGATTTATATTAGGGCTACGTAAATTAATTTTAAAAAAATCAAATTGAAAAATCGCACTTAATTACAGTAAAAAAACTCACCTTTGTAGAATAAAAAACCTCCTCCACACTTAATTACCTAATAATATATATATATATATATATATATATATATATATATATATATATATATATATACAGGGGCGGAATATTTTAGGGGGGGCTCGGGCCCCTGCTTGCCCCCCCTTCCTTCCGCCCCTGATGGTGGTTGTTTGGTGCTGAGGATGGTGAGGAAGAGTGGTGGTTGTTGCCGTGGTGGATTTGAGGGCGGGTAGGGTTGGTTATTTGTATTTCGTATTTTTTTTTTAATATTCAAGTTTATAATCACAAAAGCTATTTGAAATTAGAATTGCGCTCTATCATGGCTGCTTGTAAAGTTTTTATTTTTAAAAAATAGATATATAGACTATTTTAATATATTTTTTTACATAAAAAGAATTATAAATAAAACAATTAATATAAATATTTAATTAAATAAATCAATAATTATATATGTAAATAAAAAAAACAATCATTAACAAAAAAAAAACAAAAAAAAACAATAAGAGAAAGATGGAAATCAGAATATTTGATCCATCAAAATAAGATATATGACCTGTGCTCCATCATTACGGGTTGTAAATGTTTTTTAAGAAAATTGGATATGTAGGCTATTTTAATGTGTTTTTACATAAAAAAAATTATAAGTGTAAATCAAAAAATTTATACAAGTATCTAATTAAATAAATCGATAATCATCTATGTAAATAAACAAAATAAAAAGTCGTTAACAATAACTAAAAGAGAAATTAAAAAAATTAAGAGATAGAAGTAGATCAAGATATTTGATCTATTAAAATGAGATATTTACCCGGTTGTGTTTAATAAATTTATTTATTAAAATCAATGCAAAATAATATAAATATAAACACATATGAAATTGATTCAATAAAAAAGATAAAAACAATATCATGTAAGGCCAGACATATTAGAAATACAATTTCTTATGCTTGTAAATGTTTTTGAAAAAAAATAAAAGTTTCAAGAGGATGAATCTCTTGTGTTGGCCAAACTTACTTGTTAAAGGGGGAGATGTTGCTTGAGTTTGTTGATCTAAAATGATGTTAAATATAATGTACGAATGTTGTAAAATAAGTGTAAGTAGGGTTTTGATGAAAACTTTGAAAAAAATTCAAGGGGAGAAAAACCTTATTTTGGTCGAGACTTTGATTTGTAAGAAAAGAGAGAAATAATTTGAAATTTGTTGGTTTGAGTTGTGTAGAATAGATGAATAGATGTTAAAACGGTGTATTTTAAACAAGGTTTAGTTTGGAACCTTGAAGAATTTGTAAGCTGAAAACTTTCATAAAGTTTTAGGATTTGAAAAATAAGTTGAATGTGAGTGAATGAGGTTATGGATGTTTAAGAAATTTGAATGAATTTTAGTATGCATTAATACACGTGTAAAGTTCAAAATATATAAATGTTTTAGTTGTGTGCTTGAACACAAAGGTTAAATTAAAGTTTGAACCCCGTTGAAATACATAAATGAATATAAATGTGTTATGGGAAGTTGAAAGCACGCCTATAATTAAAGTGTTGATGTATAAAAGTCAGCATACTCTTGAGTATGGTATTACTTGAGGTGTGTGTATGTTAATGGAACATATTCTGAATATAGTTCAATATATTCAGAATGGATAGACACATGTGAATGCAAGGCTTATAGATATAATATATTGTGTATGTATATACCTATATGTATGAATGTATACGTATTTGATAAGGGAGATTGGAGTTAAAAAGTATTGATAAGATTGTGTTATGTGATCCAGGAAGGACAACAAGAATAAGATTTCGTGTTGGGAGAGCAGGATTGTTATGACAGACAGGTAGGTGCTCGACACCTTAAATTAGTTTTAAATTCAATGATTTTCATTACTATAGTTCTTTGATTTGAACCAATGATTCCGAGATAAATAAAAATAGAAAGAAAAGAGAAAAATAAAAAAAATAAAGGATTAATGGAATAATTAGCATCAATGTTTGATGGCCGGGAATATTTGGCATTATTGTTTGATGGCTAGGAATATTTGGCATCGTTGTTTGATGGTTGAGAATATTTGGCGTCATTGTTTTAATGGCCAAGATGAATTACTCAGTTTGTCACGCGGTGAAGACTAATGATATCATATTACACTAATATCGAGATAAAATAGTCGGCCACCTGAGTGAGAACTATTGTTATAATGAGATATAGTTGACCCCACTATGGTGGACAATGGAGACTATTATCAGTAGAAATTAAAACTTTGATAGCAAAGGCATGGGTTTTGGAAAACAAAGCAAAATGTAAAGTGATGAATGAAATGTGTTAGTTTAAAACTAGAACATATGAGAAAAAAGAATGTGATTGATATTGCAATAGTAAAGAAAGGAAGCTGGATTGGATTAAGGTTGATGTATATCATGAACAAAGTAAGAATATGGTTGAAACCTCATAAGTTAAAGTAATTAAACTAGTAGATTGAGAGTAGCTAGTTATGGTTGTTTTGGCAGCACGTTGTGTGTGAATTATAACGGTTTCGACAACATGTTTAGGGTACGTTTAAGGGCTGTTTTGATAGTATATTGTGGTGAGTTTGAGGGTTGTTTTGACAACGCATTGTGGTGGACTTAAGGGCTGTTTTAGATAGTAATTATGTGTAAATAAAGCTATTTTGATAGCAAGTTTGGTGGTGATGTGTTACACTCCGTACCATTTTTTTTTTCTATGATTCAATGCATTTCATGTTCAATTCTAGGTAAGATTTTTTTAAAAAAATTGGAACTTTATTAAAAATTTGACAGTCTCCCTTATTTCTTTAACAATCCCTAGTGTTAACATCAAGCAATTTACACAGAATCCAATGTAATCATCAATGTCCATTCATATTAACCCACTCCATATTTCACTAGATATCATAATTGGAAATATTGACAACCCCTTGTATTCATGCATATGACATATATTTAAAATCAATATACAAAAAATCAATTTCGAAGGATAAATAAAACATAACTTCCTTTAACTTGCTTAAATTAAAAACTTGAATCTAAAATACAACTTGAATCTAAAATACAACTTAAAGCTAAAAATGTGTTAATATAATTAAGTTAATCAACATTCATTACTTAATCATCCAAAATTTATTTCCTTGAAGGAGCATTAATTCAAAATTATAACACATGTATAATGTACTACTATTCTAATACAAAATGAGATGCATATCTAAAATAGTTCCTATAATTAGACTACATAAAGCTCCCATTCAACTTAGTTCTACGGCATGAGACGAGCCTACATAATATATAATATTAAACTCCTAAATTAGTTATAGGATCCTTTTATAGCTAATGTAAATCAAGATATTACAAAATTAACATTACCTTATAACTGAACATAAATCAAATTCTTATATGACCTTAGCTTGCACATAACACACCATCATAACATAGCTTTAGATGAATCTCGTGTCTACCTATACATTATAACATAATCTTTAAACTTGTTCAATTTCTCTTAGACTTCCCTTAATTCGTCTATCAATCTACTTGTTATGAAAATCTGACACCAATTTTTATCCTTCAAAAGGATCTTCATTCAAGTTGATAGAACTCCAAGGCTTTCATTTAGGAAGGTGCACGCTCTACAATAATCCTTATCTTACGATGAAAACAACAAGACAATAGTTTTCATTCATTTGGAAACAACAACACAATGATCTTTATAAAAATGAAGACAACCACAATAGTTTCCATTTATTAGAAAGACAACCATAAAATAATCTTCATTACTTACAATTTAAATTTAAATGATTTTATCACCTAAATAGGAGCATAGGGAACAAGGACCTACTTGCTCTTCTTGTGGTGTGACCTCCTCTAACTAATGATCTTTTTCTCAGTGTTCCTTCTTATTCACAAGAAGAACTTATATCAACATATCATTTAGAACCATTTCTACACCATATTCATGTACATACCAAAACACATAATAGTATATTTACATCACTCTTTATTTTTCATTGTTTAATGACATTTCTATGTATACTTAAGTTTACGCTATTAATGCTCCACTAACTTTACTTTATTTAGAGCATCATATTTTTATTTTCAAATTCATTCATCCATACCAATTTGTACTTATTGAAATATTTTCTCTCTAAAATTTTCTATTTGGCCGAAACCCTTACACCCCTCTATCTAGGTACTTTCTTGAAAATGTTTCATACATTCATGTTAGTATGACATCTACCATAATATCTTATTTATTGTATCATTTTCAACTCTTTTTATATTCAATATTATTTAGGTAAACTTAACTCACCTAGTTATATTCATTTTTCCCTAGCTACATGCATTTATAAAATTTAATACATCATGAAAGATCCCCTTTTTTCCAACAATTCCATTAGTTGGTCGAATTATAGGCCTTGCTCAGTATTCATTTCAACATTTTTCAAACAAGTATACACAAATCTACATCTTCAAATCATTTTGAAACTTCTCTATTCATTATTCAACTTCATTATATACAATTAAATTTATACTACTCAAGTGATGACTTCTAGGATTAAAAATCATATTTATGAATAATAGCCTAAATTACACGTAAATACTCTAGTTCTACTCCTATGAAAAGTGTCTTCGTTATTTTTTCTCAATATGGATTAAGCTAAGACCCCCATTTTCAACAAGTCTTCTTCTTCTTTCCACGTTATTTTATTTGTCAAACATGTTACTCAATCATAAACACCCTATAATTTTCTTATATCAATCCTCATAACACATGTTTCATAATACTAAGTAACTCCATTAAATTTAAAACTTCTAAATGTACAAAATCTAATTCTAATCATCATTTTTGAAGAAAAGGTAGTCAATATATTATGAAAAATATAAAATTACACACTTGGAAGTCCTCCCCCCTTAATTTTCTTCATTTTGACTAAATCATCATCTTCCATTGCTAGATATTTTTCCTAAATTCCTTTCTTAATTTAACATGTTTTTCAAGCTCACGTATCATGGTTTAACATATTATATGTTAAAAATAGTCATGTATTTAAGCACATCATGATTAAATAAAAAATATCATTTACTTGTCCATTTCATCAAAAACTCACCATAACCATGTTTAGTAGTCTCAATTTTTAACATGTATATTAAAAAATCACATTTAGAAAACCTTCCCCTAGAACTTCCTCACTTGGATGAAACATTAAAGCCCCTAAACACCCACTTTTCTTTCATCATTTGTTCATAATTTTCTCATGTTTCTAAGTTATTCCTTTTATACTTTACTTTTTTTGTTTTAATTCCTTAATTTCCCTAATATTGTTTAAGAACCTTAGGTTAAGAATTTTGGGCTTTACATCAATACTTACCAAGAATGTCTTTAAATTAACTTGAGTAAGTCTAGGACCCTTTTTTCTTTGATTTTCAGCTCCAATTTCTTCCTTCCTCATTGTTTCCTCTACTCTCTCTCTCTCTCTCTCTTCATGGTGGTGTCTTCTTCCTATAGCTTAGACCCACAAGCTCAACTCTCATGTTTATTTACTTCTTCTTTTTTTCTAAACTCAATGGGGATGCATATAAGGGTGTTTTGGTAAAAAAGATTTAAAGAGAAGATGGAGGAAAGGTTTTTCTCTTTTCTAATACGTCGACCTTCTTAAGAGGGGCTATCTTTTAAATGTTGTTTTTGTTATTTGTTCCTTAGTTCTTTATCTTACATGGCCTTTTCTTTGCCCCTTTTATATTCTCACATGTACGCATCACTCCCATGCCTCTTTTTAAGCCACATTTCATGCTTACAAGTCTATTTATCCATCTCATTATCAAATTACCTTTCTAATTAGGCTTCTTTAATCTTTTAAGAAATCATCACTTAACTCACACAACTTCTATTTTTTTTCTTATTGGGTTTCTAATATATTGCTTTCATGTTCTTTTGGATCATACTTTACTCAATGTGCCTATTAAATTCTTTCTTTATGAATCACCCTTCCTAGAATTTATTTAGTGATTATTAATTTAACCATATTTTTTGTCAGGGTTTACATGATAGGTGTTTATTTTGAACAACATGCATTGTGTGTGAATAAGGGTTGTTTTGACAACGTAATTATGGATAAATAGTGGTTGTTATGACAACATAAAAGTGTATGAGTGTAGGCTGATTCGAGCACGGTATGTATCGAAAATTTAAGAGCTATTAGGGTAACTTAATTAAGTAAGAATATGGGCTTTCATGTTTGTAGTTTCATGCATGATATGGTTATCAACCCGAGTAACAGGTAAGTTTATTGAAATATATGTAATTAGTTGTACACAAGGTATTGTTGAAATATGAATGACTAAAAATGCATTGGCATAGACCATATTAGGTTGAACTAAATGTTAAAGGAATAATGTAGGGATCAAAATATAGAAAATATTTATCATATTTGTGTGGAATTGAAGGATGAAATCTGGTGTGGCTTGATTTCTTAAAGAGTGCATGATGGGGCCACCAAATGAGGATTCACCCTTCACTTAGCATTTTATATAGGGACAATACCATTGGACATGTTTATGCAAGAAATAAACCTTTGGGGTATGATTCAAGGGAATAAATCTCATGGCGACTTCTTGTAAAATACATTGATTTTGGATATGAAGTTGACTTTTAATGTTGTATTCAGATGACTATACAATATGTAAGTCAATAGTGGTTCATCTATGATGACAAGATAATGGAGACAACGTAGTATCAAATTTTAAAGAAAGGAGAGTTTTGCTAAGGCTTGAAATGTAAGTTTAAGGCTGACATGTGTGTTTGATACCATGCGGAATGTATGAAATATTATAATCTCAACCATTTGGTATCATTTTTAAGTCTTTGAATATTGATTTCTATTGAGTTTTGAAATAAAGAATTATTTATCCATCTTGTGTTGCCACAAGAACTTCTGATGCATTTACTTAGACTGATTAATTGGGTCTTCTTTTGGGATGATGTTGTATGTAGAGGATAGTGATATCATTATTGTGTTTTAGATTAATATTACTCATTCATATTTTAAAACCTTTTCAGTAAGTGTAATGTACTTCTTAAATAAGTATTAGTATATTGTTTATTAGGTTTTATGGATAATAACATGTGTATTACTAATGGATTTAATGATGGCATGGTCTGAGGCCCTAATGCATAGACATTGATGTTTGATTGAATAGGAATTCATTTGATTTGAGATTATACAGGTGTTCTCAGGTGAAAACAAAAAACTATAAAGACAAGCGAACAGAAGAGACTGTCAAAATTTTATTAGGATTTGAATGTATAAAATATAATAGGATGAAGTTAAGATTATATTAGCAGTGTTAAAAGGATTGGTAATGAAAGTCAATGGTAAAAAAAATTACCCCGTTTTTCATTGAGTTTAAGGCTCAAAGTATCTTACGATGTTGTCAAATTTCTAGGTGTTACATTAAAGAACACCTACCAATCTCTCCACTAATGGCACATGGTGGCATCATAACCAATGGTGACACTAAACTATCCACCAATGGTACAACGGTCAACAACTTATTTTTATCCATTCACCATGATATACATGTCCTTTCTCCACTTTCCACGAGGTAAGTACAATAAGGTGGGTACAAGAAAAATAGCACCAAACAAACAGCAAAGCAAACCACACAAGGTCATATAGCCATTTTCACTACTCTTGCTCCAGGTCATTACCACCTCCTAAGTCAACACTTGTTGATCACTATCGCCTATTGATCACTACCACTTCATGGTTAACACCTCTTAAGTCACCACCCTCCTAATCATTGCCACCACCTCCTAGTGACCACCTTCTCATGCCTTAATCCCTTTCACGTCTTGATTATCTGTCAAGTCCAATCACTTTAAGCAGTAATTTACAACTTAAGCATTGGAGGATCATCTATAACGATAGATGACTTTTTTTTGCAGGTGAATGTGAGAGTCACTCCATCAACCCACTAGACAAGTAGTCAAGTCCAATCACTCCAAGCAATAATTAAGTCTATCATCTCACTAGCCATAAACTCAAGATGCAATTATGGTAGAACATATCCAATATAGCAATGTCTTCCCAACTTCATCACAAACATAAACAATTTATTTATTTATTTGTAATAAAAAAATTATAAAAAACAAATGATGTGAAGTTATCGTAGCTATCATCAAAGGAAAATCCAGTATTATTGTTGAGACGGATAATTATTTTAGCTATTTTTGATCAAAAGTAAGCTCAATCTGAGGTATGTTTCCTAGAATCCTATCTCCATTCCTTTGTAGGCATTAGCTATTGTGATCTTTCAGGGATTTGTCGGGTCTCTATCAAGGTGAAGGATTTTTCCATTCATAATTTATCATGAATATAGCCCTTTCTTTTTAAGCCTGCTTCCCAGAAAACTTGTCTAAAACTATTTATTGGTGGTAGGTGTCGAGTTATTGATATGAAATGGATACAGAAAAAAATACACATTTCAAACGTAGATGATTATTATAAAAGATTTTCTTTTTTGAAAATCCAAACCCAGAAAACAGATGGAATTCTAGAATTCTTCAGTTCAAAGAGCTTTCTCGATTTGGTTTGAAAGGAAAGGACTTTTTCCATGAATGGTCTCCTCGTCTTGATTGACATCTTTTGCACAGATGGTAGATGGCATCCACCTGAGCCACCACCAATCTGGCTGTCGGTGTTTGGGTGAAACGTTTTATTCGAAACATTTAATGTCATAATTATATATAGGGTGTTTGTATAAATTATTTCCATTCAAAGATTGTCTATGAAAACTAAAATAAAAATATTTACAGGTTTAATTTCAAATTACAAAGTGAGATTAAAATGTCATACATTCACGAGGAATTCAAAACTTGACTGTTTGTCTCTCTCTCTCTCTGCTACAGGTTTCTGAATTTGCTCAGCTATCACAACAGCATAATTCTTCAATTCAGTTCAAAATTTGACCTTGGTGCAGAGACAAGCCACAATATATCAAGGACTTCCAAATGTGTGGCCGAAGACACATGAGATGTTTTTGCTAACAATGGCCACCTGATTAAGGGTTACTGGCCACAATGTGAACCTCCCTCATGTTTCGTGGATAACAAGTACCAATATTCGTCTTATAAGGTGTTTTTTGAATTTCTTCTTGCAAATGGAGGCACTCAGGCAGTGAAATTAACATGTTAATGCAGTGTCTGATCTAAAATAATCAAGAAGAGGCAGAAATGACATGAATCGAGTAACTTTAAATTCCAAACGACAACAGTTCTTTACAGACATTAACATATGACAAGCAAATTCTGTATTAAGGAATACCAAAGTGAAAAACTGAAAATAACATCTATCTATCTACAGTTACAAGGGCTCAAGAAACAAACCCAGAACGTCTGTGTGGTTGCTTTTAAACTTGTGTTTACTGTGTGCACTAACCTAAATAAAATGCTTGATGCTATTAAGCTGTAGCATAAAATAGAGCAACTGACTCCACCTTAATAGAACTTACAGCTCTAGTCCACTGCTTAGGAGCTGCCTTCATTTAACGACCATCAGCAGATGTGAAGGACTCAGCAAACCCAGCTGGTCTTGCTGGAATACTGCTCTTGCTGTCATTAAGACTGGTATAACTTCGCCCAGTGCTTTCTCCATCCTGCCAAACTTTTAACATCTCTGGAAGTGGAAGGCTGTAGTCGATGCCAGAAAAGTCCTCGGATTCGTCGTTAATTGGTTTCCATTTCTCAACAAGTGGCGCCAACACATTCACTGCATGACCCATATCAGGTCGGTGGTTTGGTTCCCTCAAAGTGCAATGCCCAGCCAATTCAGCTATGGTGTAGATGCTCTCAAAAATCTCTTCACTGGCATTAAGAGTAGGGTCAATGGCAGCCATAAGCTTCTCTTTGCTTGATTTGATTTTCCAAAACCACTCAGCCAAGTATCGGCTTTCCTCAGAGCGCTCCTCATCAAGGGCTGTTAACCCGGTCAAAAGTTCCATTAACACCACTCCATAGCTGAACACATCAGCTTTGGTTGTTATCTTCCCCATAACTGTGAGAACAAAGAAGTAAGAGCAGCAGTCAATTCAGCCTTCTAATTGTTGGTGTTATCTTGGAAATTAAATCCAAAAAAACCACCAATCACCACAAATGTTATATATCAATGATCTGCAAATTTCTCAAGCAATTCTACAGTGTGGACTAAAGGAAGATATACAAAGATCACACGCACTTACCATTTTTACTTTTAGCCGTAAAAAATAACTATTTGATAAATCCATATATTAATGTGATTCCACGTGGGTTCTTTTTGATGATTTAAGATACATATCAAAAGTTATCAATCACAATAGGATAAATTAGAAATGACTGCATAACTATCATATCTTCCAATAAATCATGAGAAAAAGATTTTAAAGGGTAATACAAGTAGAAATGTTTTACAAAGATCAGTCAGCAGAATGTTTGGAGCACACAAAAGGAGGGAAACATGTTTTATGAATATGATTAATGTGCACTACATGTTTCTGTTCTACACATCATTAACATCATTATCGCATTCTTATTGATAACAGGGTTGAATAAGCTCATTCCACTGAACCGAGCAATACTTCTTAGTTTCAGTTAAATTAGCTTCTTTCTAATTCTAAATAATCCTTGTTCTATACCAATAATAAGAATTTGGAAAACACTTACCAGCATATTCAGGTGCAAGGTAGCCAAAGGTTCCAGCAAGTCTCGTCACAACAGATTTCTCTCCGTCTGGAGCAAGTTTCACCAACCCGAAATCAGAAACCTTGGCACGGAAATCATCACCTAGAAGAATGTTGGAAGATTTGAGATCTCGGTGAATAAATGTTTGTCGAGCCAGACTGTGAAGATATTCCATCCCCCGGGCCACATCCAATGCAATACTCAACCTTCTTGTCCAAGATAGAGGCTCCAAGTTTAATTTCTTCCAATGGAAAAGATGCATGCTTAAAGCACCTTCTGACAAATACTCGTAGACAAGAAGTCTTTCATTGCCTTCGATAGAATAACCAAGAAGAGAAACCAGATGCCGATGCCGGACTTTAGAAAGAACAGCAATCTCAGCCTGAAATTCATCCACAGCTTTACCACTCACCACTCCGGCCTCCATTCTCTTAACAGCTATTTTTGTCCCATCTTCCAATTCACCCTTGTAGACAGTTCCAAATCCACCAGAGCCAAGCTGATTTTTTTGGGCAAAATTATCTGTCACCTTGCGAAGAACTTGGACAGATATAATAACATTTCCAGCCTCAATTGCACGGGAATTTTCAGTCAGACTACTTGTATTACTGACAGAACTAGTTCCAGTTTGAGTGGACAAGCTTCCAGTGATGTTGTCGGAAACTGCAATCTTGACAAAATTTTCTGAATCAGATGGATCTCTAGGGTGAACCACAATGGAACAAGGAGGATTTGAAGTTTCTTTTTTCTTCTTAAAGCAAGAATATAGACACAAAGCAATCAACACAACAGCCAGCAATGAACCGGCTAAAATTCCACCCACAATTACTAGTTTGGTTCTTTCAAAGTTTCTTTTAGTTTGGGCTGGAACTTTTGTAGAAGTAGACCGATTAGCGTGTGAGCTTGAAGTTGGAGAAGGCGGACTAGAAGGCATAGTGAATGGTGAAGGCTGTGCACTGCCTGGTGGAGAATTCTCTGGTGGAGAATTCTCTGGTGGAGTGAAACTCACAGGAGGTAGGCTGCTAGCAGGGGAGGGGGATTGCTGACTCTGATTCCCACCAACCAGAAGAGGATTTCCATCAACAACAAGCTTCACGCTATTCCGAAACTTGGGCAAAGGAGGACCTAGATTGTTTTCACTGACATCGAACAATCTCAAAGACTTTAAGTTTGTCAAATTGCTGGGAATTGTGCCCTCTATATCGTTTCCTCCAAGTCCAATTTGAACCAGTGAATCTAATTTTGCAATTGAAGGATTAAGGGTGCCAGTAAGATTACGTCTAGGCAGATTTATAACAGAAACCTTTGAATTAGAATCACAATTCAATCCCAACCATGGCCCATGACATGGATCATTACCAGACCACTGAGGAGCAATATTTGAAGGATAATTCACTCCACTAAGAAAATCCAAAAGTGCATAAACTTCTGGGGCGCATTCAACTCCAGGTTTAGATTGACAAAGAGGATTGGAGTCATAAGAAACCTTACCAGCCTTGAACACTGGCACTGGACCCATTAGCTGATTATTGTTCAAGTCCAAATTCTCCAGCTGCATATCTGCCAAGCTCTGAGGAATATAACCGACAAGTTTGTTTCCGTTGAGATTAAGATCTCTCAACAAAGACAAATCTCCAATTTTCTCAGGTATTGTTCCAGAGAAAGAATTCCCATGAAGCCATAATTGTGACAATGATGTCATGTTTGCGATAACATCAATTGAACCACTCATGCCCCCTCCTTCTTGATTATTCAGAAGCAAAATTGACATCAAAGATTGCCCAAAACTTGCAGGAATTTCACCAGACAATCTGTTGTAAGAAAGTTCTAGATTACTAAGAGATGGCATGCTGCCTAGAAAATCAGGCAATGGACCAGCCAAATTGCATGAAGACACTGAAAAATTCGTCAACTGAACAGAACTTGCCAATTCACTGGGCAGAGACCATCCTGTACTCTCATTCAAACTATTGCCATCCAAGGCCAAAACCGCTATGCTACTAAGTCCCTCAAAGAAATCAGATGGGATAGTGTCAAAATTATTGCCATTCAAGAAAGCATATACCAGTTCAGACAGTCCTTTAAAGGTGGGTAGTTTTCCATTGAAGTTGTTTCTTTGAAGCCCTATATTGTAAAGTTTTGAGAGCTGGTTGAAATTTTGAGGGAGGGGTCCTTTAAGACCCATATTTTGGACCTGAATTTGTGTGACTCTGCCATCCGAACAGAAAACATGAGGCCATGAAGGAGGGCCACAAGGATCGTTACCCTTGGCTGGCCATTTGAGAAGCTCTGGATTTTCCAACCCATTCTGGAAATCTAACAAGATCTTAAGGTCATTGGGATCCGTAAAACTATAACACAAAGTAACGAAACCCAACAAAAAACATACAATGTTGCAAAGCTTCATACTTTCACCTCCCATTATCAAATCACCATACTAAAAGAACGAAACCAACCCTCCCAATGTACCTTATAATCCCAAATAAAAACTAAGACTTTCACATGTCAATTACCATAAAAGGATGTAAACAACAAGATCCAGGTGCAAAACATTAACATTTGTTTCAAAAGTTTTTGAAGAGAACAGGAAATGGAAGTAGAAAAGGGATTAGATTTTGAAGGAGAGTGAAGAAGACGAAGAAAAGGAAATCGTGCCCAAAACAGATTGAGATAAAGAAAAGTACGTTAGACTATCATCCACTACTTGAGGGCTTTTTATGTTTGGCTAAATCTTCGAACAGCCAGACCTAAAAAGTATAGAAGTACACCACCATGACTGACACTCTCCCCACCCCTTTCTTGATCTCCTATCCTTGCAAAAGCAGACGTAATAATAATAATAATAATAATAATAATTTGTTTTCCAATGCTAAATGAAATGGCAATATTACCCTCAAAAGGTAGCAGCTCAGAAGATAATGGCAGTGCCAGTCAGGGCATGTAATTGAAAAAAATCTTGTAAAACATTTTGCAGTGTCATGATTATAATTAATAATTATATTTTTTTAATCTTTCTATAATATAAAACATGTGGGCCCTAGGCTAGGGAGCTTATGAAGCCAAGAAGCTCCATTGATGTCGGTAAGTGGAAGCTTAAAAAATCTCTTGGGATTATTGAGGAGTGGGTCCAAATATGGATGACTCAACTACTTCTACAGTTCTACTACTTCTGTTGTGTCGTGTCGTGTCGTGTCGTGTCGGTTGAATGTTGACAGCATTCACTTGCGTTTGTATTGTTTTTGTTCACTGCTTCCATGTATCCAGGAATTTATAAACTCCCAAGTTTGACCACCAAAGAAGAATTTGTTAAATTTCTGGATTATTACCACTACTGTATTTACATTGTTTTGGGTTCCATATTTGTTTCGTTTAACATTGGAGTGCCTCTTTTTTTTCAAAGTATTTAGTCTATTTACAAGGTATTTTTTTTATTGAGGGGGTCCAAATTTGGATGAAAATATATATTTGTTAAAAAAAACTTTTAGTCAAAATCTTTTTATTGGGATGTTAAGAAAAAAGAAATGTATAAATATTCCAATAAATTTTAATTAAGAGTATTGACAAAGCTTGTAATCCATAAACATGTCAATGATTATAAATTTACAGGCGATGTACTAGATAAGCAAATGATACTAGATAGCAATTCAAAAAATGATTTGACTGGGCTAATAAACTTTATCTAGAGATTATTAAAAAAAATTAAAAAATTAAAAAAATCAAGAAAACTAGAAAAAAAAATAACCGAAAAAACCTAATCATGAAAAAAACCGATTAAAAATTTAAAAAAACCGACCGGTTCGGTTCGGTTTTGGTTTTATAAGCTTGAAACCGAAAAAACCGAGCCAAACTGGTTTGAATCGGTTTTTGTCCTAAAAAACCGAACCGAAATCATTCGGTTTGAACCGGTTTCGGTTCGGTTTTGGTTTTTTTAAAAAAAGTTGGTTTAGTTATTTTTTTTTATAAAAACCAAACCGAACCGAAAATAATCACCCCTAACTTTACCTACTATTACTCCACTTAAAAAGTAGAAATTTATAGTTGTTATACCATTTTTATTCCAATATATTATCTATAATTTTAAAAATTACGTTACTTTTAATTTATACTCATTCATACATCAATCAACCATCTTCCACCTCTTATCAAAAAAAAAATCATCCTCCCAAAATTGGCAAAGCAAAACCAAAAAAAAAAATACAAAGAAAGATTTGGGCAAAAACTAAAAAAAAAAAAGAAAAAAAAGGGAAAAAGATTAATAACATACCTTATAAGGAACAAGAATATCTTGACGATGATTAATATCAAGTAAAAAAGAAAGGATATTGTGTTGTCAAATGTTTTTAAGAAGAAAGAAAGAAAGAGGTTTATGAAATAGATAGAAAAAAATAGGGTTTGTGTTAGCATGTGCGTATTTATGGAATATTGTTTTCAATATTAATTTCATGAGATATTATTATAGCAAATCAAATGGTTTTTCATTTAATCTATTTTTGCACCTTTTTTATAAATTTAATTTAATTTAAAATTCAAATCAATATCCTTAAAAAAAATTTAAAACATGAGAATTCATTCAATTTTATGAATTAAATTTAATTCACATGGTTCTAAATAGAGTATAGGATTGCACATCTAGTGATATATCAAATTGCATACCTAATTATAGCATATAAAAAATCAAAGTAAAATTCCTAGGGTATCATGTATATATAAACAAAACATGTCATAAAACTAGTCTTATAGTGTGTTTGGGATTGTGATAGTTGTGGTGGTTCAAAGTGTTTTTCGCTTAGAAATGCATCAAAATAAAAAAAATATATTTTTTAAAAATTATTTTTTATATCAGCACATCAAAACGATATGAAAATATAAAAGAAATTTATTTTAAACAAAAAACAAATTTAAAATTTGAGGGAACGCGGTTTGCACAGCGTTCCCAAACACACCTTTATAATGCATTATAGCAGCATGGACCTGTATTGTGCACTCATTTTTAGAAATTTAAATTCTAAATATAGTAGTTCTTAATCCTTTTGCATAGATTATGGAAATGGAATGGTAGTAGTACAGCTAAAATTGGTAACATAAGACCCCAGATGTGAAACAAAGATTTAAAGAGAAAATCCAAGTTTGCAATGTAATCAAAGGAAACATAGGGTCATTTACTCACCATCCCATACATTATGTAGAATGGAACATTTTTTTTCTCTTTTGAAAAAATAATATAAATATACATAGATAGAATGGAGAATGGAACACTTTTGAAATTTGTGATCATAGTTAAAATCTTATAGAAAGGAAATAATTTGATATAAAGATAATGTCACAATGTATAACCTAAATTTTTAATTTTTCTTCGATCCTAAACAATTTCTAAATATGTATATTTGATGAGGCCCTAGAATCCAAATACTTAAGAATAAGGTTGGTGTGTTGGATAATCAGTTAATCTTTTAGTTCAAGCAGTCCAATCTATTATCCCTAGCCAAGGTGTTTGGTGGCTTGATATGGAAAGCTCAGGTGGTTCGTAACTGGTAGCTGGTGATGCCTGGTAAGCCAAGGTGACTGCTAACTACTACGTGCAAAAGGTCTCTTTTGATAGATACAGGGACTCTCAAATACTTAAGTCAGTAACTTTGTAGAGAGAGAAAGTGCAATGATATTTTAGAAAGATGCTCTTAAAATATGTATGCTGAAAATGTTAAGAATGAAGAAATTGTGAATCTTGAGTTTAAAGGATTCATGATATATCTATAGCCCCGTGAGTCTTGTTTCTTCCTTTTTTAAGATGAGAACTTTAAATATAATTTCACTCTTGCGATATTTTGAGTTGTATTCTACTCAAAATAATATATATTTGATCAATATAAAATATTAAAGGACTTGCGTAGGATTCTAGAAAAACTCTCAATGAAGTGTTGGGCACGTGGTAAGGTGTCAAGCCCATTAGAGATGAAAAATAAGTCCAAACACGCTGTCTGGACCAAAGTATGTTAGGCTCGGGCATGGTATCCCGAGCCTATATAGGTGTTGGGGTGCATGCCCACCACCAGTTGGGCGCCAAGTATGGGCTTCTTGGTAGTAGTTGGGATTAGGCGTGGTGGTTGAAACCCATAAGAATTTTTTTAGACCTTTCTAGGGTTTTTGGCCCGTTAAATTTGGGTTTATCACTAACCCTCATAGTCTTTGTGATAATAATACGCAAAGATTTATAAAAATGCTCAGTACAATGAGTTTTATCAAGTTTTATTCGTATGAGAAGAAGGGTGAAAACCACAGGTAATATATTAGAAAGCATGTGTGTAAGGGTATATACCATGGTTGGAAAAAAAAAAAATTTAAGTATGTAGAGGCAAACTATGGAGGAACCTATACTTAGAAAATTTCTAATTAGCTTAAGAGGGACTATGAAAGGTGAGTCTATACTTAAAAAAATTTCTAAGAGGCTAAGGTAAGCTTATAGAAAGTAGAGTTTGTACTTGGAAAGTTTCTAAGTGGCTAGGGGAAAAACCTATGTCGACGTCTATTTTTAGAAAACTTTCTAAGTGGCTAGGAGGATAAACCCATATCGATGCTCATACTTAGAAAATTTCTAAGTGGCTAGAAGGATGGACTCATGTCAACACCTATACTTACAAATATTTATAAGGGGTGGAAGGAAACCCATGAAGGAAGACCTTAAACTTAAGAAAGTTTCTAAATAGCTAGGGTGATAGACCAATATCAATGCCTATACTTAAAAAAAAAAAACTTTCTAAGGGACAGAGAAGAAACTCATGGAGAAAGAGCTCATACTTAGAAAAATTTATAAAGGGCAAAGAGGATGGACTCATAGAGGGTGGTGTTAATTCACTAGGAAGATCAAGTTCATCCCTTGAAGAGTGGTTGTATTGGAGTGTGGGAAGTATGTGACCTTCCTAGGATGGCATGAGGCTTGAGAGCTCTCTATTTAAAAGTGATCCATGGAGTGTGGGTGTTATGTGACCTTACTAAGATGGCATAAGGAATAAGAGCTCTTAAAAAAACAATTAAACTAATATATTAATATTTTGTTATTGTTCATACGAATAATGAAGTGCCATATAATGCCTTAGTTATTTTAATAGTATAGTATAATGTTTACCATATATATATTGAGTAAAAAACATTTCCTCTCTCATATACTAGGATAGGAGTTTTCAAGATACATTATGTAGTTGAACATAAATATACCATCTCATCAAAAAGATAATGATGAAACTTAAATATAATTAATGAATTTTCTCTTTTTTCTATTTGAACGAGTATCGTAACACAATATTTTGGTCATAGCCAACATTTTAGACCATAAAAAGGGAGCTTGGGGAGTGACATTGGTGAATCAATAGCTAAAAAGCCATAATTATCATCATTCTAGAAAGAATAACTTAAATTTACTAAATATATTAAAAATTCAGAGGAACAAAATATACAAGTGAAACTTGAGAGACAAATTTAAGTTAGTAAATTGAATTGAATTGAATTGATGAAAAGCTAAAACAAGTTGTTGAATTTACTCATGAGATTGAAATTAAAATAAAAAAAAAGGACAAAAGAAAATATTATTTTTCTAAAGTCATAGAAAAAGTTGGTCTAAAGGATAAAAACAAAGAGGTTGAAGGAACTAATTTGGTTAAGTTGTAATACAAGAAGTTTATTTTGTGAATAGATTAATTATAATATTATATTCAAAGTGTTTGTACTATCTTCATTATTTGGTGTGGATTATTATCTTCATTATTCTTGTCACAATTAATTTTATTCTTTTAGTTCTTTAATTGTTAAAAAATTTTATGTTTTGAAAAGTTCTGAACCAGTACAATACATAATTTAATAAAAACGAGGATAAATTTTAATCCGGTCATTTGAATTAAATTAAAATTTTAATAAATTATTATAAAAACTCAATTATGTAAGAACTAGTTTGTTAGTTGTTTTTGTTTTCAGGTTCAAATTAAGTTTAGTAGTTATTTTTTGGATAATTTTTTCTTGTTGTTTTTTAAATTTAGATTAAAATCTTCAATTTAATTAGGATTTTAATAAATGAGATATTTTTCTTAAACTAAGCTATTTCTTATTAGAAAATTTTATAAATTATTGAATTTCAACTGTTGTTAAATTTAGAGCTTGAGAATTTCCTAGCCCTAAATTCTACATCTAGGTGGGAGAAATAGATTTACATTTGCTCCTTTTAATTATTTAATAATTAAATCAAATCAAATCAAATCATTAAAGAAAAATCAAAGAAGAAGATAGCCACAAGCCTATGCAATCAGAAAGACAACACCAAGATCATGCAAATCCATCAATAACAAATGACAATTGATGCTGAAATATTTAGTACAATTATTAATAACCGAAAGTATGAATCTCCATGGCTGGCTGTGGCTGGGCCACAAAACAAATTAAAATAAAATAAAAGGACTGAGACTATTAAAATCATTAATCTTAATCTCCTATCCTATGGTCGCTAATGGACAAAGAAATAGTGCTTGACGGTCCATTTGGTGGAGGGCCATTTTGAAAATGGAAGTTTCTGCTTACGTGGACATTAAAATAGCATCACGTTCCCTTGTCCACGTAAAGCCATGACACCGTAGTGCTGCAGGTGTTGTTGGAAGTGTGATTTAAATTATTTTTTAAAATATTTTTTTATTTTAAAATATATTAAAATAATATTTTTTATTTTTAAAATTTATTTTTAATATCTATACATATTAAAAATAAAAATAAAAAAATTTAAAATATCTCAAAAATATGGTTAAACTACGATACCAATCATTACTTCATTGAATTCTTAACCATGCCATGCCAAGAAATACTTGAGTCACCTATTTTACAGTAGAAGAAAAAACATCACAAAGCTTGTATTTTATGGAATTAATTAAATAATAGCGAGAATTTGAAAGAACGAAATAGGGCAAGAATCATGACAATTGCTTATATCATCAAATTCTAGGATTTAAATCATTGTTTTATTAATTCAAAACTTGGCCAGTGAAAAAAAAAAAAAAAACTAATCTGAATTGAAAAAAATACAAAAAAAAAACCTAGCTAAAAATATAGATCAAAACTCGATCATTAATCCATTAATTTAAAAAAAAATTATTAAATGATATCGTTGTGGTTTTTTTAAAAAAATTGAGTCGATCTAGATTAACCCCTGTTGACCCATAGACCTTGTCTCGAGTTAACTTAAGTCAAGTTTCATTTGTTTCACGTGATTCTTGGCAAAATTAAAGCTTTGATGCTGAGAAAAAATAAAAAGGAGGAGATTAGAAATGAAAGAAATTGATTTAGCTTCAAATCTTTTTTATCATCCACTAATTTTGAGCATACCAATTTGTTGTGCAGATAAGGGCTTTGAGCATTACCTGAAAAACTGCTACTTTCATCAATACAATAAATTTCAAAACTCGTCCAATTATTTCAATTGGAACAAATTTATTCTAACAAAAAACAAAGATCAAAATTTGATCTCATGCCCCTAATTAACACGGCAGAATCTGCCACCCTTAGACAGGCATTTTAGAGAATCTGAGATTGCACCTCAAAACCAATCGGGCATTGAGCATTGAAAGGAGGGATGATATTGAGAAGCAATGTCAAACTTAAACATGGTTTCTGAGTATGAATATATATTATGTCAAGGAGAATTTTTAGATGACAAGATTAAGATTTGTATCTTGACAAGAAATTAAAGTCTTTTCTTCTTCTTCTTCTTCTATCATGCTATGGAAATACAGAAAACCTGGGTATTAGTCTATTTATATGTTACCCCATACAATAATAATCCACCCAACAGCCACACTCTGATATTTACCTGACCACGCCTGACAGCATATCGTAATTCATGAATTCCTGAGCTCATTGGGATCATTTATTGAATCATGTGCGGTAGCGAAGATGTCTCTATCAGCCTGGACAAGTCAGTATAAACTCAGTAAACTTCAGCCCCCCTTGCAGGATGACAAGCTCCAACATTGAATTATTACATGTACTTGGCATCTTCCATGTATTCAATGTAGTCAACTCACAAAAATGACTGATGCAAAGCACATGCATGGAATACAGGATTTTACATCAAGCATAGAAACAAAAAACAGCAAAAATATAATCAAGATGCCTTCGGAACTGAATTAACGTGCAAAAGGTTTCTTGTTGAGTCCTGTTAAATGAATGGAACCTGCTAATTTGCAGAATATATACTTGCCCCAACGTCCATCTATACAAGGGGGGAAAAACCAGAAATGACACTTCTTCTAGGAAAACATCAGTTTGGTCATTAGATAACTGGTGGAGCAGTAAACTTTTGTTTGTGCATGCACATGCAAATCAAATATCCTAAGCTATCAAAAAAATAATAAATGTTCAGATGCATTTGACAGGAAAGGATAACCAGGATGTTCCAAAGGGGGGCTGACCTTTCTTGATGAAGAAAGGATGTCTCAATTAGTATGGAATCAGAGATACAAAATGCAGATTCATTCTAATGTTAGTAGAAACCAGTTCTTTTTCCCTTGAAGAGGGATTCCTGATAAATCCCACGCAAACCAGATCACATACTAGAACTACAATAAATGCCCTTAATGACTTCATATAAATGGTGGACGTCAGATCATGAGCAGAAATGGAAATCTCCAAGAAAATTTCCGTCAAAGCCAGTGGAGTTGCAGTAAGATTTGTATTCTGAATTACTGTTCATTGATGTGGAAGCGCTGAGCAAGTAAAGAAAGGCATTATTTTTGAAGAACAAGTCAGCAGAAACCAAAGCTGAATGGGTGGTGATTGCTATGCATATCAGCAAACAAAGGACAGGGAAAAACTCCAGAATGGAAAAACTTTATGATTTTAACCCACAGATGTCATGAATGACAAGTACAAAAAATATATGACAGATGTTAGAAACTATCAGTAAATTATAAAGCGGTGACTGTGACAATTAAGTGTCTATACTTAAAATGATCAGCAGCAAAGGATAGTACACAAAAAATATATGACAGATGTTAGAAACTATCAGTAAATTATAAAGCGGTGACTGTGACAATTAAGTGTCTATACTTAAAATGATCAGCAGCAAAGGATAGTACACAGTTTATCACTGTACCATCCCAGGATTTTAAATTTTTTAACAAACATCAACTCCTATAGTACAGTTCTCATACCAAGTTTCTTGGCACAAACGATGGTTTTATATGATCAACATCATCCTTCACCTATATTGACAGTCCATTTTCCAAATCCTTGACGTCCACCACGGAACGGGAGCTTCTCATCAGCTTGAATAGTTGGTAAAATTTGATGTCAATCCTCCACCTTGCTGCAGTGACCTACATATGTTGAGTATTACTTGAACATAAATTTATGGACAGACATGGAAAAAAATCAATGGAAAATCTGTAAAGTATATTTGTTTTGTCTAATGCCTTGACCATAAATGAATTTGGCATTGTTCAATGCTTTCAAGCTCAAGCTAATGGCTGAACACAGTAATTTTACCTCAAAACATTGTTGCTAAGTATGTGAAATGCTGAATGAGAATACAGGGAGCTGAGAGAATAACAATTGGGCAGAGGTACTTGGAAGAAGGCAAAGAGAAGATAAACATGTTGGGCACACAGATTTTCCATATGTTGCACAACATAAAACGTTAAAGAAACACAGACCAGAGTTCAGTGCTGCACAGAATTTAATGTACCACAAATTTAAGTTCCCAAGAATCGTCTCTTTCTCCAAATTCCAACCTAGTCAATCTTAAATAGATCTTCGCTAAGCAATTCAGCTATAATTTGAAATCGTATAGAAATCCCTAAATTTCTGGCTCTCCAAAAGGCAAATAAATGCTCCAATCTGTCCTATATCAGAAGGGGCAACACTTGCAACCTAAATATTTTGAACTCGTTCGTCCCACAACCATAGCCTTATGTTTTATACAATTATTAGCAGAAGTTCTATGTTTTTGCCAAAAAACTTCAACAAAGCATAGGACTCACTGGTGCAGAAAATATCACATTTTCCATCCCTTTTTATTTCTAATGAATTTATTATTTCTTTCCTCTACTCTTTTTGCAAAAAAATAAAACAAAATAAAAAATAAATAGAACCTGAATTTGATGGCTATCAAACATTAGAAAGACAGGCACTGGATTGTTTGGACTATGGCTTATTTGGTTAGTTACATTATCACTCAAATAAGCATTTAGTGCGCGTGTGAAGCTCAGAAAAATGGTTAACCATATGGAGAGCAATATCTTCATTGGCAAATCTTGAGAAAATCCTAGCTAGAAACCAAATCATCTACACAGATAAAAGATGACCTCTAACACTGTCTCATAAATACACAGGCAATTTTAACATGGCATTGGAACATAACAATACAAAACACAGTGAACGGTGAAGAGTTGGCAGGGAACAGGTCATCAAGATCTTCCTGATTTTGAATGTTCCAGACCAAAACAGACAAGTGACTCCCTAACAAGGCAAAGAATATTAGGATTGATCTGTGAGAATCTAAAAAAAAACATGCAACTGTATGCATGAAGCTGTGCAGAATATATTGCGAGAGTCTACATTATTCTGAACTACTGCAAGAACTACTGCAAAGAGCTCAGAAATAATTAAGCAATTGGAATTAAACTTACTTGAGGCTAACAAATTAAAAAAAAAATTCAATATCAAGACTGCCCACTCCAAGGGGCTAAGTTTCAGAAAGCCTTTTCTCAAGGTCTGAGTTATTTTTTTTTTTTTTTTCTTCTCTTACAACCATAAGAAGCCACTGAAAACAGCATCATATGTTAATGAACGATTCAAAACTTTTCCTTCTGTTTTTTTTCCTGGTTTTCTCTAAATTTGGAATTTATCACTTAGCAAGTTTCATACCAGGGCTCAATCCAATTAAATCCTCAGCATCTACCAATTTCGCCATATATGGATCTTGTATCTTAAAATGGGAACAAAATATTCAAACCTCCAGACAAGGCATAAAAGGGAAATAAAACATGTAATTCCTCACATAATAAATATAACCAATCGGAGTATATAACAATTAGCATGGAAATAATGGCCTAAAAGCTAGGAATTAAACCTTCTATTAACAAAGATATACTTTCAGGAAGCTCTTCCAGATCCAAAGAAAGTCATTTGTCAACTCCTGAATTTATTCACTTCAAACTTTGCATGGCTACTTGTCTTGGTCAGCTCAATAGGATTAAGATAAATCATCATATACACAACATATTAAACTCTATTGTTGTTTCTATTCTACCATGCACATCATTGTGTAATCAGTGGTACATAAAACTACGACCAATGCAAATGTAGGGCTATAAATTAGGAAATCAAGTAAAAGCCTAATTCACGTTAAACTCTTACTGTTCCTATGATAGCATGACATAATATTAAAAATACATGTAGCATATGAATCATAAATAAAAAATGCGCTTTGAATACCATACCTTCTAATCATGTTCCTTTCAAAAACGGAACCATTTCTTTATGGTAATTTCTGGTGGCTTCAACAAATTTCACAGCAAAAGCCTCATCCTCTGGGTAATATGCAATGGGATCACATAACAGAGGCTGGGGAAGGTCAAGCACACCTTCAAGTATTGCATGAAGACAGTAAGCTGAGTACGTGATGTGGTATCCTCCTTCTTGGACGATAAGAATCTTCCCACCACTGTGTTTATTTGCCAGACTATGAACTATCCGTCCAATCTCTCTATAGCCATCCATTGTCAAGCATTGCCTTCCATTTGGATCAAACTGAAGCAAGCAATGCGACTCAGTAAGGAGATCGAAGTTTTAAACACTAACGTTATAGAAAAAGAAGGCAAAATATGAGAAATGCTCATCAAAGAAGTACAATTATAGCTAGAGATGATGGCAATCGAGGAACTTCATAACAAACATGCACAGTCCAAGTTACGAGGAAAACCACAAAAAGAAGAAAAGGGAATCCATCTGGAGGGTGTGTGTGAGAGAGAGAGAACAACTTAGGATGCGTAAATTTGAAAGGGGACACAAATATTTTCATATTTATTTTTCAAAGCCAAGTTACTAATAATTTGCAGTCTAGAAACACAAAACTGACGTTTTAGTCTAGAAAGCTCTCTAGAATATTGAATATTAGTACATGTAGTAAAATATATCCAAAAAATTGAAGTATAAGGTTTAACTAGTTCACAAGCTTGTTTTTTTCTCATGTATCCATAATTCACTCAGTTGTCTCCTGTGCTTTGCTACTTTCAGGTTGTATAAGACAAAAAAGGGTTAAAAAGAGAGGAGAAGGGGGAAAAGATTAATTAATGATCAATCTGAAGGTCTCTTCCACATAATTTTTCATTTTTCCTATTTCTACATCCTGTAGAGCTGTAAACATATTTCAATGTCATATGCCGTACTCATTTCAGTTCTTCAGTTTCCCTTTCACTATTACTCCTCTGTGTATTCCCATTAGACATGTTATATGGAAATATATAAATACACAAACAGTAACATTTATGCATGTATAATTATATTGTCAAACTAATATGCATATGTTTACATGCATAACCTTGCCTCATAACATAGTAACAATTTGGCAATGGTCTATCATCGAATTAAAGGTACTTACAGCACTTGAATCTTGGCCAACAACAAAAACTATCATATCAGGTTCAAATTTGTGAACAGCTGGGACAACTAACTCCTTCATGGCATACCCATATCCCCTATCGCCTGTCCCATTAGGAAGAGGTATGTTCAAATTGTAGCCAAAACCCTCTCCTTCACCTAGCTCACCAACAGATCCATTCTGTGGGTGAGATGGACCCCATGAACCATGGTTCATATGAAGGGATACGGTAAGTACTTTATCTGTCCGATAGAATCCCTCCGCTGTTCCATTTCCATAATGAACATCAATGTCAATAACCGTAACTTTTTTGCACCCTGAATCTAAGGCCAATTGAACCGCAAGACCAGCATTGTTAAGGAAGCAATACCCATCTGCTTGTTTAGGTTGAGCATGGTGACCAGGCGGCCTAACCAATGCATAAGCAAGCTTTCCATGCCCGTCAAGAATATGCTTCATTGCTGATAGTGTAGTGCCAGCAGCAAGAAGTGCAGCATCCCATGAGCCAGGATTTAAGAAAGTTCCGGCACAAATCATCTTCCCTCCTTGTTTACCTGCTTCAACTAGTTCATCTATGTACTCTGCAATTTTAACATAAATGAAAAAAATCAGACACGATGCAACAGATTGAAAAAAATAACCTATTTTCTTTCTGCCAATAAAACATATAAGCAAAAACTTTAAAACTCTAAATGGCTTCAAGATAGCAACTTTCCTATTCAATAGGTTCAAAACTAGGGAATTGCTGATCTGAATAATAAGAAAGAAAGAGTTACCTGGGGCGTGAAAAGAGAGCAATTCAGGGACTTGAGCAGGTCTGCCATGTTGCCAAGAAATGTATGGAGAGATGGGACCTTTCTGAAGTATAGAAACCATGTTCTTGATCCTGTCTGAGTTCTCTGGGTGCTTCTCTAACACGTCTAGGAACCCAGGATCAGTTCCTGAGTCAAAAACTCCCTTTCCAGTTTCATGGTTTAGCATGCCCTCGTGCCAGAACACGACTATGATCTTGTTTGAGCAAGCAGCAGCCATGGCTGACAGCAATTCTTAGAGGATTTTAAGGTGAGATTGCGAGGATGGGGAGAAATTTTAGAGAAAATTTTCCGCGCATTAAATTAATTTTATTTTTTTAAAAAGAAGAAGAATGGTAGTTACTTTACCCAACTATTTGTTGTAACATGGTAGCGATAAAATTACCTCTTAACTATTAAACTTTTGAATTAGGTATTAAAGTGAAGGTTATTTTTTATAATGACACAATTATTTTTTATTTCACAATATAATTAACTAGTAAAGTTATTATATTCTAAGAAACAAAATATTATTCTAATAATATAATGATAAAATTATCTTTTAATCTTTAAACTTTTAAGCTCTGGAAAATAAAATAGTCTTTTTACTATGATACAATTATTTTTTATAAATTATATAGAGTTAAATTGATTTTTTTTGTTTTTTATTATTGTAAACCCCAGCAAAAAAAAAGAATAATACTTAATTTAAAAATAATAAATTAATAGGAAATTTTTATGAGTATGGATGGAAATGTCAAATGAATTAGTTTTTTAAAAAAAAAAAACTATAATGATTTAAATAAATAAAATTGTACGTAAAATTTGGTTTTTTTTATGTGAAATTATTGATTATCTAATTTTATGATATTAAATATATATTTTAATCTAACCATTTGATCGGGCTAAAAATTTACAAGAGTCTCCCAACATATTCTATTTTAAATTAAAATTTTAGGTCAATCAAAGTTCGATAAAATGTTACAAGAGTATTAATAGGTAGAAAAAATATAAAAATTAACACATAAACGATAGTGATATTTTTGTAAATAAATAAAAATGACCCTCTTTACTTATGTATTGGCCGACTGTTCTAGCAGCTCAAAATCGAGAGAGAGCTCAAAAAAACTCGTTCCATTCTTCTTCTTCTTGCTTCCTTTACTTAAAAATTGGTGAGAAAGTGAAGCTTTGTAGAGAAATTTACACCAAAAAATAGTAAGATTGGAAGAATAATGGGAAGGGGTTGGGACTTAAAGAAAGAAACAAGAAACTTTGAAAAAAGAAGAAGGAGAGGGCGAAAATAGTGACAAAAGCCCATAAATTGAACTAAAAACTTGGTTGGGAAGATTTTTTTTATTTATTATTTTGTTGTTCTATTTATTTTAAAAGGAAGAACCAAGGAAGAAATTATGGAAAAAATTAAAATAAACCAAGGAAGAACCCTTCCCTTTGAAACCGGCCATGGGTGGGTAATGGGCACATGATAGGAATTTGTTTGAAACTTATGAATGTATGTGACTATGTGATGTGTATGAATGAAAAATTATGTTAAAATGAGTTTTTAGTTGGGTTGAAATTTGTATGTTCTTTGCATTGCATGTGAAAAAAATGTTAGTTGTGGTATGTTAAAGAATTTTTGATGAATAGTTATGTTAAAAATCAAATAGATTTTAGTATGGTTGTGTGAAGAATTAATGAGTTAAAAGAAAATGAATGAATCGAAGGAAAGAACATGGAATTTTTGTTGAGTTAGAAAATTTTGTAGGGACAAAAGTGTTGGATTTGTGTATGATTTGATTAAAATAGCCTTGTAAATTGTATTGGTGTTGGAATATATATGCTTAGGATTGATAGTTAGAACAATTTTAGATATTGATTAAATGGATTAAAAGGGTGGTGGTAAGATTAAAAAAGGCTTTAAATAAATTTAAACACTTATTGAATATATGTTACTCCAAGTGTTGTGGGTTGATAAATATGATAAATGAATGTGTGAAAGCTTAATTGACTGTAGTTTGTGAATATGGAAAAAAATGGGAGGATTAGCTTAAAATGAATTATGTTGAAATTTGCTTGAATTGTTGTGTAGAATTGTGTATAAAAATTGCATAAATGATGTGTATATATGGGATATTGATTTAGAACAATATGTAGAAAGTTAAATCGACCTTGTTAATAAATAAAAGAGAATAGACTTTGAATGCAATGTTATGTTATATTGTGGTTGAACTTCAACTAAAATCTATTGGAATGATCCTTGAACAAGAAATTAGAAGGAATGCCATGAAAAATAGAAGGTAGGTTCGGCTTATAGAAAAAATAAATGAACTTTTGTTTTAGAACTTAAATAAAAAAAAAATATGTCAATGTATAAAGGTGTTATTATGGTAAGAGAATTTCCTAGAACCTTGATGTTATTTAATGTGTACAAATGAAGACATGACATGATGTTAACCTAAATTATTTTAGGATAGTTAAAATGAATATGGAAAATATGTTTTCCAAACATGAATGTGTTGTATATATAGATGAAATATGATGTGGTCATATTTAAAAATTGTGATAAATATGTGTTAAATGTGGAACTGAAATATAATTTCTAAGATTAAATGAACATGATGATAATGATTAAAATCTTGTTTTTATAGGGGAAATTGCAGAAACAAGACCCCAAGACCCTAGATAGGACGAGCATTATTGTCCCGAGTAATAGATAAGTGCTCGTCACTTAACTTATTTACTTAAAAATTAAATAATTCATCGTTGTTTACCTATTATTAAAATGTTTAGCAACTCTACAGTAGAACAAAGAAATGAAAGAAACGTAAGAATGAGAATATACTAGAAAGTCGGTTAAAATTATTGATTAGTCATCAATATGTATGGATACTAATGATATAAGTGTAACTGATATTAACATTGGATTTATTAGTTGTCCATTAATGGTAACTAATGATATGGAAAGTACCAGTATCGATATTGATTAATCATTCATGTGTATTGATACTAATGATATCAATGTAGCTGATATTAACACTAAATTGATTAGTTGCTCATTCGGTGAAAATTAATAATATTGGGAGTGTCGATATTGGCATTGATTAGTCGTCCATGTAAATGGATTTTAATGATATTGGTTTAGCTAATATTAACATTGTTGTATTTTCCATGTATTCACCGGCTAAAGGTCGAATACTAAGAAATGAATGTGGAATGAATCTTGAGGAAACAAAAGGAGGGAATTTCTACATGTGATAAATGATGATTGCATGTGATGATAATTATGTATGTATAAATACTTGAATGTCGTAAATGTATAAAAATGCAATTTTTTGTTGTAATTTTTAATATTGTATTGGTTTTCGAATACTTCATGTATTTTTCTAGAGCCATAGTTTATTTCTATTTTGATTTTTATTCTAGATTGTGTGCGCCCGTGCGCTTCTTAACATTCAGTGTATTCTATAATGATGTATTAATACTTTAAACTTAAAAAAACATGTATTTTGGAATGAACATTAATTATGATGTCATATGTACTTAGTTGTTTAACTTTATTGTTGTATGAATATGACTCTAATCAACTATATATTATGTATTATGTTTGATTGAATAAGGAAATAATAAGGTAGGCTGTTCCTCCCAATAATGGAAATGGCATCTCGAAATCATGAGAATGGTGGCCTCTTTACACGAGGGTACCAAAAGCTCAAGGCATGGAAATCATCAGGAAATGATGATCCAAGCTAAAGTAGGGTTTCCTCTCACGTTGGCTTTACTCTCCTGCTACTTTTTTTTTTTTTTTTTAGTTTAACGTGGGTGTTCGGGTCAGCTTGCGCGCACCTCGACTAATCCCACGGGCCCTGAAGTTAACGACCATGTAAGCCTTCAATGGCCATCATATGAGTAATCACAGGACTCGAACCTAAAACCACACAGTACTCTCCTGCTACTTTTGAACCTCTTTACAATGGTTTTGGTGTGTCTGCAATGTGGGCTGTTCTAACTGCTGTTGTTGTTTTCTTCGAGCTTTCTGCAGGTACGTATGTGCTGATTACCGTGACGTTCATATATTTTATGGCTAGATCATTTCTATTTTAATTTAAGGGCATTGGAAGTGATAGCTAGATGACATTCTGAATCAACTTTTGAAGTATATTCACTTTAAAAGATATTAAACTAATGGTTTTTTAGTGATTATTTTATGATTTTCATTTGTTGATATTAAAAATAAAAAAAAAATCTGAAAAGAAAAATTATTTTAATATATTTTCAAGCGAAAAATACTATTGAAATGTACATGCACTACAATATCAAACAGGTATTTCGTGTGAAAATATATTACATTAATACTTTTTAAAATATATTTTTTTATAGTTTTAATGTGTTTATATCAATAATAAAAATAAAATCTAAAAACAAATCAATTCTATACTTTCAATTAAACACTACAATATCTAACACATAATTAGTGCTTTAAGAATATGCTTTGAAGTTTAAACCTATGTTATAAACCCAGATAATCTTTGTGATCAACTTAATATTTGGCTGATTTCATGTTTGGATTCTACTAGGTTAAAAAAATAAAAAACCTAGCTAATATAGTCATAATTATTTTTTTTATAAAAACAATAATGTTTTGATTTAAAAAAAAAAATTAAGATGAATCCCTAGATCAGTTTCTATAACTATGGTTTGAACGCCATTTGTACCAATTTGACAAATAAATTGGCCAAAAAGATTTGGATAAAGTTTACCTTTTATTCATAAAATTTCTCAATTCAATTAAATTGGACTAAAATGTAAGATCATTATAAACTACTGATGCTTACGAAATAAAAAAGGTGGTATACCTTTTTAATCAAGTTCTTCTCTAAATATTTAAGAAATATATAAAAGAATTCATGGATCATACCTTTTTATTATTTATTTTTAAAACTTTTAGTAATCTTTTGAAAAACAATTTAAAAAGTTTAATGGTTAATAATTTTTTAAATTATTTAAATCTAAGAATTCCATATTTTTTGTTTTTATAAATTAACTTTTTACCTAAAACATTAATTTTTTTATTAGAGTAAAAAGTTCAAGAAAATTTAATGAATGAGAAATTTCAAAATTTTCATTCATTAAATATTTTTGAAATTTTATTTCTTTATATTTTTCAAAAAGTTTAATGTTGGAGCAATCTGAGATTTGTTTTGAGTTCTTAAAATTTTAAAATAAATTAATCTTTTATTTGTAGAATATATTCAAAAAATTTAATTTCTTATTTTTTTTTTAATTTCTGTACAATGGTCAAGAAAAGTTAATGAATGAGAAATTTCAAGATTTTCATTTATTAAATTTTATATTTTTATATTTTTAAAAATTTTAATGTTGGAGCATTTTGAAATTTTTTTGAGTTCTAAAATTTTTAAAATTAATTAATTTTTATTTGTAAAATATATTCAAGAATTTTAATGTTGATAATCTTTAAAATTATTTTAGTAAAAATTTTAAAACATTATTATTTTTATTTATTAAATATTTTTTTTAAAATAATAGCTTCATATTGATTTGTTTCAAACCCCGGCAACGGTCCTAGCCCAAACCATGGGCGCCTCACAACCAAACTCGGGCCTAACCCTAGACCCTTTTATTGTCCACATGCTATTTTTCTGGATTTTTTCCGATTGGTAATTTCATATGACATTACTAAACTTCAATTTACATTAAATTTTAACCCAAAGTAGACCAACATGTTTGGAGACTTCACATGGAATTTCAACCCAATCTAACAATCAAATTAAGAGTTATGCTTGATAGCATAAAAATAGTTGATTTGTGATTTTTTATCGAAAATCTGAATTGTATTATTCCACCCTTGCATAAGTCATATTAATCATTATACTCAATCCTTGGAACCATTTAATTATTTCAAAATGTATTTATTTTGCCTTCTAACCATTTATTTTGCTTGCGGATTTTTTACTGCTTCATGGTAACGTATCTATTTTTAACCAAGGTTTACACCAACATTTTTTTATGTTATTATTTCTTAAATTTTATTTCTCATTTTCATTATAATTCTTTGGAATTATTTTATCACTTTTAAAACACATTTATTTTAAATTTTTCTAATTCTTTTATCCATCGAAACCCATTACTGGTTTTGTTGTCATTATGAATTTGAAACTAAATTTATCAATTCTCATTTTAATTTCATCAATACCTTTAAATTTATTTACAGAGACCATATTCTCCCTTTACACATCACATGTATTGTTTATTTATTTATTTATTTACTTTTTATTTCTTTTCTTTTTTCATCTTGAGTCTCATTACTCGATGAAATCTTATTACCTTTCATCCTATGTTTACGCGAGAGTTTATATGTCCAAACCTAAACACCCTTTAGCCTTATGATAATATTAAAAATTTGGTTTAAAACTATTACTTTTTTGTTTTGAGAAGTTTTGAAATGTTGTTGAAAATTTTATTTAAAAGAAAATATAAATAGAAAACTGAAATGAATATCAAATAGCTAAATTATACCATTCAAACCCAAATCCAGTTATTTGTAACCAAATGCTAATTAGTCATGCAAGCCCTCATTTTCATAATTATCAATTTATTTTCGGTAAAAAATGGTTATATATATAACTTGGAAATTGTAAGATAAGATATCATGAATTCATAAAGTTTAAGTTGTATCTTCTTTCTTTTCATCCTCGTATCTTACACTATTAAAGCATCATCTGGTCAACTGCCAAAGAAATCACAACACCACTCTTTGCCGACAAAACCACAACACCAACCTTTTCCCTGTCTCTCACGCCTGTCCCGATGAGTTTGTTGATATTTTGTATTATATTTTAATTATATTTTTGAACATTTTTAAGTTTTTTTTAGTTTTAAATTAAATTTTTTTATGTTTTTTTAACTATTTTAATATATTGGTATAAAAAAATAGTTTTTTAAAAAATATTATTTTAATAAAATTTCAAAAAAAAAATAATAATAACACTCTCAAACATGAAATAAATCCAGTGATCCGTTTGCCGAAACCTAGTTTAAGTTGGTTTTATTTTAAATTAACTCGAATATATTTATATAATTAACTAGATAAATTTATAATTTAATTGAACTAACTAAATATCTAGATGAGAATATTGTTTTAATTTTTAACTAAAGTTGAACTTCTTAGTTTTAGTTTTTGAATTTATTAATTTAATTTACGTAAGTAAATATCTAAATTTGTAATACAGAGGAATTTAAAAAGAATCAAAAAAATATTGTTTTAGTTTTTTTAAATTTATCGTAAACAATGTTATTTAAGTTGTTGTTTTTTTAAAAAAAAAAAGAAACTGAAACAATTTTGATTTTTTTTAAAAAAAAGACTGAAGCAATTTTGAGTTGATCTTAGGGGACCATCGACCCCCACATTATCTCAGCAAAACCATGATCCAATCCTTGAACTCGAACTGAGTCGTACTGATAATTATAATTGTCCGTGACTCCGTGTCTCTCACTTTGATCTGAAACTGACATGAAAACTTGAGTTACGATAACGCGAAGTGCATATTCTTCGACACACTTTTTGACACTAACAATGGATTCTCCTCCTCCTCCTACGCCACCACCACTACAACAGCTACCGTTTCAAGTTCTGCCCAGAAGAAGTGAGCTCTCTTCACAGAACATACAGTTTCTTGATCAAAATTTAGTAACCCATCAAGATCTACTCGTCAGGGCTCCTCTCCTCTTATCTGATTTAACAAAAGAACGCTCCAATTTCGATGCCCATCTTTTGAACTTACGGAGAAAACTCACCGAACTGGCTGTTTCGTGGATTTCTCGCTCGTTTAGTGCTAAATCATCACTTTCCAAAGTCAATTTCATGTTGGAAAATCTGAGTCTCCAAACCTCTCAATGTTAGTATTTCTCTCTGTTAATGGTATTTGAGTTAAAGTTTTTTAATAGTTTCTTGATTGTTTTTTTGTTGTCGATTTTGTAGATGGGATTGGTTCATGGAAAGTAGGGAAGGTTCTGGTTGAGGAGATCCCAAAACTTGCTAAACAGGTTCAAAGAATTGAAAATATACTGAAATATATTGGTGGGTTTTGAGTTAATATTTTATTTTTTATGCTACTTTATGTTTTGTGTATTTGCTTTTTGATTAATATTCTTTGATGGGTTCTTTACCACTTTATAAATTTGCTAATTGTGGTTGTTTCCCTTTTCTGATGGTTAAAAAGTTTATTAATGGAGTAGGATTTAAGTCAAGGCTTGGCTTAATTGAATCAAAATCTGCAGGGCACCATGTTTTTTGTTCATTTATGTTCAAGCGATGTTTCTTGAATATTTCCATATATTTGCTACATCAAATCTCCTTCTGGGTTAAATTTGGGTGGTTTAGAGTATAAATATCTGGTGAGCACCGGTCGAGATTTGTTGCTTTAGATTCTGATATAGCATGACATTTAATGCAGCATGGGACCAATTAGTGCAAACAGGTTTGCCTTGGTCTAAAATTTCATCCATATTCTGCTACTACTTCCTGAATTGTTCCTGAAGTTCCGCAATGACTGTCACCGTCTTTGAAGTAATAACCAAGCTACTTTGGAACCACTTGATATTGCATGCAGGTTCTTCGACAAAATTGTAATTAATTCTAGTTTTTTTAAAACAAGAAGGGTTATATTTTGGCCTTTGTTATTGTACTGTGCTTTTTACTGTCAAATAGATTCTTTGTTTGTTATTAAACTTCTCGGGTTTCTCAAATTATGGATATGCATATCTATATATTTATGCTTCTTTGTTTTTCCTCATTCATCAATGACAGTAATATGTGTAGGCTATATATATGGATTTGCTGATTGACTTCATGGCTAGGCCTGTCAATTTTAATTTTAGATCTTTTTGCAATATAGTTTTGCTAAGCTTTCTTGTAAATTGTCTCAGATACTGCCTTGCAGTTGGAAGCTCTGGTTGGAGATCTTGAAGATGGGGTTTTCTGTGTCGGTGGTCTCCATGCTCGGAATTTGTTTTCAGAAAAGCGCCAAACTTCTTTGAAGTCAATGGTAATGGCTCTAATCTCTGTTTTCTTATCATTCCAGAATGTTTGTTGGATTTGTATATTAATAGGCAAGTCAAACATGGATCTTTAATGCATTGGTATGCAGGACTTTGGACCAAAGCTAGAAAGGATACTTGAAGCCATAAAAACGATGAACAACATTGAGGAAGTATTGGTTAACATTAAGAAATTTCAAGCTCAGTGGCATCGTCTTTTGGAATCTGTTGATGCTAGAGTTGATAAAATTTTAGTTGTTGTTCGGCCACAAGTTCTTGCTGATCACCGGGCTCTTCTTTCTTCCCTAGGCTGGCCGCCCAAACTTCTAACACCAAAAATAGACAGTGGGGATATTGCTGGCCTTTCGTATCCACTGGTTTTAATGCAAGGAGACAAAAGTAAATGTTATTCTCAAACATTTTTAGCTCTTTGTTCTTTGCAGCATCTGCAGAGACGAAGGGAAGATCGACAGCATAACATTATCGAACAAAGGGAGTGTGGCATAGGGCTTTGGGCCATTGATGAACTAGTTTCTCCCATTGCATCACGAATGGAATACCACTTCTCTAAATGGGCTGAGCAGCCTGAACTTATTTTTGCTCTTGTCTATAAGATTACAAAAGACTTTATTGTAGGAGTAGATGATGTTTTGCAGCCTTTGATTGACAAAGCAAGGTTGAGGAGCTGCAGTGCTAAAGAAGCGTGGGTTTCTGCAATGGTCCAGATGCTTTCCGGGTTTCTAGCAAAAAGCGTTTTTTCTGTTCATGCTGAAAGATACAAGGATAAACAAGTTAGATCAGAAGTAAGTACATCATGGCTTCATTTGATAGACCATATTGTTTCTTTTGATAAACGGATGCAATCACTTTTAAGCTCAGAAACTCCTTTCTTCTTAGAGGAGCCTAAAAGGTTTGAAGGGCTCTCCAGAGGCCTGTCAGTGTTAACAATATTTTGTGATAGGCCAGAGTGGCTCAAGATTTGGTCTACAATAGAGCTGAAGGATGCATGGAAGAAAATAAAACCTGTACTGAAAGATGAAAGAGCTTGGATAATTGATAAGGAGGAATGTGATGTTGTAGTTGGTACAGAATCTAAACATTTTGTACTCTCTTCTAGAGGAGACCATAAAGCTCCAATAGTAGCAGAATCAGCCCTGAAAATAGCCTGGGAGATGATTGAACGATGCCAAACTTTGCCTTCTCTTCAACACCGTATTCGCTTTATCAGATCAACTGCAGCGAGATTCTTTTGGTATTTTCTTAATGGATTGGTCTTGCGGTGCAAGAATACTGACTTTTCTCTTGAAAATATGGATGCCTCCTTAATCAAGGTATGTGGATCAATCAATGCTGCTAGATATATTGAATCTAAACTGCAAGAGTGGAGTGATGATGTTAACTTTTTAGAGATGAGAATTGCTGAAAAGGATTTTGACATTGATGGAAATAATGAGGTTTTGGGTGATAGTTGCTTCTTTGGGGAAGAAATCAAAAGTTTGGAAGAGCTTATGACTAACTGGCTCATGGAGATAATCACTGCTCTTCTTCATCATTTTGAAACCCTTTCCTGGGAATATCTGCAAAATGGGAGATTTTTTGTGCAAGAGAGATATGTGAATTTAAATAGAGTTCCAGCAGTCACCGATTTAGCAGTATCATTTGGCATTGTACAAGCATTGGATGCTCTGAAAAGTCAGCTTCATCTTGGTAAGACGGGTCTCAACCCGAAAGACTTCTTGGATTTATGGAGAAGTGTTGCTGATGCGCTTGATCAATTTGTTTCTCGCAGCATTTTCACAAGTGGTATTCGATTTTCTAATGAAGGGATCAATCAGTTTGATTCTGATATGCAAGCATTGTTCCATGTTTTTCAACCATTTTGTTCTCGCCCTGAAGCTTTTTTCCCTAGTATTAGAGAAATTCTTAAGCTGTTAAAAATGAGTAAGGAAGAAGCAAAACTTTTGCTAGTAGCTTTGTCCAAAAATAAAAATGGGACAAAATGCTTGCATTCTCTAGGAATTTCACACTTATCTTTTGATCAAGTTGACAAAGTTTTGAGTAATAGAAGGTGTAGATCTTGGTCTTGATTTTTTCCTTAAGATCAACGCAATGTGATTCATAAAGATTAGTAATATAGTTGTACATTCTCTGAATCATTTTGCTAATGGTTTGTGTGGAAACAATAAATTTGGATGAACTGGCTGCATGTGATCAGGGGATATACAAGCTCTTGATCCTTGTAATATTTTTGTTCACAATCTTCAGTGGTCGAACCAGAGAGTTACTCTTGTTGAGAATCGGGTAATAACTCTTTGACCCTGCCTTTTCTGGTACTATCTGGTAAATTTGAGCATTGTTCTATTGAGCCATCAAGATGGGTTGCCACTGCAGGTTATCTGTCATGGTGAACCTGGAAAGAAAGAAAAGAAAAAAGAAAAAGAAAAAGAGCCTTCTGTTCCGTAATCTAGTCTCTATTTTTATTTTGATTTCATGAGATAACAAGTTTTTCAATGGATTCCAGGATTTATATTGAAACTATTCTATAAAGTGCCTTCACATTTATTTTTTCCACAGGGATTTGTGGATACGTGGATTATGTTATCAGCTCTTGTTAGAGAGTATTTAAAAAAAAATGGTTTTCATGTACAGTAAGTTCTTGAAAAATAAATTATTTTTTTTATATTTAATAGTATTATAAAAAATAAATTAAAAAATATTTTTAAGTGTTTGGTCATATTATGAAAAATAATTTGTTAATATTTTAATTTTTTTTCAAGTTTATTAAAAAAATATATGAACTAAATTTGACGGATAAAAAAGTTAAAAGAAAAAAAAAATCAAATCAAATTTTATAAATTATAAAAAAAAAATAAAGATCAAATCTGTTAGATAAAAAAGTTAAAAGAAAAAGAAATTGAAAAAAAAATCTAATTTGATAAATTATTTTAAATTAAATAAATAATAATTAAAAGAATAGGAATTAAATTTTATAAATAAAATTTTCAATTAAAAATATAATAAAAAAATAAAAACCAAAATTAATATAAAAATCAAATTTTAGAAGATGAAATCAAATAAATAAATAAATAATTCAAAAAAATATATATAACATTTAAAAGATTAAAAATAATATAATTAACAATCAACAAGATATTTTTTTATATATTTTTTATATTTTTTAACAAGTATTTTCCAAAAACATTTGAAATCGAGCTAAAATTTTCTTTAATTAGAAAATATTTTCTATCATCTAATTTTAAAAGTAAAAAAACACTAGAAAATTTAAAAAATAATTTCCCAAACAGGTCTTAATTACAATAATCCAAGAAAACATAAAATTTATACAGCCCAAACGGGCTGAAATGTAGGAAATGACCCTCACTTTATAATTTTCTTCCACAACGCCATCCTCCTACAAATGAAATTAAATAATCAAGTACATTTTACAAATAGCTAAGCCGGTTGTCTTTGTCCATGACACTAGTCTTCACAGAGATGAGAGACATGCACGCGCTTCCACTATTGCATCATGCATCTTCTAGCCATTTACAGATCCTCATACTTTCAGGTGCAACTTCATACATCTAACTAGCCCTGAGTAGAGCGATATCAAAAATAGGTTACAAGGAAAGGATAGTTTATAGATTTGCTTATGTTTTGGTTATCCTGTAAGAGCTGTTCATAGGCTTGATCCCATGATTATCCAGCTTAACTGGACGTGCTGTTCTTGGGATGTCCTTTGATGTGATGAGTTTTTCTAAAGTTGTTAGAACATCAATCATGGGTGGCCTGTTCTTGGGATCTGTGTGCAGGCACTGTAACGCGAGTGCAGCCGCTGCTTGGGCTGCTTTCTTAGGGTACTGTCCACCCAGTCTAGTGTCCATGATTCTCAAAACTCGCCTACTGTCAATCAAGAAAGGCTTCGCCCAATCCACCAGGGTTTCGTCGTCAAAACCGCCTCTCTCTTCATCCATTGCCCTTCGGCCTGATAGCAACTCTAACAAGACAACACCATAGCTGTACACGTCACTCTTCGGGGTCAAATGACCTGCTTGGTTTGGAACAATTAATGAGAAAGAGCAGGTGGTTAAAAAACTTAAAACATTTGCTTCCACTTTTCAATTTTCCTTTTCAAGGGAAATCGAAAAGGACAGAGTAGTTACATTAAGATATAAAAATTTGGCTAAATAGCACTTGCTTATACTAAGTGCCCGTTTGGGAACCAAGCGCGGCTGCGGTTGCACCCGCATTCCGCAAAGCCTAAATCTAAAGAACATATCTACTTTTAAAACAAATGGAAAAAACTAACAGATGTTAAACCCTCAATTCATGGTTTACATTTTGTATTCAAAATTGGAATACTATCCTATGGATAGAAAAACTGAACAAACTTTCTTTCTGTTCTTTGTGGAGAGTCAACTGCACAAACTAGAGCTTATTAAATTTTACCTACCAATCATTATCTTTCTCCAAATATTATTAACAGCATCAACAACAACAATGACAACAATAATGATCATATCCAGTGCTTGTGAGCTGATGGTAAACCCATCTTTTATCATTTATTATATCCACTAGTTGTGCAAGAGATAGGGGAACAGATGCATGGAGCAAATGTGGAGAATTCCCCACTATTTTGAGAATCTACAAAATAGTAGTAGTCCAGCATTTTTGAGTTCATCCTAATGAATTTAATTATTAAACTCTCCTAAAGACGATCCATTTACCATGGAAAACTAAATCATATGCAACAGAAAGTCGACTGACCTGTGGCTACATACTCCGGCGCAGCATAGCCCCGAGTTCCCAAAACCTTGGTTGACACGTGTGTGTTATCTCCAGTAGGGCCATCCCTTGCTAAGCCAAAATCTGAAAGCTTAGCATTATAATCCTGAAAAAAAAATCAAAAATCCATCAGCCTTCTGGATGTAGAGGTACTCTTTACTGATACCCAAGTACAAATTCATGAGGTTTCAGTATACCGAATCAAGTAGAACATTGGATGCCTTCAAGTCGCGATAGATTACATTGGCATCCAACCCATGCAAGAAGGACAACCCCCTTGCTACATCAATTGCAATATTCATTCTCATAGTCCAAGTGATAGGCTGAACACCTTCTGCAGGGCGAGAGATTGTTTTATTTATTATTAGTTTTGTAGAAAAGTATCAATAATAGTCATTCATAGAAATTTTTCATCATGGGAAAAGTAAAATTATTATCTAAAATGAATCTAAAACAAGCCCATGATCACTTGTTTCATAGAAGAAAGGGTCCTATTCCACTCACCAGAAGAGCAACAAGCCACATTAAACAAACAAGTTGACAGCATGAGTTTCAGCTTAGTTATTTTTTTTCTTTTTCTTCAATTTTACTTCAATGTCATTGCTTCCCCCTAAGATCATGTATCATTCAGAAATCACCTTCAGGCATATGGAAACACAAGTGCTTCCAAAATATGAACTACGATTTTAAGAGCATTCAATATCTTTAGGAATCACCGTGCAATAGTTTCCTATATGACCCTTGAAACGTCAAAAAAAAGGAAGCTTACTTCTCTAAATGAGGTAACTCCTTGAAATTTCCTCCTGCAATGTTCACCTATGTTTTTCCCTATTACTAAGAAATAGATTAAATTCTTCAAAGAATTTTTCCGCTCTCCCTTCAATCCAATCCTCATCATCTTCATCCAATTGTTCATGCATTACACCTCGCAATCCCAACACAAAAGAGCCTAAAATGTGGGTAAAAATTATTCATCAAGCATATAAGATAAGGACAGTATCCCTCCCTCTCCCTCTCCCTGTTATAAGCAATGGCATTCACATAAACATGTAAGTACGTTTAGACACACTTTATGATAAAACACATATACTATTCATGATGGACTGTAATACAGAGATAAACAAAATTATACCTAAACATGTAAGGAAATTGGGAAGAAATAAATCGATAAAATTAAATTTACTTACTTCTAAATAAATGTTGCTCCAAACTTCCCTTCGGCATAAATTCATAGACTAGAAGTCTATTATCAGACTCGGAACAATACCCAATGAGTTTCACTAGATTTTCATGATGAAGCTGACCGAGATAGGTTACTTCTGTCTGCCAAATTTAAAGCACCGAGCACAAAGATGAGTTCAAATATAGGTTTGCAAGGTCAAATGGAAAAATAACAGCTATAAGAGGGTCCAATATACATACAAGCCACTCCTTGTGACCCTGACAGCTTTCTGGCTTGAGCTTCTTGACTGCAACAATAACTCCACTTCCAGGTTTGGTTGGAGCAAATGTGTTCAAGTCAATCCATCCTTTGAAAACACACCCAAAACCTCCCTCTCCGAGCAAAGTTTCTGAACGGAAGTTCTTGGTGGCATTCTTCAAATCAGTAAAGCTAAAGGACTTGAGATTGCTATGTGCAGATACATCAACTTTGGATGCAATCAAAGATTTGTTCAAGCTTCTAAATGATGATTCCCCGCTAGGAGAGGTTGAAACTTGCTTTGCATCACCATTAGGCTTTGTAGCTCCTGAAAGGACAGATAGCAAAATAAAAGAGCAACTATCAGTACCTTTGAGATACTATGCAGGTAACCAGAAAACTTGTGTTTTTGAACAGCCACAAAGAAGTAAACATTACTAAAGAAGTAAAAAATGAATCAGCTTCCTTGCGTTTGAAGTAATGATACAATCTCTCCACAGAACAATGGCCTTATTTCCCATCAACATAAGTCGGTCAGAACAGATTTATGAACACTAAGCATCCATTTAACCCAGTTACACAACCCTTCCAAAGTAGTTTAAAACTGAGTCTCAAAAACATATAAATGCACTGCTATTACTTTCTTTGCATTTAATTATGCAGTTGAACTCCTCTTTTGGATTCGACAGAAGGTATCCAGCGCAGGTTCTCATATCATCGTACCCACATTAACCCCACATCATGGCCTCCTCATCCTTAACTAAACTCACTTTGCCTTAGCAATGGGTGGCCAGCTGAAGTGGGAATCCAAACCGGTGACCTTAAGCTTACTAGTTTGCTCCTCTGCCATTTCACCCCCTTTGGGTTTCTAACCTCCATTAAATCAACCAAACTTAAATCACTATCCCATCAATATCCTTCGCATTAGGAATCAACATTGCTTCAAATTTCCACATTTTTGTAGCATTTCTTAGCCCACTTATTGCAACACACACTATATTATCAGTGGAAAACGTGTTTTGGAAACAGTTCCTTCAATTAAACCCTCTTATGATGCCTAAACACTCTAATCGATACATTAAAAACTTAAAATCTTTAGTTTCAAATTAGTCTAAACTTTGAACGTTCATCTAGATGGCAAGATTACAAGCATAGCCCCAATACGTCTACAGCTATCAAGAATCCAAAATCCATTGAAAACTAAAGACTAACAAACTCTCACATCTTCTATTCACAAACAGAACAAGAGGGAGAATTAGCTCAACTTATAGCTAAAAAGATAAGTTCCTCAACATGTGCAGCTCCACTTTGACATAAATTCCTAAACTTTCATATAAAAAAGTGATCTTTATGGACATACAACACAAATTAAGAACCCAGAATTGATTAGCAAGAATAGTGAGAAAGATCATGACTAACCAGATGGAGGAAAATTACTGGAAGAAGCATGAGCACACTTAACAGGCTTCCTCACACAGTTTCCCATAACTGGATAATCTTTACTTCAATCTGCCATGGAAGAAGAAGAACAAAAACTGGCAAATAAGACTTTGTGAAACTCGACTTAGAAGTTGAGGGTCTAAATAACAGTGACGAGGAAGAAAATGTAGAAAAGGGAGGCGGTCCATTGGCAATATAATATATATTAAGTATACGTGCTTGATGGACGATAAGAAGAAGATGAAGCAAGCAAGTTAGCCAGAAAGTAATCTGGTCAATGGAGGAAACCTCCTTCTTTGAATGGAAAATTCAATGCAACAACAGAGACGGTCCCACGTACTTTGCTCGTCCTTGGTAAGTGCTTGGCTGCTGCATTAATTAATGAGTAAATTATTATTTAGTTCTTTTTTTACAAAATAAATTAAATAATCTCTCTAGTTCCAAAAAATAATTCAACAGTCTCTTTCGTTCATTTTATGTTCCTTTACAATCTTTCTTTTTTGTTCTGAAAAATAGAAAAATGTAAGAAGAAGCAAATAATGTGTAAATGTTGATGAGAAAAAAAATGCTTTTTAAAATAAAATAATATTAAATTCAGCATAATCAGTTTTGGTAGAGACTAATTAATTAAAAATTAAAAAATAATTAATATATCTTTTTTTTCCAATTTTCTTCTCACTTTCGTTCCTCAATTTGTTTTTATTTTAGTTTGGTTCTTTAATGCTGCATTTCTTTGGGATTCGTCATGGCGATTTGTCATTATGCTTGTGTATGGCCTATTAATGCAAGGATTAATGCAAGGGAGATATTTCGTTCCTAGGTTGATAATCGGTTTGGTAAAATAATATTTAATTAATCATTTAGGTGGTGGTCCAGTGGTAAAAACTTGGGATCAAGAGGTTTACTCCTTCTGTGGTCTCAAGTTCGAGCCCTGTGGTTGCTCATATGATGGCCACTGGAGGCTTACATGGTCGTTAACTTCAGGGGTCGTGGGATTATTCCAGGTACGCGCAAGCTGGCCCGGACACCCACGTTAAACTAAAAAAAAAATTATTTAATTTTATTAATTTAAAAAAATTAAAGTTTTTGAAATTAAATTTGAACTTTGAATAAATGTCACGTCCTTTTTGTTTGCTAGTATTAAATTTGATGGGTTAATGAAAATTTATTTGTTCAACCACTTAATTTTTTTTAATTTGATCTTTTTATATTAATTTTATTTTAGATTTAATTTGATAATTTATTTTAATTATTTAGATACGAGATTCTCGTAATATTTCATGGTTGGTTGATACTTGGTTTGTTAAAAAAAAATATGTGTTTATGTAAACTAATTAGGAGTTAAAGGACCAGAATTAAAACGAAAAAAATATTATGGGTTAGGTAAATAGATAGGATAACTTGGGCGGCGCGTGTGGAAGCTATTGTTTGTGCTCTAGAAACGTATGAGGTGAATTTTGGTGGCTTAACATTGTCGTCCATCATTGTGTTGAATTCTTCACGCCGGGAGGTTACTGGTGAGGCGACGCTTGTCTAATTTGAAGCTCATGGCTACCCTTTTTCTTCTTCTTTTTATCTTCACGGATTCGCACTGCTCTGCAAAAATAAAAATTATTCTTCCTTTATAATTTTGTTTCAAATTTATTCATCATTCTTTTTATTATAATTTTTTATTTTTAATTTTTTTAATTGATTTTATTTTTCAATCTCGTCCCTCACAATTTAGTTTTGTTTAGTTTTTAGATCAATTTTGATCCTTCTTTTTTTGATTGCTACTTGTTTTAAATCCTCTTCTTAATTGATTTTTTTTTAATTTCATTCCTCAACATTTGGTTTTATTTTTTTGTCAAATATAGTTCTCATTCTTTTGATTAATATTTTTTTTGTTTTAGATTTTTTTATTGATTTTTTTTTCAATTTCATCCATCAGTATTTGGTTGATTAAGATTTTGCATTTTCGATTTTTTTTAAATTTGCCTTCTACGAGATAATATGAACTTCATGAATCAGATCACGATCTAGAAGATTAGCCCGATTTGATTTTAGTTTTTTTTTATATTCTTTTTAAAAAAAAAATTCAATTTTGTCCTTCAACATTGGTTTGATTGGAAATTGAGCTTCATGATCCTTTTCCCCTGTACTTTCTACGGGGTTATCTCAATCTCATATTTCAAGTCACAGGCTTGGCATGTTAACGTAAGTTGACTTGAGTTTTTTTTGTTATTTTTTTAAAAAAATTTAATTGTTTTTTCTAGTTTCATCCTCTAATATTGAGTTGGTTTTAAAATTGAGATTTGTAGTTTTATTTAATTTGACTTTTTATCGGTTATCTCGATCTCATGACTAGGTCGCAGATTTGGCAGGCTGACTCAAGTGGACTCAAGTTAGTTTTTTTCAAAATTGATTTTTTTAATTTCTCCATTCAACATTTGATTTGTTTAAAATTGAGTTTGGATTTTTCTTTCTTTCTATAGGGTTATTATATTCTTATTTATTTTTTATTTTATAATCAAATGAGATTAAAAAGATCTTTTAAAAATATTGAGAGGATATCTTCCATAATATTAGTAAGCTGTTATTTTTTTTTCAATTATCATTTTCATTGTTTTTGTTTAGCTCGATTTATTTACCATCGTTGTATTGTTTTAATTACATTATTAAATTAAATATGCTTATTGAATCTAATTGAGTCAATGATAAAGTCTCCTTTTCTTCTTTAAAAATGCTTGCATCACTTGATTATCTTTTTTTTTATATTATTAAAATCTTGGGCTGGCCTGCAGTGTATTACGGTGACCAATCTTGTTAATTTTTAAATACCAAAGAGACTATTTTAATTCATTATATAAAAATAAAATAATTAATTAATAATTTACTCATTAATTTATTGTACCATTTTTTCAAATAAAAAGGGTATTCCTGTATAGATTATTTACTATTTTCTTTTGGTTTAGATTATGATTTTATAAAAATTAATGTTTTGTTTTTTAAAAAAACTAAAATGAAAGATCAAGGATAAAAAATGTTATTCAAACTTTTTTTTTGTTTAAATTGCAAGGAAATGTTCAATTTGGTCCTTCAAGTTTTTTTTTTATTTGTTTGGTCTCTCTTCCTTGGCCTTTTTATATCTTGGTCCATAATTTTATTTTTTCCATTTCAATCCCTAGACAAACATGTCATCCACGTGACTTGTGGGATTAAAAAATTTGGGCCCTAGTTTTCTCACCACTGGAAGCTAGCTGCGATGCTAAAAAAATATTGTAGATAAACAACATGTCATCCACGTGATTTTTGAAAAAAAAAAAAAAAAAAAAAAAAAAAAACAAATACTCCTGCGTGCATAAGTGTTCTAGGCAAGGTGCACCGCTCGACAAATCATGGCTTTTTTATTTAATGGATCTATTTTTTTTATATTTTATAATAGGACTGACTTTAAATGAATATATTCAAATAATTATCCAATTATACCATATTTTTTTCAAATAATATTATAGTTTTTATTATAATATTAAAGATTATTTTTTAATAATCATATAGGAACCCAATACGTTTTTTTTAAAAAAAATACCTCATGAACATTTAGTGAAAATAAAATATCAATTTAATTATTTTTATTGTGTTTTTTTTTATATTTTTTTCTCACATCTTATATTTATTTGATATTTCGCAGCTAAATTATTGATTTATGATTTTTTTATTCTAAATTTCTTTTAATATTATTATAAGTTTTAATTTTAAAAAACAATACCTCTTAAAAAAGACATGTTTTATTTTATTTTTTTTTAAAACACATAAATAAATAAAAAGTTTCGATTAGAGAGATACATGTTTTATTCTCTATTTCAAATCAATAGATTCTTTTAATTTATATTTTAATTACCTTTATTTTTTATTCAATAAACCATACTGCCGATAAAAAAAGGTTTTTTTAACAAAAGAATTAATAAAAAACAAATTCTTGATAAAAAAAATTATTTTCTAGAATCTAAATAATTATCTTTTTTTACAATATTTTTTTTAAATAAAAAAACAAAAAAGCTATCCACATAACCAAGTCAAATATTTATATATAAATTTATCGTCTCGTTTTAGTTTTTAATTAACATTAACAATATTTTTTGCAAGTCCATATATTTGTCAACTCTTTTATGGTATAGTTTCTTTTCCTGCATTGCAAATTAACTTGGAGTCACAGGTGCAATGTAACCTTAGCTAATATTACAAAACTAAAAGGCAAAAGCAAATTAAAAAAAAAAAGAAATCAAACCGAATATTCAACAGTCAGGAATACACGAGCAGGCAATTATTTATTTATTTTTCGCCGTAAGATCACCTGATCGTCAAAAAAATAATAATATTATTATTATTCAGGTTTCAATCAGTCCGGTCCATGCAGGGGACAGGGGGGCTGTGCCCTTGACTTCAAAGCTGTGTGTTCATTTTCATTATCTGGCGGTGTCATCATCCCTTTGATTTGCAAATTGGTCAATGAACCATTCGATCATGGCATTGACCAAACATACGTGTGTATATAATCTTATTACAACCATAGGTCCCACCCTACCATTTTTTAATTTTCTTTCTCACCTTGGATTGTTGTCTTTCCATGTGCTATATTTCATAATTTTGAAACCGGTTTAGCTTAGCAGGTCGATCGAGCATCCGGTCAATCCAGGGCTAAAATCAAGCCGAGTTAAAAAAAATAAAAAAAAACACTCGGTGTAACCCGGCAAGATCCGGTCAAAAACTCTATTGCAACCTGTTGATTTTTGTTTTTTTACTAAAACGACATCGTTTTAATTTTTTTAAAAAATTGACCTGGTCGAAACCTAGAACCCGGGCCTTGAACCGGGTCGGGTCTGAAAACTATGCTATATGTAGCTTCATTGTTTTCGAGCATTTATATCGTGGTAATTTTTATTAGAGTTTTTAAACTCGATTCGATAGCCAATCCAACTCAAGGTTTAAGTCATAAGTTTTGCTTGGATTACCAGGTTTAAATTGGATCAACCCTAATTTTTTTTATAAATCAAAACGATATTGTTTTGGTTTAAAAAAATAGTCAACGGTTTGCAATCGAGCTTTTGACTTTCCTTAAACCCGGTTTGGTTCCAGCCCTAAGTCAGCCGAGTCGACTTGCCGGGCCGGTTCGAGTTTTAAAACTATGGTTTTTATAGTTGTGATTTAAAAAATATTTTTAATTGTAATTTCTTTAAAAAATTAGTGTTTTTATTAAAAATGTTGTGAAATGAGTTTTTTATGTAAAATAAAAAATATTTTAGTTTAGTTTATACAAAATAAGAATTAGAATATAATTATACACGGAGTTTAGTAAAAAAAACCAAAAACAAAACTACATCACTAGCCAAACAATTTTTTATCTGACAAATAAAAAAAAGCTGGACCTCAAAAATTGTGGCTAAGAATAAAAACCATGGGCTGTCCATAACTCTATTGGGCAACAAGACCCAGCCCATGACCCAAACCCAAAACCCACCGTGCTTTAGAAACACAACACTGAGGCAGCCATGTTCGATCTGTGCTGTCTTGAGATCGAAGAAAACATTTCTTCTTAAAACAACACCAAAACCACTGGATAGATAGAAAGAAGTTAAAGAAAATTATCTAAAAAGAAAGCTTGAGCGATGAGCAGCATAGGAACAGGCTACGATCTGTCCGTCACTACTTTCTCGCCGGATGGCCGTGTTTTTCAGATCGAATACGCTGCTAAAGCCGTCGATAACAGCGGGTCTTCTTTTTTTTTCTCTAAAATTTCTTAATACTTTTAAATTTGTAGACCAATGTTCTTGCTTTGTGTTGTTTTACTAGCATTACAGTATTTAGGGGTTTTCTTCTATTTTGTTCATACTAGGTTTTTTTTTTCTTGCAGTACTGTTATTGGCATCAAGTGCAAAGATGGGATTGTTATGGTATAAATTTATCTCTTTCTTTAGAAAAATCGAATTTTCTACATGCATTCATTGTAATTGTAATCATAAAATTGTTTAATTTTAGGGTGTGGAGAAGCTAATAGCGTCGAAGATGATGTTACCCGGTTCCAATAGGAGAATTCACACCGTTCATCGTCATTCCGGCATGGTACTGCTTTTTCATTTTTTATGTTTGTGTAAAAAGTTGCAGAAATTTAAGAAAAAAAGATGGGGTTTTTTCTCATTACAGTGTTTGCAGCTAATTAGAGCTCAATATGATGTTTTTTATTGTTTTGGATGAAGATTTATATTGAAAATTAATGCAAATTTGTGGTCGTGGATAATATACATGACATCAGTGTTTTTTATTTCTAATGGGATTTAATGCTCATTTATGTAGCTAAAATGTCAGTTTATATGTGTAGTTCGCTTTTTGCATACCTGATAAAATTGGGTCTTGTTTAGGGTCAGTAGGCTTCATTCTGATGCTGTAATGGGTCATCCTTGAAATTAACGAAGAAACAATTTTTAATTTGAATGGATTGGAGATGGGTTTTTACGAGACATTGTCAAAGCAAATGATTATTGTTTCGCAGAAGGTTTACTTAGTCTATGAGTTAAGAGTTTGGTAGGTGTGATGCTGGGATTTTGGCTTCTCCAATAAAACTCTATCGCAGAGGCTAGGTCAAACTTAAGTGGAAGAACATATAGCATGTATTCATGCATTCCTTAACAAGAAGAGAGTGGGAGTAGTTCCTTTCTAGTTATTTCAAGGGAAGATGTGCTGTAGGAGGTATACGGAAAGGTTTACTGTTCTGGTCTTAAAATCAAACACTTTGATGAAGAATATTGTATTGTTTGTGCAACTGTATGCAAGCAAACATTAACTCTCTGTCTCTCATATTTCAAATATCAGGCTGTTGCTGGTTTAGCGGCTGATGGTAGACAAATCGTTGCACGTGCCAAAAGTGAGGCGTCCAATTATCAGAGGTTTGTTTTTGAACAATGCCTTGTAGTTGTAGTTGAAGTGTTATTTTTACTCTGAAGCCTGCTTGAGTATTAAATAGAAACCAATAGATTGTTACAAATCCTAATCGATTGGCTTTTGGTAGTGGATGTTGGAGGGCTGAAAGTATTTTTCTTTTGAGTGCTTTTGGCTCAGTTGTGACCCAGTCACTGAAAATTAGCATGCACTTCATATAACTTCCCATGATCAACTACCAGGACTGGGGACAGTAGGATGTGTCATTTATGCCCTGTTATGCAGCATGGGTTAGTGAACCCTAAACTTGATGATAGCTCAGCCTGCTACAATTTTCGTTAAACTAATTTGAGTTGTATGGGATCAAGATTCAAGACACCACATATTGTAAAGTTGGTGTTTGGACAGCACTTGTTTGTCTAAGGCCTTAGCTATCTGTTCAATATGACAAGATTTCTATTAGAAGCCGCTGCTATATGCTTGGTCATCAATCACCACAAGATCCCCATTCTTGCCAGTTGTTTGCTCAGATATTATCTTTGTTCAAGATTGGAGATGAGGCGCTGTAGCATGATTCAATTTGCCTTGTGGATCTCTTGCACCTCATGTTTGCTAATTCTGAGTGTGATTATGATTTTGTAGTGTTTATGGTGAACCCATTCCTGTCAAGGAGCTCGCTGATCGTGTTGCTAGTTATGTGCATTTGTGCACTCTCTATTGGTGGCTTAGGTAAGTAAAATTCCTTTTTTTTTTGTTGAAATGTCTTCTTCATCTGTTCTTTCCACCATTTAGCCTTCAGTAAAACTACATAAAAGTTGTTATGCTGCAGGCCATTTGGTTGTGGGGTGATTCTCGGTGGTTATGACAGAGATGGACCACAATTATACATGGTTGAACCATCTGGCATCTCCTATGTGAGTTGATTTGTTCTAGTTTTGCCTGTTTCCTTTGCAATGTTTCTCCCTTTTAATTTTGTTTCATGGTGTGTTTCTTATCTAATGCTGTGTTGTTTGATTTGATGTAGAGATATTTTGGCGCTGCTATAGGGAAAGGGAAGCAGGCTGCTAAAACGTAAGTAATATTTGTTTTTTGTTTGGTGAGTGTATGATTTTATCATAAGGATTTGTGACATGATTGGAATTTAGAAGGCGATGTTCATTTATTTTTTCAGCTCTTTGAATATAATTCTCATCTGAAGCCAATTTATCAATTGATAAAGGAACCATTTTTATTGAAGGAATTAATCTTTACAAAAGGTTTAATTTTGTTAGCCTCATTTCAAATTAAATTGGTTGTTGCATTTCTGCAATTTATATTATCCTTTAGCTAATGTTTAGTTTTTATTCCTTTTTCCTTTTAAATGATTGAATTGATGCTGTGGACAGAGAAATTGAAAAGTTGAAGCTGTCTGAAATGACATGCCGAGAAGGGGTCCTTGAAGTAGCCAAAATGTGAGCGCTCCAATTTCTTATTCTCTTTCTCTTCTTTCTTGCATGTATGTATTTTTGTCAATTATCACTGCATTCAATATATTTTTCTCTGTTTTCTTTCGAGTCTGGATCTTTTGGCAAGGATTCTATTGGTTCAACAATGTTTGGCAACCCTTGGCTCCTCTTTTCTCCTTCCCTTTTAAATCCTTGTTAATGCCTTTGGTAAATTTTAGATGATGTAATAGCATTCATATAGCTTTCAACAGCTGAGCTTAATCACCACTTTAAGTGATTTAGACAAATTTTGATGAAAAGAACCCTTCTTATTGGACATTATCTGCATTTGTAACTGTCAAATCAATAGAAACCAGAGAATTGAATCATAAAATAGAGGAAGAACCCCCCCTTATCCCCCCTCTTCCATGTGGGTGCGGTGCATTCTTTGTATTGATATCTTCTTTCTCCCTTGATCAGCATTTACAAGTTACATGATGAAGCAAAGGACAAGGCCTTCGAACTTGAAATGAGTTGGGTTTGTGATGAGTCAAAGAGACAGCATCAAAAGGTAATTCTGGTTCATTCTCAATTTGAGTAATCACATGCATTGATCATATACTGGAGCAGAAACATAAAAATGTGGACTTTTACCTTTTATTTTAATAAAATCTTCACTTACAATGCATGACTGGCACAGTTATTTGCAGCCTGACATTTTTGGAGACATTAGTTTCTGTAGTTGAAGAAAAGGAAGCTAGTGTTCACTAGTCCTAGTTTCCACTTGGAATTTGTGTGTTCCTGTGTCTGCTGTAGTGTAGAAGGAAACTAGCCCTGTTTTTTTTATTTCATTATTAGAAGCTACATTGCAATTTTTATGTGAAAGCCAGACTTCTCTTGCTGTAACTAGTTCAGCGTCAAGGAGAAGTGGGGCATTGTTAATATGGAATGAAAGATGATGTAACTATATGATGACCATCTTGTCCAATAACCAGTTCATATGATAATTCTTTCTTGATGTTGTTTTCTTACACACTATGAGTCGAGTGTTAAATGTTCTTACTGTGGGCTTCAGGTTCCTGATGAGCTCTTAGAGGGAGCCAAGGCTGCAGCTAGGATTGCACTTGAAGAAATGGATGCTGATTAAAAAGCTTAATTGAGCTAGGCCAGGCACTATCGATAAGATGATTTTATTTTGATTGGGTTCTCATTGTTACATTCGAAATCTTTTTTGTGAATGGCCACAATATCAACCTGGAGCTTATTACGAATTCTTGTCATGCATTTAATTGGTGTTTTCTTAAAACCAATTTGGTCCCTCATAAAACTCTGCTCATGTCCAAAGTTTGGAGTCATTTTTTTTCTCATTATCCTTTCTTTTTCTTGTGAGCTCACTTCTTTTAACAAATGAGGGGAAAGTAGTGAAAATAAGTTTTGATTTCTGTTTGTTATAGGGAAAGTCTCATCTAAGGGTGTGTTTGTCAGAGAAAGGATGGATTGTGAAAAGTGGAAGGAGAGGAGAAATGGTTAACTTATCATCCATCTAGATGTTTGATCAACAAAAATGGGGAAGGATAATAAATAGTTAATTTATCCAAACTAGAAGCGCATTGAAACTTATAAATGAATGGAAGTATATGATCTAATCTGTCCAAATTGAGAGGTTTGAAGTACTTTCATATTGATTCATATGATCGCATGTAAATGTTAATCATAATCTTCTTCTGACAGATTGATAAACACTCTCACACACACACACACCTGTATATTTCTCAGTAAAAGTATCCCAGATAGCAGGTCCTCTTCCATGTTTGTTTGTTTCACCTTCATACTGTATACCATAAATGAAAGAACATGAGATTTGATACAAAGAACTTGTTATAGTACTGACTTCTTGAATTAGTTAGTACCTGGTAAGCCTTAAAACAAAGACTAATAACTTATTCAAGGAGAATTTGAAATTCAAAATCTTATAAAATAATAATTCAAGCAACAAGTGTTCCATTTCTCGTGGTCTCTCCCTCTTCTATTTCATTTCTTGGACAAATCTTAAAAAAATATCCCAACACTAGACATCTAGTTTCAGATTTTATCCTAAATAAATCTTTGTATTGATTTTACCCCCCAAGTCTTATAAATTTTCCATTCAATAGTTTTAATAAAAGGATTCAATATATAGAAGATAACCTTATGATTCCTAAGAATATATTTTTTTTAATCAGAAAACTTGGAAGAAATTAACAAGATTTTGAGCATGTCGACGATCAGTAATCCAGCAAGCCTGAGAAAAGTTTGAAGATACCAGATCACACGCTGGTAGTTCAGATCAGACTATCAAATTTCTAGCCATGCTAAGAACTCCTCTGCGTGGAAGACTCCTTGCTTGGCAAGTTGATCAGCCATGTGATTTGCTTCCCTCAAAATATGAGTAAAGGATACAAGCTACCACAGAATTGAGCTTAGTGTTCAATGCGGGAGAATTCCTAGTCAAACTTCCAAAGCTCTCGATTCACTGCCATTTAACTATCCGACAGCGTTTAGAAAGTCTGATTCAGTCATTGAAGATTTACCCAGAAGACCATGATTGGAAGGAGAAACCTCTAGGGATTTCAAGACTCGTGTACAAAATTATTAGATTAGTGAACATGGATTTTTTGTTTATAAACATTTAATATTATATATATCTCAAGTAAACTCGCCATCAAAACAAAAATATTAGCGTATGTATAAAATTAGATCTTTGAGGTCCGAACTTGAAACTTAAAGAAATGTTCATTCCTTTTTTTTAAAAAGACTGATTTTCATGTCTGTTTTTTTTTTTCAGGTCACTTAATTTTCTTTTAAATTTGATCTTTGTTGTGATGGTCTAAATATGAGGATGTCATAATATCAAGAAAAAACTATGGTGTTTGGTTAATAATAAATTTGGTAAAATAAAATAAAATTTTGTTGATATAAAATAATTAAGCCTCAAAAGATCAAAATTAAAACTAAAATAAACATGGTAGGTTAAAGTTTACGAATAGGACAACTTGACTAGTGCATGCATCACATACGCTAGGGTGTAAAGGAAGCTATTATGTTCTAGCGGCACTCGCAGCTTTCTCCAACGACCTAACACTAGCTTTTTGATGGCGTTGAAAACAACACGACAAAAGCTTTTAGGCGAGGCAATGCATGTCGGCAAAGGAGTAGTGATGAGGCTTTAACTAGGCTTTGTGATTTTGTTTAATGGGATGATTCTAGTTTCATGACTTAGATCATGGATTTGAAAGGTTAACCTGGATTAATATCAATTTTTTTTACACTGATTTTTTTTTTTTGCAATTTCATCATTTAACATTGAATTAGTTGGAAAATTAAGCTTTGTGGTTTTTTCTGCTTTTATTTTTCCGAGGTTATCATGGTCTCATGACCTAGGTTGTAGGTTTGTCGGGTTAGTTTGGATTGACTTGAATTTTTTTAGTTATTTTTTTAAGATTAAATATATATTTTTTTAGTTTCATCCTTCAAATATTTGGTTGGTTTGAGAATTGGGTTACCAGTTAGCATGATTAGGTTTATAGGGTTTGGAGGACATACATGAGTTTGCTAGTTCTTGTTTTTCTTTCTTGATTTGGTTTATTTATTATTATAGTTTTTTAATAATATAATTAAATGAAATTAACTTATTAAATCTAATTAAATCTATAACCGAGTTGTAGATTTCTTTTACTTCTTTAAATGTTTTTTTTTTTATTAATGTTGGTGTCCGAGCCAGTTTGCGCGCACCTCAACTAATCTCACGGATCCTGAAGTTAATGACCATGTAAACCTCCAGTAGCCCTGAGATTTGTGGGACTCGAACTTGTGATCTCTAGGGAGCAAACCTAGAGTCTAATCAGTTGAGCTACACCCCTCAATGTTACTTTTTTAAATGTTTGTTTGAGAGTGTGATAGATATTGTTTTTTTAAAGTGTTTTTCGCTTGAAAATATATCAAAATAATATTTATTTTAATTTTTTTTATATCTGCACATCAAAATTATCCAAAACATAAAAACATATATTTTTTTAAAAATACAATTAAACCATAATTCCAATCACCACATGAAACATGTTAATACTGCTAATATTAAAAGTTTTCAATGGTATAGTTTCAGATAATATAATATGGTAAAAGTTTTTTTATAAATATTTTTTTTATAATATATGAAAATAATATTTTTTATTTATTAAAATATAATTTTAATATTAACATGTAAAAATATAAAAAAGTAATTGTTTTTTTAAAAAGGTACCGAAGTGCCAAACATGAACTAAAACACCCATAAAAAGCCCTGGACCATTTTCAAGGGTTTTCAAAATAAACTGATTCCTTTCTTTACTGTAAGAACTAAGAACACAGTCGAAATTTTCTGCTCTATCAACAATGGGTTCAGGTGTTTTTTCAAATTTATATCATCAAATCCACTTAATTAGCAAAACCCTATAAATAAATTCTGTTTTTTCTTTTATTCTTAATTGTTGCGAATATATTTTCAGATGCTGATATGGAGGATTATGGGTTCGAGTACTCAGACGAAGAGCCTGAGGAACAGGATGTTGATATTGAGAATCAATATTACAATTCTAAAGGTTCTTTATTTTCTTTCTTTATAGTTATTTTTTTATATTAAATGGGTCTTTATTTATCTATTTATTTATTGTTATTTGGTGCTAAATCGAGTGTTGTCATTGATAATCGATAATGGGTTCTTATGGTTTTACGAGAAAGGGTGATATTGCTTGTTGAAGTTTATTTGTGCAAATTATTGTTTTTATTTTTCTTTTTTTCAAGTTGGGCTTGGATTTGATTTGACAAGAGAAAAAGAAAACCCTATTTTTTCTAGGTTAGGTCAAATAGATTGGGTGCTTTTGAAGTGATGATCTTTAGAATGTCTCTCTGGGTACTTTCGGATTTAAATTGAGCGAGTGGGTCTAGAATGATTTTTCGGTTTTGAAAGACTATGTTTAGTCGCGAGGTGTCATCAGCCTGGACATAGATAAACAAGTAGTCGCTGTATGTTTTGTTTTTGTTGTTGTTGTATTTCGGGTCTTGATTTTTTTCCATTCTCATTATTCTTCTCATATGCTCATGTATGATTTGTTTTCTTGGTTGAAAGGCTTTGTTGCATGGTTTTTTTATTTTCATTAGCAGGTTTAATTAAGTAGCATTAATGTGGCATTATCTGCTATCTTGTGATTAGCAGTTTTCATGCAGTCAAACCGTTAGTTGTTCTTAAAATGCTTTTTGTATATTTTGTATCTGTTGTAATTTTCCTTTTCCTTTTCATTGTTGCCACACAAAGGTTTGGTTGAAACGGACCCAGAAGGAGCACTTGCAGGTTTTGCTGAAGTAGTTAGCATGGAACCAGAGAAGGCAGAATGGTGAGTAATTTCCAACTGTCTTGTTAATGAAATTGGATCTGCAGAATGTAATTACTAACACTTTCAATTCTGCTATAATTACTTTGAGCATGTGGCTCTCAGTTTCACCTTTCACTCTCTCCCTCTCATTTCAAATTGAATTTTGTAAGGTAGATAATCTTCATTGGAAGTATGGATATGCAAATCAAGGTTGCAAACATTTTCTGCAATTAAGCTTTAGGTGATATGGAAAATCAGCACAATTCTAAGTTTTGTTGATCTTGTCCTGTCTAACTAATGTGGTTCTTGCACTTGATCTCTACAACAGCGAATCTTTGTGTAGCATGAGCTTTATGTAGCTAGCAGACAAGTGGATGACTTGGCTAAAGAATTACTTGCTAAAAACTAATTCACTATACATAATTGTACAGAGGTATTGTGGGTTTGAAGCTATCTTTTTAAGTGGTATTCACTTTCAGAGTTCATTCAAGTAGTATCCAGATTAGCATGATAGACACTCTTTTCCATCCAGAGACCAAGTGGCTTTAACATGTATCTGAGTGTGATAAACAGGTCATATATGTCATGCATGCATGTATTATCTCACTTAATATTAATGAATTATACCAGTTTAATGTGCTGCAGTCTAATTGACTTTAGAGGGAGTTGAAAGGTTGACTTAAAGGGGAATGACATGAGTGGATAAAGGGACAGTGACATTCTTCCTTTGTCTGCTAATATTTGTCAATGCTCTTTACATTTCAAAATACTTTGTCGATGCTCTTTACACTGCTGGAGAGGTGACATGGAAGTAGCTAATAGCCTTTGCCTTTGTACTGCTATTAAAGTTGTTTCTTTGTTCTTATGAGGCATAAACTGCTTTGGTTTTGTATGGCTGCTCAAATAATTACCTAGAATTATTTATTTCTGTAAGCTAATTTTTGATAAGAAAAATCTTCTTGTTACCAGGGGATTCAAAGCATTGAAACAAACAGTTAAGCTTTATTATCGATTGGGGAAATATAAAGAAATGATGGAAGCATATAGGGAGATGCTAACATACATCAAATCAGCAGTGACTCGAAATTACAGTGAGAAATGTATAAACAATATCATGGACTTTGTTTCTGGATCAGCTAGTCAGAACTTTGGTCTCCTACAAGAGTTTTATCAGACCACTTTGAAGGCTCTTGAAGAGGCAAAGAATGAGGTTGGAATTCTTCACCGTAATCTTCTTAGCACCCTTTATGTCAAGATGTTCATTAACGTTGTTCTCTTGTTATACAGAGACTTTGGTTCAAGACAAATCTTAAGCTTTGCAAGATTTGGTTTGATATGGGTGAATATGGACGGATGAGTAAGGTACCTTGTCTAATTCATTTTCTAGCTTTCCTTTTTCTTTTCTTTTTTTATCTGCAGTACTGGTTATGTAATTGATTCATTGTACATGACAGATTCTGAAGGAACTCCACAAATCTTGTCAAAGAGAAGATGGAACGGATGATCAGAAGAAAGGTAGCCAACTTTTGGAAGTCTATGCAATTGAGATTCAAATGTATACTGAAACTAAGAATAACAAAAAGCTCAAGGTAAGAATTTTCCGGTATTTGTTTTGTGCTTTAGCTTGTGTATTTAGAATTGGATGATATAGTATATACTGTAATAACTGTATTGAGCTTTCCTAATCTCCATGGGAGTTTAATACCAGTTAAACAAATATGTATGATTGAACTATTTTCTATCCTTGAGGTTTTTTTTTTTCTTTTACCTGAGTGCTTTGACCGTACACTTTCGTGAAGTAACGACCATGTAACCTGTCAATTCATTATTTTTTCAGCTGATAGCATGAAATTTGATAAGAACTGATAAGAACTTTGTTTAGAGGGTATGCAATTTTATGAGCTAATGTCATGCTTTCATATTTCATTAATGAACATTCTCAAGGTGCTTGTTTAGGTTGTAGGAAAATCAGAAAAACTTCTATGGAAGCAATCTCCACCTTGTTGTTAACCAGATTGAGTAGGATTTCATGTTGTTTGTAGAATTCAAACACAAAATGCATTGGTTTTTTATTATTTAGTGGTAGGGGTGATCATTTTCGGTTCGGTTCGGTTTTTATTAAAAAAAAAGTAACCAAACCGATTTTTTTTTTTAAAAAACCGAAACCGGTTCAAACCGACCGGTTTTGGTTCGGTTTTTTGGACAAAAACCGGTTCAAACCGGTTTGGCTCGGTTTTTTCTGGTTTGGATTCGGTTTTTTCGGTTTCAGGCTTATAAAACCGAAATCGAACCGAACCGGTCGGTTTTATCAAAATTTTAATCGGTTTTTTTCACGGTTTGGTTTTTTCGGTTATTTTTTTTCCGGTTTTCTCGGTTTAATCAGTTTTTCGGTTTTTTTGCTCACCCCTATTCAGTGGTGCCCATTTGACAAAATTGTTAGGCCTGGTAAGTCTTAAGAGCAGGATATGGTGTTCTCCAAAGATATGATGTTGATGTTGATACTAAGCTCAATATACACATGCCTTGTATCTGGTTTCCCTGATAATGAAGTTCAATTTTGGTACCCTGCATGGAGTATATACTAACTCACATTAGGGATTTCTCATTCCAATATATCCCATGTTTTTAATGAAACATAAAGGTTGCTGAGAGTCGTATTATTGTTAGTAGTGCTGTTTTAATTTTCACAGTCCACACTTTAGTTTATCTGTTTGGTTGATTTAACATACTTTTTTTCATGATGATTTAACGTGAGGATTTGTTTCTTTTGATTTTCTCATGTAATTGTTTATGAAATTTTTCCAGCAATTATACCATAAGGCACTGGCTATCAAGTCAGCAATTCCACATCCAAGGATCATGGGAATAATCCGTGAATGTGGAGGGAAGATGCATATGGCAGAGCGTCAATGGGCTGAGGCAGCGACAGATTTTTTTGAAGCTTTTAAGAACTATGATGAAGCTGGAAACCAGAGACGCATACAATGCTTAAAGTATGTCTGCCTTTTCTTCTAGTATATATTTTTTTAATCTTATTTTTGGTCTTGTCATCATCTTCTCTCCCTTGACAAAGTATTAGTTTGTTTTGGTATCACCTACCTTGACTCATCAAAGTCTCAGTTATAAGCTAGCTGGTTAAGCTATGCCATTCTTTTCATCCTGTTGTTCTATGTATTACCTAGAAATTCTGGTTTATTGAGTGAAACAAAATGCATGCAAGATATTTTACGCCACTTCGCTGCCCTCCAATGGGAAATAAGCTTTGAAGTTACAAATTAGTAAAACTCACTTAAAATCCAGATGTGGAAAAGAACTTTACAAGGTGCATTACATGGTGTGCCATACTAATTGACAACAGCTGGATACAAGTATAAAGTAACAAAATGTGGATTGAAATTTGGGTTTATACATCATCAATGTGACATGTAATCATTTGAGGGGTTTTCTTGCAAGATATGTCTTGCCTTTACATTGCATCAATAGTCCATTACCAATGAGATTTCTGCCTGGATGAGAACTGCTGTTATGCCATTTTATCATAAAATGATCTAATCATCATGGTTGACAGATACCTAGTTCTAGCTAATATGCTGATGGAATCTGAAGTAAATCCATTTGACGGTCAAGAGGCAAAACCGTAAGTACATTTATAATATTTATTGCTCTACAATCTCAAGATTGGTCCTATATTTTCCTCTCCAGCTCATTTGTGTGTTCTCTAATGTTTGTTACTCTTCAGATATAAAAATGACCCTGAGATTTTGGCGATGACCAATCTCATAGCTGCATATCAACGAAATGAAATATTGGAGTTTGAGAAAATCCTCAAGGTATGGTTAATGGACTCTGGGGATTTATGACGTTACATGTTGGTAACCTTTTTGTTGTTCCTCTGCTGACATTTAAGTTGTTCCTTGGGCTTTCTTCAGAGTAACAGAAGGACAATAATGGATGATCCATTCATAAGAAATTATATTGAAGATTTATTGAAGAATGTGAGGACTCAAGTTCTGCTCAAACTTATTAAACCTTATACAAGAATCAGGATTCCTTTCATATCAAAGGTGAAGGCCATGGTTTCTTCTTACTGTTGCACTATTGTGTGCAATTACTGATGTTTAAGTTTTAATGTTAATATTTTTGAGGATCTTAAAACTTGACTGAGAATTTTAACTGGATTGAGATTTTCTAGTCATATATTCCTAAGAAACTTCTATTCCCCGTGAACTTATAAATTCTATTGACTGACAGGAACTCAACGTGCCAGAAAAAGATGTTGAACAGTTGTTGGTTTCACTTATATTGGATAATCGCATTGATGGACACATTGATCAAGTTAACAGGCTGTTAGAGCGTGGTGACAGGTAAAGCTTCTTCTCCTTTATTTCTGCCCTGGTCTACTGTCTGCTTGGCAGCTGAAATTGCATTTCCATTACATCTGTGCAAAAATGCTGGGCTTTTATCGCAGCCAACCATCTTCCTCACTGTCAAATGTCATGCAGGTCAAAGGGAATGAAGAAGTATACTGCCATTGAGAAATGGAACGCACAACTTAGGTCTCTTTATCAAACTGTCAGCAACCGGGTGTCTTGAGATTGCAGTGCTGTGTGATTTCCCTCCAAATTAGGCACTCTGGTTATACCAGTATTTTGGTGGATTCAAGAGCAAACTTTTCTTCTCTCTTTCGCGAGGCCTGAGTGTTAGAGAAGTTGCTGCTGAGTTTGGTCCATAAATGAGTTTTATGTTTAACAGCGATTCATTTTGAAGCTAAAAAATGTGAGTAGAGAATGTATAAATATATAGCTTACTGATAATTTTGAATTTTTGATACTGAGAAAATTCAAGTCCTACTGTTTATTTATTTGTTTTTCTCCATTCTTATTTTCACATTGCTGCTGCTGGCCTTTGGTTTCTATGTCAGTATCTTAAGAATGTCATAAGATATAATGGATTGCTGAACTGAGAGGCTCGTGGCCTGCGTGCTTAAGATAGGAGGAACTGGGTACTGTGTTGCATTCTGGGCATAACATTAAACAGATGAACAGCAAGTTGATATGTAATTGAATTACAACAGAATCGGTATCCTCCAATTAAGGCCCAGTGTCTCCTGGAACCTGGAAAGTGCATCTGCATGTTGGCCCTTCACTGTTTTCTTTCGAAGGATAGATACGAGGATGGGGACGAAATGAGTGTATGCGTGGATCACAAGATGCAGAAAATCTTGACTCTTGATAGTAACTTGGGTGCCTTGTTTGTTTCTCAGGAATCCTCTAGTTTCTCTTAATGGTTTACAAAAACTGTCACCAGGGCTAGTTTGGGAAAGCATGAGGGTCGTCCCTTTCAGGAACATTCCATCCTTTTTGGATCATCCATGTTCCTTGTCTCTGATCCTGTCCACAAAAATTAGACAATACTTGTCCAGTACTGTATCCATCTGCCGTATATAGGAGAGAATTATAAAAGTAGAAATGTATATGATAGTGCTAGGAAATGTATGACTACATTTGGCCCGAATACAAAATGGCTAAATGCTCGGACATGGCATTAGCTGGCATTTGTTGATAGGATAGCCATGCCCCATTTGAGGAGTGGTGGACCATTGTTTAATAACCCGCATAAATTACTTTGTCGAAGCTACGTAGTGGATCGGTTTTGGTTGACAGCTGAAATCTTTTCTTTAAAAAGTTGAATTCGATATTTTTTCAGGAGAATAGATCCATCGATTGCTGGCACATTTGTAGAAGGAAAGGCCATGCAACAATTTGATTGTCTCAAGTATGTTTTTCTACTTGTAAACGGGCTTAATAAGATGACAATATTTGTCAACTTCACAAATATAGTCATAGGCTTAGATTTTAAAAAGCTTTTAATAAGAACAAGTGAAATATTGATTCGAATCGTAAAATATGTAAAGTCTATTTATCAATCAATGTGAAGTTTGTTTGTCAACCATCTAAAAAACATCTATTGAAAAAACTTTATTCTCTCTTCTTTTGGAGCTGAGATTATGATCTTAACAAAAATATCATCAAGATGATTATGCCTTAAAAGAACAATAAAATGTATTATGGTCAATAACTAGGAATATGAGTTTTTTATATATGAATTAAATTATTCACAATAACAATATTTTTCTTTCTTCAAGTGATATCCAGGGTAACGATCTCATAACCTTCCAAGGATGAGATGGACTCGGTCTTTCTAGTGTGATTGCACAATTTATCTTGGAAAAGATCAACTTATTATTCCTAGTATGATTGGACAAGTTACCTAGGAAGGGATGGATCTGTCTGAAGCCTCCTTAGTGAGATTGCACAACTTTCTAACGATGGAATTGACAAGACATCTCTTTAGGGAAACGACCATACAACCTTTCAAGGATGGAACGAACTCAGTCTTCCTAGTGCAATTGCACAATTTACCTTAGAAGATATCAATTTAGTCTTCATAGTATGATTGTACAAGTTACCTTGAAAGGGATTGATCTAAAGTTTTTTTAATGTGATTGCACAACTCTCCAATGATGGGATTAACATGACATCTCTCCTGGAAAACGGTCACACAACCTTTGAAGGATGGGGCAAACTCTATCTCCCTAATGCGATTGTGCAAGTTACCTTGGAATGGATGGATCTGAAGCCTTCCTAGTGCGATTGCATAAGTTACCTTGGAATGGATGGATCTAAAGCCTCTCTAATGCGATTGCACAACTCTTAAAATATGGGATTGACATGACATTTCTTTGGGGCAACGACTTCATAACTTTCCAATGATGAGATAGACTCAATATTCCTAACACGATTGCATAATTTAACTTGGAAGGGATTAACTTAATCTCTTTAGTGCGATTGCACAAGTTACCTTGGAAGGGATGGGTCTGAAGCCCTCCTAATACGATTGCACAACACTCTAAAGACGAGCTTGACATGACATCTCTCAGGGGAAACAACTTCATAACCTTCCAATAATTGGGTAAACTACCTCAACAATGATGTTTTACTTAAGGACATCAACAGTAATCCCCACCTCCTGCCTATTGGTTTTTCAAAAATCCATTATAGATTCATCCGGATTGACAAGAATATACCTGCAACCAAGATACCCTCTTTGTTCCAGTTAGGGGACAAATCCCTTCTAAATCTTTATTCAAGTTAAACAGTTCAAATTTCAAATTTGATAAATATTTTTCAAAGTATGAGGTGTTGGACCCATATAAATTTCTAACAATTTTCCAAGGATTTTTGAACCTGTATAGAATTTTTAATGTGGGCATTAGACCCATACAAAGTTTTAAAGCTTTTTCTAAGGATCTTGAACTTTACATGAAATGTTTATTATGGGCATGAGATTCATACACATGAGTAAATAAAGAAATGAATAAGAATTAGAATTTTATAAAAATAAAAATGTTACATAGATAAACCTACAAAATCAAGGGTGTGTACATTAACAAGGGAAGATGGAGAAAGAAGGCTTAAATATCTTGTAACATCCCCCTATATTTAGGTATAAATTCCATATAATAAATCTAAAAATAGTGTAAATAATTTTTTTTATCATGATTTAATAATCTACCAAAATTTTAGCAATCTCTTCCCTATACCGGAAGATTTCGAGTTATCGACTAAACCTATTATACTTCAATAAACAATCAATTTATATTCTAATTATTATCCAATCTTTTTGAACTTATAACATCATAGCTCATTCCATCACATGAATCATATTTTGTATCATGCATTTAATTGCTATATGAATTAAACTAAGATTCATCCACAAAATAATCAGAATATAACATTATATAATTTAAACTAAGTATCATTTAACTACTATGTTCAAAATTAATACAAACATTATCAAGGAAAAACTCTACATTAGTAATCATGGATTTAACTAATATTTAAGTCCAACATCTTTAAAAAATTCTTAGCATAATAATAATTAAATTAAAATAATTAACATGCAAGTTATAATCCCAAAATCACACAAAATATGCAATATCAGTTATGTTCTTATAAAATACAAAACATAAGGGTTTCATAATCTGCTAATCCCAACGAAGCTGCGATGATCCTAAAATCATTTTATACCATAATTAATTAATTAATATAACATAATGTGTTTTTTTCAATACAATTTAATGAATTTGTTAAGTAACTAAATTATAAACTTCCATTAAGAATTAAGTTAATAAATAACTTAATTCCTTTTCTTATTAAGTACATCAATCCCTCGAACCTTCAAAATATTTGCTCCTTAACCCGGACTCGGGTAAAAAATCCTTATTCAGGGTATCCAGTTTCATTGCCCAGAACAAGACACTATTTCTTCTACTAAGAATTAGTCATCCAACCCAGAACAGGGCATTACTTCTTAAACCAAGAACTAAGCATCTAGCCCGTAACATGACATTAATTATTAAACCAAGAATTAATCATCAAATCCTGAACAGAGCAATAATTTCAACTAATTTTTGTTTAGCAACAAATTATTGTGTAGTTGTGTTAATTGTTTAACAATATCATCAACATGCAACTTAATGAGCTAGGATGATCGTTTCACCGAGGCGAATATGAAGTTACTTCTTTGTGTGACATATTTAAATCCAAGTGACTCTTCTCTACTTTCAACAAAGAAAAACTTATTTGCCTTGCTCATTTTTATCTCAATGAATTTCTCTATAGTGGACCTTATGGTACTTGATGACCAATTTAATACGTATATTATTGATCTTACGCAATGATGATGAGCTCTCTAGTATTGAAGGTATTGCTAGTCTTGCGGAGAAAATGGTAAAAACAAAAAATGACAGTTTGGAGAGAGTTTTTCAAATTGGTATATATACTTATAAAAGTGTCTTTACTTCTACCAATTGCAATTGCTACAGTGAAGAGAGTTTTTTTTTTCCTGCTATGCATATTATCAAGAGTAGATTGTGGAATATGATGAGATATAAGTGGATAAATAACAGTTTGGTTGTATACATTGAGAAAAATATCTTCGATGATATTAATAATGAAGTTATTATGAAGTAGTTTAAAAATATGAAAACTTGAAGAGAATAATTATAATGTGAGTTTTATCATTTTAAATTTATTCTTAAATTAATTTTGCTTGAGTTAGTACACATGTTTCAAATTGATTTCTCTATATAATCGCATGTCTACATAATATCAAGTATTTGTTAGTACGTTTTGCTCTCCATGTGATCTCAAGTTCGAGCCTTGTGGTTGCTAATATGATGACCACTAGAGGCTTATATGGTCGTTAACTTCAGGGCCCGTGGGACTAGTCGAGGTATGTGCAAGCTGACCCGAATACTCACGTTAATAAAAAAAAAGTATTTATTAGTACTTTGCCTCTTCATTTAAAAAATATTGGCTCCTTTAATGTACTGGGTAGGGATTTTCTTTTTATTGCATACCTTTACACATGTAAAATGTATGAGAAAATTATAAAATTAATTTAAAGAATAAGTTTATAAGAAAATTAAAAATTAAGGTTAAAAAAGATTAAAAGATGAAGGATTAAAAAAAAAAATAGCTAAATATTCAAAAGATATAGAAACTTTAGTTTTATCTTTAAAGTTTTAGTTTATCCAATATTTAATCATATAATATCTTAATTTTATGTTTTAATTCTAAATTTTTTTAATTATATTTTAATATTTTATTGTTGAGAGATGAGAGAGCATATCACATGAAAAAAACTTTACAGAAGAATTAATTGCTGCAGTGATTTATCTAGTTATTTTAATATATTTTATAATTATAATATTTGTGTGGGAGTAAATGGTCCCAAACGTACCGTGAGTAATGGGAGATGGACTTTACGACGACGACAAATGTCATCGTCCCCAAAGAGTACATGACCAAACTCATCATTTAGGCCTAAAAATCTATTTTATTTATTTTTTAATTCTTTAATTTGAGAAAAAAAATAAAATTACAAGAAAATAATAAAGGTAAAAGAAAATTATTGTTTCGTCACAATCCTACCACAAAAAAGGAAGGCCAAACTTAAAATTTTAATTTGGATGTAAAAGATTTATTTTTTAGTCAGACTTTGAGAGAAGAGAAAAAAAATATTATAAAAATATTAATTTATTATAATTTTAAATTAATTAAGAAAATATTTTATATATTATTTTATTAAATATAATTTAATGTTTACTTTATTTTAAAATAAAAGAATAACAATTTTTTTTTAATAATATTAGCAATTCCTTACACCCACCATTAATTTTTAAAAATTCTATCTGCTGTTTTTGTGATAATGTATATTTTTATTGTTATATAATTAAATAAAAATTGTTTCAAAAAAATAATATTCCTAAGCTTAGTCGGGTTATGCCCTAAGTCTTGTATTTAAAAAGTTAACTTTAATTGACCTATAAATATTATATAATCATTAGCCGGACTTTTATAATTTCTATTTATTAAAAAGTTTGATGAACTTTGCGTTATTTAATAGAGTTATCCATTCTCTCATTTAAAATTCTTCCATTTAAGTTATAAGAAAAATAAAAATTCCTTCCATTCCAGGATCCAAGCAAAATTAAATTCTATGTTATTAAATTTATACTGAGTTAGTTTTTATTTATTTATTTTAACAGTTAAGATATTTGTCCATCCAAGCAAAAATGTAGCTGTAACTTGTAAGAAAAATTATGGCGGTAGTAAAATTAAGCCAAGAAACAGAGTAGTAGGCGAAAATTTGTCTGGTTGCAGGACAGGTGATCATAACAAAATTACTGTAATTCATCAAAAAGCTTTCACCCATTGCCATTTCCTTTGCTTTTCTCTGCACTTTCTTTCAGTCATCTTAAGAGAAAGAATTGCCAGCCTTTCTTGCTGATCTCTCTGTCTCTCAATCACCATATACAAAACCTTGCTCAAGTATATCCTCTCTCTGTCAATCTACTTTTAATCCTTGATTATTTTAATAATCATTTTATCCGTTGTGTAAGATATGTTTCCTATGTTGAATTTGCTTTGAACCTAGTCTTTGACTGTTTTGCTGACTCTCTCTCTCTCTCTCTCTCTCCTCAAAGCTAAAAGCTTGCTTCTTTTTACTACTACAAGTGACTTTTTTTAGTCTAATTCTTTTTGTAAAAGATCCAATCTTCGCTTTTTAATAGGTTGGTTCTTGTAAAATTTGATTTGGGTTTTTGTTTTTAGAGGTGGGAATTTGTAAAGTTGGCAAGAAATTTGAGTTCTTTTGAGTTTCTTGAACTTCAGCTATAGTTCTTTTATTTTTTGTTTTCTTTTTTTAATATGGCGTTTGAGAAAGAATTTTTTTTTTTTTTTAAATTCAGTTTTTATTTGTTAATTATTAACTATAAAGTATTCATACAGGGGCTTATATAAGCAGTCATTGATTGACTACTGAGCTGTTTCTGGTCTAAATTCCACTTCTGTGCTCTGGGAGCAGTTGGACTTGAGGTTAATTCACTTAAATTTTGATTTGGTTGTCTTTACTGTTTGTTTCGTAATTGGTGAAGGCATTTTTATGTTCTTTGTTTTCCCACTTCAAATTTTCAACTTGGATTCTTGTTTTTTTGTTTCACCTCCTCTTTCTGGGTTTTATTTCTGGTCAGATTTTGATTATGTTTTAGCAATCTGATCCATTCCTTGTAGTGGTAAATTGACTATTAGGAAGGGTGTTTTCCAGCTTCTCATTCGTTACTATCACTTTAGATTAGTTTGCTTGCTTTCTTATTAGGTTCTTGTTGTAGATCTTTTCTGCATAGTTTTGTTTTTTTTTTGTCTATCATGCGGTAAGTTTCTTGTGTTCACATTGCATGTCATTTTTATTTTTTGTTCTTTCTTTGTAACGGTTGATTCGCTGTATTCAATCTCCCCCTTGTGATGAGGTCAATCTTAATTTCCAATTGAGCTATACTTTATGGAAGGGTTTTTGATTGGGATGGTAAACATTTGCAGTCTTCCTATACACGAGACTTCCGATGATAAAATAACTGGTCGTGGGTTGTTAATCAATTACGAAAGTGCTTGAAGCTTGAAAAATACATTATCAGTTTGAAAGCAAGTTGTGGGAGTGATTATGTTATTTGTACTGTGCAGCAGCATAAAGACTAAGAAAAAAAGTTCATTTCAGTTTTTGATTGTTGTAATTTCCAGAATATGTAATGCAAACCTTAAAATTATCCAGACCCTGCCAAGTGTTGACCAACTCAGATCACAAAGTTTGACCTGGGGAAATGCTCAATAAATTCCATGTTTGTTGAAATTTATGACTGTTATTGATCTGGCACTTACACTTTCTTGTGCATTTCAGGAAGAGTTAAAAGTTCGCAAATTTCAAGGATAAGAACATTGAACCCATAAACGAAGCATGAGTCAACCTAAAATTAAGCGTAGAGTGGGTAAGTATGAAATGGGAAGAACAATTGGTGAAGGAACATTTGCAAAAGTAAAGTTTGCAAGGAATTCTGAGACAGGGGAACCTGTGGCTCTGAAGATCCTCGATAAAGAGAAGGTTCTCAAACACAAAATGGCTGAACAGGTCTGGTTAGTCGATTCTGTTTTTGTAAAATTGTTTGTTTCTCACTGCTTTACACGTCTCAAGAGAAACTGATACAATATGCATTCTCTATGTATGTTTTTCAATTACTTTCTCCTGCACTTCTGAAAGCTTTTGTCCTATTTTCCCCCTTTCGGGCCTAGGAAATTCTTTTATTATATATATGCTACCACCAGTAAAGGTGTTCCAATATTGTCAGAAGAGCTTTAAATGATCCCTTTAGATTTCTAAAATGTTGCTTGTGTTCTTACAGATCAAGCGGGAGGTAGCGACAATGAAGCGTATCAAGCATCCAAATGTTGTTCGATTATATGAGGTTTCTCTTTTAGTTTTCAGCATTACTATAATATGTATGTGTTTTGTAACGTGGTGCACTATGTTACCAAATGTACCCTACAAGCTGTTAGTAATATCTGTAAAATTAGTCCTCCTTTACATCCTTTTCTGCCAAAAGTTAGCAATGTCAGATTTTCTGGTTCTTTTCTTAAATGCTTTTGGCTAAAACTATAGAGTAATTTTTCTCAGTATCCTGTTATCCCTATTTTACCATATAAGTTTTAAGTTCTAGCATCACTGTGAAGAATGGAGGAAGGATTGTCTATTTAGAAATAGTGACCAAGTAGAGCATGTTTGTAAGAGTTATCTGAAATGACATTTAATTTGTGGAATAGTTGTTTGGTTTGACCACGGAATCTTTTTGCATATTCTAGCCTCAATCTATTAAACTGTATTTTAAAAGTCAGTAGCAGTCTTAATTCTATGTTATTTAAAATACTATTTGATATAAATATTCGTCTAAGCTTTATAAGAAAAAAATTGCTGATTTTCAGGTGATGGGAAGCAAGACAAAGATATTTATTGTTTTGGAATTTGTTACCGGGGGAGAGCTTTTTGACAAAATTGTAAGTTGTGTTGTTGTTCATCAAACTTATAATGTTCTCTAGTTTATCCTTGGTAGAGTTTGGTAATTACATATTGAATGCTATTACAACTACTAGAAATTTAATACATACCTGTTAAGGCCAGTCCTGCACGTTGTCTACTTATCATTGACAATTACGATCTTAGTATAATTGTCAGTGCTTGTTTTGCTTACAATAATGCAATCTTGTGGTGATTGGAGCAACAATTTGAAAGAACTGGAAGTTTCTTTTGCTCGTGTATGTTTTCATACCAATTATGGAGCATTTTTTTGCATGTAATATTTTCTGTTTTAATTCTACGAAGGTAAACCATGGACGGATGAGAGAAGATGAAGCTCGGGGATATTTCCACCAGCTTATCAATGCAGTCGATTATTGCCACAGTAGGGGTGTTTTTCACAGAGACCTTAAGGTGCTACTTTAATCACTGTGTAACTTGTAAATGAGTGTTTTATGTATATATTTTGTTCATGACAGGAACCATAAGGGGATAAAGCTGTTGTTCTCACCTGATAAACTTCATTCTCTTCTTGCTTTTTATTGGGTGTCACAGCCAGAAAATTTGTTGTTGGATGCTTATGGGAACCTCAAAGTTTCAGATTTTGGATTGAGTGCGCTGTCCCAACAAGTCAGGGTAACTACCATCAAATCTTCATCGCAGTTCAAGTCTTAATGAACATTAAAGCCAGTTAAATCCAATTATGATTAGTGTCAATTTCATGGTTTCAAAATAATGACCTTAATAAAAGCAGGTTAGGCTATAATAGACTTTTTTCTTTCTTTCAATCATACCCTTCTATAGCTAGGTAGAAGAAATTAGGCTTGAAATTATGGTCAAAATACCAAATTTAAAGATAGAGAACTAACATGTAAACACAAAGAAAATGTATGGCTAACCACACATTAACAATAATTTTCATTTTGGTCCAAAAGTCATTTTCTTCATTTTCCTTGAGCTAGAGAGAGGAGAGAGAAACTCGCATGAAAATGGTGAGGAGAGATAAAGTGGTTGGTTGACACTGATTTCGACCACTAAAAAGATTGATATTGGTGTCAAAGGGTTTCATTTAATGAGATGAGTTCCATTGTGATGTTGTTTGGCCTTTACCTTGACTGAAATAGTAGATCTCGACTCTGAGCTCAAGAAGTTTTATTAATTTAGGTTGATTTTTAATTTTTCAACCCATTTTTGGGTTATTTGATGCATTAAATGAGTTTATTTGTTTCTAGGGTGTTAGGTGTTTTCAGGTAAAAAATGGTTGAAAATAGAATTTTAGTTCAAAAAATCATTTCCCTTGATTTTTCAGTCATCTTCATGGTGGCTGGATTTTGGGAAGAAGACGACATATCATTTGTTGCTGTAGATAATTTGTCGTCTGTTTATTTTTATTTTTTTAAAAAAAGAAAGAAATTTTTTTATTGGTCTAGGCACGTGGGCCTATCTCAAGCCTATGCACCTGAGATTTTGTAACAAGCTTAGCCAATCTGGGCCAATTAGACTTGTGCATCGTAGCTCTTTTTTTATTGGCCTTTTGGATTTAATTTTTTTCCCTTTATTTATTTTTCTTCTAATTTTTTATTTTTTTTCAATTCCATCCTTTAATGTCGGGTTTTTATTGAATTTTATCCTTTAGTATTAGGTTGATGTTAAATCAGTTTTTGTATTTTTTATTATATAATAAAATAAAAAATTAATTCAACACAGTGGAGTCTATAACCTGGATCGTGGATTTGACGGGTTGACTAGGGTTAGCCTGACCCATTTCTTTCATTGTCACTTGAATTTTTTTTCTTTGAAACTGCCATGTCAACAAGGTCACGCTGAGACAACCACACTTTAATTTAAAACGTAAGCTAAACAAAGAGTCGGGTAGAGAGTTTTTAAGTTTGACCTGTTGTACTGAGTTTAATGACAATACCAAAATATTTTCTATGATCTAGATATTATTTTCTTACGTTTAAAAAAAAATTGGTCTAAGCTGCAATGATAGTGCGTGAAATAACCTAGTAAGAACTATTGCCTTACAATTATGAATTTCAAAATGCATTTGTTTGTTCTCTGTTTATGGGCTTGTATCAATGTGGATTCTTTTTTTTTTTAATGGAAATAATATGTTTTTCATTCTTTTAAGTCCCTTCTGTGACTCTTGCAAGGAAAGCTTTGTTTCTTACTAACAGGTTTATTTGGCAGGATGATGGCTTGCTTCATACAACTTGTGGAACTCCAAATTATGTTGCTCCTGAGGTTTGGATGAATATTTATGCCATATTTCTTAACCATATATGTTACCTTTTAAGCCTTTGGCGCTTTTTTACCTCTAATTATTTTCGGTACTGCTGTTTAGGTTCTTAATGATAGAGGTTATGATGGGGCTCCTGCAGATTTGTGGTCATGTGGAGTGATACTTTTTGTATTGCTAGCAGGGTACTTGCCTTTTGATGATTCTAATCTTATGAACCTGTATAAAAAAGTGAGCATTTTACAAATTTGATAGAACTGTTCTCTCCTTTCCCCTGTCCTCTGGTTTTCACTTTACTTCTGCCATATGCAGATTTCAGCAGCTGAATTTACTTGCCCCCCTTGGCTCTCTTTTGGTGCCATGAAATTGATAACTCGAATTTTGGATCCCAACCCTATGACTGTAAGTAGTTATGCTTTATTATCATTCCCTGCTTGGATGCATTTCCTGCATCTTAGAACGGAGTAAAAACGAAACGATTTCTACATTAACTAGTGGTGGACCACTCTTCTTTTTTAAAAGTAAGCGAATCAAAATGAATCTCAGAAAATGATATATGATGAATCACTGCAAACAACAGCAAGTGTATTTTAAGTTATGTTTATTCGTTTTCATCACAGTTGGCACAAGGAATAGCTGCTCTGATTCGCCTCATTAGATCCCAATGCTGTCATAACATTGTTGTTGGACAATGGAGCCTATCCAGTTATCATGCTAATTTGTCTCATCTAACTTTAAATAGAACATCATGTAAAGGCTTCCCTCTGGGCATGTGAACGTTGTATAACTGAGATTGGATCTTCTAGAGATTTGGTCAGGTAGCAGAATCGGAACACTGAAAGATTGTTACCGCAGTGGATATCATTAGGATGCCTGGACAACTTCTCTAATCTGCAAGTGGTGTGTATAAAGTGCCATGATGTTTACATTACCTAGGTCAAATCTTGCTTCTTATTATATGTGTACTGCTGATGCATGTGAAGCTTATTCTGTTAGACCTGCTCTTGTAAGTATGCCAAACAAGTCCGGGCTTAAAATACTTATCTTGGCAACTATACATCGAAAAATTAACATTAATCAAAACTTTATATTGTTTTATAATTTTCTCAATTTACTATTTGTTTTTAATGTCAGCGTATCACCGTATCTGAAATCCTGGTAGATGAATGGTTCAAAAAAGGTTATAAGACTCCTGTGTTTGAAGAGAAAGAGGACACCAACTTGGATGACGTTGAAGCTGTTTTTAAGGACTCAGAAGTGAGTTTTAAGATGATTATTTTGTATTTGTACCAGAAAAAAAAAAGCACAATTTGAATAAACTGTAACAATTTATTGTACTTCTTGACAATATTGCTTCTTAATGCATACTGTTGCCTTTGAAACAGGAAAACCATGTAACAGAGAAAAAGGAAGAAGAGCAACCAACAGCTATGAATGCGTTTGAGTTAATTTCGATGTCTAGAGGGCTAAATCTTGGGAATTTGTTTGATGGAGAACAGGTTTGTTAGCTGAAAAGCCTTTCTTTTATGTTATATCTTTAAAGTCTGAATTGCTGTATTCCTGTTGGATAATGCATGTCCTAATGCTAGTACAAAAAACATTAGCTTCCTGCTTCTGTGGAAGTAAGAGATGATGGTGACAAATTGTTGCATTCTTATCCTGATATGGTCTGGTAGTCAGGGGAGAGAGTATGTCTATCTTTGTTGTTGTGTCTGCTTGGTTGTGAAACTGTATGTTTTTCCTTATTTCCCTTGTCATTTGAATATTTCAGAGATTTATCAACTTGTAAAATCAATGAAGGAATCAATGATACATATGATACATGTTATCACCCATGAAGGGATTATTCAATGTTTTAGAGTATTAAATAATCCAGGATCTCTAACTGCAATAAGACTCTAGTTCTGTCCATATGTTTATTATTCAAGGCGTAAACAAGAAAATGGTTCATTATTTTATTCCTCGAAGCTCCTCGTGGACAATTAGAGATATCCAGCTTTGTCAATTGCAGTGAGAGATTATATTGGACTATGAAATTAGAAGTCCCTGTTATGAAAACAGTATTTATTCTACATTATCAAAAAAGTCGCCTTGTCTACCTAACAGAATCTGCAGGGTTCAAGTGAGGATGTCGTTTGCAGGTGATAGACCCACATGATAGGTTTATTATAATGTTACATTTGTTGGGATTTCATTAAATACTGAAACTTGTATGTTCGTGATTACGTGACTTGCAGCAGGAATTTAAGAGGGAAACACGGTTCACGTCTAAATGCCCTGCCAATGAAATAATTCACAAGATCGAAGAAGCTGCAAAGCCCCTTGGTTTTGATGTCCACAAGAAAAACTACAAGGTAACAAATGCATGAAATATTCGTTATTCATTTGGCTAAAGTAAAAGGGCCTGAGGTGGTGATGCTTAAATTTATCCTTGTCTTTCTCAGATGAGGCTTGAGAATGTGAAGGCTGGGAGAAAGGGAAACCTTAATGTCGCTACCGAGGTCTGTGACAAACTTCAAATGAAACTCACTAATACTGCTAAAGTCAAGTTCATAGTCATTTTGTGGTATTAATTCACTGATTTGTACATTTCTATCAGATATTTCAAATGGCACCCTCGCTTCATATGGTTGAAGTGCGTAAAGCAAAAGGAGACACTTTGGAGTTCCATAAGGCACAGTTTCCTTCTCTTCTTTTTCATTTAATTCATCCATTAACATTTCACTCTTTTCAAATGAAATGCTACTCAACAACCAATTGATACATACATGATTTGTCACTATAATTATATATATAAGATATTGGCAATATCCTTAGATGATTCTCCTGCAATGGTAGCTGCTGCTTAACCAGAACAGTTGCTGTTTGTCATCTGATGTTCAAGTTACATATGATTATATTTTCATCTTTCTTGGTTCTTTTTCTTCTGCAGTTCTATAAAAGCCTTTCAACCTGCCTTGACGATGTCGTCTGGAAAACTGAGGAGGACATGCAAGAAACAAAGTAAAAGTTGTGCAAATTTTGACGTGTGGTAGTAATGCAAATGTGCCATACTTGTTCTGCATCTTCTTTCCCCTTGTTTTTTTACTGTTTTCCTGGAAATATTTTCTCATTTCCTTAGAATTAGGCGGACATGGCTTCTCCAGTTGTTTCCTTGTTATTAATGTTGGGAAACACGGATGATCCTCGTAGTCTTGTTTATTTCTCTTCAATAGGATTTTCATGGGGTGGTTTGTTTTCCTCTTCGATAGGAAGATTTCTAGTAAATGAAAGCACTGTATATGCTCTCTTTTCATTATTAATTCTGCTTCTTCTTTTTTCAAAGATTATTCTCAGAAAAAGTTTGTGTTTATGATTGTTTCCCTTCTCCATTGTTAGTTTCTTGATTCTCCAGTGCTGTTCCGAAGTTCTAAAGTGCAAGGTTTTACCTTTCAAAATTTCGAGCCATCGAGTTTCTATGTTTCAGAGCTAGCCTAAGGGCAGCATGTAAATTATCATTCATATTGTTGTGATTTTGTTCTCCTTTTACTTTGAGGGAAATGTGCAACTTTAATCAGTATTATCACTGGGATATGATTTTAAGTTAATTTCTAACATATAAGAAATGCCTGTGAATGTATTTTTTTAGTATAATGAAAAATTTTAATTGAAATTTAAAAACTTAATACTTGTGTTTAATAAAATAAAATAAAAATTTATATGAGCTAATAAATTATAAAGAGTTTTTAACGCTAAATAATGCATTATTTGTTTGCTATAAAATGTTTTTTTTAGAAATTATTTTTTTGTGTTTGGTTGCATTGTAAAAAACTGGCTAACAAAAATTACTTTCCGGTATAAAAAAAAATGTAAGTTTTAGATGGAGTAAAGTGTTTTTCAATTTAAGAGTGAAAAACACTTTTATTATATTTTATTATTTTTATATAGAAAAAAAACAATAATATATATTAACAAAATACTTTAGAATATACTATCAGAAAATAATAAATCACTAATATATTTATATAGGAAATAATATATTAGGGTATATTAATATACAGTATAAAAGCATATTAATTTGTTATATTAGGTTATATTAATATCGAACATAAAAAGTATACTAATATATAATACTTTAATTTAGATAACACTAGATTATTGACATGTGCAACACCGCGGGTCAAGTTAAATTTTTCTTGAATGAAAAAAAAATTTCAGATATTACTAATGTTTTTTTTTCTAGTAGAAAAAAAATAAAATTATGTGGGGGTTTACTCAATATGATCTAGTTGACTTTGTGGGTTTAAAAGCAACATAAATGACTCATAAAAACAAAGTTTGACTCAAAATTCTTTACAAGATGATATATTTTTTTAATATTAAGATAACAACGTAGTGGATTGACTTGGATCAACCCGGGTTAACATGTTAAATCTGTGACTCAGGTTATGAGATTATGATAACTGCATAAAAAGTAAATCAAAATAAATTATGAACTAATCAACATAATGTTGAAAGATGAAATTGGAAAAAAAAATTAATTAAAGAAAAGGACCTAGAAAAGAAATCTAAGTTAACTAGTCAAATCCACGACTCGGTTCATAAGACTAAGATAATCTTATAGAAAACAAATTGAAAAAAATTATGAAATTTGATCTCCAATCAACCCAATATTGAAGGATGATATTGAAAAAAGAACATAAAAACAACCCGAGTCAATCCGCCAAACTCATGACCCGAGTCATAAGACCGAGATAACCTCGTAGAAAGAAAATAAAAAAAAGACCTGATTTTACCCGGGTTAATCTACCAAATTAACGACTCTGGTAATGAGATTGATATCAAAATAAATTATAAAACTTAATTTTCAATTAACCTTGTTGGAGCCAATGTTGAACTATGAAATTTATAAAAAGTTTAATTAAAAAATGACACAAAAAATGAACTAAATCAACCTGGATTAACTTATTAAGCATTATTTTTTAGTCATGATGCCGAAATAACATAATAAAAAACAAACCAAAATAAATCATGAAGCTCAATTCTCAATCAAACACAATATTAAATGATAAAATTAAAAAAAATCAATTGAAAAAAAGAAAAAAAAATCTAAGTTAATTGGGTTAACCTGTCAAACTCTTGATCCAAGTTATGAGACGAAGACAACCTAATAAAAAAAAATTCAATGTTGAAGAACCCATGAACCGAATCATGAGACTAAGATAACATTTTAGAAAGAAAAAATAACCTGATTTAACAGCGGTTAAAATGTCAAAACTCGCAACCCTAATTATGAGACCAGGATATCCCCTTATAAAAAAAAATCAAACAAGATTATGAAATTCAATTCTCAACCGACTCAAAGTTAAATGATGAAATAAAAAAAATCAATTAAAAAAAGAATGCAAAAAATAACTCAAGTCAACTCTGGTTAATCTGTTAAACACTATTCCTGGGTATTAATAACCTAATAAAAAGCAAACAAAACAGATTATGAAGTCTAATTCTGAATCAACTCAATATTAAATGATAAAATTGGAAAAAAAATTAATTAAGAAAAAGAAAAGAAAAACCTGAGTCACCCAGGTTAATTTGTCAAACTCACTCTATGTCATGAGAGTGAGATAACCCAATAAAAAAACAAATTTAATATTAAATGATGATTGTTTTTTTAAAAACAACATTGATTGAAATAAAAAATAAAAGAAAAGAAAAGAAAAACAAAGGATTATTCCAATGAATAATGCTTTGTAAGAAAGGGTATATTAAAAACTCCTCATCCTTTAGTTTTTTTGTTAATTGTTAGAAAATATATTCAAATACAAAACATGTTATATCATATAAATTGTGTTGTAAAATTAGGATACTATAGAAAGGAAATTTATTTTCAATATTCTCTAAATACCAAAAAATGTTTGATAAAAATAAATATTTTGCTATTTAAAAAAAGTTAATAACTCAAAATATATTATTTTCCAACTTATTTTATTTGATATGTCCAAAGACCAAACAAATAGTTTCCGTCTAATTTTTCATTAAACATTGGAAAGTAATCCATTTTCTTGGAAATTATTTTTCATAACACTTTCAAATATAAAAAAAATAATTCACTTTCTAGGAATCTATTTTTCATGAAAATCACTTTTCAAAAGGAAACTACTTTTCAGTAAACAAACGAGGTCTAAAGACTAAAGCAAGAAGCTGGAAAATAGATGTACATGAAAATTTTTGATCTCGTGACATGAGTTGCTTTTTGAATATTTCTTTATTTAATTATATATAATTAAATAAAAAATATTAAATGGCTCCCCATATCACAATGTTGGATATTTTATTCTATATCTATTTCTCAACTCCACAACTTAGTCTTTAATCAACATAAAGATATCTTTTTAATATTTATTTGCGTATATAACCCTTAGTCTATTCTATTAAACTTATGCATCAGATTTTAAATTTATAATTAAAAAATTCCTTACTACTATAGAACACATTAGCAATGTCTACACATTTCCTTTTTACATTTAAAAAGACTTTTGGTCTCACTCGCAACAAGACATGAGTAAATTATATAGTATAACTATTTTGTAACGTGGTTGTACATTAAATATTAATTTATTTTTAATCTAACAATTATGCTCTTACGCAAGTGTTACTAATGTTGAACTTCAAAAGTTACACTTTATACGAGTTTAACAAAAGGAAAAAGTAACCGAAAAACAAATGATTTTTTTAAAATTAACATGGTTGTTTTTTAAATCAATTGGCAAAATAACACAGTTTTTAAAAAATTGATGAAATAACATAGTTTGTACATGTTGTGATTAAGAAACGCGACATTCAAACTTGTTGACTTGTCGTTATTAAAAAATATGACATTAATTTTTTTTTTTGGAATGAGTTGTATAAATTACATTGAAGAGAGAAAAAAGAGAGAGAAAAAATAAAGAAAAAGATCTAGAGTCACATCAAAGCTCTAGTTACGATACCATTAATATCATCATACAAATCTTAATGAGATAACTCTCATAACACTAAGAAAGGTCACCAACGATGATCTAAGTGTGTCATGCTTTTCACCCAAAGATAGCGTGACTCACTTGTCTTAAGCAGCAAGTGTGGCATACTCCATTTACCATTGAGTATCTTTTCAATAATGCTAGTGGTTGTAATCGGAGTTTCAGTATGTCTTCGAGGTCTTTTTTTTTATTTAATTCAATTTGTTTCTTGGGTAATGACAATATTGATTAAACCAAACACGTTTTAGTCATTGTTTTACATAATTTATCATGTGTTGTTAGTAATCATAAAAAAACCTCTTAAATTTTAGGTTCATGAGTCACTGTTCATCATTATTAATAAAACTCTAATTTTGAAATGTTGACTTAAAACATGATTAATTGATATCTAACAAGTAGATAACATTTATTTCACTATTTTTAACTTGATTTTGTAATTTTGCATTGTTTATCATTTTTGGATACAAAATGTCATTTATTGTTGCTCACTATGATGAAAAGTCATATATTGGAAAGGGTTACTTTTATGACTACATGACTTATTCATACAGAAGCAAGTCTTTGAAGTAGAATAAAGGATGACAAAGGGAATCAAATATTTGACGATACATTTACGTTAAAAATGTTGAATTTGCGCGAAGGCGAAAAAAAGATTTATATATGTTGTTGTTGATCATCCTATTGCTCCTCTAACAATGAGAATGCCAGGGTGTTTTATATGCAAGTTTAATAACAATATGCAAACTAGAATAAAATACTTCAAGGATGTTAATGTCAATAATAAAGTTATACTTGAATTTGATATAGATGATTTAAATTTTGATGGTGATGATGTTGCTATTGGCAACAATGTAGATGTTGATAATGTTGGTAGGATTGTAAATTTTAGCAATTTAGGCAATAAAAGGAGTGAAAGAGTTGATGTCAACAATTTAGGTACTAAAAGAAGTGTTAAGGGTTGATGAGATTGGTGATGAATATGTAGAATATGAAGAAGATGATGATGATTATATTCCTTATAATGAGGAATGATTTGAATTTGTTAACAAATCAGAAGATGAATAGATTGATAGCTTAAAAGGTGATTTATGTTTTGAAATTTTTTTGGATAGTTTAGAATCAAAGAATAAGTGGAAGATAAGTTCTGATAAGGATGATTTTGATATTGAAGGTAGTGCGAAATCAGATAGTAGTTGTGAGAAAGCTGAAGATAAAAGTGGAAGGGTCGGGAAGAAAAATAAGAAAATCAGAAGGTTAATCCCATATTTGATTTTTAATGCAAGATATTTAAATTGCGAGTTGATGGATCAATAAAGTTCGAGGAATATCAGATCTTTAGGAATGTCAATAAAGATTGATCCCACACTAGTTGCATTGAATGAAGCATGTATAAGAACAATGTATGGCAATGATGAATTTTGTTTTGGGTTCTATTAGATACCATGAACAATATTTATGGATCTTTTATTGATGTCATGGTAGGTCTAAACACTGGATTTTATTTTATGTTTAATACAACTCAAATATGATTTGTTAATTTTATTCATTTCATTTAATCATGATGAATAATATTGTAGATAGAAATATTAACATTACACACTAAATTAGTTACCAATAACAACTTTACACTTGCATAGCTAATCTCAACATTATGATTCATGATCCAAACTTTACATAATTCATCTTTAGTTTTTTCACTTCATCTAGTATTTGATCTATATCACTAGCACCTTCTCTCACCTTTGTAGCTAATTCAATATTTTTAATAGATTTGCATCAATCAATAAATGTATTGTCACATGACTTGTCATCACATATGTAAAGTAACTTGTTTTTACTTGCATCTAACTCTGATATCCTGACAACTGCCCCTTTTTCTATATTTTGTACACTTTCTATTTTTGAACTTTAGTCCATCCAAGCTATTACAAGTTCATAGGCTAATTTTAGCATTTGATGAATATAAATAAATGTATTCAACTTTGTGTGCTGTAAATTTTAGGATATTTGTACGTGATATGAATTTTGTGTTTGTAGTGTGTGTAATGGATTTTATGTGTTAGATTGGACTGATACAATGGTGAGTTTTGTGCAATAATAATGTAGGATGACTTGCTTGAAATAGTGAAGATTTGTTGAGAAAATTTGTATTAGTGTTCTTTAATTCGATGTTTGTGTTTACTAGAAAGTTTAAAGAATGATGAATATTATTTGTGAATGGTTGTGTTCATTGGAAATGATGAGACAAGAGGGATTGAATTTGATATAAACATGGAGTTAATGACATTTTTTTAAATATAAAGCCATGTCTAACAACTATTTGTTTTTTTAAAAAAAAAAATTGACAACGGTTATGCAATGGTGATTTTGTTATTTTTAAACAACATAGGCTTTTTAGTCATTAAATTGAGAATAATGGCAAACCTATAGATATTATGATATTTTTCATTGAATATTTTTTTACACCAAAGCTGGAGGATGTAAAGTGTTATAAAATTATTCAAATGAAGGAAGTAAAGTGTAGTTTCTCATAACATGAAGGCAAAGCTAAAAAATGATTAAGCTAAAGGAGGTTTGACATAATTATTCTTTTTTTCTCTTTCCTTTTTTCTCATTGTAATTTGTGAAAAGAGTGAAGAGAGAGAGAAAAAAAAAAGAAGCCTGGAGGCATATCAAAACTTAGAATATGATATCACTAGTATAATAAAAAAGATCTTAACGAGACAAATGCAATACACCAAGAAAGGTCACCAACGACGAATGGAGAGAGCCACACTTGCCCCTATAGGCAAGTTAGCCACTTGCTATCTTTGGACGACAAGCATTACAAACTCAGGTTTTTGTTGGTGACCTTTCTTGGTGTCATGATATTCGTATTGTGGAGATCTTTTTGATAATACTAATATTGTTATAATCGGAGCTTTGGTGTGCCTCTAATATTTTTTTTCTCTCTCCTTTTTCCTCGTTGTAATTTGTGCAACTCATTTCATAATTTATTTAAAAATTACATGTTTCTGAATAATGACAAGTCTGAATATCACGTTTTCTAATCCGAATCGTGATATGTACAAACTATATTATTTTACAATAAAAAGCTTAAATTATATTATTTATTATTTTTTAAAAACATACTAATAAGTAAAAATACCCAAAACAAATCAAAAGAATGAATCTATGCTTGTTTAGCATTAAAATGTAGTTTATTTTTTTAAAATATTTTATATTTAAAACTAGATGAAATAACTTTTTTAATATTGTTTTTAGCTCCACTCCACTTCCAAGCGGTACAGTTAGTCCAAACTTTTTTTAATAACGCCCTTTCGTTACTGACGTGTAATATTTTGATTGGATCAACGCTAAGATTGAAAAAAAAAAACATCAGTTTGACATTAGAAACAAAAAAACTACAAGAGAGAAGAGATAGGAGAAAGGCAGCTGAACTGAGCGGAGCTGATCCTGCTGTCTTTATTTACCAATTTAAGATTTGAACATCAACCCATTTCAATATCGTCCAGGTGATATTTTGGTTCGATTTCAATTCTCTTAAAGCTTTCAACTTTAACTGATCACTGCAGTTTTTAAGGAGTTTCAAAGGTGGGTTTTTTTTTTTCAATGTTCTTTCTCTTCTGGTTCGGTAGAGATATATATATAGATGTGATTCATTCATGGAATTAATCTATCTTCTCTTTCGTTTTAAGGGCTTTCATGCTTTGACAAAGTACCAATACAGTACTAAGTTTGACTAAAAGATCATGGTAAAGTATTCTTGGTTTTAGTACTTTGTATGAGTTCCATTGTTTTTTGAAAAAGTGATTACCATGTATTTTTGGTTCTTCAGAATTTCTTAGTTGGAGCTTTTAAACCACCATGCAATGTTTCTATCAATCTTGCTGATGGAAGAACACGCAAGCAGGTACCTTGTTAATTTGTTAACATTGCTCAAGAGTTCTGCTTTTGCTGTATTATTATTTTTGTCAAATATTTTGTTGTTCACAAAATCGAAGGAACTTTGTATGCAAATCTTTTACTTCAATGGTTTTTATAACACATCGACTTCACTAATTGGGTTAATTTCTGGGTTGATATTCTAAGCCTCATTTATGGTCAGATTTCAGTTAAGCAATTGGATAACACCAGTGGGCCTTTGATCTTTGTATATTCTTTTTTATTCAATGTATTTGCATTCTTTTCTCCAGCCTACCAGCTGAACTCCTAGATTCATCCTCACCCGCTGTTCTTTCAATTGAAATTAAATGCCCTTAAGCTGAATTCCAATGTGTTGAAAGTTGAAAATTGCCCATGCAGTACCCGCTGTTCTTTCAATTGAAATTAAATGCCCTTAAGCTGAATTCCAATGTGTTGAAAGTTGAAAATTGCCCATGCAGTACTTTCTTTTGTGCCGTATCAACTTACAAAGAGACCTATAAAATATTTGTCTTTGTACTCACTATCTTTATCTTTCTATTATGCACGTTTTCTTTTTCTTTTTGCTGTTACCAAGAGTTCTCTGCTTCGTTGTGTTCCTGTTTTCAATTTATTGAGTTGATTGCTTAAGAAAAAGGTTTTGTTCCTACATTTTGACCTCATCTAAGCTGCTCCATCTTTCTCTCTCGCATCTCATCCTGCCTGTATTAGCATTGGGATGCAATCCACTTGAATAGTACCACTATGTTATCAGGTCTGTTAGATGGAATAAAAACACGGAGTTTGGTCCAATGAACTAATGAGTTTTTCCTAGATATGTTTGTACTGAAGTGATAGATTAAATCTTATTGAGAGACCTTTTAAAAATCATTTTATTCAAGCATATAACTACCGCTTCTATGTGTTTCTATAGGTTCCTTTAAAGAAGGAAAATGGCCAAACAGTCATGGTTCCTCTCTTTCAAAGTCAAGAAAACATTGTTGGGGAGGTAATCACTGATATTTTTTTTGGTTGTTTTCTTAATCTTAAAAGTTACATAGAGATGTTCTTTTGGTAATGTTGCCATCAAGACTGAAATTGAATCTTATTATTTCTGTATTCACATTCAGGTTGTCATAGAACCAGTTCAAGGGAAGAAGGTCGAACACAATGGTGTTAAAATTGAGCTGCTTGGTCAAATAGGTGTGTTGAATTTGCTTCCAGTCTTATATTTAGATCTTGTATTTTATATCTGGAAGATCATGTTCATGTTGTTATGGTTATCTTATCATTTTTAAATTAAGTGGAAAATTAATATAAATGAGATAAGTGAAGAATAAGCTCTAGAAGCAGGCAATGCTGGAATTCTCATTGCTGAATTATTTGGGAGTTGTGATGCTTGTTTCTCATCTAGGATTTCAAGGCATTGTCAATGCACTTCATAGTTAGAATAGAAGTGAAAAGAAAGTAGTGCTGAGAGCTTCTTCTTCTCACATAAGTTGTCCAAGCCTATAATAGATCTCTATAGTTTGCCATTGATACTCACCATTTATGTTAACAGAGTCTTTTGGCATTGTACTAGAAATTTTCAGGTTGATGCTGTCTTCACCAAGGGGTGGGAGCTTCAAGGGAAAAATGGTGGTTGTCTCTTATTGTCAACTACAACGTAGTAATGTTAAAGAAAGACTATTAATTTTTGTTCTGATAAGAATTTTGATTTGGACAAGAATATAAATGGATATATAAGAAAAGACTTGGAAAGAGAAATAGCAGACAAAAATATATAAATAGAAGACGTCCATTATCCACTTATAATCTCTCTAAAGCAGTTTAAAAAATGACATTGTTGTTGTAGTAGAATTTTTTTTTCCCTTGCTTGTTTTCTTTGTAATTGATTGTTCCTCTTTGGAGTAGTTATTGGGTGGATTTTTCTTTGATGCGAGTTACATGAAATTCTAGGACTACATTTCATTGGCTTATCTCATGAAAGAATCACATTTCAGAGAATGACATATTTCTTCCCCTCTTTGCAGAATTGTATTTTGAACGAGGCAACTTTTATGACTTTAGTTCTCTCGGTGAGCACATCTAAACATTTATTTCTTGTAAAATTGGTAACTTAAAGAAGGGCCATATATGGTATGACATGTTCAGTACATCAAGTCTTTTTAGTTTATATGTGCATAATAGTTTCATAATTTTTTGAAGACATGGCAATCTATTACTTCATTTTTTTTAATCATAACTTAAGTTTTGTGGGTGGCGTTGTTAATCAATCAGTGAAGGTAATTTTTTTATTTATTTATTATCATGATGAACTCTTGTCCTGTCATGTGCAGTGCGTGAACTTGATGTACCTGGAGAGTTATATGAAAGAAAGGCATATCCCTTTGAATTTTCTACAGTGGAAATGCCATTTGAGTCCTATAATGGAGTGAATGTGAGGCTTAGGTAGGGTATCCTTTTAAATTGCACAGGTTTTATTATGTAACTGATATTAATTTGTAAGCATTTGTTGTTGGGGGGGGGGGGGGTTTCTCAACACTTCAATCCAGCCCTAATTTTTCATCAGAAGACCAATTTTCGAATTTGCACCTGCTATATTTTTGCCTGTTATACCAATTTGATAGGCTAGGTATGTAAACCGCTTGTTTCTTCATCTGTTTCCTATTCCTTTCATGTTTTTTCACCTTAACTGTACATAGTTCTGATATTTGCAAAATGTTATCTCTTTCTCTCTCCCTTTCTTTCTTCCTGTTATATATTCAATGTAAGAATTCTCATAGTTTAGCATTTGCTACTAAATGATTTTTGGTAGTTCTGAAAAAAGGGAACAGTTGCTGATTCTCTAGGCATTAACACACACACACACTAGAAAACCATATTTTGGCTGGTTGGTTATACACATAAAACATTGTTTAGCAAGATCAATCTTGCATGTTAAGCACAATTTAGCATGTTATGACTTCGTTTAATACTAGAGCTAGAGCATTTATCTAAAGGTTTCTGTAGCAAGATTTTATTTTTGAAGGAGGGTTTTGGTTAAACTAAAGAGACTGGGTGGAGGTGCTGGGAACCAATTATAATATATTAGGAGAAATTTTGAGCTTAGGGGAGGCATAAGGCCATTTTGATGTTTGTGCTCCCTGTGAGTTCAAAGTGATGTTCATAATTTCATTTTCTGTACTCCTGGTTTAGACTGCAAACAGTATTAGAAATTATGATGACTTTTGTTGTATGATTTTGAAATTTTAAACTAAAATCAGTTCAATTTTTTTTTCTCTTAAAAGCATGACAGCAAACTCAAGCTTTATCATTGTTTACAGGTATATATTGAAAGTGACAATCAGTCGGAACTATGTCAGCAACATTGTCGAGTACCAGGATTTTGTGGTAAATGAATAATTTCTCTATTGTAGTCATGCTTGTCATATTGAGTGCTGATACAACATACCATTCTTTTCCGGTTATTTCCTTTAGTGCTATATCTTGGTTTTGTCAATAAGACACAAAAGTTTGGAAGAAATCTGTGTGCTATTTGTCTTTGGAGACCTCCCCATTATATAGGACTTAACAAGGCTGATTTACAGCAATTAGTGGGCTGATTTATTGAGCATTAATTTACCTAAATAAGGGCTGATTTACATCAATTAGGAGGCTGATTTACAAGACTGATTTATAAAGCTCATTATTAGGAATTAACATCCCTAACTTTCTGCTATTAACATCCCCAACTTTCTGCTATTAACATCCCCCTCAAATTGATGCTGGTAAGTCAACCAACGATAATATGTCAACAAGAAATTGATGTCATTATCTAGTCATTGATGTAGTTATCTAGTCATAGCTTTGATAAAGACATCAACAACCTGAAGATCAATAGAAGTATATGAAAGGGAGATCACCCAATGGTCAAAAGCTTCTTGAATTGAGTGACAATCAACCTTGATGTGCTCAAAAAGTTCATGGAAAACCGGATTGGTTGCAATTTGAGTAGTGTTAGTGTTATCAGCATGTAGAGGAGTAGGATGGTTATGAGGAAAACCAAGTTCTATAAAATGATCACACAACCAAACAATTCCAAAACAAGCAACAGACATGGCATGATATGGAGCTTCGGTGGAAGATTTAGAAACATAATCTTGTTTCTTATATTTCCAAGAAATCAAAGCATCACCGAAGAACATATATCAACTTCCTGTAGACCGGTAAGTGTCAGGACACCCTGCCCAATCTGCATCACTATAAGCCGTAAGTTGAAGGGAAGAACCGGTCGGAAAGAATAGCTTATAGGTATGAGAATTGCGCATGTAGTGGATAATGCGATGTACAACAGCTAGATGATGCCGGGAAGAATTCATGAACTGGCTGACCGTATGAACTGCACACGATATGTTGGACCGAGTAATGGTCAAGTAGATAAGACTCCCAACAAGTTTCCAATAAAGAGTCGGATCAGAGGGGAGGTCCCCTTCAGCCTTCCTATACTTGACATTCACCTCCAAATGAGTGTTGACTGAATTAGTCTCCTCCAAACAGATAACATCATATAGATTTCTTCTAATGTTTTTTTTTTTTTTTTTGGATTATCTTGTCAGTATAACATCCTTGAGAGTGTTACATAAAATCTTTTTTTTTTTTGTTAACTTTAATACTCTTGTTCAGGTTCACAACTACACTCCGCTTCCATCAATCAATAACAGCATTAAGGTCAGGATTAGTATTATTCCTCTTCTGCGTGTTATTATTATGTGGATACCTACATGTCAAAGCAGTTACTCTTTTGCAAATGTTTGATTGCTTTTTATTTGTACAGATTTCTTTTACTAATTCAATCTGGGAAAGCACATTTGTTCACATTTAAGTTTTTTGAATTGTTCACATGTTTATTTGGTCAGTACAACTTTATCTCTTCTTCTGCAGCACATCCTATCCACCACCTTGATTGGCCTTAAGCAGCATGAATCATAGCCTTTGTCTCATTACATGTTGGACTAGAAAATTACTTGGATGCTTGACATATTGAGTTGAGATGTTTGTGAAGGCGAGTCATGACATAGATGAACTATTCTTATGAAACTTAAATGAACTATTCTTATAAAACTTGGTGGTTGACTATGAATTAGCTTTCAAATTCATTCAAAAAATTGATCCTGCTCGCCATGTGCTGTTTTTGTGGTGCTTGTAGATGGAAGTTGGAATTGAGGACTGTCTTCATATTGAATTTGAATACAGTAAAAGCAAGTAAGTCTAAATGAGGGTTATTTTGAATAAAATTTCACATGATGATATAAGTTGGAAGGGGAAGGGAGCTTTATGTTTTTTTATTGAGTTCAAATGAATCAGGTACCACCTGAAGGATGTCATCATTGGCAAAATATATTTTCTTATGGTGAGAATTAAGATTAAGAATATGGAGCTTGAGATCAGGCGTCGCGAGTCAACGGGATCAGGGCCTAGTACATATGTTGAGACAGAGACCCTATCAAAATTTGAGTTGATGGATGGTGCTCCTGTCAGAGGTACATAATTTCAAGTTATTTTTATCTTTTATCACCAATAATATGCATGATTGCACTTAACAAATCACTCAAAAAATCTGCGTGGCATCCAACTTTTCAACTCTCTTAGTGATCATTAAATTTATGTCCGTCCTACTTGAATTTTAACTTGATCTTGATATGGTTAACTTTTTCCTCGCATTTATTAATCTGTGATAAGGCACTGGTGTTGGAAGATTTTAAAAATGTTCTGGCTGTATAGTAGGACCATTGTAGATACCTTAGAGGTTTGCTTGATTATTTAAGGCTGTGATAGACTCCTTTATCACATCGCAAACTTTCTGTCAGCATGGACACGTGTAGAAACACCAGGAAATAAAGATGTCAGAATGTAAGATATTGAAAAGCAGGAACTAGACAGAGAAAATTATAGTTTAACGGTAAGCAAAATTAGAGGATTTGCACCTCTTAATTTGAAGTTTAGCTAAACTGTAAAGTATGGTTACCAATGTATAATTTTTCAGAACTGTATGCGTGAAATCCACGTGATGATGTATTCGCCAGTAATTGATGAGAAAATGCGAAAACTTGATGATCTGCTGCACTTATTCATCTTTGTGTGCGTGCTGGATACTGGTCTCTATTCATATTTCAAAGGATTATCATGCTGATGCAATTACTGATGCCCGTAACAGGTGAATCGATTCCAATTAGATTGTTCCTGAGTCCGTATGAGTTAACACCCACATATCGCAACATCAACAACAAATTCAGTGTGAAGTACTACTTGAATCTTGTTCTTGTTGACGAAGAAGATAGACGGTATTTTAAGCAGCAAGAAATCACAGTTTATCGGCTTCTTCCAACTCCTTGATTGATTGTCCATCTCAGAGGAGCTCGGTAATTTTAACATGACAAAAAAGGAAGAAAGGAGCATTATGTTAGTAACACCAATTGGGTAGTTTGCTTCTTTAAAGGACCAAGGATTGGGATTTGTCATGGAGAGAGATTTCGCTATTTTTCGTGTTGATGGTGCCTTTCTTGATTTTAATCCGTGAAACACCTTTCTGATGGCAGAAACCTTTCCATGTTTGGGATACTTGGGACTAAACTGGTTCCATTGTTCTAATTTGGTGGTTGCATTTTAAGGCTGTTCTTTTCGTTGCATTGCAACCTGTACTTTATTCTGTAAATTTGAGGTTTTTTTTTTTCAACTCCCGTAGAATGTGTTACGAAAATCTTCTTTCTAGGTGTAACTTGCATAGTTTTTTCTTTACATCGAAGTTATCTTAGGATATTGCAGGTTTTATATATTTATATGGGATCTTCAAACCATTTTATATGGGAAAGTTGTAATAATTCTTTCATGCACTTGGTCTTGGGCATATTTGGGCCACCATTTTATCTCAGCTCAGAATTCTAACAGCACGAGTAACTAGGCACCGACCTAGTATCCCATGAAATCCTAAAAATCAACGGACTTCCATCTAATCCTTACAATCCACTGAAACTCGATTTCTTATTTAAGAAAATTTCTCAATCAGAATGCAACTATGACTCTCTGTTCAGATTTGTCTCTCGAAACCAAAGGGCAAAGAAGAGTAGCTTCTGTGTTTGGCAAACTAAATTTCTGTATACCTAAAAAGAGCTTCCATCAAAGCAAACAGACCATTGGGATGGCAGATGGTGTTAGTGGCGAGTCAGAAGAGAGCATTGCAGTCTATCCTGGAATTTACCCAAGAAAACTCATGCCCTATTGTATTGGGATGGCAGATGGTGTTAGTGGCGAGTCAGAAGAGAGCAGTGCAATCGATTCTGGAATTTACGCAATAAAACTCATGCCCTGTTGTGCTGCAAATCGAATGATCGATGTTAAATATGAAGCAGCAAGGGATGTTAATGAAGAAGCAACTTCTGAATTTGACAACCTAAAACTGGTGTCTGGTTGCTTCTATCTACCAAAGAAGAGCGAGAGCAGGCCGCTCGGACAAGACGCTCACTTCCACTTTCAAACGAAACGGACAATCGGCGTGGCAGATGGTGTTACTGGCAGGTCAGAAAGGAGCGTTGCAATTGATTCTGGGATTTACGCAAGAGAACTCATGAGTAATTGTGTTGCCAAACTGGGTCGCAAACCCAATGGCGCCGCTGTTAATCCCAAACGAGTGTTGAAAACAGCTCATTACAAGACTGTATCAAAAGGGTCTTCCACTGCCTGCGTTGTGTCCCTCAACGGAACCCGTTTGTGCTATGCCAACGTTGGCGATAGCGGGTTTCTTGTTTTCAGGTCTAACCGCTGTGTGTATACCTCAACAATAAAGCAACGTCGCTTTAACCATCCTTATCAGTTAAATAACAGTGGTAGAAGAATTATAGAATTCGATGACATAGCTGATGAGGGTGAATTTGAGGTTGAGGCTGGCGATGTTGTGGTGCTTGGAACTGATGGATTGCTTGATAATCTGTTTGCTCATGAGATTGAAGACATTCTTGAAAAACAGATTTCTTGCGAAACGCCCCATATGCATCCTCAACAGATCGCTGTCGCCATTGGAGTTGCTGCCGAGGCTAATTCACGCAACGATTTATACAAGTCACCATTTTCCATGGCTGCTGGATTGGCTGGATTTGAGTGTGTTGGTGGTAAATATGATGATATTACTGTCATCGTTGCACGGATTGAATCATCTCATTAGCAAGCTAGCCAATAGAGATATAATTATTTCTTTGATTCTTGTAAGGTTCCCGTAATATCACTTGTTTTTGGCAGATTGATTAAATTTTAATTTGTTGAAAAATTAATGATCAGCTCTTTGGCTGATGTGTTTTGTGATCTTTCTTATTTCTTGCTTGGTCATTTTTCATGTGGAAGATTAATTATTTTTAAAACCAGTTGATAGTGAATTAGGATTCATGAAATTATATATAGATTCTTAAGTGAGATTACTTACAATGTTTATATTGAGAAATTGTTGTTAGTAATTATCTGAAAATTATTAACCCATAATGTGTTCTTACCCGCTACCACCATAAAATTGACAAATTCAAATGAAAACAATAATAAATTTTTTTTATTAATATATTGTAGTGATATTTACCAACCGAATTTATCTATCATTAAATTTATCAATAAATCTCAATAAAAATATTCTCACAGTATATATTGAGAGAATCATAATAAGAGAATCATAATAAAAAAAATATAAAAATCAAATAATACGATGACGTGTAAGTTTTATAGATGACATTACCGACGGAATAAATTCGAGGATAAATATACATTTAAGAAATGATTGCTCTCATCATATATGGTACTATTATTTTCTCTTTTTTTTTATAGAATAGTTAAAAAAAAAAAAACCTTTTGTGGTTAGAAGAAAACTTGTAAAAAACTCTTAAAATGAAATTATACACAGTTTAAATATATTACATATTATATTATGTAGGTTTTGTTTATATATATATATATATATATATATATATATATATATATATATATGTATGTATATGTATATATATATCTATATATATATGTATGTATGTATTTTAGTTGAAAATGTACCTTTCAAAATAGTATTTAGAAACTTTTGTGAATGACAAAAGAATTATTTGGATGTAAAAAAAAAAAACTTCTAGAATGACTTTGAAACTTTTAAAATTAAAAATTTAAATATCATATAGATACTGCAAAAATATCCAAAGTCAGCAATCCACAATATTTTACACATTCCATTTACTTTCTTCATTGTTAGTTTTGTTCTTTTCATGCTTCATCCTACTTGTTGTTGATGGTTCTACCATCAAATAGTTGTTTCGAGAATATTTCACCATTAAAACACTACAACATTAACAATAATAAATTAAGGTTGAAAGATTAATAATACGAAAAGAGTTTTAAAAACTGAGCTTTTTTTTAGAAAAAATAAATATTTTTTGTATCTTTCTATTCTTTTTTATAATATTTTTCTAGTTTTTTTTTTATATATTTGAAGGGAATATTTTTCCTAGTTTATTTTTTCTTATTTAGTATTATTAGGATTTTCTAGTTTTTTCTATATAAAAGATTATAATAGCCTTCTTGTAAATAGAGACATAGATGAATATGAATTAAATATTTTGATTGTCTCTTTATACTTATGGTGTTTTTGGTTTTTAAAGGTTTTGGCTTGTAACAAACTCCTTAGCCGTCACTCTCGTCTGTGTCAATTGATATTAGAGTCCAATGATTCTTGATATTTATTTTATTTTGTTATGTATTATAGAATAATCATTGCTAGAAGAGGTTGCAAAACAAAACGTGCTTGTGTAAGAGGGGATAAAAAGGTTTTCTATCGAGAAAAAGACATACAAGAACTAATGTGTTATTTTTTTTTGCGGTGGTTGTTGTCATTCAAAATTCTCATGGTGGGATCCATGATGAGGCAACCCAGATGTTGTGTTTGGGATCTATGATGGAATAACCCACATAAAAATATTGTGTTATGGATCCATGATGGGGTGACCCGTACAAAGATGTTAAGAACTCATGATAGAATAACCCACTCATAAAAGGATGTTCTTGATGAAGGATAATTTTCAATTGAAAACTAAACTCGAGGATGAGTTCCTTCCACCCCAGGAAGATTGATGTATGAGTTTTTTTCAATAAAATAGATATTTTTATATTATTTCTTATGATGCTTTTCTAGTTTTTCATTTTTGTTTGAAAGGAATATTTTTCTATTTATTTTTCATATTCAGTAGTATAGGGTTTTTAGTTTTTTCTATATAAAGAGGTGCAATAACATTTTGACAAGTGGAGACATAGATGAAAAAAAAATATTTTGATTGTTTACCCATACTTATGATGTTTTTTGTTTTTGAGAGTTTTAACTTGTAATAAATCCCTTATTATTCGCTCTAGTCTACTTCAGAAACCCTAGTTGTAGTCAATTTTAATAATAGGAGGAAAATACTATGAATTTTATTCTCTATAATCAAAATTAAATATTATAGCTTTCTTAGGATTCTTAAATAATGCAAAAACAATATTTTAAATATAATAGTAAAAGTAATATAAGAGTTATAAAATAAATAGAAAAAAAATCATAAATTAACTAGGAAAATATGATTAAACAATAACTTTTAGATTTATTTTGTGGGCCTTATTGAACTTAGATATCTATGATAATTTATCCCTATAGGAAACAAAGCTTCTAGAATCTTCTAGTAAAATTTTAGCGTAATCAAATAATCAAATTGAAAGTTATGTCTGTTATCATAAGTTGTATGTTTGACCAAAATATCTTACATCAATCTTTTTATAGTGAAAAATACTTATCCTTCAGTTCAAATTGTTCTTACCTCGATCACTTAAATGTTCAATAAAAATTAAGCCTACAATTGATCATATTTTAAAAAATAAAGCCTCTAACCTAGCTCTTTTATTTTCCCATCCATCATCAAAAGTTGCTGCTACATTTACATAATTGGTTATTGGGTTTGCTAGCTAGCACTTACTCATCAACCATAAGAAAGTTGCTTCTCTTTCACTATTGGTACAAAGAAGTTGGGCTTTTAGAATCTCCTAGCAAAATCTTAGCTTGATTTAATAGTCAAATTAAAAGTTATGTCTGTTACAATAAAGTTATTTGTTTGACCAAAATATCATGTCTTATCATCCTTATCAGTTATATAACAATGCTAGCATAATTAAAGAATTTGATAACATAACCGATGAAGGTAAATTTGATGTTAAGGTTGATGTTATTGTGGTGTTTGGAAATGATAGGTTGTTTGATAATGTTTTCTCATAAGATTGAGGACATTGTTGAAAAATAGATTTCTTATGAAAGACCCTCATAAACATCATTAACAAATTGATATCACTATTAAAATTGTTATGAGGGCTAATTCACGAAACAGATCATACAAATCTCTAATTTTTTTTTTGGTGTTGAGTTAGTTGTAATTGAGAGAGTTGGTGATAAATATGATGATATTATTGTCATCATTGTGCGGATTAAGTCAGCTATTTAACAAACTAGCTATGAGAGAGGGGGGGATATATATATATATATATATATATATATATATATATATATATATATATATATATATATAAAAGTTCATCCTTGTAATTAGATTCTTGTAATATCAATGATTTTTTGATACTTGGTTAAATTCAATTGTCTTAATTTTAATTCATTGATAATCTTGATGTTTGAAATGTAGTTCATGGCAGCTTGTCAATCGTATATTCTAATGATGATCATTATAAGGATTGGGCAACAAGGCTATTATAAATAGGATAAGGTTCGTCCATGCTTTTCTCGTTTTTTTTTTTATTTTAATTTTAAACATGGTGTATATATGTGTATGTGTGTCTTCTTTGTTGTTGGTTAAGGATTTACATAGTTTCATTTTTATTTATGTGTTGAGATGAGAAGTATGGCGGGGGGGGGGGGGTTTAGGTTTGTGGTAGAGTTCATATATTCTTAGTGGAAGAAGATACACATATTTTTAACAAAAATCTTTCCACATTTAATACTTCACAAATCATAATTATTTAGTTACTATTATGAATTACATCATCATCTAACAAGTAGATGCCCTCGCGTTATAAGAGATTATTTGTGATTATAATTAGAATGTTGAATGTTAAGTTAATTATAGTATGTTGAACTATATGTTTATATATATGACTTAAATATTAGTCTTTCAAATAAAACACTTATTGTGTTGAATTTTCTTGACCTGACAGGTAATTGATCTAAGTTTTATTTATTTTAAAATCAATTTTATAAAAATACAACATTAGCTTAAAAAAGAAACTACATTCCATTTATGAATCATGAGACCATAAAATATAATCCAAACCTCAAATCCACGTATAATACCATAAAAATCCTCCATAAATCATAAGATAAAAATTCTATGCATTATATTAAAAAATAAAATTAAAACTTCATAAAAAAAAGGTTAAGAAACTGGGTTCAGGCAATTGAGGGTCAAACTAAATTGGATTTTACCCATCTTGGATTTGACCTAGTTAAACCGAATAATAATCCAAACTAATCAGGTTAAATGACACGGGGCACTTAATGGATTGAGTGAAATTGGCATTCTTATTTAAGAGTTTAGTTAATTTTTCCTTTTCATATACACACAAATAAATAAAAAAACAAATACACAAGCTTTTACATCATTAAAATCTGGAATAATTATTATAAACCTCCTATAGTTTAATTCTTTTCCACTTTGTCTCCTTTCTTTCAAAAATTATATTTTACATCCTTGATCAATTTAAAAATTAAAATAAGATAAAAAAATAAATTTATCCTCATATATAATATAACACAAACACATAAATGACATGTTGATTACTCCCTTTTACTCTTTTCATCTTTTCTTTCTCTCTAAACATCAACAATTAAAATTTATGTCAATTAAATTGAAAAATTAAACAATAAAACATAAAATCCACATCCAGATTGTTTCTTTTGTTGCGAATAACAAAACCTAATATGGTTTTTCTTTGGATGTTGAGAAGATCAAGTCTTTCACCCATGGCTAGATAAAGATACCAAGGATTAAAGCCTTATTATTAATAATCGGGGGTGGGGGTGGGGGTGTTCTTGTGCGCATGATTTGCTAGATTTTTTGACCCACAAGTTTTTATTTTAATGGGTATTTGATACGAACACAAACAGAGTTAAAATTGCAGCGATTTTTCTTATGTTATATTGTCAAGGAACTTTTTGCTTGTGTAGTAATGCGACCATCGGTAAACTTTGCTAACCCATGGTAGTCTTTTGTTACTTTATGTTGTCATTTTCCCTTTCTTAACTTTTTTATTTTTTTATTTTTTAGATTTTCAAGTTCATAAATGAAAGGATTAAAAGTGTTGTCATTTTTAAGGCTAATAAAAGAGAGTTGTTGCAACATAAAAGACATCTTATAACTATCCTTAATTGCACCCTTCCAAGTGTTCAAGATGAACATTAACATCCATCTTCAATATGAGCATTCATTCCTCCATAATAAAAATGAACATAAAATAATACACATATCTAGTCTATCAAAGCACTATTTTTTAAAAAATCAAACTTATGGTGAAGGCAATTTTCAGTTTTTCTTTCAATTCCTTTGTATTCTCCATATGCCAGACCAACATGACAGATTAACAACCATTAATAAAAAAATAGAGAAAGACACATATAAAATGGCTTTATTCTTATGGGATTTATTTTTTAGAGAGATCTAATTAAAGACATCATATTTAACTTGGGAGGAGTAATAGTCATATGAGATTGGTTGAAGTATAAAGTGGGCAGGTTGGTGTTGTAGAGAAATTATTTGATGAAATGCTTGAAAGAGATGTCATGACGGAAATAATGTTTTTTTTTTATTTTACAATAATTTTGTAATTTTATGATTTTAACACTACAAGGGTTTTTTAATCATTTAATGGAATATAATGGAAGTTATATAACATTTTTTTTATTTTTTTAAACGCGCAAGAGTTAGGATGTAAAATGTTATGAACTTATAAACTCTATTGTATTTTATCTAACCACCTAGTATAATCTACTAGAGTAATATCTGGCTATAATATGATATTCTTTTAATAGACGTTTAAATTTATATGATCATCTTAAAGAGGGAGTCTTTCTGTTTCAATGTCTAAGAAAAAACAAAAATCTTTCCTATCCTAATGCATATTTTTGTAGAATAGGCCAAAACATTCTCTTTTTTTGCTTTGCTTTGAATGACACTCATAGTAGACCATTTAACATGAGGAAGATAGTTTGTGAAATAATAGAAGTGGACTAGAAAGGCTAATTTTGGAGCAAAACTTGAAGATACCATTATAATCTTAAAAAGAAAAGAGATTGTTTAAGGTTCATGATTGAATCTTTGCAGAAAAATCTCTCAGGTTCTTACAAAATTAGAGATTTTATGTGAAAGATGATGAATTATATGCCATTTAAAAAACCTAAGCATCACGCCTAAAAGCTAGAGCATGCATGGTTTTAAATTAAAATAATTAGCTAAAGTGTTTGGCATGTTAAACATGTTCTAAAACATGATTGACTAATTTTAGACAAACAATATTATTTTCCATGTCATACTTGATTGATTTGATCGGTTGATTTTCAGTACAAGTATGATGAGATTAATATTTGTTAATTTAAGAAATAAAATAATATTTTAAACATACATGTGTCAAACATAGAGAATTGTGATTAATTACTACAAAGCAAAGGAAGATAGCTGAAATTGATTGTAATTTAGAAAAATTAAGTACATTGTAAAAGTCATTGAATCAACTAAGAGTGTAATCAACTAATTGACCAAACGACAATAAATCACAATTGACAAGAAGAAGGAATTAAAACTCCATAATATAAATAAAGCTAATACTATTGTAAATAATGATTAACCTTGCAAATTCAACTTTTTGTAAATTTCACTGTTTTTTTTTACAACTTTATTTATTTCTTGCACTTTAATTCCTATAATCTTCTTCTATAATGAGACTCTATGGCGTTTTTTAAATAGTTTGTTTTTATTGACAGTTTAATTTCTAGAATCTCCATTATATTTTATTAGAGATAATTAGCACCTCATTAAAGTTAATCCTAAGTATAATTAATTTCCAACATAAACAATTTTACATTTGGAATTCATGGAAAGAAAAGGTCATTAGTGTAAACATTCAGATAATTAATGTTACATGCAATATGACCTTATGATATTATCAGCCAGCAACCAATTAGAAAGAATTTCATTTAAAAAAAAAAATTATTTAAGAAATAGAGAGAGCAGTTAGAACTAATTGAGTGTCATACAGCTATTTGACTGTAAAAAAAAATATTCACCCGTGAAATCTCCATGAGAAACAAAAAGGCAGTCACAGTAAATAACTCTGGTTTTTACCATATAATAACTTGGGCAACAAGTCAGAGGCTGTGAAACGAAACCAAAAAAAAAATATGTGCACAGTGACGTGTCCTCTGTAATCTGTACTACCTTTCACACCTCAGTACTATAAAACAGACCCACACCCCTCTCCTCCAACCCACACCCCTTTCTTGCTTGCTTGCTTGCTTTCTTTCAATTTCTTGCTCTCTAAGTTGAAAGAAAAACTAATATCATCAATGGCGTCTCCTACCCAACTCATGAAACCTGCTCCTTCTCCTCTAAAGATCATCCCTGCTCCTGCTACTGGTAATGGTACCAGCTTTACCTTCCGCCCAATTCCTACTAGTACTGCTCCTCCAGCTACTATCCTCCTCAACACTGACACTCTCCGCGACTTTGACAACCACTATGTCCACAGAGACCCTGCTTTTGGCTTTGACCGCAGCTACTGTGTAGGCTTCCCTCGCAGCAGTGATGACTCTCTCTCTGGTACCTAGTTTTTTTTTTTTTTTTTGTTCACTCTCTACTCTATCTTCTTTCTTTTTCTGGCTTGATTTGAATATGTGTTCGACCCCATTTTCAGCACCAAGGAGCCACAACCAAGTGATGAACTTGATGGATCCGTTCATGGCCAATCCTTATCCAGTCGGTCCGCTACTCCTTTCTGCAGCCATCCCTGGCCGGAAGCGCGGACACAGCTGGGACGCGTATGAGACTGATGTTGCTCTGAATATCAGCATTGACATGCCTGGACTTGACAAGGAGGATGTAAAGATCACCGTGGAGCAGAATAGCCTGCTTATCAAAGGCGAAGGCAAAAAGGAAAAAGATGATGATGATAACGATGAAAAGATGGCTGATAAGGGCAGGAAGTTTTGTGGCAAGATGGATTTGCCAGCTGGGAAGAGGTACAAGACTGGCGAGATTAAAGCTGAGATGAAGAATGGGGTTTTGAAGATGGTGGTTCCTAAGGTGAAAGAGGATGACAGGATCGATGTTCTTCTGGTCAAGGTTGAGTAGCTTGCTTGCTTGGTTGCAGACTTGCAGCGCAGGGAATATTGTTTTAGGGTTTGTTGGTAAATGACTAATGAGGGCTTTCGTTGTTAAGGTGAAAAGGGAGTAATTAGCAGTCGTTAAATAATATTAGAGCTATTTGCGTGAGATGAGGACTAATCTGATGAATTGAGGCTGATGAAGTCTTTTTTATCTTTGTTAATTTTTCTGTTAATTACTTCATTAATTTAGCCGATCTTCCCATCTCTTACGTTGCACATAGGGTTTTCTTTTCCACCATCATAGAATTCAATAAATTACACGGAATTGTTTATAGAGATGATCAGGACAAAGCTCGGGTAAAACAGTAGGGCTCACGAGGAGTTTATAAGGTGGTGCTCCCTTAATTTTAGAACTTGTAAGCTGCGTTTTTAACATAAATACATAAAGGAGAAGGAAAACAGTTTGGAATTTTATTTCCTCCTCGATGTTAGAATTTTTGATAATATATATATTTCAAAGATTCTATCATAAATAAAAATGTTTATTCCTTGGGTGATTTAATTTATAAGAGATTGAAAAACATAATTAAAAAAAATTGCCATTTTTTAACAATGAAGTGTTTAGTTTGAAAAAAATTATTTTATAAAAAAATATTAGAGAAATAATACATATTTATTCAACTACTAATAAAAATTATTGTTTTATTAATAAATCGCTAATAAAAATAGAAGTTGTCTTAAACAACAACTATTGCTATTAGTGTCTCTATTAAACAACTGCTAATGACAATGGCGGTTCTTCAATATACAAACATTAATGTGAATAACGGTTGTGTTATCACATCATAATTTTAGCCTAAAACTAACCTTAAATTTTATATAAAATAAAGTTTAAACCACCACAACTGAATCCCAAAAAAAACCATAAATTACCAAACCTTAAACCTATAATTGAGAATGTGATATTTTAACATCATTTTTATTTGTTAATTATAATCCCAAATTAATGTGTTATTTTTAAACATTGCTTTTATTTATTAATTATAAAGACAATTGATATTGACAATAACAAAATATAACAATGTGTATTTTTTAACTTATTAATAGATGATTTGAAATTTTAAACAACTTGTTCACCTATTAATTAACGATTTTAAATCACGCTTATCTAAAATAAGTATAAAATGCATAATATGTAAGATAACATTAAAAATCAACATGAAAATTAGCTAAAACAATATTACAAAATTAATAATAATAAAAATAACTCCTAACTAAACAAATAGCACAACATAATAACATGCGCTAGGTTTGGTGTAATGATTTGGCGTATTATACTCATGTATCATCCCATGTATTCCTCCTCAGAAATTATAGGATTTACCTCTCTAAAAATAAGATTTCTTCATGCATCCCGCATCAATATATACTAGAGATGGTGGTTCGTTCAATTATAATCAACATGTTTACCTGAACAACTAATATAAAGCAATTGATCGCTCGTATCTATATCAGACAGGATGTGTTGCTTAAAGCTAAATTGTCTCATTAGACAGCCTGAACAATGCCTCTCAACAAGCTCAAAAAATATAAGGAGGACAATTAATGCCCATGACCAATATACATATAACAAGAGCAACTGTCATATCATCTTTTGAATAAAGATTCTACATAACCCATTGTAACATCAACAATTCAATTATTACCAACATCAACCTATGCGATTATTTTTCATCATTTACCAACAACATAAAATTTGTATATTAACAATGCAATTATTTCTCATCATTTACCAACATCAACCTATGCAATTATTTCTTAATATTTATTAATATCAAAACACTTCTACATCAACACAAGCAATTATTTCTTATCATTTACCAACATCAACACAAATAATTATTTCCTAACATTTATCAATATAAAAAAAAAAGAACATCAACGCAAACAATTATTTCTCATCATTTACCAATATCAACGCAAATAATTATTTTCATCATTTACCAACATCAACCTATGTAATCATTTCTCAACATTTATTTAATATAAAAAAATTTAATAGCATGACTTCCACATGTCCATGTGGTTTCATCCTTTAAAACAACATTATTTAGGATCAATGTCTCTCATAACAGGTCAAGTATAATATGACATGTCTTGAACCAAAAATATGCATAATGATGAGCAAGTCCATCATCATCATTTGAAGATTAGCCGCAACACGTCGACCACCATATAACAACTGTTCAATCTAATATGAAGCAAATAGAAATTATTAATTCATAAACAAGATGCAGCGGTTTTGTCCAAACCTATAAAAAGTAACAAATACGTATAATATTTTGGATCCAATGTGCATATGGATAGTACTCCATCTCCTCGCGTGGAGGAACCTGCGCTGGGTTTGGTATAATGATTTGACGTATTATACTCATAGGTGGGTGACTTATTTATTTTTTGTGGTAAGTTTGTCTCCCTTGAGTCACCATTGGTGACCTTTCTTTGTGTCGTTGAATTTGTCTCATCGAGATATTTTTAATGGTATCAGTAGTGTCGTGATCAGAGCTTCAGTGTGTCTTCGAGAACTTTTTTTTTCTCTCCTCTCTCCCACCCATTTAATAATTTTTTATGGATGCCGTTATTCTAAATAGCGACAAGTTATAAATGTCACGTTTCTCAATCGCGACATATACAAATTGTGTTATTTCACCAATTTTTTTCAACTATTCTATTCCTTTAATTTTTTTAATTTACTATCCTAATTTATTTATTTTTAAAAATCCTCAAATGGCGATCTAGTTATAAAAAAAAAAAAATTCACATCGCCACCATTTTAACTCATGCCTTACCCTAGCTCAAATATAAAACAACATAATGTCAAAGGATTAGTTCGCAAAAAAAAATATCCAGAGAGTGAATTGAAAAGATGGGTTAACCTTCCAAACTCGCAACCTATCCTAGACCAGAGTTTAATCAAGAAACTCAATTTCCAACCAATTTAATATTGAAGGATGAAATAACAAAAAAAAAAGTTGTCTAAACAAAAAGAATTGCATTAAAAAGAATGATGATCAAATCACACACAAAAAAAAAAAATTGAAGGGGGGTGAGATTGTAAAAAAAAACTTCAATTATAAAAATTAATTAAAACAAAACAAATAGCAATCAAAAGAATGTGGATCAAATCTGACATATGAAAAATTAAAGGATAATGAAATTGAAAAACAAATAAATGTTACTAAAAAATCATTAGCCTAAAAAAAGAAAAAAAAACAAGCGAGCCAAAAAAATCCTTTAAAATTAGGTTAATCTTCCAAACTCATAACCCAATAAATCCTAGATCCAAGTTCAATCAAGAACCTATCTCAATTCCTAATCAATTTAATATTAGAGGATGAAATCGCAAAAATAATTTAAATTAAAAAAAAAGTTGTCAAAACAAAAGGAATTACAATTAAAAGAATAAGGATCAAATCACATAGGAAAAAAAATAAAAATGGATGAAATTATATAAAAAAAAAACTTCAATTCTAAAAATTATCTAAAACAAGACAAATAACAATTAAAAGAATGAGAATCAAATATGTCAGATAAAAAATTAAAAGAGAATGTAATTGAAAAAAATCCAATTCTAGAAAACATTTCAAATAAAAGTAGTAATAAAAAAAAACATGGAACAAATATGAAGGAATAACAAATTGAAAGGTTGCTTTGAAAATTTAGAGTAACATGTGTGGAAATCAAGGTGGAGAGAAAAAAGAAGGAAAACAAGAAGAGCAGTCCATCAATGCCAAATTATAGATCAAAACGCCACACACATCGTTATTAAAAATAGCCCTCTCAAGATGATTTCAACCACACCAAAACAGCTCGTTGTTAATCGCTAGAAGCTGCTACACGCGTCATCTAAATGTGATAGAACGCCCCCACACACTGACACGTATATTGCAGCCAGGTTTCCTTTCTTAATAATATCTATATTTAATAATATACTAAATTGTACTTGAATCAACATATTGCACATGTCGGCTAGGATTTATTTTCTTTTTAAAGGTATATTTTTGTAATTGTACTATGCTAACAGTAAGGGAAAAGCAAAAATGACCTTAAACTATAGCTTATTATTTTTTAAGAGTAATTGTACTTTGCTAAAAAAAAAAAAGAAGTAAAAAGATGGAGTTGTCCCTAGTGAATTTTATAACGACTAACAAACCATTTAAAATACCGAATTACCCCTAAAAACATATTCCTTGAGTTTTTTTAAAATAGCAAAAAAATTATTACACCGTAATGGTAAATAATAAACTAAATCTATAACTACATTATTTTTGCTTTCCGTTTTAGGTTTTTTTGTTATACAATTTGAATCAAATTATTATTTTGATGGCAGCCAAAATCCCATTGTGGTACAAGCAGAGTTGAAAGTGAAAAAGAAATAAAATAAAGATTTTGAACCAAGGCAAATTTGAAAAATCCAAAATGAGTGTTTTATTTCATAATTAGATTGAACTTGCTTCTAAACTTTGTCATTACTTCTCTGCCATGCTTAAAATCATCATAACTTTGAAAAATATGATTTATGATATATTAAACTGAGAAAATCAGAAAAAAAATAATTAAAAAAATCAAATTATGATAATAAATCGATTAAAATTTTAAAAAAACTTACCGGTTAAGTTTTGGTTTTATAAGTCTGAAACCGAAAAAACTGAACTGAACCGAAACTGGTCGGTTTGAACCGATTTCGGTTTTTTTTAAAAAAATTCAGTTTGATTATTTTTTTTGATAAAAACCAAACTGAACTGAAAATGATCACCCTATCATAAATAGGTATCATTTCGTTCATTCATTTTGAAGAACCAGAGGTATTTGATAAAATATTAAATAGATCATCTTTTATTAAAAAATAAACTAACGCATTTTAAGGAAAAAATAAATTAAAAGAATTATTTTAATAAAAAAAATCAACGAATTGTGAGTTGAGTTTTGAACGGTTCATTATCAGCTTAATTGAATCAATTCAAGCCTCGGGTCGACTCAGACACATCAGAAAACGGGGAGCTGACAGGGAAGAATAGTGAGGGGTAAAACGGTAAAGGTCAAAGACGCGAGTCGAGAGAAAGGGGTTACACGTGGGGAAGAGAGAGAATCAGATGCGGAACACCACCAATGAGAGCACTTTAACTTTAAATTAAAAAAAGGGGCCCACGTAGGCTTATTCCTCTGCCTATTTATTTTTCAAAGCCAGAGTCAGATCAAAGCAAAGACGTTCACGCAGAGTCGGATCAAAGCTAAAAGAGGCAGCGAGCCAGCCATCAGATATCGTCATCCTCTTTGATTTAAAGCATTTCTTACTGTTTTTATTTTCTCTGATATTTTCTCTCTCTCCGAACAAAGATGGCCGATCAGCTGACCGATGACCAGATCTCCGAGTTCAAGGAAGCTTTCAGCCTCTTCGATAAGGACGGCGATGGTCTCTCTCTTTTCTTTTAATTTTTTCACTTCTTTATTTCTCAGATCTAATTCTGTTTCCGTTGTTATTTTACCGTTTTCGTGCCGCTTTTGCTGTTTCTTAGCTTGATCTGTGGCTGTTCTGCGTTTTATTTATTTCGACTGGTCGTTTGGCAGCTTTTCTGTTTCTGTTTTTTTTTTAATCTTTTATTTCCTTGAGGATCTGTTTTGAAATGTGCTAGGTTTTGATCGCGATCTGTGTTTGTTTAGATTTTGGATCATTTCCAAGGTTATGATTCGGGCCGGGTTGACCGAATTGTTTGTTTGTTTGTTAATGAGGGGGAAATGATTGGATTTTAATTGAAGGAATAAATTTGGGTGGAATCATGTAGGTTAAGAAATGGTGTTAGGAATGATCTGTTAATGTCTAGATTAAGCTGTAGAAAACTTGCATTGGCAAATCGCTATCGGAATTGTAGGCATTTTTTTTGTGTTTGAGAGCATGGGATAAGCTATTTAGAAGAGCCAAATTGGTAATATGGCTTTTTGAATAGTGTAGATATAGCATTTTTTCATATATGCACTCCAATGGAAAAAAAACCTTTCAGAACCTCTCTTTTGCATAAAAATATATTAAATAAACTCTTAGCTCTTTTGACCAACATGTAGGAATAGCTCTTCAACTTAGAAATGCTATTTTGGCCCTTCAATATAGCTCTCACCTTGGAGCTAGAAAAATGATGATTAAAGTTGGAACTTGCTCTGCTTTTATCTTGATTCTATTTTATGAATGATTCGTGTATTTTGTTTCAATGATACTGCCTGCAATTTGTTGAGGGTTGCATATCTTGGTCCGTCCTCTCCTCACACATCCACGCCGGACTTGTTTTGAATCATATTCATTATTTGAACTTGATGAGGTTTAGTGCTAGAAATATGATAATTGTTATTGATTTTATCTCAGGCTGCATTACTACAAAGGAGCTTGGGACTGTGATGCGTTCATTGGGCCAAAACCCAACTGAGGCAGAACTCCAGGACATGATAAACGAGGTCGATGCTGATGGGAATGGTACCATCGACTTCCCCGAGTTCCTCAACCTCATGGCCCGCAAGATGAAGGATACTGATTCTGAGGAGGAGCTCAAGGAAGCGTTCAGAGTTTTTGATAAGGACCAGAATGGCTTCATTTCTGCCGCTGAGCTGCGCCATGTCATGACAAATCTTGGGGAGAAGCTGACAGATGAGGAGGTTGATGAGATGATCCGTGAGGCTGATGTGGATGGTGATGGTCAGATCAACTACGAAGAATTTGTCAAAGTCATGATGGCCAAGTGAGGTTTACTCACCCAAAACCCAAAAACCAAATGCATAAAAACAAAAAAGAGAAACAGGGCAAATAAGTTTGATGAGAATTCTATTTCCCAATTAGGACATCTTCATTTGGTGTTATTAGCTTCAGCTGGGTTGTTTGTTCTGTTGTTTGCATTATTTCGTGGCACTTTTCTTTAATGTCTACTTGTTTGCTCTGTTTCTTGTCCAGTAGCTTGGCTTGTTAGCATCTTCTCATTGATGTTTGGCATTTTCTTTCTACCTTTGGTTTTCTTTCTACCTTTGGTATTATGAACATAGAACTTTTGGGAGAATCTGATGATTTTGGTTATGGATTATTAATTTTGTTAATATTCCAAACTTCAGTGTCACTTTTTTGTTTGCTTCCATTCTTTGTTTGGTTTGTTTGAACATTTTATGTGCTGTATCTTTGGCCATTATTTCATCCAACTTGCTGCAGCAGTAAGACATGCTATTGTTTATCTGTTAAATTTAACAGTAATAATTAAGATGTCAATGACCCAATTTAGCTGCATGTGGTCTGATTCTTTAATTGCATTGCCTCTCAACTTGGCATCCCTAGAGATGGAGAAATTTTATAGTGCCTGAAGAGCAACTAGTGACACTCAAATAGTTACTCTTTATGCCACTTTAAAGGAAAAAAAAATATATACAATCTTGTCATATTTTGTGGGTCACAAGTTCAGAGAGTAACTAATAGGATAGAAGTTAGAACTACTGGTTATATTTTGTAAGTACTGTAAATTTTTTGAATTATAGAAGTTCACGAGCTTCTCTCTTAAATCAGGGTTGGACAGCTACACTAGCTGTTCAATCAGCAAAGAATAACCATCTGGTCTCCCTCTTTAACTGAGCCTAAACGATGACAAGTTCATCTGCTAGCATCTTGTGGAGGTATATATATATATTTTTTTTCTATTTAAAACTGATTTTACAGTTTTCTCTAATCTTGTCATGGGTGTCTAGACAGACACAGGCAGCCACTATCCTACTTGTTGCCTGGCCGCCAACCATGTATCTCTGGCTTCTTGGTCTTACTGATATTAAGCAAGATTTCACACACAAACCCTCTTTTTAAAGGGGCGGGCCATGAAACAAATTCTCTACCTCACAATACACTGCCAGTATCCGCACCCAGAAGGATGCGGAATTAGGAATAACTTGACGTAATTCCTGGCTTTACCTTTACCTTTTAATAGCTGCCCAGATTGTTTGTCCAGTATCTAATTCGTTCTGGAAAGATCCCAAAGTTATTGGTTGTAAACTCCGGTTGGGGATTTTCTGTTGATTCGGGCAACGTGGTGATGGATCCTGCTTTGGAAGGGGCTGAGCCCTCCTCCCTCCCTGGGTGGTGCCGGAATATTTGATACACTTTACGCGTCAAAAGAGAATGTTCAAAGCGAGCGTATGGTATGCTCTTTTCATCCCTTCTGGGGTCCGCTTCGATCACGAGGAGGATTTCCTTTCATTAACTTAATTGATGCACCAATTTCTTTTACTTTTTAAGGCCATAACTCCCTAACATGATAGCTTAATGTACAAAATATAGTAGAAGGAATAGGCTAGTTGTGGATTCTGATGTGATTTGCTTTAGGAATCTGAACTGTAGCGTGCTGTTGGGCTTACAGCCCAGAGGTTTATTTTAGGGATAGAGAGTCATGGTTTCTATAGAACCTTGATTGCAACGTGTTCTTCATCAGCTAAATTAACGAGCACATGCGTGAAAATGTTAGACCAGTAGAAGAAAATGGAGTTTTCAAAGATACTATTGCTTGATTACCAGCAACAGATAGCTACTAACCAGGTGCTTTTCTTCACATCTTCCCCCAAAGAAGCTGATGATTTGGATTCTTTTTATGTACAGAAAAAGAAAAATGAGGAGTGACTCGAAGGAAGGCAGCAGTATAGGTGGAGAGAATAATCATAAGCCCGAGAAAAAATGCTGTAATGTGTTATAAGAGAGAGCTTAATTTCCCTTCCTTCTTTATGAATAAGAGAGAGAATTCTCAAGAATGCTTGTTTCTGATCCAGTGTTTGGCTCTAAAATAATCTTGCCATGGTTTTCTTTATCAGTGAAACTAGTAGTCGATATGGTTTCAGGACTCGCGTGCTCCTAAAGGGTTAGAAACAAAATTATTTTTTTTCTACTCTCTTTGATTTTTTTTATTTTTTTTACTCGGATTCTTAATCTATATTTTTTGTCCAAAATACTCACATTATTATGTATTCCAGAAAATTAAAAATATACATAAATACACAAAAGGGGTTAGACCCGGAACAAATATATATATATATATATATATATATATAAACACAAAGCATATGACGTTCACTATTAAAAAAAAATAAAAATAAACGAGATGTGAGGTCTGGGCTTCAAGTCATAGATGTGCATGGGCTCTTCATTTTTGATCTAGCAGGCAATCCTGGCCTAATAGCTCCAATATCACTTGAATCTTATTTTTATTAATTATTTTTTATTTAAGTATTAATAATCATGAATAAAATTTAAAATTGAAAATAAAATTTAAATAAAAATAATCAATATAAATAAAACAATTACAGATAAGAGAAGGACTGGATAAATGTTTTTTGAAGAGTTAATATGATTTTTTGCATGTCCAACACATAATTTGACAGAAAAGGAAGGAAAGTGTGCAAATGCAGTAATTATGTTGTTCTATCAAATGTAAAAATACAAAATCATCCTTGTGCGAAAAACATTAAATTATTTTATTCAAGGGTTATATTAGTAATTTTACTGTGTATTATAAAACACAATTACTAAAATAACTCTACACAATCCTTATGTCCCGGTCAAAAGACCACATTAGTAATTTTATTCATATGGAAAATAAAAGGAAATTATTATTACTAAGTTGTTAAAAGTGTTGAAACAAAGCACCAATAAATAAATAAATAAGACATCCAAATACAAATAGCATAAGAATTCTCTAACGTTTTCAAGCTCAAACTGCCTGTTGGGCAGCGCAATTTGCAGAACCAACATGATCAGTAAATTGCAGAAAAACTATACAAATCACAGCTGACTTAATAATCAGAGTCAATTGTTCCTGTTATTTTCGACATCAGACGTTATTTCTAGGATCATGGCTTTTCACTGCAATAAGTACGTGCAGATAAATATGCCAGGTTTCCTTGATGCTCCTGGGAGGCTGAGATACTATTTTTTGAAAAGAAAAACCATAACTTGAAATGGTGTGAAATAAGTTGAACTGGATTGGATGCAGTAATAAGTTGAACTGGCAGTGAAATAATCCAAGCTCAGGAAAGAACAACTTTTGATGAGCTGGTAGGGCACCTCATTACTTTACACTAGCACAAATTCAATAAGCACCGCACATCAATTGTAACCACCATCAACTAAATGCAGAACTTGCACAGCAGACTGATAGTGTCTGACTGAAAAAAAGGTCGCTCATACCTTTACCAAGCCAATATAGGTCAACTAGAAGAGTTAGTAGCCATAAGGGGAGAGGGAATTAGAGGGAATTTCAAACTTCACCTGTAAGTGGCTTAGGTTGAATTTCAAGTTCGAACCTGAAAGCCACTCTCCTCTAAAGGACTACATTCAATGGTTCCAATAAAAGAATCTGATAACTAATGTATATAACTCATTTTTAAACTGTGGGGACCTTCCTGATAATAATATTGAGGAAACAGGAATGCTTGAAAGAAAGAAAATTTAACTACAACATAAAACATGTAAAGCTTGAGTAATTCTATAAACAGAGAAAACCCTAAAGGAACTGTATCGTGAAAGTGATTCCTTCACAGAGTCACAGATGGAAAGTGGGAGGGTGCTACCTTTTGAGTGGCTTAAAAAGGCAAACAGTGACATACTTGGATTGGAATCTATGAGTCAGTCCAAGAGCAACTAGAGACTGAGATGCCCAACCTTTCTCAATGTAAAGGTGGTTCAGCACAACATGTCGAGGCTTGGAAGAAGAAGCTTCATCAAGGACTGTTAGATGTACCTGCGGTGGAACTGCTAAAGGCTCCTTCGCAAAATCAACCTCAGCTGGAAATGCTTGACTGTAAGTGGAGTCTGGAGATGGTGGAGCCTCAAAATCAACCACAGTGTCAAGGTTTTCAGGCACAAAATCCTGCAAGAAATAGCAAAAGGAACTTAGAAATTGAGTCGTGCATGCTTTTGCAATTTTGCAAGGCATTAAAAAAATGTTTCGTTGGTCCAAGAAAAAACTTTTTTATTTTCTTCCTCGCAAATGAATATTAAAAAAGTATATATATCAAGCAAAATCTTGGTTATATATGCATGTAGAGGAAGCAGGATTCGTGTTCCCATATTGAACATAAAAGACATGTTTCACGTGGCTTCACCCAATCCATGGTTTGCATAAAACTCCCAGTTTTTCAAAAGCATCTTGAGCATATCCCTTCAAAAACCATGATTCTGTGCTCATTTAGTTTCAAAAATCATTGTCACTAATGAAAATTTGAACAATCAAGTGCTTCTGGATTTGTAAGACCAAGAGCCACATAAAGATACTTACATGAACATCAAGAAGATTACATACACAGCCCATTTCATCAGTCACTACAGGAAGATCTGGAATATATCTCCACTCTCCATCCACTATGAACTTACAATGGTATATGCCTGGTGGGAGGACCATAAGAATAGAATGATCCTTACCAGATCTTTGTAACTTTTTCCTTCAGCAGAACAATAAATGATATCATATAAGTTTCCTCAGAAGCAACAAATACTCCCTTTTCATCTTCTGTGTTTAAGATAGTGGCTTAACCTTACCTTGATGTAAAGTTGTCCCATGATCCTTCAACATCCACATCGTTTCCTCCATAGCTCCATGTGATAATTGTAGGGATTCCTTGCTCAGGGGGTTGGCCTTCATCACCAACCTCAGGAGACTCATTCTGCCACATCTGATCAAAAGAAGGGGGGCCATCAGGCCTCTGCAAGGGAGCAACAGGAACCTGCGAACACACAATACAGAAGCAGTTACATTAGCTACAGCTCTATTACATGCATAGACAGAATCCACCATCCGGTCCATAGAGCAAGTTTAACCTTTAGATTCCCCAACAAGTACAAAAATGGAAAGCCGAAATAAACCTAGACTGCAGCTATCCGCCAGATAAATTACACACATTCTCACACATAAAACAGTAATTGGGCAGCTAAAATCAACCCAATCCAACACTAAAACAGACTCTCAGCATCACACTCAGATTGCATATGCCTCATAGAAAACAAACATATCTAGTACCATAAACTCGTAGATCACCAGCTTACATATCCAGAATTGCATATCTCAGTCACTATTGATTCCCAAAAGTTCAATAACGACATCAAAAGAACAGAAACAAACGAAGCTCCCAAATCATATAACATTCTTAAGAACTCTAGTCAGGATAGAATCTTCAGTTCACATTCGGCTAAACTCAACCGCACCCCAGCCCCTAATAACCTTCTTTCATAATGACTTGATCACAAATTTCAGTTATTGAAACATACTTTCACAAAGATCAAACATTCTAAAAGAGATGAATCAAATTTAAATCAAACCCCCTTTATAAAAGAACTAAACCACCTTAATGAAAACCTTAAAATTACAAACAAAACGAGAAAATAAAGGAAACTTATTTCTCAAGATGCCTAAAATCCAATCACAAAAGGCAATTCGTCACCAACAAGGTTCCTCTTCCTTCCTTATTACAGATCTTAATGAACCCCGTCATCATCCAATGCTAGTAAAGACATAAACTTTGAATTAAAACTCAATACTTTTTCAATCAAACTACTATTATTATACCTGTGGAGCGAACAAGAAAGGCGATGTGGATCGAGCAGGAGCATGATCAGGAGGAATATTATTTCTATGATTATGATCATTAGTAGCCAATATTGAAACCGACGTCCGTGTACTCGACGCCCCACTTCCAATCACCGACGACGACTCACCGTTTTCTAACCCTTCTCCGTCGTCTCTCTCTCCTTCCTCTCTACCGTTTGCATTTCCCATTACTAAGACTTTCTAGCCTTTAATCCACGTACAGTACAGATCTAAAGTTAACCCAAAATCAGCACAAAAAAAAAACAAAAAAGGTAGTTGTTGTTGGACGATGGTAAAAATATATATCACAGTATGATAATAATACAGTTTTTTTTTTTCCTTTTTTATATAAAATAACAAGAAATGTGTGTGCGGAGGGGAGATTGGTGTGGTAGTGATACAAAACTGATGTAGTCAAATGGGATCGATAGTTTAATTGTGTTGCAGAGGACGGGGAGCTTAGGGAGAAATAATAATGGATAACGATAGGAGGAGGAAGAGACTTATGCTAACAGATAAAATATTAGATATAGTAGAAGTTTTATTTCGGTCTTTCATGGAAATATTACCGAATATACTTGAAGAATTGAATATGCATTGTTAAAATAAGATCCAGATCAAGAATCGGGTATGAACAGTGAATTTTTTAAATTTGATAATTGATTTTTTTCGATCAAACTAGTATATTTGTTTGCGCTCCGCTACAAGTCGAATTATTTTTATCTAAACTTAAAAATAATGTTCAGAATAAAAAAAATTTTAGCAGTATCATTAAATTCAATCATGTAGTTCGATATTGAAACCTACCAA